>NW_024042261.1:9440029-10082529 GCF_014851395.1 Micropterus salmoides | reverse complement strand
CGCTCTCCTTTTTAGTGTTTTTTTGCATACACATTACCCGTCTGCAGACGCCGTTTGATGTGGAGCATCGGCGAACAGTGTACACGCGTGCGTGTGTTTGAGTCTACACACATTGAGGCATTGTCCCGGTCTAACTGGCCGATCAATCCACTGCAAAGTCACTATTGCAAGTGGGTTTTCCACACGCATTGCACCTTGATACAGTAAGGGTGTGTTTGTAATGTTACAACCATCAGAATCCCAGCAGAGGGTTTTCAAAGGAACGCAAAACAGAGGGCAACATGCTTCGGTGGTAAAATGCTCTTCTTGTTCAGCTGACTAGCTCTGTGTATGTTTTGGAGGGGGGGGGGGCGCAAGCAGGGACTGGGGGAATTTCCTGTGGACCAGTTGACCAGTGGGCAAGCTACACCAAATTTAAAAGATATAGATGTCGGATCCTGTTGATTCTTGCATTCGCGGACTGGTCAGCCAGCTCACACAGTGTGTGTGTGTGTGTGTGTGTGTTTGTGACAGGCAGGGTTATAAGTTTATCACCTGTGATGAATCCAGCTTTCTATACTCTGCCAATTAAATGGTAAACACACATAAACAATATTAATATACTGCTAACAATAGCTAGGACTCTGTCCATCAAGGTGTATCAGTTTTATGTATAAATGCAAAGTTCATTTTCTGTCACATACGTGTGCGCTGTCATTCTTCAAATGATTATTACATCATGCCCTTCTCTATGACAGCAGGCTATTTGATAATTTTGCTTTTCTACATCTTAATTGGTGTCGGACCTTAGTAGCCTACTAACTGGACAGTTGGCTAACAAATTGTTGGTTTCTGGCTTTGTTAGCTACAAAGCTTTAACTGTGTTACTGTGACTAAAGCCTCGAATATACTCTGTAGGAGACGCATACACTGATAGCTGCAGATAACACGGACTACTTCTGTTTATACTACTTTCCGGAGTCAGCTTGGCGGTTCCACACATGCACAGTAGATAGGTTGGTGTTGTCGGCACGTGGTCACAAAAAACGGGAGGCACGCGGACATCCGCACAGGGCATACGCATACCCCCCTCTAATGATCATCATGCTATCTTCATTATGATGGATCTTCATGATTGAGCCAGATGTGACTGGTACTTTATGATTTAGATTGTTTTCATGTTGTTTTGTTTGGGTACCACGGAAGTGGATGTTGGACATCAGGCATTGTTTAATCAGAACAACAAGGTTAGAGTACCATGACAGAGCAGTTTTTACATCGCATGACTATCATAGTGACCACAAAGTTTTGACAGTACCACCATTTTCTGGAGGCTCTGTAAGTGTGCACAGGGGTTAGTCCGGGGTCAGTCAGTGAAGAGAAATGTATGGGCATGGATGTCTTTGGCCAACTGAAGAGTAATTTTTGAGGTGTGTGGGATCAAAGAGTGTCGAGGGTGTTCTCAGGAGTTCGGCATTGACAAAGAATTGTGTGTGTGCGTGTGTGACTGTGATGAAGTGAGGTGTCCTGTCCTCCTCCAAGGGCCTGTAACTCAGGGTTTTCATCAATCACACCCTCCCTTTGCTGTCCTCTCACTCCTTTAATTCTCTCTCACCCTGCTTCTGCCACATTCCTCAATCAAACTAGCCGACCGTTGTTTTTTGTAGTTGTCTCGTCTCCGTCTATGCCCTCTAACCATGGTATCCCTATAAACTTTTTCATGTTTATGACTGTCCTCCCTTGTCCTCATCTTGCTTCTATCTTTGCCCATATATGTCTTTTTTCTCTTTCTTTATTTTTCCCTCCTTGTCTCTCCCAACACACTTGTCTTCATCACCCTATACTTTAACTCCAGGTGAGTCCCACTGTGGCTGTGTAGTGTGTACAGTGTGTTGCCAAGGCCACCTCCCGTGGTCATGATTTATGAGTTCTTTTACGGCAGGTATGTTTGTCTAATAGTCACCGATCAAGGAGAAATCCCTTCTCACAGCTCTTCATTTCCTTATGGACTTTTTACAGACCCGAACTGTCAACTCCAATGACCCTCTTTTTTTTAAAAGAACACACATATACCTCCACCTGTGTGCCAAATATCTTACAAATTCATTCACATGGCTGATTCAGTATACTTGGAGTTTTCCTTTGTGTGTTGCCCTGTTTAAAAAACGTCAGCCTTGTAAAGTTTATATTTTTGTTCACCATGGTGCTGATGTTGCCCTCCTTTACACATCTGTGATATGTGAGTAATAGCTAGACACAGGAACCAGATTTCTTACATGCAGCTGAGAGGATGGCTGCCTGTTCTTGTTATGGCTCTGTGAAGCTGATATATGGGGGCAATCAAACATAAATTCTGACATTTGTGTGTGTGTGGATAGATGCCATTTTGAAATCAGTCTTCCTCTGTATGTTCTTGTTCATCTTTGCATTACAACTCAATTTGAACCGTGCGCAAACTCAAATCCTGCTCACTACACTAAAAAAACAAAAACAAACACAAATTAGTATTCCCCAAACCCTCAGCATGAGCTAACTACTGAGCATTAGTAAGAAAAGTTGTCCTGCTGAGTTCCCTTGCTAGCCTGGAACAAAACGCCGGCAGGGAAGGTTGAAAGAACTTCAGTGTAACGTTAGAACCGGCGTCAGGGCAAGAACTGTTTTTCATTTGCATCACTGAGTAAAGTATAAGGCAAGAGACAGGATGGAAAAGGAAGAGGAAGAAGGGAAGGATAAGGATGAAAAGTTGTTTTGAAGGATGTTGTTTGGAGGGAAAGAGATGTAAGGATATGGAGTTATCCTCCAGAGGGTGTTTGCTAGCTTTGAGGCCTTGGCTCTTGAAGCGCTGACAGACATTCGCTTCATAGAACATTTAGCCGTATGTTGATATAGGTCCAGCAGCACACACAGACTCCCAAACAGGTAGGGAGAGAAGTAGAAGGTGCTTCTCCTGTAAAACGGTAAGATTTGTTTAAATATAACTTTTGAAACTGTGTCGAATTTGCTATTTGCATGTGCATATGTATGTTATCGCTAGGTGCAGTGCAGTGAATCTTACCCATGTGTTTTGAAATGTACGCTGAGGCTGTGTTCACACTGCGGGCCTTCATGTTCATTTCCACATGCTGCTCGTATCAGATTCTGATAAATGTTTATATCCATTTGTTTCAAACTCGTATCCTATTTCAGTGCAAACTGGCAGTGCGGAAAATACGTGCTTGAGCAACAGTAAGAAAAGACGTCACATCTGTTCTTGAGCTATTACTGCTGCTTGTTTCCAGCACAGTTCAAATGTGGTACGGGCCTTTGATATTTAGCTAATCTTAACTTTCTGTTCTTCCATTGTTGGATAGAAAAGTCCAACAACTCTTTTGCATTTTTGTTTTGTTCACACTTATAAAACCCCCGCGACCCTGTACGCAGGATAAGCGGTTGATGATGGATGGATGGATGGACTTATTATAAAAAATCATCGCTGTCACATGTGAGAGGAAAATGGCATAGAAT
Source organism: Micropterus salmoides (assembly GCF_014851395.1). Classification (NCBI taxonomy): domain Eukaryota; kingdom Metazoa; phylum Chordata; class Actinopteri; order Centrarchiformes; family Centrarchidae; genus Micropterus; species Micropterus salmoides. Next base: position 10,079,046 of record NW_024042261.1, on the reverse strand, counting down.
CAGATGCATGGTGAAATAGAGCTGCAACTAACAATTATTTGCAAATTTGAAACACCAAATAGATTCAACTGATGATGATATAAAACACACTTTACAAACATTTTTGCTGGGAAAAAAAAAACTAAACCCTCCTATAATGTTGAAAACAAAATACCTTTATTATGTTGACATGCAAAGAATCAGTTTAAATCAGATACTCAGTTACTAATCAGTAAATAAGGGCTCATCTGAATAGTCCTATATATTTCTTTATTTCGTAACTGTTCACTTACACACTGCAGATATGATTCAATAATTTTGGTTCCTGCACATGGATTTCCTGCACTGTTCACACATGGTGCTGGTTTTATTGTCTTGTTGAGTACGGCAGACCTGGCATCTTTTCCACTTCTTGGCACCACCTGCATCCACTTGGTCGCTTACTTGTTGATTGACTGCAGGGCTGGTATTCCAGCTTGAACTTAATGGACAAGCTAGGATATCACTGATCATGTGGACTGTCAAATTGGATTTATGCTTCTGCAAAGATACACATGCATTGTCTATGCAATCCTACACAGTGAGAGGTATTTTGAGGTAGCCAAAAGGCAGCAGGGGCTCACAGAGGAACAACGCAACATGTCATGTGGCAAGCTGATTGGATGATCCCACTCCTCTGGAGGGAAAAATGGTTTACAAGCTGTACGGTATTACAACATACACCTATAAAAGAAACAGCCAACGTCTCCAAATCATCCGCGTTGTACATTTGCATATGTGCAACTGGTCAAGAGAATAAATCATACCGAAAACATATCAAAGACACATTTTTTATTTTGTGTGTGCAACTATGTGCATACATGAAAGCATCTGTGTCAAACTGACCTGCAAACATCAGAGTTATGTGCAATTTCAGTACAGACATTCAGCAACACATCAGTGTGTCCACATTTCACACCTAAGGGGATAACCTGAAAGGGATTTCAGGGAGGAAAAAAGAGGCTAAACAGCATCTCAGACTATGGAACAGCCTGCCCAAGGAAATCAGGTCGACTGAGTCAGTGAACTCTTTTAAGTCCCTTCTTAAAACATACTTTTATAGGAGAGCCTTTCCGGATCTTATTTGACTTTATTTTATCCCTTTTATTTTATTGTATTTTACTAATTTTATATTTATCTTAAACATGTATTTTAGTCTTTTCAATGTTTTCATGCTTTTATCTTGTTTTGTTTTTGTATTATTGTCTCTTGGGTATTATTGTCTTTACACTTGTTAAAGCACTTTGTAACTTGTTTTTGAAAAGTGCTCTACAAATAAAGATTATTATTATTATTATTCAAAAGTGGAAATGGGTCATATTGACCCACAACATAATAGGAAGTTTCATTAAATATGAAAATAGTTTATAGCTTAAAATAATTTTCTGTCAATTGACTAATCAATGAATCAACTATCAACAATCTTTTCAGCCAGCACTACTTTTGGCATGTGGTGTGAGTGTGTATGTGTGGGGGGGGGGGGTTGCATGCATGAGTAGACTGGAGTGTGTGAGCATTTGTGACCCCTCATGTGTGGTCAGCATCTGTTTGACTTATATCATGGTAAGGATCTTTCTCTCCCACTTCACAGTGTCACCTGAGATGCTCTTGTTCCCGCCCACTTGCCCAATGGCTTCAGGTGTATGAGACCATTCATTACCCGTCAATCACCTTGTCAATAGCTGCCAATCACATCACTCTGCCCCTCGACTATCTCTACATTTCCTCTCTTTTTCTTTTCCTTTTAACAGTCCTCCTTTTGTTTCTGCTTTTTATGTTCTCTGATTACTGTTGTTTTTCAATTTCATGGCCATTTCTTCCCCATAATCAATTTGCACAACATGCCCATTACTTATTACTGTTTGCCTCAGTTGCAATTGTCTTGGAATTCAATAATCATTTCATTCTTTTCTGCTTGGTAATTGAGGCAGTGGAGTGTGAGTGTGTTTTTCTTTTCAGTCTAGTCAACTCTATCTCTCTGTCTCTCATTCTTTCTTTGCATTGTGCGTGTATCTGTGTGTACTGTGTGACCATAGTTGCGAAACTGTGCACAGCTTGAGCATGGAGGCCAATAGAACACCACATTAATTACACTTGATAACAACATGACAAAGAGCACACACTCTTACATGGAAATATGGACACGTGGTACAGTCACACAAAAAAGGAAACACACACAGGGACACACTGTCTCCCTCTCCAGCATTTTAATTAAAAAACAGAACTCCCAAATGTCGTGAAAATGACACACACAGGCAGCCCCAGTATTTACAATGCGATGAATTACATCTTCATGCTGAAAACAAAACACTAATAAATCACACTTTTCACATTTAATGCGGGATCCGGTGACAAAATATGACAAAGTTTTATGCTGGGTTTTCATTTCCTAATGGTTTAGGCCTTACCTCTCTCATTTATTCCTTTTTCCCCCTCCCTGTCAGCTCCCATCAGTGTCCTCATCTATCCTGGGCTCCTTTCTCCTGCCTCCACCTCCTGAATTTCCTGCCAACATTACTTCTTCTACCTCTCTTCCCTTCTCCTTTGTCCTTTGTCCTCTGTTTCCTTCTTTCTTTCTTTCTTTCTTTCTCTTGCACCCCCACACTCTTTTCTTTCTCCCCTCATTGGGAATAGGAGGTAATTTAGAGCGATGTAGGTTAATGACAGCGGAGACTTGAGTCGGCCGCAGTGGCTTCTTGTCTGGGAACACGCCTGGAATCCAGACTAGGACATCTGACATCCTCTTACTGTATGCACTGATGAGCTCTCAGCAACTCCAACCTCATATTATCCTGTGTTAAGTCGGATAAACCTGGAAAAGACTCTTCTGAGTGCCCTATTTTCTCAGCGACTTGGAAATGCCATAGCTAATTAAGCTGGATGAAGGCTGTGCGAGTGACATACCTTTTCCTGCTGCCCACCTGATAGCAATACAGAGCACGGGATGCCCTAAAATATTCAGACACCTTCTATAGCTACACAAATCAACAGGCTTGTTGAGACTACCCAGCCCATCTGTCAGTACAGTACACAATAAGGCATTAATCAGACAGCTCTTGACCATAACAGACCCCCTCTCAGCCACCCCAAACATCCTTCAGTTCTCGCAAAGTTGTTTGTTAATGTCCAGCGCACTCTGCAGAGACGACACAAAACCCTCCTTTGTCTAATTGGCTCTTTAAGACGCCCCAGCGATTAAAAATCTCCCTGGTGGCAGTGGAGTAGGCAGTGGCTATAGCATCTCCCGCTGAGTTGTGACAGGCTACTGTTTACCAAAACTCTCCGTCTGTTCTCCCCCCCTCTGTCATCTTTGCTTTCTTTTCCTGTGATGCTGCTCGGAGTGAGGGGGAAGCCCTTAGGCAAACAGAGGCCCAGGCAGGAGGACAGAGGGCCATTGAGGTCCAGCGTATTGACAGGGATGCTGAAAGACACCTCCAATGGGTGGGAAGAAAAAGAAAGAGGGAGCGAAAGGAAGTGACAAAAAAGAAAGATGAGCTGTGTGGACATCAATTCACTAAACCCTAAACTAAGTAAAGCTGCAGTTTTGATGCCCCCAGAACTTCACATTTACATACATGTTTAAGTTTCTCGGAATGAAGTGATCATCAGTTTGGGTGGTACACTTGCACTACTTTCAACCTCACAAGGCCAGCCGAAGTCTCACAAGCTCGGTTACCTTTATAAGATATGGATTGATCCCAGAAAGCTGGAAGCCAGTCAATCAGCAAACTATGAAGAGTAGTTTAGATGGTGCCATGACTTACCGTGTCTTAAATTAAACATCATAGGTGTAGAATAAAGATTGTGAGGGTGGGTTGCATTGATGTAAGCTGGTTGCTGAAGACATTGGTGAGAAGATGAAATGCAATAAAAACCTGGAGGTCAATTTTGAGTAGTACATTTAAAGCTTTATAAGATGCCACAACATTGCATATTGGTATATCCTGCTGGCAGGATGAGGCTGGATTTTCAACAAAGTCATTTTCTCCTTTGTCTTGGTGACAAAGACAGTAGAAGTAGCACAAATGCTGTGCTTTTATGTGCTAATATTTGATTGCAACCTGACCAGGTGGTTAGACCACTATATAAAAAGCACAAAGGCTCTGATGACATGACACAATACAATCAAGATAGGCCGGTTTGAGTAATAGATACATGACTTTGAAGGCCTTTCAGTTCCCAAAACACAGCAACTCTGCAGCACCATTTCAAGAAATTTGCAACATGCAAGCTGCGACATGGAACATGAGATATTTTTCTCTCGTGTCAATTTACACACATTTATTTAATCACAAGAAACACCAAACTTGGGACCTATGAGAGGTAATCCACCAGGAATGTGAGCTTCACCTATCTGATTGGCTACCAGAGTGCCTTTTCAGATGACATCACCCTGTATTGCGGCAAAAGTTGAACAAAGTTAAACTTGCAGAACGACCCTGCATTTGTTTCTCAGAGCCCTCTGCATCTCCATCCCTGGTGATGGGGGCCTCATTGAAATGGATGTGTTTTCATCAGTGCTTGTGTTTATCTGCACAGCGCCTCTGTGTCAGATATTGATGTTGGTGGATAGTTAAGAAATTTGACAGCTTTCCCAAAGATACTGCTGGCTGACAACACAATACGTTCCATAATTATCTAATCAAGAGTACTGTAGGAGGGATTCATTTTGAGATCTAAGAAGAGGAGACTTTAAGAGGACCTTTTAAACATTAACTGCCTGAAGTAAATGCATATTAAAGTACCATCAGCAAAGTGAAAATTGTGGACTAATGCTGAATACTTCCTGATCTGAATGGAAAGTTTGATATCTTTTCACTCTTGCTCTTTCCTTATCAATGTCATGCATACAGTTGTGACTCACTCTGGGTAAGCTGTGACAAGTACAAACACTAGAAAATGTCCATTCAGAGCTGGGTGGCTGGAAGGCAAAGGGGAAATCTATAGCAAATGTCTGGCCACGTTTTCCTTTAGTTTGACAGTTCTCACAGAGTGAATATCTGTCATTTCACTGTTTTTGCCTGAGGCAAATTTGAAGCTTATTATCTGTTCAGCAATTAGCAGGCAATCTGCTCATTATCAAGCCAATTATCCTGCACTAATAGCATGCTTAATCAATCTCATTTTATCAATTATTACCGTTTAAAGAGGTGAGTGCTAGATAATGACGCAGTAATTTGAAGTAAGAAAGAGTTGGACAGATAAGAACTAAGTTGTTTAGACTGTGAAGATGTGTGTGTTCTGTGATTGAGTGCACGTGTGTCCGTTTGTTGCATAGGAGCAGTGGGCTGTGTGTACTTGTGAGCGTGTGTGTACTTTTCTGTGAGTAATAGTCTGTGTGTGTGTGTGTGTGTGTGTGTGTGTGTGTGTGTGTGTGTGTGTGTGTCTATGTGAAGCTGAGCGTATGGAGATGAATGGGAGCCTGTGAAGCGGCAGGAGTGTGTGAGGTGGTGTGTGTGTTGTGGCAGCAGCTGCTCTGAGTGCAACATTGTCCTCTGGAGATAAGAGGACGGGAGCCGCAGTCACAACTGTAAGACTTATCAAAAGGCACCATGCACCATTACACAGCTATTCTGACAGCCTAAAACCCACCATTACACACACACACACAGATTTGTCTGAGCATACACAAAGACAAATTCTATACACATACACAGCCCATATGGAAGTATGCATGAACAGACACAAATGCCCCCCCACACACACACTCTCACAAAAACACACTTAGTTGTAGCGTCCTTTCCAAATCACAGTCATTTCTACAATAACCCCCCCCATGGAAGTAATCTCTGTGTTTTGTTTTCCTCACACAAACACAGCACTAAGTATATACACACACACACACACACACACACACATATACACATACACACTGTTTCCTTGCCATTGCCCATGGATGCCCAGGCGAGATGCCCTGAAGGGGCCATGGAGGACAGGGTATCATTTTCAGAGGGGACCCATTGGCCCGTTTAGCCCTCGTCCCACAGAGCAGGGTATGTGTGTGTGTAATGATGAGGAGAAGAGGGTGGGGTTGAGGGGCATTAATTACCTGTGTGCTTCTCCTGCTGAGGGAGGCACAAAGGTCGCCCCCGAGGGGCTAATTATTAGGAAAAGAGCTTTTTAATTTACCGCTGTCTACTGCCATTCCAGGGAGGAAGAGAACCATGTCATTCAGCGCCGCTGTATGTGCACGTGTATGCTGGGACTAAGCACTAAAATGGCACACCCAGCATGCACAGGTGGCCCTCGATCTGACCCAGCGACCCCTGAGGACATACACAGTTTATCTGGAACCCTATTGTTTCCATGATGATCACAACTGTCAATCACCTGAAGCGGAGTGAAGGTGGATTGAGTAACAGAGGCGTTGCTGTCCGTTCAGATGTTGTAATATTTGGTAGGATGCTACTGGTGGAAAGACAAACAAGCACATTGTATTGTGTCACATTGTGCAGCGTGTGTATACAAAAGCAGAATTAAACGTTTAGAGATATCTACGCAGTGTTGTGCAGTAGTGCATTACTTAGTATAGTTTTACAATAACTTGATTGCATTTTTAAGTATGAGTAGTGTAAGTGATTATAATTTAACTTTCTGTATTTACTAACCTCAGTAATGCTCTGTTACTTAGACATTTTTCAATTTCTCCAAGCTGTAATGTCATTACTTTTTAAACAAGTAATGTGTAATGAGTAAGAAAGTATTTAGGGCCAGAGCTGCAAAATGTTCTGTCACCTTTAGTTTTTAGTGTAGCTAAGGGAACAGCTAAAAGGTCGCCATTACATGATTGGAGACACCTTGGGGAACCTGCCATGTAGTGTGAATAAATAAAACACTGGAATTCAGTGTGAGAGGGCTAAAGCAACAGTAATATGAGAGAATAAGATGGACAAAGCATTATATATTTTTAGTGCCACAACAAAATAAAATCATGTATTGTTTAATATAGACATTAGATTGTTAGATAATGGAAATATTGGAAATCATCAGCAACATAATCTATATTTGTGATTAAAATGTCATTCTTCCTACTGTTAGGAAATTACAAATGCTTCTCATATGGTGTTGGCTATTTCACTCATTAGGGCAATACATGACTTTTTCCTGAGAACTCAGTTTTGTTGAAAGTGAATGATCATTGTTTTCATTTGTTTTTTAAAAGAAACATAGGTGGAATCCTTGCACCACAAGAGAGTAAACTTGCACAATGAGAGAGGATGAGGAAAAAAGTTAAGGAGAAGCAGGATCGGATAATTTAGTTCCAGCTTGACATTCAGAGGCCGTGATAACCAAAGCCACAACTCATTTTTCATATCTGATGATAACGTAATTACTGAAACACAGTATCTGTCTGCTGCACAACATATTTTACTGGCGCTGTGAGATCATTCAGGCAGGCACACAAATATTCGTCTCACATTCCCTTTGACACCTAAACTCACCCCCTACCACCCCAATTCTTCGCCAGTCTTTTAACATGCGCCACCACAGCTGCACCCGCACAGCAGGGGTGGGATCTGTGGATTTTTCAATCAGCACCAGCTCTATGAGCTTCTCCTATGTTTGAGATATTCTGTCAGGTTGCTCCCTCCTAGCACTGCCTTGCTGCAGTCTGTCAGATGCTGCTCCCTCTGTCTCCATGCTCCGGCTGCAAATCAGTGAACCCAACCACTCACCCGCACCCGCATCACTCAATGCACCCCCTGGCCCGAAAGCCAGCAGGGGGTCCCAGTTTCCTGACACACAATGATCTCTCAATTTGAGGGGAAGTAATCCATTTAGCTTGTGCACGCGGCCTCTATTTTTATGCCTTTATCACAACGTTTCCCCCCCTTCCTCCTGCCTGCCCTCGTTGCAGTGTCTCATGATATTGAATCCATGGGTTTCAGAGGCGTCAGGGCTGAACTGATCAGCACATGGCTGGTTTAGTCTTTTCAGTCAGGCTTGTGAATAAGCCAAGTCAATTTCTGTTACATGCTCCGACATCTGCTGGATTGGCTTGTTATTCCTGGAATGTGTATGCTCTAAAGACATTTTGAAACAAATTAGGACGAAGCCTGTAGCACAGTCGCAGTACAGATTTCTCATTTGCGTGCTACTCTGAGACGTCTGTATGTCTTGCTTTAGACATAAATCTTCTTCATTTTTCTTCATTAGATTAATGAAAAAGGAATATTACATCGCATGGCATATGTGTTTAAGTATACTGCCTTCCAAACAGAAGCTGTACCTGTGTTCTTGTGGACATCATCAGTCGCAGCCCGAGTACTGTTCCAATTCAAAAGTCTGCATCTAGCCAAATACAGTCAAAAACCCGGATGTGTTCTCGTTCCGCCCGTTTTACCGAGCCTGCATCGTTGGTGACTTGTGTGGACTTTGGATAGCAAAGTATACCAGAATTGCATTTCGTGCCAACAAGTGGAAATGGCAGAGGAGAAGACTTTCAACTGTAAGTTTCAATACTGCTTTTCTTGTGTCACGGAATCCAGAGTTTTTTTAAGCAGGAACAGAGTTGTTTAAACTCCAAATGCGTGGTCGATTTCTCAAGATAGCGCTGATTTGAAAAATTGCTACGACGTTTTCAGAGATGTGAGGTTCCGCCCGCTAACGGGTCTGGCCATCATCAAGTCTGCTCCTGTTCCAATTGCTGAATGATGGACTGCAAGCTCCCGTTCCTGGAAGTTTGTACTCCCGAGCCAAAATTTCCAAGTCCGAGCTTTCAAGTCCAGAAGTCCGAACTTGGCGCACTCGGTATTAAGAAAAAGCCTTAGTATAGAGTGTTTTCTGCTCTATTGCGTCTGTCTCCAGGACGATATCACTTTCCACAATGTATATGACCATTGCAAAAATGACTCATTTTACTGTTTTCTGATCTGCCATGACTATGGTTAAGGTTGGTTAAGTATAGGCAGAAAAACTCCTTATATATAGTCAGATCCAACAGCGCTCATAGGTAAAGACCAGTTTCCAGAGTACAGTATCTAAATACATAACTGTTAATTCTGCTACTTTTTATCTCCAAAAAAACTGTAATATTTAATTTTTTTATCCTATTGCCAATTCATCAAAGCTTTTACGTTTGCTAATCAAAACATTCTGCTGGGCTTTTCTGTGATAAAATAAGACTGTGGTGCACAGCAAGTGATAACTTTACCTTTCTGCTTTGTTTGGGAAGAAATCTGAGGAACCAATTGGTTTGCAAGAGCAGTGATATTCAACCATGGCAGAAAAAAAGTGCCATACACAATTAACATATTGAGTTTGCCCATTAATAAAGTTTTTCTATTCTTTTCTATTCTATAACACTTAAAAATAGTACTTACCCAAAACAAACTTAATTGAATTGTTGTAATTAATTTTTTTGGAATAGAAAATGAACACACATGTGCGACATCCTAACCTGGTCACACATGATAACAAGTACATCTGTTGTGTTATTGACATTCAGTATGAATCCAATATGTGTGCAACATATATAAAATAATTTTTTAACAGTGACTGTGTATCTGTCATCCATTTAACCATATATAGGACTATCTTTGTTCTATACAGATTCTATTCTTACTTGTCAGTTGTAATCTATGATCTAGATCGCACCTTTTAATCCCATGTATTTCTCAGGTACAATCAAAAGTGAGAGCAGTAACAACTTGATCTAACTACAGTGTAGTAAGTATTTCAGAAAAGACCTAAGAGCACAGCAGACTAGAAGTAATGTTTAATGTCGGGGAAGAGAGCAACGGGAAAATCTCCTCTGAAATGAGAGCTACTGGCCCCAGCCTCTGCAGCGAAACTAACTGGCTAAAGGTGTCAAGCTAAGAGGTCACGACTCACACACACACACACACACACATACATACATACAATAAGCCATTCAAAAGCACACACACATACACACACACACAATCCGAAGATGGGTCACTGTTGCCATGGGAACAACCTGCCAAATCCTGTGAGTGAGACGTATTTAAATGGAAATCCATCTGCACCCCCCCTCCCCTCCACCCCTTCACAAATCCAGATTCATTTCAGACAGTCTGTCCTTGGCCCCCTCTCCCTTGTCTTGGTGCGTTTGGCCATGGCTGGTCGCACTGCAAAGACAGCACAGCCCAGAGGTTTTTTAAGCAGATTATTCAACCCGCAGTGAAACCAGTGGGGGCTGGAGGGGGAGTGGGGAAACTAATAAACACGGAGAAAAAAAACGACAAAGACATTTGGGGAAAGGGAATGTGAATGGGAGGAGGTTTGGCGATGATTTAATTCAAATTGTCATGTTCCTGCTTGAAACGGAGACAGACTAATTCTAGCTTTAATATGGATTTACAAAATGATACTGAGCTATGTGGGGAGGGGGCTGGGTGTGGACGCAAGTGCAAGGGGGAAAAAGTTGAGACTTGAGGATTTGGCTGAGGATATGTGACAAAACCTAAGTGGCAAATTAAGGCTAAAGGTTTTCCTCTCCATTTCTTCTGTTAATGCTAGTGTGGAACAGAAAGGCTGGGCTTGGTGTTGAGCAAAAAAACCTCTGCCAAAGAAAATAGGACAGGACAGCAGGATGTTCTCCTTTGCTGCAAAAAAGGCACTCTTGGCTTGAACTTGCACGCAGTTGATCCAGCTATGTGTTTGAGAGGGTGTGCATGAACATGTGTTTGTTTGTTTGTCTTAATAATGTAAATGTTCACCATAACAATTCTCTAATCATGTAATTATTGTACATACCCACACTCCTTTATATTTTTCTTTATAATTTATATGTATACTCTTACATCTATATACTCTTTATCTATATACCTTTTATTACTATTTCTATTCCTGATTCTGATATCCACCTGTACTATCCCACCTGGTCAAGGCTGAATTACCAACAAAAAAAACAGGCATCCATCCCCCTACACCCCCAAGGGCCTCGGGTTAACTGTGTGATTTTTTTTGTTGGACATCTGAGGGATTGCACATTTGTATAGTAATATACATCAATAAAACAAAATGAAATGAACACATTGGCATGATAAGACTAAAATTTAAACATTCATCCATACACTCTAAAAAATAAAACATTGGATAAAAAAAAAAAAAATGTTAACGTTTTCCACTAGAATTTTTAAGACTGCTGGCAGAATTACATTAATTCAAAGCAATGTTTTGAGTATGGTAAATTACCTTTTAGGCCATAATAAAACTAATTTCTAAGTAACATGAACTTAATAATTGTTAGCATGAATGCAAGTATTTAAGTTGATCCAACATAATGTTTTAAGTTAGGTCAAGAAGCTTTTTGGCCACAATAAAACACCTTTCTAAGTAACATGAACTTAATAATTAAGTTGATCTCTGCAAGAGACACAAGTAAAAAGTTAACAGTATCTCAGAACTTGATTTTTATTTCACAACAATATATATATTTAAGTAATGACTAAAGCTCCCCTGAATTAGTTTTTAGAGTGTATTATTAAATATATGTGTGGTCTGACTTAACAACTTGTGCTCAGTCCTAACCCACTTCAAACCAGTGAGATAAACCAAAATTAACCAAAACTGTGTGTTTACCTAGAGACAAATTTGTCCTTTAAGGCAGCTCTTGCATCGTTTGTACCAAACCTTGTCTTGTGTTGTGGAAGGGTAATTTTAAGAAGATTAATTTATCATGGTTGGTGATGGAGCAGTGGATGAGACATATACCTTTGGTGTGGTAGACCCGGGTTGCTCCAGAGGCGTGTGACCTCGAACATATATAGCAATTGTAAGTCACTTTGGATAAAAGTGTCAGCTAAAAATATGTAAATGTACTTTTTCAGATCAGAATTCATTATAGACATATGGATGTCAATAAGGTCCCACAAGTAATTTTTGCCTGGAGGCTTCCTTGCGGGTTGATCCAGTCCTGCACCTGGTCCAGGAATTTGAACCAGCACAGTTATCCCCCCTATCAAAACTCCTGCTGACCAAAATGTGTCACTAATGTGTGTGTGTTTGTTCACTACGTATGCACAGAAAGTTATTGCATGCCTCTTAGCATCCTCAGTAGCAGCAGTATAAGCCTTGAGTAGACACTGATAACTTGGCCCATTAACATGAGCCTCGACCAGATTCCTCAGGGAGTACACAGTATGGAGGATGATTCTTCTTGTTCTACCAGCTTTGCCTCCCACAACCTTGCTCTTTAGTGTTTACCTATGTATTTTACTCTGACGGTAGGAACAAATTAATCAGCAAGTGCTCTCTGCAGCACGGTACAAATGTGCTGTTTGTGACTAATGATAGTTTGAGGTTAATTTTTATACCTCCAAATGTGTCTCCTGTGGAATGTGTGTGAGTGTGTGTGTGTTGATGCAGGCGTGCATACACACATTTGCTTATGTTACATTTACTACACTCCCCTGGGCTAAGAAAGTGCAGTTCCTATGGAGGTTTTAATGAATCACTTAGCTAGCAGTTACAGCTGCTTTAGCCCATATAAATAGATACACTCCAGCCAGTTTTACATTTTAATACGCATCATTTACCCTTCTTTAACCTACCACACACTCATATGATAGCATATAAGGCTCCTTATCATGCTGTATTGGGTGTAAAGTATTGGGCATTAAATGTTTTTTGCTTCATGACACATCTTTGTGAAAAAGTGGCTTGCAAATACAGTAAATGGCTATGAAGAAATGTCACTTAATTTACTTTATTTCACAAATTATCTTTCAGAAAATATAAAAAATACGTATTTACCCATAAAGTTACATGTAGATATTGACAAAATTAAAAACATTTAAAGAATAGTTTGACAGATTTGGAAACTTGCTCTCCTGCCAAATGAGAAGATTGATTCATAATCTGTCTACCAAAACCTTTAAAGCTCGACTGATTAACATATTATATAGAGTTTATTTAAGTGTCAAAAAAACATTGCATTTTATACAGGGGATTATGTGGTACTGTTGTTTCAGTACTATTTCTTGTGTTAACTAGCTAACTAGTTTCTAGCATCCGTTTAATTTACCATACAGATCAGGTGGTATCCATTTTCTCATTGGCAAGTGAATAAGCATATTCCCCAAAATGGCAAACTATTCCTTTAATATGGCATGCTTATGTACTATTTGTGTGTGTCTGTGTTTGCAGTTTAGTGTGCGAGGTAGGGTTCAAAACCTGAAGACCAGCATTAGATCATCACCTCTCCTTCAAAGCGATGTGGCACTTGATTTATGATGACTGCCACCCGGCGTGACAGACCACTGAGGTCATTATGTAGGCATTTAATAAACATAAATCTGCATACGAGTTAAAGAAAACTTGAATGACCTCATCGTGTATCACCTTTCCTGGAGCGTCTGAGTAGATTTAGTCCGCTAAATGACATAATGTGTGACTCTGTAATTGTCAGTGTAAAGCTGATCATCATTTTGTCATACAATCTTGAATGGTACAGTGGGACAGTGTTAAAAGTCTGGAGGCGTTTTATTGCAGGCCAGTGACGTAGCGCTACTGTATCAAAAAGTCATGCTGATCGCATCTGTCACAGAGTTTAAGTAGAATGGCAGAGAAGGAGAGACAAGTAAACATCTAAGCCACTTATTTTCACAGACAATGGAAAGACATTCGAGAAATTATACTTTATGAATTATTTGATTTTCCCCCTGAACAATTCCAACCCAGATTTCTGAAACTAACCAGAAGAAAATGAAGTGGTATCGCGGCTGTCTCAGAAACATTTCCCACAGCTTTGTTGTCTTTCCAGACGTTTTCCCCAAAATGATTTCCCCCATTATAATGTACCCCTGGGTTCTGCTGTGGATTCAGTGCGTAAGATGTTTTCATGTGTCCCCCGCCAGACGCTCGCTCTCCGCTGAGCATGTTAACGACCACCCCAGATGGACTGCATCACTTCCTCTGAGAGCAGCCTGCGACTGCTCAAAGTGAGAGAGAGGAAGAGGACAGAAGACAGACAGAAAAGAGAGACAGAGCGTTGCTTGCCAAGGGAAGAGAAGATCACTGGATAGTTTTCCATTTCACATCACAGCACTGCAAGCCTTTGACAAACAGGGACGTGTGGGAGGTGGGCAAGTTCAGCAGTAACCCCATAAAAGTAGATTTTCACAACATCACATTATAATATAAACACATAGTTGCCAAACACAGAAACCAGCTGAAGAAACAGTTTTAAATTTATATCAAAATGTGTTGGTTTCTTATAAACAATAGAGTTGGAAGTTAACAAAAGTGAACATTGTTTAAAAGGATTTTTACTGTTTATTACAATTTGGGTCTTCATTTTGTGCAACATAACACAGGTTGTTTATCAATGCCTTCCAAAATGACACATAGTATGAGCATTTCCCCATACCAGTCCAGCAACAAGAGCAGGATGTTTCAGAGTGGTAAGTTATTAATTTGTAGTAAATGTGTATCTTTCACACGTAATGTTTTAACTGTGCACTAGTATCTAACATTTAGTCGGGAGGGTGAGGGGAGGGTGAGGGGAGGCAGCGGGCGGACATCTTGTCACTCTGTGTGCTGCAGCTCAGTGTGTTTCACCATCAGTGTTTGGAGCTGTGTTTTCTGTGGGTAACTCCCTTTGGGGTGGACTTTAGGTTTCTTTGCAAACCTATTACATGCACAAAAAAGATATATAACACAATAAAGGAAAGGGGAAAAGCCAAAAAGCATAATGACATTTTTAAAGAATTGGAGTCATCCATCCAACCCTGCGTACAGGGTCGCAGGAGGCCGGAGCCAATCCCAGCTGACATCAGGCGAAAGGCGTTGTACACCCTGGACAGGTCAATATAACTGTTATACAGAAATTGGAAAGTAACTTATACTGAAGGGATGATTGGTTTCCAGAATCTGATTAACTAAAAGTTGTTTTCATTGATATTCATGAAGCTATTTTTTAGCTTGCTACAAGTCAAGTTTCTCGCATTATTATTATTTTAACATTTTAATTAAATATTTATAGCATTGAGGTGATGCTTCGTCAAAGCTGACAGTGAAAAGAGACAAATTAGGAAGGCTAATGAAAAGTAGCCTACTGACACATTTGACTCTCTCCTTGCAGGTCGTAGCGGTTCCCGGAGAATCCCCACAAATTACACACTAACTTCCTAGTTTAACTTTGCTCATGAAAATATTTTGGATGCACAAAGTTTTAGCTTTTCCACCAAATAAAGTAATTTAGATAATAATAAAGTGTTGGGTTGTTTACAACCTGGCTCATCATCTGACCGCTTATATCTTGGCCAGACCCTGTTGTAGTGATGTGTGGTGTCTCAGATCTCAGCAATTACTTTGGTGAGCATAATTTTTATCATAATCAATTGGAATGACAGCTAAAACATGAAAATATGACTCAAGTTATAATAAACTGGACTTATCATTATGCTTTCATTTTGGCATTGTATACTCCATATAGGACATCAAAAACATTTTCACATAGACACACATACATACACAGACGTCTATAAACACACACTTGCCAACCGTTCTCCCTCTACAAACTGTCGTCACCTCTCCTCCACCTCCAGACACCCCCATTGTTCCCAACTCAGGCTCAGAGGGATAGACCCGATGTCGGCCATGCCCACTCAGGCCTGAGTACTTGCCTGTGGGTCTCCAACCTTTTCACTCTGATCTCCAAGCCAGGACGCAGTTGGATGTATGTCAAAGTGGAGGAAGGCCAGTCTCCAACTCCCTGCTCCTCCCTCCTGTCCCAGGAACTTGCAGGATGGATCCACACAGCCCCCAAACAACTCCCTCTTCCTCATCCTCCCTCTCTCTGTCCTCATATTTCACTTCTCATGAGTGGGAAATCCCTCCATTTCTCACTCAGAACCCTCATCTCTGTAGGACCTGCTCTCTCCTGTTAGCATTGTGGTGTTTGTGGTCTAGTTTGTCTAAATCAATATGTACAAAATGGAGAATAGATTGGATCACTTTGACATTTGGATGTGTATATATTTGTGCGTTTTTTCGGATGGCTTTCCAGAAGGTCAGAGCGAGAGATGTGGTTTCATGTTTAGTTTGGATCCACTCTGACAGTGATTTGCTCGGCTTCTGCTCAATCTCACATAGTTGCAATTTAATGGGATGTGAGTCACAAGGTCAGTTTGTTAGAGCATGTGTGTGCATGCGTTTTTCTTTTGTGTGTATCTTTTTTTGTATGCCTGTATTTTTAATGTGTTTATGTGCATATTTGCATTGAGTTCTCACTTTGTTTCCCTTCCCCTGTGTGTTTGTTTGTGTGTTTGTGCACTTGTGTTTGTGTGTGGTTAGTTGAGGTTGATGAGAAACCCAGTGTTTGGCAGGGGAGCCGTCGTGGCCGCTGCTCTGTTTATACAAGTTTCTGGCATGGTCTTTGTGTAAAGCATACCGTCCTCCTCTGGCCTTACAAACAGCAGCAAACACACACACACACACACACACACACACACACTCGTCTGTAGCTTTCATTTTCACATCATTCACCATTGTAAGAATCTACTGTAAAACCTGAGTTAAAAGCCAGTCGGATCAGAGTGAAGGAATTAGAATTAATCAATCTTGTAAAACTGCTTCTGCTTCACTCAGCCGCAGGCCTTAGTCAGCAAATGAGTCACTGTGTTGTTTGTTTGATTCCACAAGCTTTACTGAAAGACTGACGCAGGAGAACAATTTAACATCTGCTACATAATAAATTACAGTATCGTATCTAACGGATTGCATTGATAATGTTCAACTTTGAGATTTAAAAGACTCACTTTGACTTAAAGGTGTAGGTTTGGTTTTCAGCCTAAGAGGGACCCATGGGTTTGATAAAGAAACAAAAAACATATCCATGTACATATGCAAAAGCGCTTTCCTGTATTTAATGTCAATCCAACAAACATACATTAAAGCTGCGTTCACAGTGCAGGCCTCCTTAATGCTCAGTTCCGGTTTATTGCCCAGATCTGATTTATTTGATTGACTGTTCACATTATTTTTTAAATGTGGCCCATATCAGACTTCGGTGCGAACTGGCCTAAAAGCAAAAGAATAATATGACGTCACACGCAGCACGCTGTCGTCATTCACCGGCCTTGTGCAGAGTAGTACATATCTGCCGACTCGCCGACAACTGCATGCACATCGCAGTTCCTTGTGGGTCTAATCCAAGTACTGTTTAAAAACCATATAATATTCTTCGGGTAGTTCATCAATGGTGATAAATGATTCAAACGGTCCACAAAGTTCACACACAACTCTGTACAACACCGGCGCTGCTGTTGCTCCGTCTCTCTCCCTCTTCTACCACACACACACACACGCTACCGCCACACAGCTTATTTCTTTTAACATGTTTATTTACAGCATTATATGTTGATATTTCTGTAATAGGTAATTCTGTAATTAACTTATTGGGAGAAAACCGGTAGTTCTACGTAATATCACACGTTGAGCACCCCCATATAGCCAAAATGGTATGATCCTCGTTTTATAACAGCTCTGCGAAGATTCGACTGATCAAGAGTCGAATCAGGCTCCTTCCATCGAATCATCAATCTTTGACTATTCGGGGTCAGCCCTAAATAGTACTCGTAGACCAGTTATGCTTTTCCATATTTTATTGTCTACAATGTTACAATGTTGGATATTCATGTTAAACACTGCCAAAGGTTCAAATAGTGAGGTTAAAGTATTTAAAAGAAATCCCTGTGAGCAAAAACCTCAGATTTCCTCCAGTTTCAACACTCTTTTTCTACCAACTGCTCCGTTTGACAACACACAGAGCTAGATGGTCATTTGCTCCGCACAGCTACGCTCAGTCTGTTTGTATCGCTCAGCGGCAACAACAGCCTGGTAACATGCTTCAGGGATTGGCCAATCAGAAGACAGTGGGCAATGAGAGGGGTGCCTTAAAGAGACAGGATCATCTATGTGATTGACCGAACATTCTGATAGTGTAACAAGTCATTTCGCTCAAAACAACTGATCCACTGTGTTACAACTGCTGGATATGCCACTAGTAAAGTTTACTTCAAAGCACAGATCACTTCCTGTGGGCTTGGAGGAAATGCAATTCTACCAAGTCGACCAATCACAGTTCTTGCAGTCTGCGTTGCTGCAACATGTAGTTACATTTTTGTGGAGGTGTGTGTCACGCTACAGTGTGGGCTATGGAGCTATGCGTAGGCTACGGATTTGATGCAGAAGTATAAATCAGGTTTTAGGGTGGGGTTACGGTCAGGGTGTAGCCAGTCAAAGGCAAATGTTGATGATGTATCAAACAAAAACACATACTGTACTGTGGCCACATGTGACTACTGAAACCGTGTTACCAACATTGTACCCACTTCAGCTTAGGGAAAATACAACAAAACATTTTGATACCATGATAATAATAATTTTGATAATAAGATACCAAATACTGTAACTTGAAGTGTATTAAAATAAACTACTGTATTTTTGTATTTGAGAAATACTAAAAATACTTTTCCCGAGATACCAGAAAATCACTTTGCAACCTTCTATCTATAAGCCTTTTTCATCTAACACTCAGCTGAGTAAGTGGACAGTAGCTGTGTTTCCATCTATGTTTTTTTATTCACATTTTGAAGTATCGCATTTGAAAAGGTTGAAACTGCAAATTCAAAAAAACTTCCTTCATTTTGCAAATAAGTTTTTATGCTCGCTTGAGGTGGTTTTTGCCTTTGTGGAAAGATTATTAATGTGCTAAAGGGGAGATGGAAACACTTTTGCTGAATGAGTTCTGATGCGGCGAACGTAACTCACAACTGATCAGGTGTTTCAGCTGTCGGTGTCATATTGGATAGTCTTGTAATGCGCGGAGACATGGCTGGAAGCAACTTGCCTGCTTGAAACACATTCCTGAGGACCTCCATTTTTCCCAGATCCATGGCAAATGTTCCACTCAGGCTACCATTGGCCCCAACAAGGCCTCCCACCACTCGCCTGAGTCTGAGAGGTGGAAAAAAAATTACTTCATTCAGTACATCAAACTGAAACTGTAAAACAACATCTTAAGAGTGATTAGGTCATGTCCCCCCATACGCAATGGAAATTGCACCCTTGCTTACAGAACCACTACACTGTTCTCTGTCTCTATTATGGAGCTTAAACTGTAATATACTGCCTTCATATATGTGTACTGACTGCACTCTTGCTCTTGATTCCGAACACTTTAGGTTCCTTCCTGAGAATAAGCCCCCTCTCTATCTGGCAGGAACACACATCTTGTAGCGTATCTGGACAGTGTCTGGTTAAGCTGAATTACATTTTCACTTGACATTCAAATCTGCCTTTAACATACTCAAATTGGATTTTTCCTTCCTTCGCCAACACATGGATTGCTGTTTATGTCTTTCCCTCTTCTAATATTTACATGCTGTACAAATGCCAGTAAACACCCTGTCTTCATTGTTGCATTATCCCAACAATCCATTACTGACCAGGATGTTTTACTTACTAAGCTGCCTGTCACCTGGTTGGATCCACACGACAAAGCTTATTTCCATTTACATGACATCAATGTTCTCTTCAACAGCTGATTTGGTTTGGTCTGGTCTGATTTGTTGGGTGCCTCTTGAGTATATTTACATTGACATTTCAAGTCATGTTTGTCTTCAAGTCTGTATCAAGTCCAAAACCAAAATAAACTTACTTTAAGTAATTGTCTCATTCCAGGCTGGGGGTGCTAAAAGGAAAATTTTGTACATCTTTCTGGCAGTTTACTGCCACAATTAGGCCATCACAACTAAATGTTCCAGATTACACAAAGATAGTGCTAGTTTGGACCAGTTTCAGGACATTTGGAAGCACTGATTACATTAAAAATATGAATATTTGATTTGTACAATTCCTGACATCTTTCTGTGTTGCTCACTAATCCAAGCCTAAACAGAGGCCAGTAACAGCAAATGAGAAAACAGCTGGACAAGGGAAAAAGAAGAAGTGATAAAGTATTGCATGTTGCACCAGCATAAACATTGTTGTTTTCACAATGCTGTGAGCCAACACATTCTCACCCCTGACTCGTCACATATGGACACTTGGTCAAGACACCTTGGCATCGCTTTTCAAAGCTCGGTGCATCCCTTTAGCGTCATTATTTTGACGTTTAGGGCTTCGTGGTCAGTTAGCAACGATTAGCAACAACAACTATGCAACGCCCGGCCAAGTTAGCAACAATAACTATACAACATCCAGTTAGACTTTCAAAATAAAACATTAATGTTGCAGAACATCATCATTTTGAAACGGCATGTTGTTAACATTGTGAAACGTTGCAATTTGGTTAGGTCTAGGCACAAAAAATACTTGGTTTGGGTTAACATAACTACGTATGTCAGTTATGTCAGTAGGTAAAGTGCGTAAGTTACGCAATTTAGGTAAACTACAAAAATCTTTTATGTTGGTCTCCTGCTTGAAAGTTGGGTTGCTGGCTCTCCATTCACCACCTTTTCACTTTTCTGTTAAATATCATATACCTTTACCATCTAAAACTGATGCTGCAGAGCTTCCCCTACTGCGTCCAACTATGACGCTATAGGGATCCTCAGTGTGTTACAAACTGATACCAATGG
Organism: Micropterus salmoides; assembly: GCF_014851395.1. NCBI lineage: Eukaryota > Metazoa > Chordata > Actinopteri > Centrarchiformes > Centrarchidae > Micropterus > Micropterus salmoides. The sequence goes on along the minus strand of NW_024042261.1, from coordinate 10,058,476 downwards.
GTTTTGCCCATGCGTCCATATGTGACGTGAAAACGGGTTGTGTTTACAGAGGACCAACTTGTCTTGTACAGACCTCTAAACAGGGAACACATAATCTCATTTAATAAGACTCCTTGGTTCATTTTCTAGTTTTAAGTATTCATATAGTCTTGAGTCTTATTTTTGAGCCAAATATTTAGATGTGATTCTTCACTTTTGTTAAATAGTAAAATGGTCACAGTGCCATTAATTCTTGATATTGTGTGATTGGCAAGTGAGCCGTTTTGCTTCAACCTTTTTTATCTGCATTATTTTGATTTAGAAAACTGTCTTTTGGCCATTAGAGATGTCAAAATATCACAAAGAAGAACACACTGGAGGGCAAGAGAGACCTGCAGATGAAAGTTGAGTCTACTGCAATTTAGTACAGATGTAATGTGCAACTACACTTTAAAAGTAGGCAACAGGAATACATCTTTCATATCATCAGTGACACAAATGGCTAGAAGCTCACACTGTTTGCTTAATGAATGCACAACGAAGGAAGTGACACTACAGTTTCATAAACATTCTAAGACCAAGCATTATATCCTTATCTACAAGCCAGGGACAGTGGACAACTCCACTGGATTTAAATAAGTGCACTTACATCCATCTGTTTTTATGCCAGTCAGTCCCCCTTAATTCCTCATAATGATGTTGGGTTGCAGTATCAGCAGAGTGACTCAGTCCAGCTCAGCCACTTGAAATCTGCCCCTGACCACATTTGGATGAAAGTTATAGTTGTAATTGAACTGGCATCCATCCAACTTTGGTTTGTAAAACAGAAATGAGCAGAACTTATTAAAACGAGTCAGTTCGCTTCATTAAACCCTCCCCCCATGCGTGTTCAGTTGTGTAACAATTCCCTAGCCTCAGAAGCTGCTTGCTTCCTTTCTAGAAAGTCACCTTTGCTGCCGGCGCTGCTGACACACCTGTTTGTAATCGGCTCTTATTAGGGGAGTAATGTTTTGCACCTGCGCCACTCTGCAACGCTCAGTCATCCGGCCAATCGGGAATAAAAGTTGTAAAAGTCAGCCTATGAGCGACAGGGCTTGTAAAAGTCGATTAGACATGAACGAAGAGCTGGGATTGATACCTGCCCTTTGGGGAAGGATTTTGGTGAAAGGCTCTCAGAGCAGCTTGGATTTATTCCAGTGGTGAAAAAGATACGCAAGATGGGACAGATAAGTGATTTATCAGATGTATGTAGCTGAAAACACAATACATGGCTGATATAATATTTCATATCAGAAAGTTCATGTTTATTTCTCTTTTCTGTAACTTTCAGATACTTGTCTGTCATTGCTTTTGTGCCTGTATGTGTCATTATGGATTAACAAGACTGAAGGAATGACAGCTTGGTGACAGGACTGAGTTTTACTCATCTAACTTGCGCTGTGATCAGTACAGTATATGCAATGCACACAAAGAACAGATACTTTATCATCATACTTCAATGGACGTTCACCCACACAGATACAAACGGAATGTCCCCCCACACACACACTCAGACACACTCCCTCTCTTGACACCAGTGAAACAATCTAACCATGCAGAGTTCAGACTCCTTCCCTCCCCCTCTCTTCTCTTCTTTCCTCTCTCTCCCATTCCTCCCTCATTCCCTATCTTCCCCCTCAGGATAGGTTCAGGGTAAGGGCAGCTGAGAGAGGGAGAGGATGGAGGAAGAGAGGGTATGGAAGGAGGTGCAGCAGCAGCAGCAGCTGTCCACTAATGAAGTGCCTGGCTCCCACTATAAACCACTACAGACAGATTTAGCCAGAGGAGGTCTGCGCTCTGTGTGTGTGATTATGTGTGTTTGTCAGTGGGTTTGCATGCACATGAGTGGATGCATTGCTGTACAATGAGAAAGAGAGCAAAATGTACAGTAACAATATGCAGAGTACCCAGGGGGTCTTAAAAGTATTTTAAGTAATTTAATATTCTCAAAATAAGTCCTTAAAAGTATTGAATTCTGTCTAGAAAGTCTTGAATTGCATTTACAAAGGTCTGTAGGATTAAATAAATACTGTAACATCATAAATAACTGTACTATATAAATGTTTTCTGTGTGTGTCTAATGTTACAATTGATTACTTGCATGTCAGCTGATGTTCTGTCAGCTCTAGTACCATTAACTTCCCCGTCGATCTCCTTACGGTGCTGTTTCATCCTTATTTTAGCCACTTTCACAGTTAGCTTTGTACATACTGTTCATAATATTTTTAATCATTCCGAAAGCCTGCCCACCTCCGTGTTTTCAGAATTTGAGCTAGCTTAGAAAAGCAGTGTCTAGCATGTGAGGAGTTCTGTCATCTGGATGGAGTTTTGCTCAGTCCCTCTCTGTGAGCTTTCACTCCAGCTGATACTGAGATAAGGGTGAAATGGAAAGTTAACATTAGAAGAGAGAAGTCCACCATCACCAATCGGTCCAGGGAGTGTAGCAGGTATTTTGGACACAGGGGAACAGCCGAGAACAGACAACGGGGCTCATGCAGCATATTTTTACTCTACGCTTCTGTGGATTATCAGTGAAGTGTGTGGATTTACAGACCAAAGTCTCTGTTAGTGACAACAGACACATAGATCTGCATGTTTGTCACTTATGAAATGTCTGTATCCTCAGGACAATGCATTTTAATTAATTTTAGTGGCTAGATGACTGGCTAAACTTTCTCGCTTTCTAAAGATGCAGAGGTGATTAGGCTATTTGAATGATGAAAACACTACGAGCAGTCAGTATTAAAATATGCACACAGCTAACTATAGAAAGTGGCTAAAATGAGTATCCAACAGCACTGTAAGGAGATTGGTGGTGAAGTTAACGGTACTGTATCAGCGGATATGCAGATTGGATTACATCACTCTACATTGTGCATTGTGCAAGTAGTCAATTACAACAATATGCTCTTGACCGTGGAGTGTACGTGAGCTCTGGTGCGAGTCACTGAGTTGTCAGAAAAAAAAAAGATTAGAAGTTCAAAAAGGGGCTTTTGGTTTGTGAGGTCATGGAGAGGAGCGGGGGCTCATAATGCAAACATACATCTTTTTATTAGAGTACACACCTCATAAAGCTTCTGTGTATTAAATATGAATGTCAATAGTACTGCAATATGTTTTATCTAATTCAGGTACTTGGTAAATAATTATTTTCTAGGGCCTAAAATCCAGACTGATTTTCCATTATATCCATCATACTTTTGCCAGAATGCATGTGAAGTTGGCATTAAATTTCATTCTGGTGAAAATGGTATTAAAAAGATTTTAAATTCAACTTTGAGAATTCTGGGGGTACCCTGGTATGGTATAATCTTATGAAAAAAAGGAACACACGTATTGTCATAAAAAAATTTTTCCCCGAATGATGATCCAGTTTTGACCTGTACAGTATAGTACTCAATGCCCAGCTATTTACAACACTTTCAACCATGTTTCACAGTCTTTCAGCAAATAATTTTTTTCACTGATTAAACTGAATTAGAAAAGCATATCTGGATAAAAAATATTTGAATATATGTTTAATTTTTTCAGAAATGAAAGAAAAAAGCTTTGAGAGCACATTTAGAGAATAAATAAGCAAGCTTAGTTTTTTTATTTTGTTTTCCATTAACTAGGTCAGATAATGGAAAACAGCAAAATATCTTATCATAATTATGCAGGCGACCCACAGACTTACATAAGGATGTCACCAAGTGACTGTGCGTACGATCACTGAGTAAGTACTGAATATTGAACAAATCAGTGATTTGGAAGTGCGAAAAACTCATTCAGTTAAACAAAAATAAAACTGAGATAATTGTTTTTTGAGCCAAACAATGATTCCACATATAATGAAATCCACATATCTGGCCAGAAAGCTTGCTGCAGTCAGGTACCTGTCTATGCTTTTATTTTCAGTAAAACTGGATTTGCAGAAAAATAAACTGATCTCAGAATGCTGTTCCATATAATTTTACTTTTAATCCTGTTTATAAATATTTTTGTATCTTGTCTAAATGCATTTTATAGGTAGAGAACTTTGAATTGACTTGTTGAAATGTGTTAAACCAAAAAATAAAGAAAAGTGAATTTGTTCTCTTTAAAATTAGTTTCATCAAGGTCCACTTACTATATTAAGTATTATAATCATTAAAGGCAACCATCATAGTTGTACAATCCTTAATAGGTGCAACAGAAATGTGCAAAAAGTGCAAAACAAGATTACATTACATTACGTCATAAAAATGTTACAGAAAACATGACAAAAAATAAAGTAAGATATATTATAAAAATTAACAGTTTGAGTAGTTTGCTGTACATGACAGTGTGGTTTTACTATAATTTTGGGTTGGGATGGTGTGCAGTTATATAAATCATGAAAATGCAGCAAACAGGCAATAATCTTTTAGTGCTAATTGACAATTCGTGAATTAAATTTGTATGTGACTGGGTCCTTTGGAATATTTTCAAAACTGCCAGTGGTACAAAATACAAAAAAAAATCTTCTGAATAGTTGGATAGGAACAACATTGACTAAGTGTTTTGGCAAGTGGAGAGGTACTGAAATCATTATCTTCCTAACAGTGAACAGATGCAGAGACAGAAGATAGAGGGCAGAGAACAGGGGCACTCTTCTTATATTTGTCATTTCACTTTTTATCATATTCTGGCAAAATTGTAGCCTAATAGAATACAGCTTGGAACAAAACATTTGGACCACTTGAAGTGCATTTGAAGAGACTTACCAGATGCCTGATAGGCATCCAAAGTAGACCCATAATTTCAAATATTTGTTCTTCTTGTGTGTTCAAGAATTAAATAGATGAATTTTCACAATCTGCTCCTGGTCAGAGAAGAAGGGGGGAGTGTCAGTGAAGACATTAAGAAAGAAACAAAAAAATTAAATTTAAGTCTTTACTCAGCTGATGTTTTTAAAACCTCTCCATAGAAGAAAAGATGATATTTTCATGCCTGCATTGCTATGAAGAAGTAGAGTAGAAAAGAGAAACAGAGGAGCTGATTCTGCAGCTGATTTTTTCTTTCAAAAAGTTTAGGGAAAACCCAGAAGGGAGGCGATGGAAGGCAGAGCGAGGCAGACAGGGAAAACAGAGCCGCAGAGTAGTGGAGGGGGGTCTCTCACAGCACTAGGTGCATTTGAAATTTACAGCGTGTGGTCTCTTGCTCTAAGCCCAGATATTAAAATCATTACAGCTGTGTGTTAGCATAAGCTTTCCTCTGCTACAGCCAAAGGGCTGTGTTTTATGGCTCTTTTATTTAGTAATCCACAGCGGTTTCTATGAGGCACTGTTTCCTCTCTCAGCCTCCCGCTCAGACTGCGTTCCTCTTATCAAAGAAGGCTATTGTGTACTTATTATTGAGCCTTTAAGCCAGTTATCAATCCTGGGAAAAAAAGTACATACAGTTAGTTCTCAAGGTCGGCTCACAGGATAACTGATTGAGAGACAACAGCATACAGAAAGACAGATAATAATAAAGGTTAAAATAAGTATTTCCAGAGATGGAAGCCAAGTCACAGGCATATACAGTATTTAATGTGTACACACATTTTGTCCTTAACAACCTTGTAAAGATTATTTTAAAAAATGTGATGAATTTAAAAGCCCTTAGTGGTGTGTATGTGTGTGTTGATGTGAGATGGCAGTCATCCGATATAAGCAGCAGCGCAGCCTCGGAGAGAGAGTGATTCCATGTATCTGGCATTCCACTGCAGGGTAAACACTGAGTCAGTGCTATGTTTAATGTCAGGCCAGAGAAATTCATTATGTCTTATCACACATTCAGGTTTCAGGGTCAGTGGCAGAGCATAAACCCACACATGTACTCAATGTTTATTATTGGGCACTTACATTTATTACACGCCTACGTTTTCATAACTCGCGTATAGGGCAAAGGCCCGGGCTGAAATTCAGTGTTTATTAAATGGGTTGCTATGCAGGAGTCTGCATGGAAAACACATTGCTGACATTGTCCGTGCATAAACGGAAGTGAAGAGGCAGAGCAGAGAGAGAAAAGTAGTAGTAAAAATTAAAAGGGTCTTTTTAAACAAATCGCACAAACAAAAAACTTTCCATTAGTGGTATCTAGCCATGACGATAATTGTTTTCACAGCTTTTAAGATATCCATCTCCACAATATCTGCCTCCAGTCCACTACAATGAGGATAAAGGGAAGTGGAGTTTCAGTGGCACTACTTACTACCAAAGAAATAGCTCTTTAAAAAAAATGGTGACAGGATGTTCTGTGGGTTAACCAGAGTAAGAATTCTGCACATGCATAAAACTGACACCTGAACCCCGCCAGTCATTTAGAACTGACCCAGCTGAGCCTGACTAGTACTTAACAGTCCTCCAAATTTAACAACAAAACACATGGAATCACTTTCTGACTTGACACCCCTACTGCAGGACAACATCATTTGTCTGTGCCTTTCAAAACTGTTACATATCACAGTAAACCAAATAAAACGGTTGCCCGATCTTGTAAACAAAATGATGTTGGTGTATTATGTCCTCTGCATGCTGCACGCATTTCCTTGTGCATGCTCATAAAAACCTTGCTCCATAGTGCTACTAGTGATCAAAATCTCTAATAGGTACCTTTAAGTTTGGTTAAGTTTAGGCACAAAAACAACTTGGTTAGGGACGCAAGATAATTTGCTCAGAATGAGAAAAAGAGACCTTTCTCTATAAATTACATTTGAAAATGACCAACCCAAACCTAACAAAACCTGATATTTTGAAGGGACTTTTCTGGATAGAGTTGGGTAGCAGAACTCTTGTGCTGCTTTAAAAGTCTTAAATGTAATGTTTTCAGTGCTGTGGGCACCACAAATGAAATTCCATTCACTCGTATTGCACTGCAGTAGAGGCAGATCTTCCAGAGATGAATATCTCAGACCTGGGCAAATAAATCCAAAACTATCTGCATGAGTGGATTCCACTCGAGCTAAGTCAGAAAACAGTTTTGTAATTTGGGTTCCCTGACCGTTAAGGGAAAGGAAAAGAGAGAGTGGGAATGTGAGATGTTGAGAATGAAAAAGAAAGAGATTGTTTACAAAGATTTTATTTCCCAGAGCATTCCAGACGTACCTGTCTGCTACCGTCCACTCTGCTTCTCTTTATTGTTGCCTCCAAATGGTATGCTTTTGATAGAGAGAGGCATTCAAGGACACCGGAAGAAAATCCCCCTTCCTCTCAGCCTTAGCATTTTTTATTTACCTTAATGATCAAAGGATGCCTCTAAGCCTCTTGACCAGTTAGTTTTGCACAGCCTTGTCTTTTCTGGGTTGCAATACATGTGTGATATCCTACATTGATGTAATGGATTCAGACCTTGAAGTTTGAAGGCCAAAGAGTAAGAGAAAGTATTCAGATATACTTCATTATTTGTTTTGACTGGCGGCTGCATGCGCTAATTACCCCTCAAACCACATATCACGACCTTCCCAGCCTCACAAAAACTCGCATTGTATTGATTTAAACTCCTTACTTAATGTCTTGCTGCTTGCACGCTAAAGCTTTCTATGTCTCAATTTCCCTTGCACACACCGATAACTTTCTTGGCCTAGAAATTAGTTTGCTCTTCTGTGCATAGAGGCTCCCTTGTGTACAGGATTGCTTTTCATCTGACTGTAGCAGATACCCTTGGCCCAGTTCATCCGCAGCTCATCACATGCACGTCAACATGGCGACCACGCAGGCCGTTTCACGTGCTGTTAAACATTACTGACTGCATCATTCACTCAGTAGTAGGGGAAAAAGCCCAATGTATCAAGATTGTTAAATCACACTGTAGGAATGTTAAATGAAAAGGTTTGTAACTTGTCCGTGTAGTTCACAGCTAGGGACCTCCGTGATGTGTTCGTTAGCTGCTAATTAGTTGTTTTGGGTTTTACTCTGCAGTGCATCAGTTACTGAAGAGCTGAGTGTTAGAGAGTGTAGAACTGGCAGAGATCTGAAGCAACAGAGGAAGAAAGAAAAGTGGACGGGAGTGTTTGTGTGAGCGTGAATGACTGTGCCTGTGTGTACATGCTCTTCAATGTGTGTAACTGTGTGTTCGGTGTGCTGCATTCTGCGGTTTGCAGCTCTAGTGACTGATGTTCCGTCCTTCATGTGTGGATTGATGGGCACATCTGCTCCGCACTTAAGGCCGACACTCCTCTCCCCAAGTCCCATCCTGACCCTCCCCGGCCCTGGTTGACCCTCGCCAGCCTGGCTTGACTCTACCTCAACGGATCCTGACCTTCCTCAGCCTGGCCAGGCCTGGCACAACGCGGCTTGCGTCGGCCCAGGCTGCTCTTACCGGTGGACGAGGGGGAGGCTGAACCTTGGGGCTAGCAGATATACGAGGCCTAACTGCTTTTTCATTAAGCTGACTGTCAGTATGAAAAAGCCCTTTCTTTTACCTTGTTTTGCTTCTGCTTTCTCTCTCGTACTCCTCCTCCTACGCCTCATATGTCTCCCTAATACTTTTACGTTCAAGGACGGAGCGGTCGTTAGGTGCTTCACAGTGGAAAGGAGCTGAAATGAAGGTTTGTTTTACTTTTTGTGTGTGTGTGTGTGTGTGTGTGTGTCTGTGTCTGTCTGTGTGAGAAAGTGCACTTCATCGGGGGGGTTGCAGAGCTTCAGGAGATAGATGACGAGAGAGGGATGGCCGTTTTGAGGTGATGGCCTCAGTAGTGTGGAGATTTAGAGAAGTGTATAAGGGCAACATGCTCTTTTGACAAATGAAGAGGTGTGTATTTCAAGTCATTAGACAGCACCCGTTCCACCACTACAGAGGCAAACAGACTCTGTATTGTAGTGAAAGGAGAGTCCTCAGTTCATACTTTGCTCTTTTCCAAAAGTGCACAAGCGGCCTCACTTCAGTTTCTGTAACCCCATCCTGATGGTTGATGACTTTCAGTTCAAATATTTTACTCAGAGTCGTGTTCATGTGTTGCATTTGCTTGATTTATTTGTCAACCTAATTGGATGTAATGACGATTTGAGGAAAACCTCACACGTGCAACAGCAACACACACTTGTACATACGACCACCTCATCCCCCAGTCAGTCCCCTCTAAATTCACCACACATGCGAGGCAGACAATCCTCCCTGACATCTCTGACATGCTACGGCTGTATACCATTTTTATTTTTCTTCTGTCCCAAAACAAAACCCATAACTCAGGCACCCTTTCCACGCCAGATCGTAAAGGCTGGGTGGAAGGAATGAAAGGCAAGTGGCTGTTTTATGACGGGGAGTGGAATGTAAATCCTCTGGGTCGTGAAAGCAGAGGCGGCTGAGCTAAAGAAGGCCTCTACGACTCTGGGGTCGAACTCTAAAAAAACAAAACAAAAAGACGTCTAGCAGTCATTAGGAACCCCTTCTGGTACACCTATGTTAAAGGGCAGATCACACTTGCATATGGTGCTCGAGCATGCATCTGCCCTGAATCTGAATGTCCATAAGCAAGTGGAGACAGCAAGAACTTTATATTATATCATTCAGATCTTTGCTTCAGCATCTCCTCACTTCCTCTGCTAACTAGCCATGTTGGGGGACCATAAGTGCTGAGAGTGTGCTATGTTGACGAGCAGAGTGACTGTATTTATGGCTCTTTCATAGGTCCGTCATGAATTATACATGAGCTCTCACTGTGGCGCGTGGAAGAGCGCTGGATGTAAATCGATAGGTGTTCACTTCGACTGACACGAATGATATCTCCTCTAAGCAGCTCCCTCGTCTCTTTCTCTCTCTGTCTCCCTGTGTCTCGCTGTCATTTTACACCCCGTCTCGGGATAATAATGTTTACCAATGCAACATCACTCGCGCTTACAAAAACACATGTGAGCAAAAACACAGGATTAGGGTAGCTTTGATGAATGTATTCATGTGTCGCTCTGAACGGATAAACAGATGAATAAGTTAATTCATTTCATTGCCTGAAAGGACAAAGAAAAGGAACAAGCCTTGACTGGAGCCCTTTTTTCTCTCTCCTCACTATGAAAGTGGAGTGTCTCTTCTGAAAGGGGAGAAACTGATGTAATGGCATGTAACAACAGTACAGTATCTGGATTACAATAAAGGCTGAAAGTTGTAATGTAGACGCTAATAACACTTACAATATTAATACAAAGTCAAATAAAGTCATTGTCTTCACCTGTCACACTTGCTTGAACACTTAAAGCAGCATGTACAATGTACAATTTTATGCCTTTTTATGGAGCATCTTTCCAATTATTGTGGTGGATTTTGTTTGTAGAAAAAAAATGATAATGTCAATGAATTCACAGTGTCAAATCTGTGGAAAGAGGGAATGTTGCTGTCCATTGCTGTCTGCCACTGTGTATTTTTTCATACCACCAGTGGGGTTGCCAAATTAAAACAACACCATTACGGAGCAAAATCAGTTGATTTTCATTGCATGTCTGCGATCTGTCGATCTGCTTGCGACTCAGGATCTTTAATGTTGAGTTCAACTTTCCACTCTTTTGACTGTCTGACCTTTGAGGGAATAGAAAGTCCAAAATAGTAGGGTGACCAGACATCCCCGTTTTCTGTCTGGAGCTGTCCCCGGAAATGTCCCCGTTTTTAACTGTGTGTTGAGACTGTATAAGGTGTGACATGAAATCAGATTTTACGTGGGAGCACGCGCAGCATGTAACGTTATTGCCCAGTTTCTTTACGTCTACAGCTGCTTTTACCTGGATCAAACAGACATAACATGCAAATAAACATCACTTTATGTCGCAAAGGTATGTCTTTGTGATACTTTAACAGTTCTTTTAACAGAATAATTACAATTGTGGCCAAACAAGTGTTTGCATTTTATAGTGTAACCAGGTCTGACCTTTACGTGATTATAGGCAATAATAGAAGCCTGTTGCTGCTGATGGAATATGTGTTTGGTAGGCGTATGTCTAATATCCTTGTTTACATTTAGAAAACGGAATGTAGCCTATAATTAATATGACTTACTGCTGAGTTACATATAAAATAAAGACATGATCTCTTTTGCAATTATTCTTATTACTCTACATTATTTAACTTGCTTTGTACCAACCAATCCAGTCCTTTTTACCTGTTAATATACCATTAAATGGCCAAAACAACACATAAAATGTAGTATTCCACTTGCCAGAAAGTGACTGCAGCCTCTACTTATTGACTGAAAGCTAGTTTCTGCCTCAAAATGACTTTCAGAAGAGTTATGTTTGACAGATTATGAAACCGAAATTGTCCCCGGTTTTATTTCATACATTATATTTTTTAATGGCATTACTACCACCAAACCAAAAATGTCCCCGGTTTTTATTTCAGAAATCTGGTCACCTTTTCAAAATAGAGGCCTGTATATTAACTGCATCACACTATCCGCATTGATCATTGAAATACTGTAGTGGAGCAGTTAGAAGAATGGGTTGATGTTACAAATACGTCTCTTGAGTGAACTGTGAGTTGGAGTGAGCAAACCTACTGTACGGTTAGCAACCAAACTAGCTAGCCTGCTAACTGTCAATCTTGGCTAGTGAGCTATTATTGCTGTGTAGCCCTAAGATGTTACTAGTTAGCTCTGCAGCCACAGTAGCTTGCCAACCAGCCCCACAACTCACTATGTTAGCACCAACCATATCAAAAGAACACAAAAATGAATCACACAGTGTTGCTTTTGTGAGGGCTTTTGGCTATATAAATAATTTGAACTGATCCTTCAAAGATCATAGAAATGTTTGATTGGTCTACTTTTAATGTGATGCAGCTTTGGTCCTAAACCTCTTTATTTACTCAATTACCAAGGGCCAGACATTATGAAAGCAACAGGAAATGTTCACTTAGCTAGTCTACAGTATATTTTATGCGATTATGTTAAGTAACTATCAAAATTGTTAGTGTGAAAGTTATCCTCTGCATTTTGCTGAATGTTTTTCCTCCTGGAATGTTCTCAGGTCAATTTTCCTTCCCACTCCACCGCATTAGCCAACAATCCCTGTTGCAGGGATGAAAGGAGTGTTTAGAGTTTCATTTGCTTCAACCAAACAAAGGGACTTTGTAAGGCCTTGCTGACCTACCTGTTTTGGAGGTCAGAAAGGTCATGACCTGCAAGTAAAGGGGCAGAGGGTGTGTGTACCTGTGAGTTTTGGGGCCTCAAACCACTGTTTAGTTTTCCTGGGTTAGTCTTTCTGTCTTTGTAAGCATGAGTGTTACTGAGTCACATTTTATTTTTTACATGTTTTATCTTCCATGTAGTGCCAGCGCTTTGCCTTCTTTATATAGCTTTGTTTGTTGAAGGCGGTGATTTTATGTCTCTGCTTCTGTTGTGTATTTCTGTTCTCTCTCTGTCTCTCTCCCTTACACACACACACACACACACACACACACACACACACACACACACACACACACACACTCCTACTTTCTTAAACCCATTTTGAGCATTCTCACAGAGGCGAGTTGTCCTAATCCACCTGGCTTTGGCTCTCAACTTCCCAAATGCCGACATGAGAGCTGGTCATAACTCATCACATACACTCTCTCACACACACATACTCAGAGTCACACAGCGGCCGCTACTCCAGAGGCTTTGGTGAGCCATCGGCGCCGTATTACATTAAAGGTCAGTTACTGAGTTTCCATTTTAGCTTCGCCTTCCGCCGGTAGCACGCTGTGAGCCAAATAAATGGGAGGATTGTCTGTCAAGCCGCCTGTTTGATTTCCTCGGATGGCTGGGAGTGTTTGGCTTGGAGGTAACAACCTATCCCTCCACCCCCTCCCCTCTTGTTGAAGTTACATTTTAACACCACAGGAAAGTGTCATTACATCCGGCAGCTTAGCTCTTAAGTGTGATCGTGTCAATGAGTATGTGAGGAGTGAAATATGACCATAGTGATGTGATGGTTGTACGTGTGTCTACATACAGTATGTGTGTGTTTCTGGATTAGTACGTTAGACCAAATTAATACTGAGTGCTGTTTACAAATACATCCGTTAGTATGCACTATCCATCTTACTGGTTGACTGATACTACCGGTCAGCATTAACCTGAACCTGGCAAAATGCCGGATTTTGATGGAATTATGCTAAACATGGTCTGAAAACACAAAAACCTTCTAAATTTAATGTTAATGTTATTGCAGAAATAATTAGTCAATTAGTCAATCCACAATCAGTAATTAACAACAATTTTGACAACTAATTTATTGTTTAAGTCATCTATCAAACAAGTCTATCTACAGCCATGCTAGCACAGTTAATGTCAGCATGCTAACAGTGACAATGCATATGTTAAGCGAGTATAAAGTTTACCATATTCACCATAGTTTAGTGTGCTGGATGCTAGAATTTGCTTATTTGCACTAAATACAAAGTATAGCCAAGGGAGACTGACAGCGATATCATTAGATTTGCATGTAGGTTTGTTGGTCATAAACAGAAATATCAACATTTTGAAATGATGATGGTGCCAGACGAAAAGAGACCTCCAAGTTATCCCAATTTAACCTGTGGGGAGCAAGAGCGGTGGTCCCAAAATTTCTGTCATGGCTAAAACGTTAAACATTCATTAGTTCCAGCTTCTCAAATATGAGGATTTGCTGCTTTTCTTTGAGTTCTGGACTGTTGGTCAGATAATAAGCAATTTGAAGATGTCTCCCTGGCTCTGGGAAAATGGTAATAGGCATTTCTCAGTCTGCCATTTTATTGACTCCATAATTAACCCATTAATCAGACAAATCGCCAGAATATAAATAATATTAGCGCAAACATTATCAATTGACAGTTTCATTGTTAAGATACAGTAATAGTTCTTAATCCACAGCACTGTTGTACCCCTCAACTAAAAATGCTGAGACAAAAGCCAGGGGTCTATTTTTAAGTGAACTGAATTCCACACAGTGAGTACACCTTCTTCTTCTTGTTCTCCCTCTACTCACTGTTGTCCCCAAAGGACATGTTAATCTCCACTGTTTCAGGGACTGAGTTACCCCAGCAGACACTTTATTTAGACTAGAGAGAGAGGGAGAGAGGGAGGGAGAGAGAGAGTGTAAGCAGAGGTTGGAGGGAGGAGTATTGCGGGGGAGGGAGGTGAAGGGAAATACAAGGCAGTGAGAAAAGTAAATTTTAGCATGAAATTCATCACACTGATTAATCGATGTATGTGCATGTGTATTCCTGGATGAAAAATGTTCAAATGTCTAGTTTTCAACAACTAACAAAAAACAGGCTTGTATTAGTCAAGTGTATCCAAGGTGGTTTTTGAAAGTGGTTCATCAGCAGGAGGGTCATAGACTGGTTTTGCCTACAGAGAAATAATGTAATTCTTCAAATGAAACGAAAACCTGAAAATCACCAGAACCTCAGCTACAAGGTTTTCATACGACAGCAGAAATATATACATGAACTTCCTTGAGATCCATCCTATTCGAAGAATAGCACAGCAGCCTGTCACCCCAGTTTATCGCAAGCTTGATTCTAAGTGCAAATGTAAACATTATTTGGTAACTAGTTAGCTTCCACTACACTTGCCACTTTGTTCAGTTGCACCAACTGTAATCACGCCTTAACGTAACTCAGTCAACTGTAATCAAAACATTGTTGCAGAAAATTATGCTTCAGCTTAGAGAATTTCTTGACAAAATAGGAGCCAAAATCTGTTTTACCTACAGTATGATGCAAATGTTAACGAGAAACATTTGAATTTACACATAGCTGTTGCAACAGCCTGCGGAGAATTAACTGTGTTTGTGTTTGTGTGTGTGTGCATGTGCATATGAGTGTATGAACCTTTGTTTGAAGTAGAAAAACAGATACAAATAAGACAGGGTGAAGGTCCTCCAGACTGCAGTGATGCTATTTTTGACTCCATTACTTAGCGGACATCTTCTAGTTAATCTCTCCTCGGTAATGACGGATAACACACAGCTTGGAAACTGCATTTGTGTGTGTATATATATATATGTGTGTGTGTGTGTGTGTGTGTGTGTGTGTATGTATGTATGTATGTATGTATATATATATATATATATATATATATATATATATATATATATATGTGTGTGTGTGTGTATGTATATATATGTGTGTGTGTGTGTATGTATATATATGTGGTGTGTGTGTGTATGTATATATGTGTGTGTGTGTGTGTGTATAT
Organism: Micropterus salmoides; assembly: GCF_014851395.1. Lineage (NCBI taxonomy): Eukaryota > Metazoa > Chordata > Actinopteri > Centrarchiformes > Centrarchidae > Micropterus > Micropterus salmoides. The sequence continues at coordinate 10,043,328 of NW_024042261.1, read as the reverse complement.
ATGTGTGTGTGTGTGTATATATGTGTGTGTGTGTGTGTGTGTATGTATATGTATATATATATGTGTGTGTGTGTATATATGTGTGTGTGTGTGTATATATGTGTGTGTATATATATATATATATAATGTGTGTGTGTGTGTGTGAGACAAGTGTAGTTGGGTAAAATTTAATTTTTCTTTCTTTCATGTCCATTTTTCACTTCTCACTGAAACCCAACCCTGCATTCACATTTCATTGGTGAGCTGAAGTCGACTCTACTGCTGTTTTAGAAATATCACATATACCCATGAGACAGAGCGTGGCCATTGGACGAGAAGAGAGTTTAAGTTATTGGACTTCTGTGATTTGTTAAGAAAGGTTTCTTGACCCAGTTTAATTGCCAATTAATAAGAGGCAAGACTTAGGTTACCATGGTGATAGTCTAGCCATACGTTCCCTAGATAGGTCCACTGACCTGCAGTAATGATGGTAGAGATACGTCAATAACAGTTATTAATAGGTGCAGAGCCTCAGGGTTAACAAGGACCGAATAGAAAAGAGCTGAGCAGAAAATAAAGGTTTCTGATAATAAAAACTTAAATCTTAAGACAATGGGAACATTTCATTAACGTCATCTGGACATATTTGTGCCCTTATATATCCAGGTCGAGCTCTTCACTTTTCTTGTTATGCAACCCATGCCATGTTTGCTACTGGCCCTTTATAGCTACTTAATGGACTGTACGATCAGTGTCATGGGTTCAAAAAGCGTTAGCAGGCCAACTGGTGAACCAAAGCACGAAGCACTTCATTCAATTAGCCTAGCTGTAACCTTATTATGACCAAGCTCTGACTCCATCAATACTGTGTGGTCCCACTGAATCTAAGTCAAATTTATGTACAAAATCACGCACACACACATATTTCCATGTCAAAGAGCTCATGTAATGTGCATGTACTGTTGGGATTTGAGGGCAAACATAAAGCTGAAAAAGCAACACTGTGCTAAGTCTTACACAAACACATGCTCACAAGAAATACACAAACACACACTCCCCCAATATACACACCTTAACTACTCAAAAGGCTTGCTATTTTAAACTTTTATACCCGCAAGCACATTTTCTCACAAACATACACAAACACACTCTGCCTCGTTCCTGCACACATATTTTTACTGAGTCTCCTGGGTTGATTATACATGCGCACACACATACACACACGCTGCAGCCGACTGGCCGGTCAACCTTAGTTGTTTTTGGACTCAGGAGTCTAGTTAGCAAAGGCTAGTATCAATCATTTAGCCGGTGGAGAGCAGCTCAGTCGATGGGGTCGTGTATGGGTGAAGAACCCGGCCCAGCCCCAGAATCCCTCACTCTGAGGGGGGTGGAGGAGCCATGATGGTGGGGGCTGAAGTTCAGAGACTGAATGATGTCTTAAATAGGATGTAAGGAAGCAAGCTGAGCTAGGCTGGATGAACGAGCTGCAAATAAATATGCTGGCAAATACCAGCCCTGCTTATTACACAGCTTTATTAAGTACTCAGTTTTCACTGTCCAAAGGACGCATGCTGAGCTTTGTTATTTCTGAAAAACACACTCCTGCTTCACATTCGATTATGTCACTCTGTGTGATCTCTAGTTCAGGGTTTTTTGCTGATCTCTAATCAGCAGACAAAGGTGAGGAACATGGCAGGAAATGTCAATTTATTAAGTCATTCATTTTCAATAATTTACACTAATTTAGAATCAAGGAGCTGGAGCCAATCCCAGCATGCATCATGCAGCAGGAATGGAAATACACATGAGAAGTCAGCAGTTCATCACCCAGCTGAGACAGACAGACATACTGTAAATATGAGTTATTTAGAATCTGTAGTTAATGTAACCTGCAAGTTTTTGGATTGCTGGCTGATACTGGAGTGCATGAACGAAACCACACTCCAGCAGAATCCAGACTCCAGTAAAATGGAAGGGTGACCACATTTAAAGCTCCATTAAATGGTAGGCTTCATTGGTTTGATTTAACCAAGACTGGTCTCCCTCAGGCAAAAACTTATTCTTAAGGGCGACCAGTAGATAGGAAACTAACACTACCATTTTAAATGAGGAGAGAAAATGTGAATTGCTTCATCTGAATTATGCTCCCTGATTAACATGTGAGAAGACTCAACCTGATTTGGAAAGCAAGGCAAGCTAATTTAGTATATAGTGCATTTCAAACACAAAGCCAATTCAAGTGCTTTCAATAATGCTATGTGCTCATTATGCACTTAAAAGCAACAGAAATCACACCATGTTTTAGGTTTTTTAAAATATCTTCATGAGAACAGTCAGCATGATGCTGAGGCTGAAAAGGTGAATCAGTGACACAGAGCGCAGTCTACATACATTGTGTTTTCTAAAGTAAATATATTGAAGTTACAGTTAACTGTATTTGAATATTCAAGAGCAATCTTGCACCTATTATCTATTGATGTACATGCACTGTACATGTACTGGCTTCTATCATAGTGTACATTCAGTACTATCTAATCAAATGATAATAATAGATAATGAGATTATTATTAGTAGTGTTAGGGCTCTATTTTAATCGTGCAAGTGCAATGACAAGTACAAAGTGGCAAGTCTTGGCTGCATGTACTGTGTGTATTTCCAAGCACTGTTGCTATTTTGGTTCATGTGCTGTAGAAAAACGGCTGGGTGAAGTGAAATATAGATCAGAGGATGTGATGATTAATACATTCACTCTAAGCCCGTCACATCACTGGTCTCAGCACTTTCAGACAGCTGCGCCAATCACAGTGAGGCAGGGTGACAATTTCCAGCGGTTAATTAGTATGACAGTAGATCTAAAAATATTATTTTAATTGTTTGGTGAAGCTGTGACACAGCAATGATTATAATGCATCTGATTTTTTTTTTTTTTTCAGTTAAAAATTGGAAAGGGACCTGCGACACACATGATACATGAGCTCTGGTAATCCAATATTCCTTATAAACAGGCAAGATACCGAGTTCTTCTCAATTCTCAAAGATCAACAACTCGCTTTGCCCTCCCTCATTTGAATGAACCTCACACCTATTTGTGCATCTCCTGCCACCTGTGGTGCCCTTAGGGCCCTTAGAAGCAATAATAATTTAATAATAATTTCAGGGCAACTATAGTTATAAATTACAACTCTTTCAGTGTTTTCACTGTGTCATTGAATCAGTTTTTCTTTTTGAAGTTATTTGTGTTAAAGTGTGTTATGTGTTTATTGTTGTGCGAAGCAATAAAAACCAAACATAAGCAAATATAGTATTAGCATTGGCATTTCTATTAGAATTACTGTAGGAGCTGTAATACATTTTTAATGTGAAATAAAAGACAACATTATCTTACATCTCTCTCACACACACACACACACACACACACACACACACACACACACACACACACACACACACACACATCCCTTGTAAACCATTGCCAGGCATGTAAGAAGTCTTACATACAGACGAGCTGGGCTGTTTTTCTCTATCTATGATCTTATCACAAAATGTTGTACTATATTCCCCTGGCATGGGTGCTATTTTAATTCCGTTCTCCAACCTGCTGAAAACCGAGGATTAAGACAGTGTGGATCGTGTGTACATGTCCACATATTTGTGTGTGTGTGTGTGTGCATGTGTATGCTGGCTTGCATGTGTTGTAGCCCGCATGTGTGCAGTGATAGGAATCTTATTGCTGTCAACGGTCCAAAGGCCAACGCTGCGCTGAACAGAGAAAATCCCCGAGCCGGCGCTCTCTGCCTCCTTTAATCTATGCTCCTTTTTCTCACCATTGGGCTCAAACCAGCAGATGATGGATGGCTGTCATGTCACAAGGGGCCTTTTCTTTCTTTCATTCCCTCTTTTTACTTTTGTGTTCCAACTTTTAAATAAAATAAGGTTAGAAAATGGACTTTGGCGCAGTTGCAAAGAATTTGAATTAAATCACTTGGTTGTCTCTCAACGTCTCCTTTTATCCACAGGTTTCTTTTCGTCTCTCTTTTCTACTTTTCTCCCTCTGTCTTTCTATATATACATAGCTGTCTGTCCATCTCAGTCTATCAGGCTGTTATCAAGGGGATTTTGAACATTGCTTTCACTGTGATAACCAGGTTTCTGCTTGAGCTGATAGCCTGCTGTACTTTCATCAGGCTGCCGTCCAGACAGAGAGGGGGAGGAGGAAGAGGAGGGCTGGGGTTGAGTTGATTAACCTTCATCTTGCTCATACACATCACCCAGTTGCACATGCAATTTCCCCAGAAAGAGAAGGGAGAGGGGTTTGCTCCAGAGATTAGCATGTTTGTGTGTGTGTGGATTTCGCTGTGGTGTGCATGTGTGTGTTCAGTAAGGTCAAAGATCAGCCTATCAGGTAGGACCAGCAGTGTGGCCAGTGGACCTGGATAAGGAGCAATTGAGTGGTCAAGTAGTCGACCTCCCTTCGCCTTCATTTTGGAACAGGCTGGTACCCTTTGGCCCGGAGGTGAGATTAGTCTGGTGGGGCTGATAAAGCTTCACGTTCTCCCAACAGACCAACAGTCACTGAGGATTATGCTCCTGGAGCTTTCCCACACAAAGCAGGTGGGGAGAGCTGCAAAGGCCGCTTACTTAAAGGCTCTTCTTGTTGTTGGTTTGGTGACTGTAGCCTTGAAAGAAAACATAACAATTTAGGTTTACTTCAGTCGTCACTGTCAAACAGTAGATTATGTTTTCCCAGAAAAGCAGCTGCAGAATGCGTTGACTGGTTGAGTGTTCGACCAGCACATAGTTTGGCTTTCAGTTTTGTCCTCCTAACCTTTAGACAGATGTTCAGGGCCATGACATATTTGAAAACAGTCATGTTTTATGAGGTGCTGAAATAGGGTGTTCATAAACAGAGTTAACCTATACCATTTCATCCCCATCTCTCCCGAAATCCCTTTATCATCCCTTTTTGTCCAACTCCCAGTTTGGACTCCCAGCCATTACAGAACAAGGCTAAATGTCTACAGCCATGGTTGCAGCTCCGTGAGGCTGTACCTAAGTACCATGGTGTTTTGATAAATGGTCATAATCAAGGTATTGGTCAAATTAAAATTTGGTTCTAATGTTGCTAGAAGTTCTTATTTTTTAATAGTTCTTTGGGGAACCATGTATTTCAAAAAAACAAAAGAGTTGACACTGGCACTGGAGGAAAAGTCAAGGGATCACCCAAACCAGTAGGATAAACTGGCAGCCATGAACATCTGTACTAAATCCTAAATAGTTGTTCAGATGTTTCTGTTAAATATCAGTCAGACCATCAGAACTACATTGCCATCCAAAGAGCTATGCTGCTCACAAAAATTCTGAACGTCTAAGTATATGCTGTTTTTTCCCTTGCAAAAGAAGGCAGATATCTCCTCTGCTTTCTTTCAATATTACATATTCAGTGAACCTTCTCACAAAGACATCTCTTAGATAAGTATTTTTATTATTTTCAAGCATCCTTGACTAAATATTCTCAGATCTACTGCCAATTAATTGTACATTTCTCAACTCAAAGATGTTCTCAGCTTTGTCTCTGAAGCTGTCTCCCATCCATCTTCACTCACTTTCCTCACTCCTTTGTCTCCCCGTTCGCTCTGTCTTTGTCGCGCCGACTCAGAGCTCTATTTTCCCGTGTTTGTTTTGTTCTCTGATTCTCATTCGTCTCCCGTTCATTTCCATTCCTCACAGGAGACTATGGGGGGAAAGAAAGTTGCCTTTAGGCCGGGTTGCTACCAAGAGAGGGTGCTCCCCACTGTAAGTGCTTTTTCATGTTGTCGGGTGTTTGTCTGAGATAGTTTCTGCCTCTGGTGTTTGCTGAACCAAAGCTGCATTTGACGGCTACACAGACAGCGTATGTGATCTGAGAGATTTCAAACGCAGCTAAATTAAGACACATGCTGTCATGCTGCCAGAATTTGCTCCTGTTTTGTTCCAACACAGGTACGTTTCAGTTCCTTTATGGGTACTGCTGCATATGTGTTGTCCATCAAAAGTCCTCAGAAGTAATACCTCTCAGACCAGACACAAGGTCAACTCTATGCTTGAAGCCTCTCGATCAATATGCCCAGACGTTTGAGAGGCTCTGCCTGGCTATTTTCCCACTGAAGCTTTCAGCTCTCGTTGTTTTCTTCCCCCAGTTTTTCTCTTTTTTTCGCCAGTCAGATATTTCCCTGTACGTCATAACAGCACTCAGTTTTCCTCTTAAACTGTCCTTCACCACAACAAAAATGCCAACCATTCACCTGGAGAAAAGAGAACTCTTGAATCAGAATTGGTTGAAGCATCTGGGGATTAAGATTGAATCGTTTGGATTATGGATTATAATATTGTGCAGATATAAGGACGTACTTAAGAATGACAACACAAAGGACAGAGTAATCATAGTGTCAGTGTGAATAGTTGCGCCCCATTGTGATTGGCTTAGAGGACGGGCCATGAGGGGTTTTATCTTTCGAATCAGGAAATTGAATTATGAAAGAAAATGACCCAATAAAAAGGGTTGCAGTGACAGTATGGAGCTGCCGGGGTTAAGCAGATTTGAAGCACTTCACCTAAAGGTTTCTTAATTAGATTGGTCGACAAAGGCATTGAGGCTCCCAGCAGTGTGTGTGTGTGTGTGTGTAAAAGAGGATCTGAAGTGGTAGGATTGTTGTCTCTTCTGCCTTTGTGTGGGTATTAAGTGTGAGAGGGTTCACTGAATTGAGCCTTGATTGAGATATAACAGCTGACAATGTTTTAAGGTAAGGAGCCCTGAAATGCAAGTCAGTTAATTTCTATCATTAATGTGTATAAAACAGCCCTATTCCCAAGAACATCGATATTGGATGATTGTGCAAAACCCTGGATTCAATTTAATAGCAGTCTTTTTCAAATTCAAGCTTTCTACTTGTACATGGTCACTGGGGAATGTTTAAGGCTAGGGAAAGTTTGAGACTTCGGCAAATAAACTATGGTTAAAGTAGGGGTGCGTAGGGGCAGCCCTGATCCCGATCTGAGTCCTTTGATATCTGCCAATACCGACCCCAACTAAGATTTACACAAATGACCCAGTTGACCAAAACCTACAACCTGAAAATGAGATCAGATAGAACTTAATTCATCCTTGAAGGAATTATTCTGCAAATAATTGCTTATTGTTTTACATAATTCTGAAGTCCAAATTAAGCACATCAACCGAAAAAGTTAACAACATGTTTTATTTAAGATTTTGTTTTAGATGTGTGACTGGATTTTCCATGTAATGCACAACAGTGGAACACTATTTACATTTGCATTAAATATTTTATTTGTCATTTTTTGATCATTTCAAATGTGGTTTTGCATGCCTATCAACACTTGAAAAATATCCATATCAATATCATGATTGATTTCAAACGTATCAAAATACATTTGAGTGTAGATACCCTGTATTTAAAGGGCTGTCAGCACTGACTCTGAATGTTGGCACTGAAATTAAAGCGTCAGCTGTGCAATTGTTCAATTTGCATGTCATTTGTACAATACCAGGCTACCATAAGCTATATAACATAAATTTCTTGTTTTCTTATTGTGCACAGCTTCACATTAGTGGCAGATTGGTGGTCTTTTTTCCACCATCTATGCTGTATTTCTTCCTGTAAGGATCATGAACCTGGGAGATCATTTTCTTGGTCCGTCTTCTTGAGAAGTCGAGGTAAAAAGAGAGGCTTTACTGTCAGAAGCGTTGGATTGTGCTAATATTGTTAAGTGAGAGGCAGCATTCCAGCCGATTAATGGCCACTACCTGAACTTTCAACATGACTAGGCTTTTTCCTGCTCCTTTCCATGTGACCTGCACTCCCAAACTCTGCCTGTCAGGGTTTATTCCTCTCACTTTGTCTTTTTCTGTCCTCATTTTTGCTTGCATTCAAGGTTTTTCTTTATCCTGCTCCCCTTGTCTCCTTCAACAACACACCCTATTCTTCCTTTCAGCCAGGCAAGCAGTATGGAATTTGGTACAGCCATTCATGGTCCCCAGATGATGAATCCTTACGACTTTGGTGATCCCCAGATTTTTCGTTTAGCACCACCATGAGGATGACATTTGGGATTCAGAGTGAAATATCTTGACAACCTTTGAATGGATCGGTGGAGGCAGATAGCCGCCCACCCTGAGCCATGGTTCTGCTCGAGGTTTCTGCCTCTTAAAAGGACGTTTTTCCTTGCTTCAGTCACCTATTGCTTCCTACAGAGGTCAAGGTTCCTTGGTGCACAACATTTTGTACAGACATGGTTCCCAGACAAGATTTTGGTTTGGTCAAACTACTGTTTATAGGGTTAAAAAAAACAACAACCATTGTATATACAGACATACACTTTCTGAACATTCAAATACCTTGCCAAGTTGTAAACAACTGGGGCAAATTTATCAAACTCAGCCTCGCTAATCTTCTTTCGTCTTCCCCTCTACACTTGCCAACAATTTGTGAAAGAGGCACACTTTCCCTCCGAGGCTGATAAACATCTCCCACTGCAAACTTCAGAGCTTAAATGCATGCATGCCTTGTGCTGGAAATGTGTAAAACGCCATTTGGCTCAACGTTCGCCTGAGCTCCATTTCTAAAACTGTCCTTTCTTCCCCCTCCTCTCCCGGGCCCTTATCAAAGACTCAGGACAATCAGCGGTTTATCGCTGCTGGAAATGAGTGCAGGAAGCAGATGTTGCTCTGATTAAACACACACACACATGCCAAGTGAGTGGTGCTTGCTGCTGCTTCAAGGTCTGACAAGAGTTGAGGGCCAAGTCTTGGAGTCCGGAGTCATGATATCTCCTGAGCATGTGCTGCAGACGGGACAAACTGCCAACAGACTGGCCATTTATTTCTGTGTCACATAGAGCGACAGTGAAAAATATAAAGCAAAAATTAGGCCAAAGAACTGCTTGATGTGCTACCTTGGCCTCTTCCTTCTGTTACATAAGCCCTCCATTATATGCAATCATATAATGCAGTAATCAGTGCATGATAGTTAGGTAATCAGCTCTCCTACAGACATAATGACTGCAATAACTGATGAAAATGCTGATGGCCTGTGCATCAAACACTCCAGTGCATATGTGTATATGAATGAGAGGCAGGGAGATCATTATATGGTTTCTACTTTATTAAGAATGCACTTTGGCACCCCTTTATTTTCTTCACTTTAGGCTATTATTTTACAAACTAGATATAAAAGGACATAAATAAATGACATAAGTTACATGTACCTAGAGCTCCTTGACAAAAAACAAGGCAAAAAACAAACAAACAAACAAAAAAACATGATCATGTCCAAAAAAAAGTACAAAAAAAGATTGAGAGAATGTTAGATCTACATGGCTAGATCATATGGCATCGGAAGGCATACAATGACAAACATTAACTCTTGCGTTTTGTTTTTTTGTTTTTTCAAATTGTCCAACATTTAATTAAAGGAAAAAAGTATTTTACAGTACATTCTGGTTTCCTTCTCCTTCCCAACATGTCTTGCATATTTCCAAACAGGTCCTTTTTCGATAGATAAAACCCAAAAGAACGACGCATTGCCAAAAAAGGAAAGAGCAGTAGAGCTGTATTAAGGACGGAGGTGTTTTTGTATTATATGAAGCATCACTTGCGAGTTCAAAAACATTCACATAAGTATAGTTTAAAGAGATAAAAGAACAAAAAGAATATAGTCCATTGGGTTAAACCTGTAGCTGTATGATGTGCTCTGGAAAAAATAAAAACCACCACCGGTTTTCCCTTTTTAAACACCTTGTCCTCACTTCTCTTATCCTTTTCTTGTTTACAGGTGCGTCATTCTAAACTGCTCCCATTTCCATATGGAGAGAGATGCTCCCGACATTTCCTCCTCGTCATGAGCTCGGAGAGTCCAAACTCCCATCTGTCTTCGGTGTGTTTCTTTGCACAGGACGCTTTTAGTCACACTTGTCTGTGTCTCTGTGTGTCCATCTGCAAGCCAGTCCCAAAGCAGAGAGGGGTTGCATTCCGGAAAGCTGTGTAATAAATGCTGTTGCCGCACGACGGGAGCAACACACCTTACATCGTTTTTTAGACGACACATAAGCAAAAAAGTCCAGGTTTTTCTTTTTTATGTCAAAAACAATACATCTCTGTTATCTCTTCTTTCTCCACAGTGGCATGAAAATCGACACAATTACTGATAGTACTTCAAAGACGTTGCCACTCATACAGCTAGACACAAACACACACACACACACACACACACACACTCTTCATCACATTCGCACGCTCAAATCAAACGTTTGTTACTGGACATGCAAACAAAACAATAAAAAGCAAAACAAAAATATCACACAAAAAAAGAAACTTTCAAATCAAAAGTACATTATCCGCTGGAGCAGGGCTTCTCGATTATATTACATTCTTCTTATTGTCTCTGTTTTATGCTGTTAAATCATTCATAGTAATTCCAGTACATTGCTGGGTGGCCACAAGCATGTGGCAGCTAGTTTGTCAAGTTGACCTGTTGTGACGGTGGACGTCCCAGACGCTCGGGGTGGATTTGTCATCTCGGTGTCAGAGGAGACTCCAAGGAGAGCAGGGGAAAGCAGGAGGAGGAAGACAAAGAGGAAGAGGAGGAAGAATTCTGGTCGTGGCAAGCAAGGCTCTGTGTTGCAAGGAGCAAGGATCCTGTTCATGATGGACGGCAGCAGCTGCGGAGAAAGGAAAGGGGGGAAGGAAAAGAGAGGCTGCATCAGTCATGGTGGTTTTGAATATAAACAATTTCTGCTTGGCATCCAGTCCTGACCAACAATACAGCTCTGCAGCTCCAGCCCAATGGAACATTCGACTCATCTGCTAAACAAAATCGAATGCCAAAGCCAGAGCATCCGGAGACGGCGAGCGGCCGCCCTACAGGGAGAAAATATGGATTTCGTGGCAACGATGTATTAACTTGTGTGCACCACATGCTGTTGTGTGTACATAATATATGAAACATGCCCTTGACTTACTAGCACACATCAAAAGCAGACATTTAACTAGCTCCTAAATGAATACTCTATGTATAGATTCAACAGCCAGTGCAACCGCAGCATGCTTTTTTATAATGCCAACTGAAATAAATCCTTTGTAGGGCTATAAAGCTGAAATGTTGATTAATTATATCACATCAACATCCAATTCATTATGTGTTGTTTCATGTTCAAAAAAGGCTTGTTCAGGATTTTTGTTCTCTTTGTATTACATGACTTAACTGAAATACTTATACTGAAAAATGTACCGCTCTATCCTGCTTTTATTCTGTTTTTCCACTTTTATAAATTACTCGATCAAGTGTTAGTTACAGCACTATTCAACATCTCATCTCAAATGACCAAAATGACCATGAAATTGCATTTGAAACTCTAAATAACTAAATATGAGCATTATAACCTTCATGAAGGAAGCGTTTATTGCAGGGACTGCATTAGTTTAAGCTAGTTTTACAGTACCTAATTAACTGGCGGCTAATTGTGTAAAATGAATCAATGCTGTCACATAAATTAAACTAATTATGTAAGTGGATAATATCAGAACTTGCTGAGTAAGCTAAATCCATGCTTTAATAACCTGAGGCCATGTGTGTGTTTGTGTGCATAAATTATGATCTTTCAATCAGAAAATCGCAAAAATGTAAATCTGGTAATGGATTAACCAAAAAGAGAAAACAATATTTAGTATCTGATACATTTAAGTGAATCACAATGAGAGCTATCTGAGACCTTCCTGGCACCATGACATATTGGTGTGTTGACTCAAGACAAAATGCCATCCCAGAGCACCTTCTCCTCTTGCCTGGAATGTGTTTCTGAGCTGTGGTGGGCTCTGTTTGGCTGACTGGGAGACAGCGGCTGATTAATTTTTCTCATTAACATGCCAGTAGCATTGGGCCTGCAGACTGATCACAGACCAGTGGCTATTGATCTGTTCTGGATGCCTGAGGTGGTGCGACTGGCTTGTTAATTAACACAGTTTCTGGAGCTGAGGGGCCAGTGATGAGATAGAGGGGGGGGGTCTAATGAATCTTTTTAGGCACTCTGGGGCTGGACATAGATAATATTAGAAGCATACTGCAATAATAAGGGAATGTTTAATCTAATATATTTATTTGTTTTATTTGTTTTATTTGAACAGGGCCTTCTAGAGCTGAGTCACATACAGTTAGAAGAACAAAATACTATTGAGTCTCACCTTGATGATGGAGTAATCCTCTGTGTATTTTCGTGGCGGCAGTGATTCTGATTCATTCGGCATCCATATGGCCTTTGTTGCATCTTTTTGTCCAAATAAAACATGCCGATAAATTCAAAGCCAAATCTACTGGTCCATACAGCTGTTCATCAAAAGTGGTGAGGAAGAGTTAGGTGGGTCCTGCAGTAGCGGGGGGGCTTGGGCTTTGATTCAGATGGGAAGATGAATGGAAGAATCTAAATTGTGTGTTTATCAGAGGTGTAGGAGGGCATTTTGGGAAGACAGGGGAGTGGGAAAGATCCTCTGGAAGATCAAAGACATTCTCAGCAACGTCCTGAGGGCAACAAAATACAGCGTTCTGGGAGAAAAACAGGTCCAGAACAGAGCAAATAAAACACACAAAAAAGCTCCTTAAAATAAGCCCTCCCTGCATTGCAATCTCCCTCGGAATCCAACCCTCAACCTCTCAGTAATTCACTGTTTATGACAGTAAGGATCTTCCATTTTGTCTGTGAGATATCAAACAGATCCAGCTGAGAGAGAACAATGGTGGCCGGGGCAGCCTGCGAGTCCCACAGAAACAATTCATGTACAATAAACAAAGTCACAGGAAATCAAAAAAATCTGTTCCTCGGATTATTCCAGAAAGAAAGTTCCAGAAACAATACTCTGCCCAAGAGGAAAAAGAAAGGTACGATTCCCCGCCTTCCTCGCTTTTCCTTCCAGACCATTAAAGGCACTCCAGATTGGCCTCTCGGAAGCACTTTTCCAGCCGTCCTTCCTCCATCTATCCATAAATGCTGCAGACAGAAGCGTCCCATTCTCCAAAACAAAAAAAAGGGCAAAGTAAAGGTCTGATTTTTTTAAAAAGTGCCATTTTCACCACTTTTTTCTTCTTCATCAACATCTTCTTTTCTTTTAGATCCAATTTAAAGTGCATGGATGAGGTAAACTATTTCTTCATAGTTTATTTGTCTCTTTTTTTATATTTATTCTTTTTTGTTATTTATTAATTTTTTTTCAAAAGAAACAAAGTCGATTTGCTTCCTTTTCCTTTTTCTTTGTTTAAATCTCTCAGACGGGAACCATTCTGCCTTGCATCTGTTGCATTTGGGACAGCATTCCCTGGACGCTGGTCAGGATCTTGTTCTGGTGTGCTGCCGAGGAGATACCTATGCGAGCCATGTCCCTGAAACAAATAGGGAAAAGAGACCTTTTAGGACCCGGGACAACAATAACAAACACACGTAGGCTTGATCCACATGATGAATTTTACAGCCTTTGGAAACTGGTCTAAGGAATTTCACTTGCCATCACAGCAACCCTTATCCTATATTCTTTATTGGTGAAAAATGAAAATGTGAAAATACACACAATTGACAAAGACTGACAAACACTTAAAACATACTTTGCAAAAGACGTCACAAATTTATTCTGCTCTAATCATAACGGAAAAGTTTGACATTTTGGGGAATACACTTATTTGCTTTCTTGCAGAGAGTTAGATTGTAACCAATCTCATGGCTTTACGCTATGGTCAGATAGGTGCTGGAATTCTTTCAGGTGAATATCTAAGTTTAGCTTGGCATTAAGATTTGAAGCAAAGGTAAACTGCTAGCTACATGCTGGGAATATTTACAGCATTTAACTCTATGTAAAACCACTATGTGTCATTTTTCCATTTGTGTATGAACTAAAAATAATGAGTTAAAACATGTTAAACTTCCTAAGCAGATTATTTACTGTTGCACTGAGCCACACTTACTGATTCACAATGTTTTATGTTAACAAAGCTAACCTGGCTGCTGGATATAGATTCATATTAATAATAATAATAATAATAATAATAATAATAATCTTTATTTGTAGAGCACTTTTCAAAAACAAGTTACAAAGTGCTTTAACAAGTGTAAAGACAATAATACCCAAGAGACAATAATACAAAAACAATACAGATAAAGATCGGCCATATTAGGATCTAGACGTGAGGGAGTGGTATCTAACTCTCTGCAAAAAGCAATGTGTATTTACCAAAATATTGCCCTGTTTCTTTAACAAGTTTAAGTGAGAGTAAATTTATTTTCAATTTATTTCAAAATAATAATGAAAATAAATCATTACATGATTTTTTCCTTGAAAAGTCACAATATAAATATTTTCAAAAAATAAAAATGTTCTTGTAATTTTGCCTTATGCTTCATCTGATTGTACTTCAAATAAGTAAACAGTTCAGCCTATAAATTGTGACATACATTAACTTTAGACATATTCATCAATTTTCTGGAAGTGTATACAGTCGTTTTCTCAAACCTGCCTAATTCTTTCCTTTGCTGACACCGTCACAGTGTCAAATGATAGTACATATAAGAAAATGCCCCACTCTGTTCACAGAATTCACTTGCTTTAAGAAAAGTTTTATTGCTGTGTTAACTAACCTGTACCTTCTTTTTTTCCCTTCTTTCTTTTGCTCTGTTTACTTCTTCCCCTCCTATCCTGCCTACTCACTCTTGTGTCATGTGGACCACAGCCTCCGGAGTGGTGTAGCCGGCGGCGGTGAAGTTGTCGTTATATCTCTCCATGCCGATGGCCTGCAGCCAGTCCTCCACTGTGCCCACGGCCGGGGACGCCTCAGGGCTCCCTGGCTCCAGCAGGGTGGTGTTAGGCCTAGTGGGTGGAGGAGAGAAAAATAAAGAGAATTCATTTCATGAAGTTAAGTTTTTTAGGTTGTACAGGCTGTATTTCCAATCGGTGTTTGATGATTTAGCCCACAACCATGATGTGTGCAACTGTCTGTGCAAATAAACAATAAAAGTTACATTCTGTTTAACTGCTTTTGACTTAAAAGGTAATGATCCACTTTCTTACGCAGTCTGGAACACCACTGATTCATGACCACTACAGCAACGACAGCATTACGGGAATGAACGTTTCCTGATCCTTGACTATGATGCCGTACTGTAGCACGACAGGAGGGCATGACACATGCACCTTGAGCGATGACAGAGAGCTACCCACGAGCTGTAAAATTCACCATGCTACATTCCTCTCTTGCTTTTCCACCTTGATGGGCCTAGCAGGTCTTCAGCTCTGTTTTGAAACGCTGTTTTGCGGGTCCTATCCGGAAACACAGCCAAGTCAAACACGGTTCCTCCTGGGTGTGACTGACACAGTTAGTTAATCCTTATTTTACAGAAAACACACAACCCGGGCACACTTCGGTGAATTTTACAGCACGGTGGAGTTCCTCCTCACATTCAGGTATTCATCAGTTTTCCTATCCTTCCTTTCTGTTGAGCTTTGCAGCAGCGCCGTCGGCCATGAAACTTTTACATGGGGCCGCAGAGTCTGGTGGCGGTCTCGTCCCGCTCTGGTGACTCTCTCACTCTGTCACTCTTTATCGTTCTCTCTTTCTTAAAAAGGATGTTGAGTCGAACTGTGAGAACAGGATGACAGACCCTTTAATAAGTCATCTCTACTCAGTAGGTGGAAAACACAGTGCACAGCGCTCGCTTTTCAAACACACACACACATTCTACTTTCGCCTTCCCTCTTGTAATTGTAAAAGCTGCATTTATAGGATTGAGTTTTGCTAATTACTCCACGAGGACTCTACTCTCACTCTTACTGTGTCCCATTAGGTATGTGTGTGTGTGTGTGTGTGTGTGCGTGCAATCCGCTTGCATGCGCTCACATACTCGTTAAACTTAAACAGACTCCCACTGGCCTGCATCGAGTCTGTAAACACACGTGGGTCATTCGTAACACATTTAGCCGCTCCAGAGTAATGGTGTCGGTGCTGTAGGGTCATGTTTGTTTTTAACTCGGTGTTACATCGTAATTCTCCCCCCTTGTTAGAGCGGCTACATTCCTGAGTGTACAGCACCATTAAAGCTAGTTTGCAGAGAAATCCATTACGGAGGGTGTTTGTGCTGAAAGGAGCCACACGTCGCTGGTAGATAATGTTTAATGGTGAATGCAAACACCAGTGAGAGAAAAGGATAGCGTGTGTGTGTCTGTGTTGGTGTGAGAGGTAGGATATTGCGCACCTAATGCATTCTGCAGTAAATATCTGCATATGTGTGTCACATTAGCTTTTTAACACGACATATTGTCAGGTTTCCATTGTGAACTTCATGTGAAATTCCACAGCTTACTTTCCATAACATATTTTTAGACTTAGTAAACTCTAGAGGTATCTATCCATGCTCTTTACAATTTTTATAGGCACTGTTCCTTCAGTGAAAAAGCAGTTTCTATGAAATCAAAGTTGTGCCTTTTCATGGATTGTTGATTGTTGTAGTGTTCTGTGAATGATGGGACTGGAACTTGGCACTCTAATGGGGCAAATAGAAACCAAAACCTTCTGCATGGCTAGATGTTTAGAGGTAAATGAGAAACTTTTTTTTTTTTTTTTTGTGATTTGTGTGAACTGACCCTTTAACATATGTATTTTGCGTCTGTCTGTGTCCTGCCCTCCTGCCCCACCTGACAGTGGTCTCTCCCCCCCAGTCCTCTTCAGAGTGTTGGGGTTGCGGATCAGCTTGTCCAGCATGTTGACGATCTGTCCAAACTTTGGCCGGTCGGCCCTCTCTCTCTGCCAGCAGTCTAGCATTAGCTGGTGGAGTGCCACGGGGCAGTCCATGGGCGGGGGCAGCCGATAGCCCTCATCAATGGCCTTGATCACCTAGACAGTATATCAATGGAGCTGTAAGTCACTTTGTTAATCATAAAAACTGTAGGTAGATTAAAGCTATCTGGTTTTACCTCTCAAATTTATACCCATAGCTTAATTTTGAATCACCTTACTTTAGGCGCCTACGCAACACATTTGGTTATGCATAGATTAAATTCTTTATCATCATTAGTGGCACTAGAAATGTAAATTCAATGTATAATGAGAAAATGGAATTTACTGCTGGTGTTTTATCACCCCAGCAGGTAATTTGATTATATAACCAAGTTAAAATGATGAAGTATCTTTTAAAAATTGGTTGACAGCACACATGCAACTGGGAATTATTGTTGAATATTCCACCCTAATTTAGAGTGTATATTATTTATGACTGTCTGCATATAATTAAATTTTTCCAGACTTACGTCTTGGTTGCTCATGTCCCAGTATGGTCGCTCGCCGTATGACATCACCTCCCACATGACGATACCATAGCTCCACACGTCGCTGGCCGAGGTGAACTTCCTGTAAGCAATGGCCTCCGGAGCTGTCCAGCGGATGGGGATCTTCCCTCCCTGTAATTGAGAGATGGGCTGGTTAATGAAAGCTGACAAAGCCGACAAGTAAGGTGACTCGCAGACAGACCACTGACTCAGTCAGACACATGCTCGCCTACACACACACACACACACACACTCACCCTGGTGGTGTACGCAGCCTCAGGGTCATCCTCCAGCACTCGGGACATGCCGAAGTCGGACACCTTGCACACAAGGTTGCTGTTGACCAGGATGTTGCGAGCCGCCAGGTCACGGTGAACGTAGCTCATGTCTGACAGGTACTTCATGCCAGATGCAATTCCACGCAGGATGCCGACTAACTGGATCACTGTGAAGCGACCGTCGTTCTTCTGCAGCAAAAAAAGGAAAATGTTGTTTATCATGTCATCATACTGGCATCGTAAATGTGTTGAATTCTTTTAACATTTGAGTGCAAATATTCCATCCAGAATCCCAGTGGCCATAATGACTTTTCTGTTGCCCAGTACTGTTCAGCTATAGATGAGTAAAATCGCCTTTCTGAACGGTTTGCAACAGACAATACACACTTTGGTGTACCTTTAATAAAATATAGGGACATTTGTAAAGTTATATACTTGCTTTGTTTCATACATGTTTATATGTCTGTTAATGTATTTGTCTCTTATTATAACTCCTCTTGTATAAACAGTTAAGGAGCACAGTATAGTATAGCTGTATGAATGCACACATAAACACAACTTTATAGTGTGCTATGACGCATTCATTACCAGTTTATAGACATATACAAACTGCATATTATTATATATACTTTACTACACATGATGTAGCTGTAAGCAAATAGGATGACATATTAAAAATACATTGTTGAGTTTATTAATGAACAAATCTTACACTGTTATATATCATTAGCATTATTATCTATCTACCCATCTAAACACCTGTACAAATCATTCACAGACATGTTTATAACTGTTTATATTGAATCTATCTATATTGCATTATGTTATTAAGCGTCCATTAACTGTATTCATACCAGTTATGGATGCATAATGGTTTTGTGGTTTTTGACAAAAACAGTAATATACAAACATCCTTATATCTGCTTACAACTACCATTGCGCAACAAGTTTTTATTTACGTAACAAAATTTATGCCATGACAACACAACCTCTACAAGTTCTAGTGTTGCCTTTCATTTATCATTATGTTTGCTCTAACACTATGTACATTCACTAGACAAAGTAGCTAAGCATCATCCAAAACCCAAAGTGTAGTGAACCCTGGAAACACAGAGGTTAAACCTGCGTCAACCTCCTTGTCGGAAAAAAACATTAAGTCGACCAAGGAGAGGATAAAGATTAGGGCGACTGTTTGTGAACACTTGTAATTTTGGGGGATGACATTACAGAGATAAGATGGGATCAGCATGCTACAGTCGTATCGCACACTCACACACATGCACACATGTGTGCAGACAGAAACGCATGACTGACCCTCAGGAATGCATCCAGAGATCCGTTTTCCATGTACTCTGTGATAATCATCACTGGCTTACCTAGAGAGAGAGAAAGAGAGAGGGAAGGAGTGAGAGAATGAAAGGCAGATGATTATAGAGGTAAACGATGCACATCACAGCCTGACACAGCGGGGGGGGGGGGGGGGGGGGGGGTTCTCGAGGGAATGTGTGTATGTGTGTGTGTTAAGCCATCCATCTCTGTCCCGTAGTGATTTAATTAGCTCAGCATTACGGTTGCCCTGACGTCCCCCTTGTTTCCCTGCACATGCAAAGGCATCTCCACTGAAACAAAATACCACTTCATACACACACACACCATCTTGTGTTTATGCAAATATGAACTGACGTTGGATGCTATATCCAAAGTCTCATCACAGTCAACCATCCAGAATCCCTCTGACTCGCTATTTATGTCACTCACTGTCCCTTTGCCCTCTTTCTCCTCTGCCAACTTTTGACGCATCTGTCACTCTCCTGCTAGCTCATCTCTATTGCTATCCCCTCCCTCTCTCATATTCTCTCTCTCTCTCTCTCTCTCTCTCTCACCCTCCCCCCTCCAATCCCTCCAACTCCTCCCTGGCCCTTTTCATCCCATCCCTCTGTCTTTCTCTCGCCGTCTCTCTTGGGGGAGCGTCTGTGTCTTTATCTGAGCCAGGGCAGGCGGTGGGGAGGGTGGACATTCCCTGGTGGGTCTCTGTCTGTCTTTGTCCCTTAGGATGAGTTGGGATAGACGGCATGATGAGAGGAGGAGAGAGAAAGAGAGAGAGGAAAAAGGGAAAGGAAGGGAGGGTGGCTTGTTTTTGTCCCAAAATGGCAGCAAGCTGGTGCCTAACCAGCCATGGCAACATCACATGCTGAAAAGTTCTGCCACAAATTCCTCCTAGAACAGCGCCGTTCTTCACGTTCCATTTCAAGTGGCACAGTTAAGGTGGACTTAGCTTACTGCGTTGAAGAGAAGTGCTGGCTTAAGCCTAATGCCATGTGAGAAGGTTGTATAAAATGTCCTGTGCACTCCAGCAGAATGCCTAAAGCAGCAGAGAGCCAGCCAAGCAGTTGGCAGCTGAGGTCTCAAAGGTGAAGTTCCTCCACTCCACAGCAGGGCATCTAGCCATGCCAAGAGGCCGTCAGTCAACGCCTTACCCGCCGCGTGATTGGCACTCCATTAATTATGGGGCGCTCCGCCGTTACCCCAAAAAGAGGAAGTGGAGTTAAAGTTGGGGGGAGCAGGGGCCTTCTTTGTCAACCATCTTTGTTCCCTTTGTTGCACGCCTCTGCCCCAGGGCCGCTGGTGATTGACAGCTCCCCAATCAAGTCTGAGGAGCGTCTGACCTGCGACCTTAAACTCTCGCCTTCCCAACCCCGCCCTCTTCCTCCCTTCCCATTTGCATGCTAATTCCTTGTTTACTGAATACGCCCTGCTGCCTTTGGCAATGAACTCTGGGCAAGGGCCCCGCCAATGGGCCGATTATCACCTGCCAACAAAACCGGGGAAGGGGAAAGACGCAACAGCGGAACAATATTGGGGGAACATTGGGCAACGCTCTCCGAAGGCCCTGATGTTTGCAGTGAACAAAGATGTGGCTTTTAAACGCAGGTCTTTTTAAAATATGCATGCTCTTAAATCAGCTGTTAAACATATCACGTCTGATTTCGAGCTCTAATGGAGGCTAGATTTTAATTACACGCTAGCATTTTTAAAAAAATGGTATACACAGGCTTCAAGATGGTGGACCACAGCCAAAAGTCCTCAGTGAGAGATTTTTGCACATTTATGTATTTTAGGCCCTATTTGGAGTTCCTCCATAATTAATGAGGCTCGGTTGGACATGCCAGCAAACTGAGGCCAGATTGAGAATTCCTTTTAACTTGATTGTAATAGAGAGGGGAGTGCAATTCAAATAATGGATTTTTAATAGATTCCACTTACACACTCAAGTGTGAAGGACTAATTTGCCCAAACCTTGTGTCAAGCTCTCAAAAGTACGAGTGGAAGGAGGTGGAGTGGGAGTTATCGGATGATCTTCTTGCTCAGGCTCACCATCCTTTCATGTCAGCTCCTGGTCACTGCCGCCTAGCTCATCTACTTCTCCTTCATCTCTCTCCCTCTGTCTTGCTCCGTCTCTTTCTTTTTCAGCCTTCGGTTCAGTAGTTCCACCACCCTCTGCTTTCTCTCTCTGTTGTTCCCCGTTGTTGTTCTCTGTCTTTCTTCTAATCTATCAGCTCCTAACCACTTCCTGTCTCTGTCTCTCCGCGTCTCTATTTGCACCTTCCCTCTCTGCCACTTGTCTCCGATTTCTTTTCCTTCCTCCCGTCCATATGTCCGCCTTTTCTCTGTCTTTCTCACTCGGTCTCTGCGAGGTCTGAAAGGTCATTCCCCCCGGTGAGAGGTGTGATAGGTGACAAGCAATTCTGCCAGTGCTGCTGTTCACTTTCAGCTCCGTCTGGGCTGAGCGTGTATGTGTGCATCTATCTGTGTGTGTGTGTGTGTGTGTGTGTACAGTGTGTACAAGAGTGAAAGAGACAGTGTTATCTAGCACAGATAGGGCCAGGCTGTTGTGTCACGACACATTAAGGCACTTCATCCATCTAACCCGAGCCGAGGCTGGCCATCAGCTATGGTAACACTCACGCACACATGTGTGCAATCAAAGGCGCACAGACGCCGACATGTGCTGACAAGACATTCGCACATGCATACACATACATCTCTACCCTAACAAATAGCATTGAGGGAAGGTGTAAAAGGTAGGGAGAAACAGAGAGATGGAGAGGAGAGAGTGCCAAGGGCAGAGAGAGGGAGATTTGGCCAGTGTTTTGTGGACATGCAGCAGCAGATAGAGGAGGGATAGGGTATCACTCCCTAACCCCAAACACATTTGCAGCTGACACTATGATTAATGAGCCTGGTGCCGTGCTACAGGGCCTGTTCCTGGACCCATTAGACCCCCTCCCAACTGCCCAGCTACCTCTAACTCCACTTCCCCACCAATGTTCGACGCTTTCCATCTGGACATAGCCCACCTGGGGATACCCCGGATGGGACGACACACATGTGCACAAATACAGACACATATATGTGCGAAAACATATATCCTAGAACACATGCAACATAAGTGGTCATAGATCTGTAAATACTGTAGGTATGCAAGCATTAAAACACACAACGCCACACAAACACACACCTTTGGCTAGTAAAGACTGGTTTGTCCCTACACCCACCCTCCAAAGTCACCCAAAACCGCAGACGTAGTTTGTAATGATTTATTGTTACGATTTTTTAAGGGAGAAAGGGGACAGCAGAAATGAATGTCCTTTCTGTGTCATTATAATATTATAGTCATTGTGTGTGTAAATGGGTTTGTGTGTGTGTGAGCTGAGTAGAATTGCAGTTTCCTGTAGCAATTCCATACCTCCAAAATAGTTTAAGGCTTCTCAAAAAGCAAATTAATTATGCAACAAATTATGTTCTATCCATCATTTGGAAAAAAAATTCTCGTCCTACATCTTTCTCTACATAAAAAGTAAACAGAATCACATGGTTTACGTACATTTGGTGACTACGCCCTCTAGGTGAATGATGTTCGGGTGGTCGAACTGGCCCATGATGCTAGCCTCGGACAGGAAGTCCCTCCTCTGCTTGTCGGTGTAGCCGGCCTTCAGCGTCTTGATGGCCACGCATATTTCTCTCTTGCCCGGCATCTTCAGGCGGCCGCTGCAGACCTCGCCAAACTCCCCTAAAAAAAAAATAAACACAGTCGGGTTCAAAATGCAGAATGATGATACACAAGCACTCTGATGCTACAGTGCACGACTATAAATCACATCAAGAAGGGAGTAGGTGATGGTGTGTGCCTGTGTGTGTTTGTGTGTATGTGTGCAGGTTAGAAGGGGTCCACATTAAACATTGATCAGGGTCCCTAATCCCTCACTCCCCTCCTCCGCTCAGCCACTGGAGCAGAGAGAGAGGGGAAATGGATATTGATTCTTTCTCTTTATTATTTTGTCATTGGATGACTTTTCTCTGGCCACAGGAATAGCACGGACAACATATTTAGCCTCCACAGATTTTTTTACTCTTTGGCCTCTCTAGAGGCAGACCAAATGTTATTGTCTGAGAAAACAATGTTTTTTTTATTTATTCTCAAGGAGCACATGAGAGCAAACACAGCCACACAAAAACATGAATAACTGAGAACGATATGCTGGCAGCACAATAATTGCATAAACGAACGCCAAATATACAATTATCCCATTAAGCGGATGCTTTTACCCAATGTTACAATATTCCTTACTGCAAACGCTCCCTATAACACTACATTTATAATAATTGATCCAAAGAATGGCTGAATGAACTGAAATCGCCGGATTAAAATAAAAACGTAGCTCCTCACCAATGCCAATTACTTTCTCAATCTTGATACAGGAGGCGTCGATCTCTTTGGCAAACTCACGGACGGCTTGGTTTGGGTCCTCATAGGTAAAGGGGTCAACGTATATCCTCACTCCTGAGGAAAGAGGTTTGGAAAGAAAGGAAGGAAGGAAGCAAGCAAAAGAAAGAAGGGAGTGAAAAGTGAAGGTTAATTCATTCCGGCAAATACACTCCATCTGTTCTTTATTTCCATCATGCTGCAGGCTACACCGCCTTCCTCTGTGGAACCTCCTCCTTCTCCTCCTCCTTTCTTCTCTCCATACCTCGCTTCACACTCTAACTCCATTGCTTTTCATGTCACTACGGCTGACTCCAATGAAGATGGAGCTCATTAACTTGAAATGTTTGTGGGACACAAATAGCACTGCTGATGACTTGATAATGAGGTGTTAGGATGCAAGTCCATTAACTTCAAAATAGTTTGCCTTTTTCCCCAATTTTATGTGCTTCATTTGCCGTTTCGGGTGCATGCACATGAGCACACCTGACAGCGCTAATGTTTTTCAGTTATAGAGTGTGTTGGTGGAGTGTTAACTATGAGTTACCTTGATGTAAGTGCTTCTCTTCGTCAGAGTCCTGCTTGGCCTTGCTGTACTTACTCCTTCTGGGGGGAAAAACAGCGGGACGGTCACTCACAGCAACAACAGCTCATGTAGAATTTCAAGTTTCAAATGTTGGGGAGAATGTCAATTGAAATTAAAAACAAAGCATCTGTATCTCATGTAAAAACAAAAAATATAAAATAATAATGGAACACAAGCGTCAATTCAGTAAACCCTAATTAAAACTTAAACCAAGACTCCAAACCCACTTATACATGAATTAAATTATGTGAAGTGGCGACACAATCACTCATTACTGATGAGACATTGAGATTCTTGTTTGATGTTAATTATTTATTAAAGCGAACTCATTACAAAGACAGAAACGGCTTTTGAATGCTAACCCAATGTGATGTTGGCACTGATGGCACTTCTGTCTCTTCGTTATGAGGGTAAAAGCTTCAAAAGAATAGTTCAACATTTTGTGAAATACGCTTTTTAGCCAGGTATTAACCCAGTGCTGGATTAGAAAATTGAAACCACTCTCATGACTATCTATTAATTATAAATCTACAAGCAGGAGTTATCTTAGCATAGCATAAAGAAAGTGTTTTTCCCAAAATGCCAAACTATTCCTTTTAGATAAAATATACAGTATAGCTCCTTCTGGACCAGATTCAACATTAAAAGTCCAAAGATATATAATATATAATCCAAAGATATAATATAAAAGTAGCATGAGTACTTATATGTATATATGTTTGACTATATTTAGCTAATCATATGGGGTTTTTATTTTTACATTGGCGTTTTCCTACTTTAAGTCAAACACATCCTTCAGCGCTGAAGGTTTCTGAAGGGCACTGAGCATATAGCAGCAAATCAATCCCAGAGAAGATGCACTTAAATCCCCCTGAATCCCCTCTGGCAGCCTGACACCTGTGCTTATATCGATGTGTTGGGTCAGTGGTGGAAATGACCAGATGTCTGAGTCATTGTCCTCCTCTATGGTTGTGTAATGATGGTAAACGGCTACATGATTACAGTCCCTCCCCACAATCACAGGATGGCCGCAGCAGCACAATGACAGTGGCCGTCACATGCATATAAAAAAGGGAGAGTCAACCACCTGCTTGGCTGGGAAGAGAGGCAATCACATGGCTAAGAGAGGACACACACACAAACACACATAATAAACAGCCCCCTTCATTTCCCATCATCCTCAACCCCAATACACACATACAAACAATGATTTGGTTTCCATATGAAGAGGCACACTCACACATAAAGGGATCAACGCATGCCCATAAAAGGTACATACACACACTAGCAGGAATCAGCACACAAACTATTAACACACCCCTCCTCGCCAGTGCCACCACACACATGAAAACAATACTTTTCACATAGGGTTGTGCACGCACATAAACAACCCCAACACACACACACACAAGGTTGTAGTTAACACCCTGAGGTGAGGCAGCCCCATCTGCATGTAATCCCATCTCTGTGACGGTGCTTTGTCCTGCTCGCTGGTTAACACCCTGAGATTGGTTCACTGCAAATCCACCTGATGCCTCTCTGTCTCTCTCTGTATTCTATCTCCTACTTTTCATTGCCCGCTTATCTCATTGTCCGCCCTCCTAGCCCTCTTTCTCTTTTTTTCTCCTCTCTCATTCTCTTCATGGCGGTCAGCAAGAAAATAACTAGCGGCCGGGATTACAGTCACTAGCTGAGAGATAGAGGGATGGAAGGATGGGAGGAGCGGGGATGGATGCAGAGGACAGGGAGCGAGGGGTCGCTGATTGCATCTTTTCAGCTGTCGGAGCTGTCAATCATGTCTCCGGTGTGGCGAGTTATCACTCATCTGATGTGAGTGAGTTGCACTAGCTGCCTGGCTCAGTGTGTGTGTGTTTTGAGTGACGTCCATCTCATGACAGTTACTTTTCCCGGTGCTAAGCAAGACATCCCCCATCTGAGAGGAAAGAGGGAGAGACAGAAAGCAGAAGGGACAGAGGGAAGAAGAAGAGGGATGACGCTCACCTTCGGCTGATGACGAAAGCACTGATAAGGATGATCAGGAGGACCACGCTGCCCACCACTGACACCAATAACACTGTGGAGTTGGCCCCGTCACCTATAATGGGAGCTGGGACTGAGGAAAAAGGAAGGACAGATGGGGGGAAGAAAAGGAAAGGGAGGATGGTTGGACAAAGACAAAGAG
Organism: Micropterus salmoides; assembly: GCF_014851395.1. Classification (NCBI taxonomy): domain Eukaryota; kingdom Metazoa; phylum Chordata; class Actinopteri; order Centrarchiformes; family Centrarchidae; genus Micropterus; species Micropterus salmoides. The sequence continues at coordinate 10,017,192 of NW_024042261.1, read as the reverse complement.
CAAAGTCAATATCATTGAGCTTGATCGGGTCGCCGCACATGAAAGAGCCAGTGTACATTCTGTGATTGTCAAAGCCATTGACACCCCCCCTCCCTACACACACACATCCTCCCATGTCTCTCTTCCTATAACACTGAGACAATGACAGCTCATTAGGATGCATGCTTGACCATGTCATTATCATGCGCTACTGTCTCTGTATCTATCTGCATTACAAAGGGGACATCTGGGTTTACAGTGCATCTCTGTAACTGTCTATGCCATAATCTCCCATAAACAGTTACACAGCATAAATATATGATATTTATTAGAGTTAAGCTAAGGTGTGTTTGATTACATATCGGTCTGGGCTGAACATTCAGTTTTTCACCTTTTATTTCCCCTTAGCTTTAAGGTTGTTAACATCATGTTATTCCGTGCTGTCTGAAAGTACATATTTACTGAATATATTTTGTATCAGCTTATCCCAGGATTCTGTGTTTTTTGTGGCTGCTCCATTGCATCAAATGTAAATATCTGGAAACTTCAAGAAAAGTTATGTAGGTTTTAACAGTGGGGTTTTAGAGGCTAATTGAATGAAATTTTGTCCACCCATGTAGGGGAGCTGTTACTGTTATTATCTTAGGGTCGTATAGAGTTTTAGAGTCTGGTGGAAGAATTGAATACTTCATTTTTGGCTTTAAAATGATAACATTGAAGGTCACTAAGTAGCTATGAGCAGCTTCCAACAAAGAAATATCAGAAATTGTATCATTCTTCAAAAACTCATTTAGGGTGAACCCTAGCTAGCTGGCACATCCACTGAGACTCAGTGCAATTGAATAATGGAAGCTACTCAAGTTGCCAGTCAGGTGCCGGTGCCCAGTATCATTCATCTTTTATAGACGACAGCTATTTTGATTAATGACTCTACAATGAAGGAGACAAACTCGTAAAAGATGCTATCATTGCAGGATTTTGCCGAAACAGGTGTGAGAGAGCTGGCGAGCTTCTCTAGCTCTGCAGTGCACTGATGATATCAAGGCAAGCTGAGCAGAAGTGGCGTGGCTGAACTCACCGGAGTTGGTCATAAACTCAAACGGGCCGCTGAATTCCCCGTAGCCGGCCGCCGTGCGAGCGCGCACGTGGAACACATAGGAAGTGAGGGGGGTGAGACCCTTGATGTCAGTGTTCCTTGCCGAGGTTTTTATGATTCTGTAGCTTCTTTCATTTTGGTCCTGAGGTGAGACATGAAAAGAGACAAAGATAAAACAATCTGATGTGGTATTCTTGTGTGGCAGTCTGTTGAAATGTATTGCTTTTTTGGAGATTATTTCTTCAACAGAAACTAAGTCTCCCATGGGACCCTCACCTTCTCGTAGTACTTGACTTCATACTCCAAGATTACCCCATTGGCTCTATCTGGTGGCTGCCAGGCCAGTGAGATGGTGTGTCTTGTGATATCCTTTGCCAGGATGGAAGTCACAGGCGAGGGAGCTAGTGAGATGATCAAAGAAAGACAGAAAAAAAACAATTTTAGCCGACTTTCTCCCCCAGTCCTCCTTGTTGTTTTCAGCCTTGGAAATACCAAGTCTCTTTGTGTTGATCTCTCTAAATCCCTCACTATTTGGTCCTGCTGAGAAAGTCAAACATTACACCAGGCCACAAGGCAATCACTCCCATTTGTCTTTAAACTTGGCTTCCATTCAAAATCTGAGACAGAGCTGTATGGCCACACAACTGAACTGCCAAAGCTAGAGTATATAGCATTTCTCTATTTCTCAATTAATGATTGGCATCAATAAAACAGATTCAATTTCCCGCAGGCTGATACTAGCATCCCAGCCACTTTTCCTACAGGCTGGCAAAATAATGTCAAACTTCATTTTCTGCAAATACCCAGGTCACCCTGGGAAACCTTATGCTGCTTCAAAGTTTGGCTCGGAACGCTTGAAATGAGCTCAAAGCCTTTTTTTCTTCTTTTTTTTTTTGTCTTCAAGAGAGCAAATCAATTGGTTTTCATTAAAGCTTCAGTGAGCGATCTTATCTCAAGGCCTTTCTGCTGCAGCTGATAATGAGGCCATATTTCAAGCAGCTGTGCTATCTGCGTTCAGACGCCTTTAACATGTGAAGGTTAAAGCACAGATAATGGCTTACACCCGTCTCCTCCCTCCAGTGTGTCGCCACTGCACAAATCACACCTCTATCTTCAGGAAGTCTGACAACACTAAAATTGGGTCATGCACACTCTTGACAGTACAAAGAGAAATCCATAGGCGTAGGAGAGATAGTGTTGTAAACAGAGATCCACTCATGTACACAATCAGATTGAGTTTTGAGCAGACAAGAAGATATATGGTGGGACACGTGGAGTTATAGACAGAGAAATAAAAGGTTACATGGATGAACACACAACTAAGATAAAAAAGACCAAAGAGAGAAACACACACACTCACACATCTCCTGCACTTTGGGGGTTCTAGCACTGGCGTTTCATTGCGGCCCCTGCTCTTACAAGGAGTAAATCTTTGACCTCTGGTCCTCAGTGATACTGTAACCTTACTCGTTCCAGACCATCTGCCTTTTAAACAATTACAGTGGGATGATTAATGAGGGGTTCGCGGTCCACCGATTATGATTGGATTATCTATGACATTATATACATTCTCATCACTTTGACCAGGGGCTCCAGGGAGCCTAGCCCTCAAGGTAATGCTAACAAAACCCTGCTTTTAGCTGGGGATTGAGTTCAAACAGGCCTGGAATTCAAGCACCAGCCACGGATTGAGTTTCAGTGTGGTGAAGAAGCGGCAGGAGGGGGGCGGAGGGTTGTGACTGGTGGGGGTTGAGATGGAGATTGAGAGGGATGGGATTGCAGACATCTCTTGGTAAATAGATTAACCTAAGGTTGTGTAATCCTCTTGGCCTAATGTGTTGCATCTCTGTTAAACAATTAGATGGCGGCCATTTGTATCCCTCCGATCAATCTTAGCCGGCAGCAAGAACCAATTTGAAGGCCCTCCTGGGGCTGACCGAGGACGCTCTAGCTCAGAAAGAAAACCCCTGAGGGGTCACAGGCCTTCGTTCCCCCAAGGTAACCCACACATCCATCTTTCCTCCAAAGATGACAGATATGGCAATTTAATTGTGTTCGCCTCCTCTTGTTGCGTTTTTATTTTTCCCTCGACTTACGTGAGGATAAAGATGAGTGATTTTCTGAGTGGTCCCTTCTGAGGTTATCTACATGAGATGGCAAGGTTAAAAACAGCCCAGACACGAAATAGGTGATCCATCAAGGCCAAGTTTTATGACTTGTTAAATATTAATTTGTCAGAGGAATACCTAAAAAGCATACTGATACACAAACAAATGGGAAATATTGTCTAAAACCATGTGTGCTCAAAGTGTACAGAGCTGATGCAAGACTAAACCCGACACGTCTATCCTGAAAAGTTTAACCTGAGGTTGCAACTTGGGCAGACCATCCTAGACAAGCCGGCCTCTGTAGATGAATTTAAATATGTGGGGCAGATCTGTAATTTCTTACTGCCTCCTGAATGCGTGGGCTAAAAACGCTGGTGGAATAATAAGTTAGATTCAATGAATATTCAGATCTCATTTTAGAATTGCGTGCTCCAAGAAAAAAAAATAAAAATTCACAGCCTGCAACACACATACCCAGCAACAAAAAAGGACCTCATTATACAAATAGAAAGATAGAAATTCACATAGAAAAACACACACCTACTCCCATTATCTCACACAGACAGCGAAAAACTTAATCATACTACCTAGGCATACATTATAATGAGTAAAAACCTGGCAGAGGCAAATAGAGTTCTGGGAATGATTTGCTTTGAAAAATCACCCTCCCCGGACAATAGTGGAGGTTCAGTTTTTTGCAGACGGTTGTGAGGTTTTGTCTCTGCATGGAACACACTTTGGGAAGTGAGCAAGTTTGTCTTTGCGAGCATGTTCATCACAAAGTAGTTGTGTTGCGAGGAGCAGCTGTGGTCGGTGCAAGCAGTTGCACGAATATGCGGTCTATTACAGTTTGACATTAAAAGAGACGGGCCGGGGTGCACATGTGGTTGCCAGATTGGAGTCACTCGATTTTGCTGCCGCTGAGGAAAAATAGCCAAGGAGGGAGCCGTTTTTCAGGGTGTCGAGGAAAATGGCTCCTGCGTACAAGATCCTTCCCCCACGCCTGGAAAGCCAGCTCCCCGAACACATTTCCACATGTACGTCTGTCCATTTTGCCAGAGAGATGGAAACTCACACACATGTGCGCTGACAGACGTGCCCACACACACTCTCTGTCGTGCACTAATTCACTTTTAGTCACCTAAGCTTGCCAAGTATTTTGTATGGAGACATAAACACCTCACTCTCCGACTCTCTGACTCTCTTTCCCTCGTTCTCACACATGCACACACACACACACACACACACACACACACACAAGTGCTGGATCCCATAAAGGGGGAAAAAACATCAGTTTACAGCCAGGGGTCAGTTCAAAGCTTGGACATCCCCCCTCTGTCCCCTCCTTTTCCTCATGTAGTCAGGGTGAAAGGGTTACACCCTGGCTGATTTACGACAGAGGAATTGTTCATGGCGAGACGTGGAATCTTACCTCTTAAGGCACACATACACACTCACACACACATACACATGCCTGGTCACAAATGCATACACAAGCAATCAACAATACTCCATGTCCTAATTTCTTGCGGCATATTTCTCCGCTGCACCTCTATCAGTTTTCCTCTCACGCAAAAATACGTAAGTGCTCCTCCCTTCCAACCTGCCTACCTCACTTCTTCCTCCCTAGCCAAAATTTGAACTTTTATGGAAAGGCGGTGCCTTTTCCACAGCACTTATAAATCCTAATAAATCTATCATAATAAATGTGTAATCCACGATGTCTGGATGAGGGGAGGCGATACAGAGAGAGGGACAGCCACAGATGACTGGCTGGATTACCAGCGGCTGAAACCAGAGCTTCCAAAGCCCCTACCGAGCATTAGCAGGGAGAAATCCAATCAGTCTGGAGCTATTCTCTTTAACACACACACACACATGCACACAAATTTGATAGAGACACGCACACCCGGAGACACATAGAGGACATTGTTTGAGAGGCAAATGTAGATCATCTACAGCCATGAGTGTACAAACATTCTGTGTAGCACATTTTCTCACTTTTAGCCAAGCATGCAGTCAGTTCTGCACATGTGCAAACACACACGAACCATAATAGAGCTTCCAGCTGCAGCCTTCATATAACTAATCCTGGGGAACAGTTGTGAAACATGCACCAGTGACGAGCCAAAGGCAACATCATCTATATCTTACAACTTGAAGTCAGCAGATTAGCCTCGAGCAACCTCAGGGGGACACCGCTGTGTATGTGTGCGCGTGTATGTCTGTGCGTGTTCCTACGTCTTTGTATGAATCCATGTGTGAGAGTGTGCACTTTTTTTTGGACAACTGTGTGTCAGTGTGACCATACTGACATGCTATTACGAGCCCTCAGCCTGGACTCCAGGGTGTGCTCCATTACAGCTCCCACACATGCCTGTCTGGCAAGACTCACAGATCTCCCACAGGCAGCACATCCATTCATCTCTATCTTCCTGACCCCAGCTGATAAATCAAGCCACCGTGCCCTTAAATTGCCAGGACGCGGCCTATTCAAGATATTCGCTTTTCCCAGGGACGGAAATTAGTGATAAAAAAAAAGACACAAAAAGGCACTTAGCTTGCCACCCAAGAGCAGAGCAGTAAAGAAGACCAAGGTAATGATCGGCTATAAGTGGAGGAGAGCAGGGAGGGATGAAGAGAAAAGGCCAGGGTCGTAAAATCCATTTGCACAACAACCAGTTACAAAATGGCTAAATGACAAAACAACAGGAGGCTTTGAACGCACCCACAGGCAAGTGGGCTCTTCTCCAGCTCCGGAGGAGAGGCTGTTTTCATGGATGTATTCTACTAGAATAATCACACACACACACACACACACAGCATTTGTAATGAAGCCTCCACAGATCAATACAACTCATCTAATTCATTAGCTTGAGAGCTAAATATAGCACGTTGCCCCTATCTTCAGCCTAGGTTTCATATGCCTAATTACGCAAAACTCAAGTGAAATATTGCAGAAAATCATTTCCCACAGCAGAGAATCCATCATCCTCCTCAGTAATCAACCAGCCTTCACTCAAATTATTTGCAGCTTTAATAAACATGTTTTGACACGCAGCTTGCCCCTCCAAAACGTACTTCAAGCGCTCAGTGTAGCAAACCTGTGCTCTGCATCAAATATAAGCCCCCACACACAACTACAAAGCCTCTCTACCAACATACACTCTTTCTTATACATGCCCACAGAGACAAGTCTGGAATCTAACTAAATGTCCTAAATGTAGACTAAGCACTCAGAACGATCATTCAGTACATCAAAAGGTCCATAATAGTTACTGAATGGACTTCTGGGGAGATAATATTTTTCAACTGTAGTTTCTAATGTCAAGAATGAACTTTCAGTGCCAATTTGAATTCATCTCTAGGGTTACTTAAGATTTGATGAACAAATAACTATGGCTAAAGGTAACCATGGTTACATATAGTTTAAAATATCGTATGCACATGTAAACTTTTAATTAAAAATATGTTAAGTGTCCTAATAAACAATCTGTAGAAGCTATTTTCTGTATCCATTTTATAAGGAGCGTTTTGTTTAGTGACTCCTATTTCCTTATAGTTTTCTCTTCTATTGTACATATACACCATGGTGATTAATGGCATTGTATGCAGATCCCGGCAAAGCCATATCCACGTATTGCCTAAAAACATGTAATTTGTAGTGTCAACCATGACATATTTTAATGGGGTTCAAAATATATTGGTATGTCAATATATCGGGCCAATAAGTGTTGCCCACTTCCAGTCAGATTGACATAACACTTATTTATTCTTAAATGAATCAATGCTGCACTGGTCACTTATAGAAAGTCTTTACCCTACAAGCAATATGATTATCACAAAGCATTAGCTAACTAAAGCTGCACTTCAGGGACAAGATCAGGTGCTGAGAGGTTGTCATGAAATCTGTCTTGGTGATGACTTCCTTTAGCTGTTGGAACTTAGCCCACACCCTTGTCCCTGTGTACTACCTTTTCCTTTCCACTAACCATACCCGAATCATCCACACACTCAAACCATCATTGGCTGTCTTACCGGCCTGGTTGGTGGTGACAGTCACAGACACGGCTTGCTCCGGCCCAGGGCTCTGAGGCGAGACTCCGTTCACCGCCCACACCTCGAAGGTGTAGTTGGTGTGGGCCTGCAGCTCGTTGATGGACACCCTGGTTCCCTTCAAGCTCAGCTGCTGGGGGCTGAAGTGGATGCTGTTACCGCAGGGCTGACAGTGCCGGCCGTCGGGCCCGCAGCGCTTACACACCACATTGTATGTCAAATCTTGGCGTCCTCCTGAGATCCGGGGCGGGCTCCACTCCAGGTTTACTGAGGTCTCGTTCACGTTGGAGATGAGGTGGACAGGCGCTGACGGAGGGCCTGTGGAGGAGGAAGAAAGAGGAAAGAGTTGATATTATTACCAGCAGTGGTTAGAAGCCAAATGCTAAGCAGCTACATAGTTACAGAGTAGAAAGAGCTACATTATATGACCACATGATGAAAAAAATATTTTTGTTCTAGTAAAAAAGAATACACTAAATTAGTGATCGCAATATTAAAAATAAGGTTTTTGTGAATAGAAAACGCCAGAAAGAAAGTCTCCAATGGGTCAGGTAATTAATTCTTTCCATACTTACATATAACAAAGATGTAAATGTGTAATTGACTGGGTTGTCTCTTTATTGAGAGTTGAGACTTCTTGAATTCCCTTTTAATGTCCTGTCCATTACAGCGAGGGAGGATCCAATTTCACCTCAGTTAATTCAGCCACCTTAACTGAAATCCAATAGGCCAGCAGATTTCTTTCCCATTCACATGTCGAATCAGCTGGAGGTGGCAGAGCGCCGAGCCCGCTTTAAGGCACCCACTCAATAAATTTAGACAAAGTTTGCTTTGGACCCTGCTATTAAGTTCCTGCTTTGATGTAAGGCCTACCCGCTGTAGTTTCATACGAGTAACAGCTCCACAACACAAACTCCCCTGCTAATAAATCCCAATTTACATGTCAGCTCTATTGTAATGAATGTGTTTTTTTACGTTGCTTTCAAACATAAGCGATGGTAATTGACTTAACGCTCTCTCTCTCTCTCTCTTGCTCTCTTCCCCCCTGTCTCGCTCGCTCTCTCTCTGACTAATGAAGCGCACGCGAGCGGGCTGGGGGGATCGATGCAGGGTGAAATATGAACGCTAGTCCATCCACAGACGAATCATTTCACAACGGAAATTAATTATCAGTGTTATTTTTGGAGGAGCGGAGTGGCCATGAGTGATTTCGCAGAGACGCAGAGAGCAGCAGAGGGGACAGTGTGTAGGAGTGTGTGCACACGGTCGCACGAGGACGAATAAGTGCGCTGTTGTGCGCTGTGTGTTGCCGTATTAATGGAGACGTGGAAGTACATTTGTACCCAGGGTGCATGCGTCTTCGCAAGACGCTCATGCTGCATTTGTATAGCCTGGACTCATGTATGCCAGCATTAGTTTGGCAGATACTAGTCTAGGGAAGCTAAGGCTGTGAGGAAGGAGATGGAGACGGACAGAAGGAGAAGACAAACACCGTCTGTTCATCCAGGAAGCAGAAAGCCACTGATTAGTGTGGAAGGAGCAGGTCTGGATAGTTGGAGGAAGAGATGGAGGGAGGGATGGAGGGGACGCAAATGTACGATGGCAGGTGAGGAGGGTGTAACACACAAGCAGTGAATACCCACAGTGAGTTAATATTAGCGAGATTTAACTTCCCCTTACGAATTGCAGTCTCCCATGAAAATCTATTAATACATTCTCGTTAAAAAATCTGATAAAGCAGCACCCCTCCCACCCCCCACCGCACACCCTTCTTCCCCGCTTTTGCACCTCCTCGCCCACATTTCATCCCTCTCTCTTTTCACCTCATTCTCTCCGCTCGCTTCTCAGACAATGGGAACACGTTACAGATGGGGTTTCTAAATTAAGGTGTCTACACCCAACCGTCATTATAATAGTGTCTTTGTCAGTGTGCTAGGTTCAACTAACCTCTGCTCCTTTCAATCCTCAGTAATGTGCTGTGCGAGATTCACTATAGAGCTATTACTTGGCTGTTATCTGGACTTATGGTGTCATAAACTGAACAACAGGACAAAGGTAATATTAATGTTGCCAGTCAGCGTCAGAGAATGTGTGTGCTCTTGTTCTGTTTTAGTCCAGGCAGGGGTAAAAACATGAAAATCCTCCCAAATGAAGAGATGTGTTATTTCTCACTTACAGGCATAAATAAAGGAGATTTTCGGAATTCAAGCAATTGTTTGACATTTAGGGGGATTACATTTACTTGCTTTCTTGCTGAGTATTGGGCAAGAAGATGGATAACATTCTTGTATTTGTATGCTAGCTATGAAGGTGGAGCTAGGAAACGGTTAGCTTAGCTTAGCATAAAGACTTAAAGCGGGGGTAAACACTTGAGTTTTGTATGGATTTAACAAAAATATAATGTGTTAATTAATTATCTTTAGAGGAGTTGGTAGGTGGTTTATTTCCTTTGGAGAGCAGGCTGTTTCCCCCTTCTTCTAGTTTTTATGTGACTGCAATTTCCTTAAAAATATTGGTTATCAGAGTCTGTTTGTCGGCAAGTGTGTGTATAATCACCTCAGGAAGATTATTTTGTTTGTTTGTTGCTATGGCAAGAGTTGCAAACAGTGTTATATAACTCTATGACTGTAAAGATTTAAACACTTTCCACCATATGTCAGTGTTCCCTCCTGCATTCCACACGCACATACAAACTACCTTTGGCTGTACCTGTTGCTCTCCCAGAATGCACCAGTGGGAGCAAGGGAGCGTGGGAGAGCCGTCGGCTGTGACTGACACCCGGTAATTAATCCTGGGAGAGAGAGTGGCGGGGGGGAAACGGGGACGCAACGCTCACACAACCTTCGTACAACGTTAGCTCAACATAGCCTTAAAATTCACAGTCCTTACGGGTGCAATCCAGAGGGAGACTTACAAAGTTTCTCCTGAAGAAAGTTCGTGATTTCTTTTTCCCTCTTCTCCTTTTCCTTTCATTAATAGCCTCGCAATTTGTTCAGAGCGTTATTTCTTTCTTTCCTGACGCACCTTGGTTTCCACCTCCCCCTTTTTAAATCTGTCTTTCTCATTTTTCCTTCACTCCTGTTCTCCTTATTTCCTCTCTGCATGCTCCCACCCTCTCCTTCTCGTCTCCCTTTTTCTCTTTCTTTCATCCCTCTCTCCTTCTGTCTCTTTCTATCAGTAATTGTTAGCCGAGTGTTGCACAGGGCCGAGGTAGAGAGCAGGCTAAATTGGCCAGAACATTGACCCCTCTATTACCATCCGGCTGGGATTCATTCAATGCCCCCTCGAGTCCTTCCCGATCTAGGTTCATTCCTCCCTCCATCCCTCCCTCTTTCTCTACCAAACCGCCACTAAGAAAACTGAGGAAAATCTGAGAAACACATCAAGGGCCAACAGAAACCCCAAAATGGGGAACACCCCCTCCTTATAACCTGAACGCAGTGGAGCAACCAGCTCCCACGGGTGTCTGTCCCTGGTCCTCATTACCGCCCTGTGGTGTTTGAGTGTGTATTTATACACACCCACATTTATTCATGAAAGTATATATAAATATATATTTCCCTGAACCTATTTTACTATTGTGAACTAAACTGCATGTTTATGATTTGAGTTGCAATGTGTGTTGTTGGGATGTTAACATGGATTCTAAGGGATGGTTTCTAAAATAAAAATGATTCAGTGTTGTGTGCTATATAAATATCTGCCTATCAACTATGTGGACTCTAATGCTAAAAGAACATTTTTGTACAGTTCCCTATGGATCGCAAGAGGGGTAACAATCTTTAATTCAATTAAAATTCAAATAAAAAACATTTGTGGCATTTTTCAATGCATATAGAAAGCAAATACAAAATCAAAAACAACAACAAAGGTACGATAAAATAAATGGCAAAGAGGCAAGCACGGAAACACAAAAAATAATATAACTCATTGATCCTGCCAGGTTTCTCTGGCAGGTTGATCCTGTGTGGGAGGCAAACGATTGGATTGTCTCTTGTTTCTAATCTGGAATGTTTTGATCAAGTGTAGCACACGTTAACCACCTATCAAAAGAACAATTGCTGCAGAGCAAAGGTGCAAGAAAGCGCTGACAGATAGAAAACAGCAGGAGTAACAGGCCTGCACACAAACAGTCACACAATGACGGAATTACACATCCAGTTTTAATCATCATCTTGCATTGCTAGACTTGGAGCTATGAGAGGGGAAAAGCGTTTTCAATTACTCTCCCCCTCCCCTCCCACACACACACACACACACAGACAGACATGCACCCCAATTACCAGAGATGCTGGCTCTTTCCCAGCCTGACCTTCAGCAAGGCAAACAGGGAAATGATTTTAAGATGATTTTTTGTTCCTTCATCTGCTCTGTTCATGACTCTGAGTGGGTTTCGAGAGAAAGAGAGAGAGAGAGACTGAAAACAAAACGTGGATGAGGAGGATGTGTGAGTGACAGCTGTAATTACAGAGCTCTACCATGTGGGTGAGAAGTAAAAAAAAAAAAAAAAAAAAAAAAAAAATGCGTGAGGAAGGAAAACAGCAGACGACAGACAGGGTGAGGGTTCAAAGATCAAATGTTGATCGGCTGACGAGCCGAGGGCAAAGGTCGGTGAGAGAGTCCCGCTAATGTTTGGTTCTTAACTGTGGAGTTAGGAACGTAGTAGAGATGGCATGGCATGGTCCTATAAAATGAGCCAAGTAATGAGCTTTGACAGCTGTTGCTTGCAGCAGCCGTACGTAAATGCCATACTGACTAACAGGACAATAGATGAGCTCCAAGCTCATTCATTAAAAGAGGGGTAGTAACTCAATACGTGACAAAACCGTAAGGGGGTAGGCCTTTGACATAGTAGAAATGCTGTTTATTAATGTTTAATAAAAATAATAAAGTTTGTGATGTTTATGTTTTGTTCGTGTCTATGTTATTTAGTAACCTCTTTGTTTCATGCTCTATGTGCTGCAGCTTTCTTTGCCAGGATGCTCCTGTAAAACAGTTTTTTAATCTTGGTGAGGCAGTACTCTTGGTAAATGTATTTAATAGAAATAGGTGAAAATGTTTACTAAAGAACAAACAATCCAAAAATCCACCTTAAAAACAGGTTTTGAAAATAAAATTAGCAACACAGATGAACGAAACAGCTGTAGAATTTGTTTGGACAAATAATAATTTTTACTGATACAGATGATGTTCCCTATTAAGTGGTTAGAAAAGCAATGGTTGCCCACATTGCCTTAGAGCAAGACATTGTTATAGGGCTGCAACTAAAAATAATTTGGTGATTGATTAATCTGTTATTTTCTCAAAATAACACACAGTGAGGTCATCAAATGCCTTACTTTGTCTGACCAGTCTGAAACCTAAAAATATTAAAATTATTTTAATGACAAGAAAAAGCAGCAAATTCTAAATGAAAATCCAGAACCAATAAATATTTGGCATTCTTGCTTGAAAACTGACTTAAATGATTAATCAGCTATCACCATCATAACTAGTTGGCAAATAATTTTCTGTCGGACTAATCGATTAATCAACTCATCGCTGCAGCTCTACAATGTTGCTGGGACATATTCACATAAACAAAAAACTATTCTACTACTTTCTATTGGCAGTTTCTATGACGCAAGACATAAAAGCTTTTCTTAAACCCTTTTAGTGATACTTAGAAACGTCAGCATTTAGCACCAACGGTGTAGCCGAAATGTAACAATCAAGGATGTTGCAGATTATCATCTTGATGAAGCACACATTTTATTTCATCTTAAAACTATTCCAAAATAGAGCATTGTTTATGATCCTGCATAGGTACTATATGGCAGGGGAATAATTAGAAGCCGTTCAGTTTTGATGCTGCTTAGACAGTTAAGCGTTATGCAGGAGGGGTTCGGCTGCTCTGATTCAATAAACTGTTTTGCTGAGTGATGAATCCACAGGAACTTCACACATCATTTGGGCCAAATGACGAGCCAACAATGAGCTAAGCAACTTAACAGATGTTTTGGATGTTAAAACTGTTTTAGGACACATGCTCCCTCATACAAACGTCTGTCATATGTAAGTACGAATGCTGTTATTTTCCTGGGAAATTAGAGTGTAAGGCTTTGTGTGTTATGTGCGTTAATTTGTGTGTATTTCTACCACTATGAACTCCCAGATCTATGAGTCAGAGAGGGAATGAAGTCTAAAAAAGGAAGAGGTGTCATTAGGCAACAGGGCTGTTAACAATATTTGTTATCACAGTCATGTTGAGTCGGGGGGAGGATTGGAAGGACCTCATTCACCAGTGGTTGACTCATAGCTTGGTGGACCAAATATGAGACGCACACTGAGAAATAAAAACCTCAGCTCGATGCATTCCTGTATTTGGTTCCCTTTTCTTTCTCTGTGGCATTTTAACCCCTTAATCTATCACAATATCATAACCATTCTCTGCATACATCTCCAGTTTTCCATCTGCCCTTGTTTTTCCACTGTTTTCGTCACCTCCCTGCATCTCCGCTAACATTTTATCTCTATTTGTCCTTCTCTATCGTCCTCGCCTTCCTCTGCTGTTTTGTGGTCTCTCTGTGGAAGACTGAGTCTGCGATGCCGCGGTTTATACCCTCATTAGTTCTCTGTCACCATGACTGATCACTAAGTACCACCTGGAATCAAAAGACACCTATTAAACCAGCAGCCGCCTGCTTTATGTGTGTGTAGAAAGACTTTCTCGGTGTGTGAGGGGGTTATTCAGGCTGACATTACATGAGAGGGAGAGAGATACAGAATCCCTGACCATGTTTAGGCAAAAGCAATCACTCAGTATATGTGTTAGGTCTTCTTTTCCACAACATTAGTGAGCTACTAGCACTTGCTTAGCAAGATATTTTAAGCTGTTTACAAATCATTGTAAATCACAGCCCGTCATGGCTTACTGGTCAAATATTGCATATTGTGTATTACAATGTTCTGTATGCGTTGCAAGTTGGTCTACTTACGGGTGCAGTGCATGGATGCCGGGTCCGTTTCAGAGCGGAAGTATCCCTTGTCGCAGACGCAGGAGGTTGATCCCTCCCTGACGGAGTAGCTTTGGAGCGGACACTTGGAACAGGAGCCATCAGTGGCCAAAGCACGGTAGTAACCAATCTTACAGGCTAAAAGACAACAAGGACACAGAGGAGGGTAGTTTGGTTAGATGTGATGCCAACATCAGCTGGGTACTGCTTTAACCTGTCATACAAGTATATCATGTAAAGGACTTTTAAACTAGAGAGAAAGGTTCTAGAGACAAGACTAAGTCTACAGCTATGCTAACGGTTCTGCAAGGCTATACGTAGGCATACCGGTGCTTTTTGCTTAATGCTAACATCAGCATGATAACATGCTCACAAAGACAATGCTGATGTTTAACAGGTGTGATGTTTACAGTTTTAACCATCTTAGTTTAGCCAGTTAGCATGCTAACATTTGCTTATTACCACAAAAAACACTGGCTGACGGGAATGCCATTAGTTTTGCAGGTTTTTAGTCAGACAGACATTTCCATCTCTAATAAAAGCATCCAGCACAAGTATCACAAATGAAGTTGATGTAAGTGTCTGTCTAAGGTTTTGATACAAAGGTGGTGTTGCAATAGCATTGTACTTGATATCAAATTGCTGTTTTCAAATGGAAAACTGTGATCTTGCCCATTTTCCCCCAATTTGCATCAACAAAACAATATGTTGCCCAGAGGCCTCTACTTCACTCCCCAGTCCTCCCTCACTTTGTCTTAATTTTCCATCTTTAGTGCATTCTCCGCTTTCTCCTTTCTCACGAACCTGCATTCTATTATCAAAAACAGCAGAACAGGAGTAAAGGGTGCTATTTCCACACAAGAGAAAAGATCAAATAACTACATCTTGTCTTTTTCACAAGTTTAAGCTATGCTCTATTGGCAAGACTTGGAGTCACTGTGAAACCAAAGCCATTGGCGTTTCAGACCATTTAACAAACAAATGCCACCACACTTGGCACTCCAGGTGCTCTGTCACTCTCACAAGGCTGTTTTCTCTCTGTGGTGCCTAACACACCCACACCTACACCCACACCTCAGTCTTAAGTGGTAACCCAAGTGACACTTTTCCTGCATTTGGCGACAGTGCTCGATTTTCTTTTGAGTGACAGTTTGATTGGAGGGGTCGTGTTTCAAGAGTTTCTTCCTCATCTACCCGTTTCTATAATGGCCGGGGAAACCTAGCAGGGTTATATTTCACCCTCTGAGCATTGAACCAGAAGAGCAGGACAAAAGAACAATTCTCTGAGAGGTGCGGTGCAGACAGTCGCGACACCGATTGGACCAAATAACCTGTCAATCAATAAGGCTGCTGTGTGCTTGGCAGTGGGCGACAAATGGTATTGAGGCCGGAGGGTCGGTGGCTTAGGTTTTGGTAGAGTGGGCGGTGTGTGTGAATGTGTGTGTATGTGTGTCTGTCTGTCTTGTTATGATGTTAAAAGACCCATTGGAGACAGATGGGTAAATCCATACCAATGTAAATCAGATAATTACACACTTATAGTCTGAAGGGGTAAAGTGATCCCACTTGTACACACACATGTAGTCTTCCTGTCTTCATAAGCACATACACAACCCAGACCTAAAAGCACAGTTAAAATGCAGGGAATTAAATGCCATAGTCATAAATCCATCAGTGGATCCTACACACAACAGTCACATAAACAAACTCCCACATGTGTTCACCGCACTAGAAATCAAATCAGTGCTTATCCAAACACACCACAGTGAAGAGAAGATCTGTACTCCAACAAAAACACGCATTCCACCAATCACCCAACATGCTCACACATACAAACAGAAAACGAAATCCACAAACCCCCTAAAATACAGGGAAATCCCTCTCTTGGAGGCGTAATAAAGTCAGGCTCTTTGCCCCGCAGCCGCACTTCTCTAGCAGCTGGATTAGCCTGGCGTGGCATTAACCGAGCCAGGCTAGCTGCTACCTGCTGAGTCATTCTTTGCCCGTTCCCACTCAGTCAATCAGGGCTAAATCCCTGCCGCTTCACTCGCTAACGCTAAGCTAAGGGTCCCTTTGATTGTAGCCTGCAGGGGTGCGTGAAGCCTCCGTTTCTTTTCTTCAAAAAAAGGGGAGATTAGTTGGGATGGGCTTTGTGTTATCTCTCTATCTTTAAAGCAATCTTTCAACATCCAGTCGGATCACTAGAGACAGAGGGACACTGGGATTTGTGGGTATTGTTTAAGAGGCTGTGACCGCTTCAGGTGACAAAACACAAAGTTGCTGTTAGGGTTTGTACATGTGCGCTGACCAGGAAAGTGTCCAGAGTTGAGAGTGGGGTCAACCAGCTGTTTGAGATGATGCCCCTATGCTAAAAGCTGGAGGGAGAGTTAATTGAGTCCCATGCTTCACAGCCTTTGGGTCTGAGCCTCTTTAAAGAGACACAGTCTAAGAGCAGGCTACCTCAAACTGTGCACGGTTGATGAGTTTTTCACTCATCAATTATTAAGCTGTCCCAGGCTGACCCCAGAGTCCCAACAGGCTGTCCCAGAATTCTTTGCCCAACTCCAAATCTGTGTTTGCCATAGTCATCCTCTGGCATCTTCATATGCGGTTTGAATCTCTGCATTTCAGAAACGGTGTTTGAATATGTGATGTCAACATATGAGGGCTTGTTTATAGCAGCGACTGCCCTGCAGAAAGGAACAGTAGAGGGAAAAAAGAGAGGTCGATATCCAAGTAAAGCTGGGGAATTTGCTTCCTATTAAGAGTGTCAGTATGTGTGTGAGGGAAGAGACCGCAGTAGTGGGTGGTCCAAGAGACCGTGGCTTCAGAGAGGAATCTCCCTTAAGACTCGCTGGATTTATCACTGTCCGGGCCAGCCCTGGCAAACCCACACATAGGCGCAAATACAGACACACATGAACACACATGCGTTTAGTTTTTTATGGGATTTGAGCTGAGAAGCCCTCATCATATCCTCTCATACAGCTCTCAAAAGTCTAACCCAATTTTTCCACACCATTTTTTTATACTGTCTCCTTTTTCGCCCCGTCGCTCTCCAACTCTCCTATATTATTTTTCCTCACTCTCATTCGCCCTCTATCTCGCTCTCCCACTCTCCTAGGCTTTCTCTCGGCAGGCCTCCTTTCAGACAGAGAGGGGTTTGTCAGGTGCCAAATCCCTGAGCTGAGAGATCAAAGGCAGACAAAGAGACTGGTGACTTACTGTTCTATTCTGGAAAGGCAAAAAATGGAATCCCTCATAGACCAGGACATCACATTCTTCCCCCTTTTCTCCCCCAGCAGCTCTTTCACTCATTCAATCCTCTTCTCTGGCTTTAGTCTTTTTTCCCTTTTGTCAGTCTTTCCCCCGCCCCATCCCCATCCCTGTTGTCTCTAAGCTAAAGCACGTTTGGAGGAACGGGGGCAGCGAGGGTGTAGGGAGAGGGATGTGGGAGTTAATGAGTAGTTTTGTCCGTGTGTGGAGATTCTGCTGGCTGAATTGGTTGTACTGCCTGAGGGGAGGGGAAAACGGCAACTTCTGTTCAAGACAAAACCGTCCACGCAGCCGTGCGCAAAAAATAGAGGTGCACAAAAGCTAATGATACAATGTTAGCTACACACACGCGAGCCAACTAAAACCCAGATAAGTTTTCCTCTGAGTAGCAACAACCTACACACCAGGCTTTGAAAAACCGTGGACGCTCCCCACACTGCAGCCGAATAAAACCACATCTACCCACACACTCACCCACTGCATCCCACCTTGAGTGACCTGTATGCAAAGCCTGATAGGCAAGCTATTCTGCAGCCTACACAACAAAGTCTCCAATACACTGGGGACTGAAAGCATGAGCGCAAACTTGCGCTACAATAGCCGTCCAAAAACCCCAGGAATATAACACCCAGCACACGGCACACAATAACTAGGCCTGCCCAGGCAGAACAATTGCCTTTTTTATAATCAAAAAAGGAGAATTAAGTTCAAACTGCATCATTTTCCCTTCATTCAAGGCGGCACTTTATCTTCTTTGGGTGATGAAAACTCACTCGGTCACTCTTTTTTAGTCATAACAGACAGCGAGCGCTCTTCAGAGGAGCAGTAATGCTCACAAAGCCGCTCTTTCAAAAAACGAAGCGATCAGCTTTCAGGACCTGAGGGCAAGGAGAGTCTCTCCTTCTCCTGCACCTTGAGGAGCCAAAGATCTCTATTCAACCTGCCTTTCTGATATATCCCTCTGCCTTTGTGTCTCTTCTATCTCTTTTTTTCTCTTTTTCTCCCTGTGGAAAGCAGTTCGTTGCTCAGGTGAGACTCCTGCTAAAAAGGATTACTATTCCAAGAGTGCTTTGTTTACCCCCTGGCTACAGTCCCAGGCTGGATTAAAAAAAAGTCCTGGATGTATATATTTCCATTCCCACCCAGACACGCATATAGATTATAAAAGACCATCCACATCAATATACACCTGAGCCACTGGCATTTTAGCATGGATAACTAGCTGCTGACCATTAGCATCTGTCACTGGAACAGCAGGAGAGTGGAGCAGGTTAACTCATTAATTCCGTCACTGGGGTTATTAATTACCTCCGGCCCTGACGGCAGCATGCAGCCACACGGCCAGCGAAACCCATCAGCATGATGGATGAGGGACACACGGCCACCGAAACTGATCACCATGATTGATGACATACACTAGTCACACATCTTGACCTTGACCCAGGGGGAAAAGGTCCCATACTAGTGGTACCATTCTTTAAAATGCAAAACTGAAAAAAAGTCAGGTAGTGACATCTGGGTTGACATCCTTACTGGTGTTAATGAAGGCTAAGAACAAAAGCCAGTGAGGCTAACGATGTTAATAACACACAAGGCAACCTTGCTGACAATCACTGCAGCTTTGCTGACGGTGGCCAGAGCCAGGGGGTGCAAGAGTTGCCAGCAGTTTGTCTGTCAAATGCTGGATGATTTATAACTGTATTTTTAGCAGCTCCGATCCATCACACAGGAGCCACCCAAGACACTGCCCTAATTAAAATGTCTGTACCTGACACCAGCCAAAGAAGCAGATGAGCAAAACATGCTGTAAAAATTATATTTACAACAAAAGTAGACACTGAGAGCAAAGTGTGCTTACATACAGTAATAATCTAAAGCCAACAAAAAACTTGAGGACAACCAGCTGTTCCTTTATGCTGATGTCTTGCATTTTTGATCAACCAAATTCAACACCAGAGTGCCACCTAAAATGTGCTAATTCACAGCATTATATGTGTTCATAATTCATTTCTTGCCATGAATGTGTTGACCGTGTATAAAATCTTACTGAAGCAGTTTTTAGCATAATATCAAGGTTTCTTTCAATAGACAAGCCTAACAAATCATTTCCTGCTCTAATATAGAGCCATTTTTGTTAGGAGCATACTGTGGTGCCACCTATATTGTTACTGTTTGGATTGCATAACTGGAAAACTTCAAATATTGTTCTGGAGACTTCCTGTGAGCCAAGGTCTCTGCGTTCTTATTGACACGTAGGCCTCAACTTCCTACCTAATTCCTGGCCTTAAGAAGGAATATTAGTACAATGGTTATATCGCAACAATCTCTAGCATTTCAACCAGCCACTTGAACAAGACCACTCCTTAAAAAATGAGACCAGGGTACTGAAGGTGAATGTAAGGAAAAGAATGAGAAGCTAAAAAAAAACTAAAGGGATGGACAGAACAGGGAGAAGTACCGTCAGCAAACAGATCCATCTTTGTTTGGTGAAATACTGTTTGACTTGGCTACAATGGGTGGGGGCTACTCAGATTCCACTTTTGCACCCATGCCAGGTCAGCAAGGGTGGCACCACCCAAAGCTTGGCTTAGCGCCAACCCACTAAGGACCTTTTGTAACCTAAGATTTGCACAGCAGGTGGGTAATGGACAATAATTCAAGGCAAACAAGACAGAGATATATACACAAACAGAGGCCTACAAACCTCTGCACACCTGCACGCTCTCAGGTATGCACACAAAGCCCTTCAAAGGCCCTCTGGACAACACAGATGCACTTTGCAATACCATGCACACATGCGAACACAGACAAAGACACACACACATCCACCAAACAGGCTTGGTGTGTGCAGGGTAAGCACAGGGACATGAGTGCAGCAGGGATAATGGGAGGTAAACAAACTCAGTCAAGGTATTGTCTTGATCCAATCTCCCCAAGGTCTACAGAGGCTCGAGTCACATGTTGGACATGTGTGTGCATCGGCGTGTTTGTGTGTGTGAGCAGGCAGTGCATCTAGCACGCAGAACTGCATTTCAGTTCAATTGGGGTGGGAGGTGGGGGAGTATGCTAATGATGTTGTGCGAGGGGACGCTCACAACGCTAAACAATCGGGAGAGCTAAACTATTCTACTTGCAGTGAGTCAAGGAGAATGGGGCAGGAAAAGGGAGGATGTGTGAGGAAAACACACATAAACACACACTAAGAATAGGTGAAGTGGAAGAGGAAGCGATAGGGAAGCAGTCTCAATGGGGCCTCATATCTAATTCTGTAAACAAGTGTAAACTTGTAAACACGTGCCACGCTGTAGCACCAATACATAATAAATCACTGAAATCCCCCACAGTGCAATGCATACAATAGATTTGTCACATTATTTTGTGTTAACTGTACTTTTATTTATGCTTGCACAGCATATGTACACTTTCTAGAGTTGGGCAATAAATCAATAGATGTGATATTGTGATACAAGATTAGCTTGATGTGAACAATGAATCCATTTTTTCCATCCATTTGCTGATCATTTTTCCGTCTGTTGATTAATCAGCTCCAAATAAGGAGATCTAATTAAGTTTTTAGAGCCACCAAACAATTACATTATTTTTATACATACATTTTTATGCATATATATTTTACACGTTACGCCATACTGAGATCTTGGGTGCTCGGTGTCAGTTTATCAATATTTATTGAAAATTGAGATACAAGTAAATTCGGGTTGATTCATTATGCCTTTAATTTCATAAATTCTGTTTATTATCCAGCTCTAAAACGCTTCTAAATGTTTCCCTTTTTGACCTGCTTTCCACAGGTGTGTGACCTCAGGTGGTGATAGGAAATGATTGCAGTATGATGTCATTACTACAAACCCATATCACATATACCTTGGAGTGAAAATAAGCCATTACTTCCCTATAACATAGCCCACTATCCAGATAACTTTGGAAACAAAAAAGTCACCTAAAGTTGGGGATTTTTTTTAAGACAAGGAACAAAAAAAACAGTTGCATTAGAGAGCATGCCTTATTTAGTGGATGGATGTAACTCTTAAGTGGCATACATACAATATATTTACATTAACTTTCAAAGCTGATCAAAGTGAGTTTTGGAAGCTCTACTACATCCCTGTAGTAAATCAAATAAAAAAGCACAACATGTTCAAACACACCTCACACATGTGATATAATCAGAGTGCACACATGTGTCAACACTGTGCAGAAACACGCATACAAAAACTTTAATTGCCTACATTAGTTGTCTGTGCTCTCGGGGGCATGTTTAACACCGACCTGCATGTCAGTTTCTCAGAAGCGGCTTGGTGGGTTATGAGGAGGGGTTAGAAAGGTTCGCCTTATGAGTGAAAAGAAAGGTATTTTTAGGTTGTTTGTTTAGGTAATCTACTTGTAGCTCCCAGACGAGACGACAGCCTGTCTGGGGCCTCAAAGAACCTTCTATTGTGCATGTGTGTGTGCGTGAGGGTGTATGTCCCTGAGAATACTATGAACACCATCGTGCCTCTGCATTGTGTGTGTGAATACATGCAGTCATATGCACAGTGTGTGTGTGTGTTTGCGCTCAGTCCAGAGTACATAAAAACTTTCCTGGGTCACTAGCTCTTCAACAGCTCATGTCAGCCCAATGATGGTCTGCTGGTCTCCACTGTGGCTGTCACTGCCTTAACCTTTGACCTCTCCAGGTGTCACACAGGCCTCACTCTCTCCAGACCACTTTCCCTTCCTCTCTCTCCCTCTCTTTCTGAAAACAGCATCGAGGTCATTGCTGTCTTGGAAGCGATACCCCTTCCAGCTTGAAACTGTGTCCGCTCCTGTTCGCACGGTATGGCTTTGCATGATGTGGCTGTGCATTCCTAAGTTAATAGCATATATGTGTGTCCACTAACGTTGCCGTTGGGTGTGTGCATTGCCCTCCCTAACCCCAGGCTAGTTGAACCTGGCCTTGCAGGGGGGCTGCAGGGTATGTAACAGGAGCTTGGGGTTAATGGCTGCTGCTTAGACAGAGTTACTCTGCTAACGTCTTAGCTTTTAGCTTTGATGTGAGGACAGACACACAGGCATGGTGATGATGGGAAGAGGCAAACAAAGGGCCGTGAGATTCAGATGCACGGGGAACTTTGAAGTAAGTGTGTGGGCACCTCTGGAAGAGGGCCAGAGTCGAGTTTCTGGGGTATGTTTTGTATTTCTTGGACTTCTCGCCTTCTTTCATGTCTACTGCTCTCTTCCTGCCTTATCTTATTATTTATATATAGTTATCCCTCCTTATCAGTATGGTTGCTTTCACCAGTTAAGGTGATGCACACTTGGCAGCTTTGTTGGTGATTCGAGTAGCACCTGATGCCCTGCAGAGCTGCCAAAAATGTGTTCATGGCTTCCTTTATTCTCTTGTTTAACACTGCCAATATTATAACTTTACACTCCAAACACAAACAATCCACATAGCTATTTTTGCCATTTAAATAGCTTAAAAGGTCAGTTCTGTAGACTATCCATTCCTCTGGATAATCTACAGTGTGCTATCAACATTTTATATCAGACTTTTTCTTCAGTTTAAAGTTGTTCTGATGAAAACACTTCAAAGTCAGGTGAAACGACCCTACGGTACCCTACACAGGTAGTGAAATTGACAGTAATATCAACCGCAGCTGCCAGAGGTTGTGACACGACCACGCTAGGCTTGTTCAAAGAGCGATCGCCGTCTGTACCCATAACCCCCCACTTCACCTTTCACATCTCCAGCCATTTATCAGGGCCACTAGACAGGAGTCAATTCATCTTTCTCTCTTCTTTACTCTATACACTCTCCTTCTGTCACACACATTCACGCTCTACTTGGATATATCTATGTGCTTCCATTTCATTTCAGTCACTTTCTCTCAGTCTCTATCCTATCCGTCTTTCTCTGTTTTCTCTCCTCTCCTCTTTCTTCTTCCCTTAACATTCCTCCAAAGTGTGAGCCTTCAAGGGATTGCGTCTTTTTTCTTCTTCCGCTTCCAGCAGTATTTGACGCTCACTGCGGATCAGGGGGGGATCAAGGTTCTAATCCCAAAGACGTGCCCTAGCATGGTCACACCTTTGCCTTTGGCTGGACATCTGCAGCTCAATGCTGCAAGACCTCCACATCCCCAAATTACATTTCAGCTCTCCCACAGAGAGGTTACACCTCATAGGCAACCCCATGGTGTGTTTGATACACATGTATTCGCAGCAAGGGGTCAGCCTCCTGATCTCAAACTGCTGGGCTGAAACCAAGGATAGGTGCATTTATGTGTGTGAGAGTTTAGCATTTTGGGGAATATGCTGATTCTCTATTTGGCGAGAGTTACATGAGAGGTTTGATCCTACTCTCATGTCTGTATGCTAAATATGAAGCTAGAGCCAGGAGCTGATAAGCTTAGCCTCATGTAAAGACTGGACGCAAGGGGAAACTCTGAGCTCTCTGAAGCTCTGTCCTAAAAGCACCTCCAGCGCTCACTAATTAACATCATCATCATCACCATGTAAAACAAGTAAAATACTGTAAATGTAATTCTTACTTACAATCACATAAAAAGAAGTATTTTTCATTAATGGATTAAAGGAATAAATGAGGTGTCACTGAAACATTTTGGTAATAAGGACCGGACATACAACTATCCCTCTGTGCCTCATTTCCTGTACATTTCCTATGAACCACACATTTCAATGACCCAGAAGAGACTGACTTTGCTCCCTCATCACCATGAACCTCGTGTAAGGCTACTTTTGGAGTAGCCAATGATCTTGTAGTAATGTTGCCTTTTTGTACAGTAGGTTGTGCACAACTGGTTACATCTATCTCACCATGAAAACAAAATAGAGTCAACAGTATTGTGTCGCATAATGTAACAACAATGTACATTTTTTAAACAAATAATTGCAGTGGTCCCAACCTCTGTGACCTCATAGCTGGCAACAGCCATCAATCAGCTCACCATTAGCGGCACGTGTATCAGAATTAGAGACTGTGTGATTGGATGTTTCTAACCTAAATACACTTTAGAAGTTGACTGTGGTTATGTTTTTCCGTGCACAGGCTTGTACCTTCAACTCGTAATCAACGAATCAGCTATTTTCTAATGCAGCTGTTCATCTATTGTTGTGATGATTCATCCGGGAGAGTTTTATGGCCATTCAAGCCTTGGAAGTGCTCCAAACTATGTCGATAATGAACAGGATTTTCACCACGAAACCCTGGATACCCAAAATACCTCCATAAAACTATCTTTCCTTGCAACAACGTGCCTGTGTTCATCATACTTCTTCCTACATACAAATCACACAGTGAGTTCTTCCAGGGAGAATGAGCCAGTGTGTCATTTCCTCAACCACTGTGATTAGAAAAAGGGGATCTCAGCTCATTAAAATGGGCACTGTGTCCAGTCTCAGGGCACATCAGATTGCAGAGCAGCCCTTTATTGCAAGGCTTTTTGTCATAACCCCTAACTGATTGCCACGGAGCAGCCTTTGATTTGGCCACTGAACTCTGCGCTCCCTGAAAAAAAGGATGACGACGTAAGAGAAGATAAGACCACCTACTATCGCCGGATGGAGGGAGCTTAAGATAGAAATCAGCTGGGGAAAGAGAGGGGGAGCGATAAAACATTTTCAAGGTGTTTGCAATCAGCCTCCCATTGTCAGATACTGAGGGAGAGTTGGCCGTCCGTTTGAAGAGCTGCTGGGCTGCTTTGTCTCTGGGCTCAGATCACGCAACGCGATTGGAACGTTAATAGAAGTTTATGATACAGCATGTGATATGCCTGCTGCAACAGATGCACAGAATAAATATAGGACAGATAATGGTTCAGACACACACATACTCTCTGTCTGGCCACGCACACACCCAGTCCTCGCTATCAGTAACACATTGCCCCAGATCAAAGGGATTGTGGTGCAATGGTGAACCGACGGATGAAGTGTAGAAAAAGCACGGTTGCCAGACTGGAACTAAATCTCCTTCCACTTCACTTCCCCCTATGTTTTTTGTCTCTTTTTCTCTCTCTGCCTCCCTCCCATCTCCATCTCCTCCGCGCTCCTTGGCGAGAGAGGTCTGTCCTCCCTCTCTTTCAGCACAAAGGCTGTGGCAGAGGCCCTGTTTCTCTTTCATAACCTCTCTTTCTGAAACAGTCCACCCATGCCCACTTGATCGCTGTCCACTTCTCCCTGTATCCGTCTTTCTCCGCCCATACATCCGTCCATCTCTCTTTACAAACTCTGCCTCTTCTCTTCATCTGTCGGCTGGAGGAGAAGACAGGGGTTTGGAGGAAGAGGGAGAACAAAAATTTTCAAGCGAGCGAAAGAGAAAGAGAGGGGCAAGAGAGCAAGAGGGAGAGTGTGCAGGAGTGCAGGAGAAAATGGAGGAAGAAGAAGGGAAACAGCCGGAGGAATGGGGGAATGGCAGGGACGGAAAGAGGGAGAGGGGGGTGAAAGGACTGCAGGGCTGTGTTGGTAGAGAGCTGGGGTATTGATTCAGGGCCTTTTGACATGCTAATTTGCTTGCTGACTGCTTTAATCGCTCCCTCTTCCCATCGCAGGCTTCAAAGAGAGGATGCTTTTTAGAAAGATGAGAGAGGAGAGGAGCGGAGAGCAGAGGCGAAAGAGAAATTTTATCATCCTTTTAAACCCCTTTTTGACACTTCCACAGCTATATGTTCCTTATGCCAGCTGACAACCATGTTAGCAGCCCTAATACAACAAACATTTTAACAGGTCATGTAGCATGGTCAGCCCTCCCTCCACATTACCTAATCATAATGGACTACTAAATATACACTTTGGTCTAATCATTAGAAGCTAGGGCATCCTCGCTGCCCACTGAAAACCTAGTATTTAAAAAAAATTAATAAACCACAATAAGGGCCAAATGTTTCTTTAAGCATTGAAAATGATTTACATACCCAGGAGATTATCTGAAAAATGCATAATCACAAAGCTAAAAACAGGGCTGTAGCTCATTAAAAGTTGACATTTTGCCGATACGTGTATGAAATTACAGGACATGCAACAACGGATGGCAGTCAGACTGGAACTGTGGAACACAGACAAGTTTTGAATTTGGAAACAGAACAAAAGAATTTCACAGATTTAATATTAACTTTTACTTTCTTCTCCAAGATGTTTCTGTAGATATCTCTCTTATACGTTCCAATAATGTTTTGTTGTCTTTTTCCCCAGCACTTTAGCTCTCTCATTTCCATTGTGCATTCAAGAGTCTTTCAGTATGCTTCTTTTTGTCTTGTTTTTCTCCAATAAACTTCATGTAAACTAAAAATCTAAATCTGCTTTGTAAGACAGGGCTGGCACACAGCCTGATCTTTCTTTGGATTTTGGAAAACAATAGCCAGCTTATTTTATGCCAATTTAGTTATATTTATATTTCATGATGTATATAGGCCTATTTCAAGAATTTATATGACACTTGTTGCCAGTTAACTTAAACCAGTGAAATGATCTCATGCCACTGACAGTTTCCCGCTGTCAAAAAACTAATTTTTATTTTCCACACAATAATTGAGGCTGGAATAATTCAGCTCATTTTTAATGACGTTTGACATGCTTCTGGCACTTCCTTGAAATCAGTCTCAGTTCCTTGAAACAATGCAAAATAAAGCACACTGCTCCAGAAAATTCTAAAAAGAAACTTTCTTTTAAAACTCAAAAGGAGATAAATGACTTAAAGCTGGATATTCGTGGCAGTGTCTCCCTACACACTGCAGAGTATCTGGCGCTGTGGGAGCACTACAGCCATCAGCCCCGGGTCATGCTCGATCACCGGTGGCTTCCTGCCCTAAACAGGGCACCGCCAGGAGAAAGAGAGAGGGGTGATGAGTGTCGAGAGTTGCAAAGGGAACAAACACTGAGGCGGGACGGCAGCCCAAGCAGGAAAAACATTTCAGCACCTCAGCTAATGACGGCTGAATTACCACTGCCCCCCTCGCCTCCCTCCTACATCCAGTCAAGGGAGGATTCGTGAGTGTTGAGGGGGCTTTTTTTTCATAATTTCAGGAGCCAAACAAGGAGAAAATATTAAAAAAAATACTTTAAGCAATTATTCCAGCAGGAAGGCGAGGGTGGCGGAGAATTGCTCATGAGACATTTTGCCCTCTCTTTCTGTATCTGTTGTTCTATCCTGCTCTCAGTTGGTAATAGATTCCTCGTCTCTATTCAGCAGCACAAAATGAGCCTCTCTGGTGGCAGAGAGAGTGATGAGTACATTCACCTCCATTCTGCTGTGCTCTGCTCAGCTCAGAGTGTGTGTCTGTGTGTGCATACTAAAGCTTGTGTGTGTGCATCTGTTATGCATGTTTATGAAAGTATCTGTTCACTTGAGTCTATTACTTACCATTTCGTTTTTTTACGCATGTGTGCTTGGATTTTTGTATTAGTTTTCATGCATGGCTGTACAAGTGGATATGTACATGCACATATTGGTTCCTGTCACTTTCCATGCAAGTGTCTGGATTTTTATTATTCAGATTGCGTGCACTTTCACACACTTGTGTGTGTCTGCGTGTGTTTGTGGGAACAATGACGGGTGATGGTGTTCTGTGTGCTGCTCCTAGCCGCCTCCCTCCCAACAGTGAAGGTAATCTCATTATTCAGCCCACTTCCTGCTGCCGCCACCAGAGACAGGCTGACGAACACTAACCACCTCGACGACCAGAGCAGACAGAGGGAGAGACAAAAAGAGAGGAGGATAAAAAAGAAAGTGTGAACGGGTGAAAATTTAAAACAGAAACTCAGGAGAAAAATGGAGGGAGATAAAAGGAGAAAGAGATGTATGAAAAGAGAAAAAAGGAAAAAAGGAAATCTGAAGAGTCAAAAGACAGAAAAAACAAGCAAGCAACCAAGTCAGCCAAGATGTAAATACTTAATTTGTGTATATGCAGACGAGAGGAAGGAGAAGGAGGAAAATAGGGGAGGGAGAGGAAGAGCAAGGGACTGAGTCTGTGTATTTAAAGCCATCGGGGACCAGCAGGCTAAATAGAATTACGTGGTGAATTTAGAATGATGCTCCCAAGCGCATATTTAACGCTGTCAACAGAGGGAGAGAGAGAATGTAAGAGCCAGATCCACACACACACACACACACACACACACAATGAGTGGAGCACAGAAGAGAAACTTCATCCCTAAAAACTCTTAATCCAATGTGAATGAGAGTCTCCAGCTCAGCATACACTGCTGGTAATAGAGAGGGTGAAGGAGGGGAGTCTCAGGTGAGAAAATGCTACGATCACACCCTGACATCATACCATACACACACATTCAAACAGGTTTTGAGGGAACACACACAAAGGGCTACCTTAATGCAGTAATGATCTAAAGATAGAGATACATTTTGTGTTTTTAATAAATAGGAGCAGAACAAAGGTGAAAGGATCAAATGTCCAAAAGTCTGTTTGCAATTAATCTAAATTTAAATATGAATGAAAACATGACAGGTAAAGTATTCAAAAATTGTTGTTTTTCAGACAATGTTGTCAGACAAACTTGCATATTTTCTTGCTGCCAGAGCACGCTGTCGTTCAAAAGTTTCTCTTACTCGACAAAAGAAACAGTTATGGTAATTATCATTTCTCCATAATGACATACGTAGTTCTCACTAATCACTCCCTCCCACCCTCCAACAGCGGGGACCCCGTCACCAGATGAGGAGCGAGGGGACTCCCCCCATGTGGGGGGAGGGGGTTAACAGGGAAAAGGATCCCAAATGCAAACAGACAGAGTCCCCTCTCCTTAGATCAAGGGGCCCCTCGGCCTTTAGTGCCCTGGTTGCCCCTCTTGACTTGGACCTGGGTGTACATCCTGGCAGCCCTTGGCCCACCTCAAGCACCGACACACATACACACCCCACTGCCACAGCTGTCAAAATCCTGACGTCTTAATCAATCCTGGACTCACAACCCTGTCAGATGCAGCATTAAGATGGATGCAGAAAGGGGACGACCCCTGACCTCTGCCATGGGTGGAGAATACTACTCCTGCGTGCTCCGTCAGCCTCCTCCCCCCCTACCTCTTTCTCCCCACACATCACGAACCTCAGTCAACTCCACTGCTGCCCCAAACAATGATGGAGGAGCGCCCATTCATCCTGGGCTGGGAACCAGGGGCCAAGGTGCCCTTGTAACCCCACACGAACACAAGACAAGCACAGACACACAAGTATGTGAACACACACACACACACACACAATTGGGCTTGTGTTCAACAAAAAAAAACTTTAATAGGAAAGGATTTAGACCAAATCAAGCCACATAGTGTGAGCATAGCCTGACACACTCTCATACACTTGTTAAAACTTTTTAAAATGTCATTAAAAAAATGTTTAACATACACACACACATTACACCACAACTCTCCTGTAATATCCACCCTCCCTCCCCCAAAACTAGCTCCTGTCCATATCACTTGGTCAACATGGTCACATAGGAGAGGAGACCCTCTCTCATTGAGCCTGCCACATTTGCGAATATTAACCAGCTCCTTACTGCACTTGAAGACTGACAGCGACTGGTACACTTTAACCCTTCAGACACTGGAGCTGACCCACAATGGAGCCTCGGGTAGCCATTCCGTGTCATACCCAATGCATGTGATCCAGTTCCCAATTGAAAGTGAAATGTTAAGAAACTTTTTAAACAGTGTATTGAAGCTAAATGTGAATGGAGTGGATGCGTTGGCACTGTAAAATTAAACAAACTAAAGTAGTTGAAGTGATATGTGAACTAAATGGATATATGGGCTTGAAATGCAATACTGCCAGCTCAGAGCTGGCAGACACTACGAGACAGCATTATTTGAGTCCTTTGTTGCTTTCTTTGGAGAGTAACAGCTAATTATCTCAACTGAAATAAAATAGGAGCGATAAGGAGTCTATTTCAATGTTGCAGGCAAAGTTATAAAATACGGGATGAGATCAGGGTTCTTACTCTGATTTGAAACAAGCAAGGTTATTATAGTAAATTGCATGATAAAGAGCCAATCCAAGGGAGATTTACCTAAAGTCTGTAACTAACTACTTTCTGGCCTCCTTCCTTCAACCCTCCAGCTCACTTGTACCCCTTTAGCCTTCTGCCCCCAAGCTGCCTGCAGTACCCCTAAATCACCAGACCTGCTTGTCATGCAATTAGTCCTAAAGATAAAGGCTCCGTCGTAAATTAAGTGAGGTGTAGTGGTCCGTCCCCCTGTTAATCACCCGTGCCCAGCCTTTGACCCCTCACTGCTGTGGTTTTGTGTGTGATGGTGGTGGGTGGCGGGTGGGGGTACACCAATAAACCATAGTGGCAGAACTGGCATCCGCTCGTCTGGCCAGCTGACAATCAGCTTGGCAAAATGCTGTACGTGATCCACAAAACAGCTGCTAAATACTACTTGATGCTATCCACAATACAGTGCTGCATACCGTCCCATACTACAATCTATCAAGAGCATAGAATTTAGTTGGGACATTCCCCCATCAATATCCAGCGACTACTGAAGTGTGTCTAACAATAATTCTGATAATTTATATCATTAAAAAAATACCCACTGTTGCACCTTGCAATCTATTGTGTGTAGTAAGTAAATGTCTTAAACCAAAAATTCAGAAACCTTTTGGGAGGTCTGTCCTAACTCTAAATGGGCTCTATCGTGTTCCTGACTTTGTTTAATCTGGAAGGAGGCACTCTGCTCTGACCTTAAAACCTTATCAAACAGCCTGGTATAGGATCACGGTGAGCTGAAACTAGAATAATCATCCACAAAGGGCTATTCCCCCCTACCAAATAGCACTATTTCAACCCCATCTCACAGCTGTGTATTTTCAGTCTTCTCATACCTGCTTGGAATGATAAACTCTTTCTCTCCCCTTCACTTCTTCTAAAGCTGTCTATCTCTTTTACCCAGCTTCGGGCTCCATTGGGAATAAGAGAAAGAGCGTATAGGGTAGAAAGACACAGCGGCAGTACGAACCAGTTGGAGCTCGACCCTCCTCTCCTGGTATCACCAATTCTCCTGGGATACATCCTATTGCACAACACCTCCCAGTGGGCCCACTAATTACTCCATTTACAATCATCATTGCTTCTATCACCCACCCAGACACTGGAAAGAAGACTGTAGAGAGTGGGACAGCAGGAGAAAAAAATATCCAACAGAGTGCGAGTCAACAGAGGGAGAGGGGGAAGGACAAAGGGAACAAAACATGGTGGATAAAGACAAAGAGAAAGAGGATGGGGAGAATTTAAGGAGGTAGGATACTGTGGGGACTGGCAGGATTTGATGGGAGAGAGGGATCTATAAATAGTACTACAAAAAGTCAGCTCCAAAAAACACAAGACCAATGTCAGTTCTTTACCTTGGCATTCTGAATTGCGCTCCTCGTATCCAGGGTTACACAAGCAATTCCCAATGGGCACCAGCCACTCTCCATCCGCCCCGCAGTACATCTTAGGAACCTCCTTCTCCTCTGAATTATCCACGCACGAGCCACGAACTTCCACAAGTGAGGATGTATCGGCTCCAGTGATGGTATCGGGAAACTGTGCCAAGTTACGCACCGCTAAAGGACATTTCTTGTAGAAGACCCTGACGGACACAAGCGCAATGCATGCTCCAACATCCTGAAAGGCTAAATAGAAGCCCTTCCGGGTCAAGGCACCCACATCTCGCACCTCTGTGTTCAGCTTCATGATGCGATCGCCGATGTCCACCTGAGTGAAGCTCTCGTCTGCGGCGATGGTATCGATTTTGCCGAACTGGTTCTCACGGATGTAGCGCTCCTTGTCATTGTTGGACTCATAGTAGTAAAGA
This sequence comes from Micropterus salmoides, assembly GCF_014851395.1. Taxonomy (NCBI): domain Eukaryota; kingdom Metazoa; phylum Chordata; class Actinopteri; order Centrarchiformes; family Centrarchidae; genus Micropterus; species Micropterus salmoides. The sequence continues at coordinate 9,984,859 of NW_024042261.1, read as the reverse complement.
TTGAAGGTTTCCTTGCAGGTTCCCATGACCCCCGGGAGGCTGTTGCAGTCTCGGAGGGTGAACTTGATCTCAATGTAGACACGCTGGGCGCCGCCTCGGGGGATCCAGTCAGTGCGGAGCCAGTTGTTTTGGTTTGGCTCCATGACGTTACACACCTGGTACGTCCGGATGGGAATGTTCTTTTCATCCATAATACTCACTTCCTCCCACTGGGGAAAGGACACAACATTAAAAATGTTACAACGATATCCTTAAACCTCAATATGCAGCCTGTAACTGAATCACTTATGCTGAATTCCAAACCATATTTTAAGAAAATTCCAATCAGTAGGAAAATGCTCTAATAATGTCAGGGCAGGATTGTTAAAGATTAAGAAAATCTGAAAAATAACACAATGAAATACTCTCTTAATTCAAATGGCCTACGTAAGTAAACACACATGACAGCCAGTCTATGCCGACAATGAGAGAAACTGTGCAAAAGAGCACACGAAAAAGATTAGTCAATATTTGAGTCTCAGCAGAGCAATTAATTGATGGCTAAACTTAATGCATATTTTATGAATGGCACCTAATAGAGTTGTTAGGTCCTAATATAGAATTATAAAGATATTAATATTCATAGCTTCTCCTCATCTGTGAGAGAAGAAATTTATAATTAGTTCTATGCCTCAGTAATGCCTACAGTTCAGTTACTTGGGGAGTGGTATACAAAATCCTTTTTACACACACACTTACACACTTAGAGACCTGTACGGTTTAGGTTATCAGACAAGAAAGAGGAAAGAACGAAAGCAGGGGAAATACGTGGATACAAAAAAAGGTTTCTGAATCAACGCTAATGATCAAATGTGTGCCTGCTTTACATCTGCGAACATGTTGGGGACTGGGAGACGCAGGCACACATGTTCTCCGCTGTTGTTAATATGAACTCACAGAAGAGAGCGGGAGACGCTGACATGAAGTGCATGGATTACGTTATCCTTCATGGACTGGCTTTTTTTTTGCCGGGAGGGAATGTTTGTTTTACTTATGATAAAGTTCCCCTCTCGAAAGATCACTGTTGAGCAAATACGAGCATGTCTTGAGAGGCTTTTTCACCATGCGTTTTAAATAGAGTCTTTGACAGAGCTGGGCTGTAAACAAGAGCAGACAGGCCTTTGGCTGCCATAATTCCAACCATTTATAAAATGACACAAAAAATAGTCATAATGGGACAGTGGAAGATATGGGTTATGCCGCCAGATTTTATTTGACGCCTTATCATAAACAATCTGGTTTAAAGCCTTATATCCCTGTAGGAGGGTGGGATAATGCCAAACATACTGTAGCTGCGGCTGTATGATTTGAGAAATTGTCTATCATTCCCTGCTGTTCCATTTCACTCTGCTCTCTTCCTGTAGCCCCCCTTTTGTTGTGGAAATCAAGCGGCGCTGAGATAAGGCCGCACCTTTCCCCCGATAGCAGGGAAGAGGGAGAATAAGGCCAATTGGTCATAATGAGAGGGTGAATGCAGGCTTGCCGGGGCTGCCAGGACCCTGTCAATCACTTTTTTTGTGGTAAAATGGCTGAGAAGAGGACCTGAGCAGGACCGGCCAAGTTCATTGAGAAAAGCTGGTGAGCAGAGCCGGTAACAGCTGCACGAGGTGAAATTCTGTTCCCCTGGGTTTGTATTCATTAGTTAACACGACTGTTTCTAATTTGTATTAATTTTCATAAAACACTAAAAGGCCCACTTGTGCTCATCATCAAATGTCTGTAAGTAGAACAAATAGAGGAGTGACTGCTGACTGACAAAACACTGTCATTTGTTTAATGTAAACAATTATAAATTATTTTATTATATAAAACAATTATATCTAGGTCACCACTCACTTTTAAACAGAAAGTGTTTAAATGCCTTTTTTACATGATCAAATTTAGACTTGGTTAAGGCATGGCATGTCACTGTGGGCCCATGTGTAGCCCCTATTCTTTCTCTTATCAGAGCCACTGTAGACATCCCAATTAGACTGAGGGATCCTGCATTTGGTCAGCCCTATTCCCCGTTGCTTTATAGTGAGATCCAGTCGTCCTGCGGCAAGAGCTGAACCCCACTGCACTTTCCCCCTTATTCATCCATTCCAGAAGACCCTCTCTCAGCTGCCAAGTCCCTCTCTCTCTCCCTCCCTTCGACTCAATGGTGGAAAGGGATATAAAGTTTCCCCACAAAGACCGATTCAATCCAACGTCTATTCAGGAAACCTGACGCCCGCTGCAGTATCGGCCCCTGCATCTGACCATTACAGAGTGGTTCAAGAGAAGGGAAGCGAGGAGAAAGGGGTTGGGGGATGAGGGGGGTGCTTATAGACTGATGGTTCTCAAAGTAGATTCTGGGGACCCCATGGGGCCCTGGAGGGTGTTCCAGAGAGTCTTTCCAGAGGGTCTCTGTATACAACAAAATGGCAAATTCTAATTTACCCATATTTTTGTGTAAGATACAGGAAATTATACCTTGATCTCACCCTGAGCCAAATATCCATACAGTGCAGACAGCTGCTCAATAAATCATCAACAAAGATATTCCCGTAAAGGGCTCACCAGGACAAAATCTTATCAAAGAGGGCTGTGTATCTGTTTGGCGTCCACTCCAGAGCCCCTGCCAATAATGGATATTATCTCTCTATTTTTGCTCAATAGGGGACCATGCGTCCTAACAAGGGGACACTTCTTTTCTGAACTTACCCCTCCTTCTGTCGGGTTGGCGACCCATCCCAGCTCCCCCTGTACAGATCTGGAGTCCAATAACGTGACTAGAAAACAAGAATGGGAGAAGTGAGCATGCAGTCTCAGTCCATCTATACAACATCAGCATTGGCATCTATAATCCACTGAGGAAGAAAAATTGATTCGGTTTTCAGAAAGAGGCTTATTGAATAGAAACACCTGTTAAAGCGATTTATCAGCTTGAAAAATAACCCCAGGATGAATGTCAGTAAAGAGAGAAAATATAGACTGTAGGCCAATGAGACTTATAAATGGAAAACCTGTAAATGTTTTGCTATGCGTAATTCCCTGCTGTGTTAATGCACGCCGTGTTAATTGATTTTCGTCAAGAAAAAGATTTTCTAAAAGTGACAAATGTATTTCCCCAGTGTCTTAAATATTGCATTTAATAATTTAGCTCAGCAACGGCTTTAAGCATGTTTGATGTGACTGGAATCTATTAGGGAGCCGTCTGCATGAACGATGAAGAACAAAACACTGACAGAAAGACAGGCTGTCTTACACAATATATAAAAATGTAAAAGTCTATATTTATCTATTTATCTATCTATTTATCTATCTATCTATTTTAGGGTTGTTTTGAATTGGTGTGCGCAAAATGCTTCATCTGCTGCTCAGTATAAATTAATAAAATAAGCCCGTTATGTAAGTCCACTGTATAAATAATTAGGTATACAGATTGATCCATTTTAAATCTGAAACATTTGTTTAATATGTATTAAGTGTGACCGTGATGCATCATTGTCGAGCCGGACAGAAATAGACACATTATTTTGCAGGAGGCAGATTCCATGCATCCGATTGGGTTGTTTTAAATACAATAAAGTATTTGAAAGTACTGCACTGGAAAGTAGGCTATAGCCTGTATTGGGCCTAACATTTTGAAACTGGATACACCGCACCCCGGGACCCCGAGCAGGCAACTGTCGTCCCGCAACCTTCTGAGTTCTTGTTTTTAGTGTAGGACACACGGTGCTCAATTTAAACATCCTGCAGTTTAATGACTGATTGCTTTTCAGTAAACGTGTAGAGCATCAGGGAAGACATTTTATTAATGAGTGTTAACCATTGTTTAATCCGGCGTGTAATTTCACTTTTAGAATTTGGTTTTCCCACAATCCACCAAAAACACACTGCGACAGCAGGAGCGATCACTCTGAACAATTCTGAAACTGATAAATAAAGAGCTGCTTGGCCAGTCCGATGTGTGCCGTGGGATTTGCCAGTCTCCCCTGACTCGTAAAGGTACTTAATTTCTGTTGTAGCCCACAAGACGCGTCTGTTTCGGTGGATGCCACGCAACATTAAACTTCTATTTGAGCAGACGTCGGCTTGACCTTCTCCCTTAACAGAGAGATCAGCGCGTATGGGTGCTACAAGTATTCCTACTCTCAGGCTTTCGGCAGCTGGCACGATCTAAGTCCCCGGACGAGACCAAAACAGCCGATGCGCAATTTGGGCAGCCACTTCTCATTCCAGTTCCGTTCACATAAACCCCTGCAAAAGTCGCTGCGTAAAGGTGACCGTCTCTGTTTTTCGCCATTAAAACTCATCGTGGTTCCACACTCTCGTAACTAGGGGCCACGAAGTAAAGCTCCGCAGCGCAAACGCACACAGACACGGAGCGGGGATGAAGTCAGAAGTCCGCGGCAGTTATTTTCTCCAAACAACCTTACCTTCATTTGGGGGGTATATCCGTGCCGGCGAAACAAATGTAGAAATCCCAAAAAGAAGAAAGGTGGCCGTGAACAAAATCCCTGCCATGAGTGCCATTTGTGTCGGTGTTCTGTTTTTCTCTCCTCTTTTTCTTTCGTTGCTCTTCTCTCAGGTCCTTTTCTCTCTCTCTCCCTCTCTCCCTCTCTCTCACTCTCTCTCTCTTTCCCAGTGGAATATGGATTTAAAGCGGACAGAGGGAGAGAGACGCAAGGAGCGCACCATGCCAGGGGGCGGGTCTACTCTGTGCGCTCTGACGCGGACCCCGTCAATCCATATAGGAAACATAGTGTGTGGTGGAGAGTTGGGGGGCTAATATAATCATTAACTCCCCCCCTGCACATCACAAACAACTCACTTTCTCATTTAACAGTGGACGCAATAGTCACAGACAGACATGATAGTGATAGTGTGAGGTGGCATTTCTCCACATTAGCTATGCAGGTGCAAAGTCAAAGCAAAACTCACCATGACTGTGAGTCACCGATTGACATTACACCAATAAACTGCGGCGGGGACATGTCCTGTTAGTCAACAGTGAAAACGAACGAGAAGTGTGTGAGTGCTGCTTAGAATGAGAGCACTGAGTTTGAATAGGAAATGAAGTCTCCGTATCGTTACTTCCCTGACTTAAATTGCTTACATGAAACATAGAAACTGCTCCTCAACTATATATTTTTATGCTTAAAATGCAATGCATCGGTTTTTGTCCTCTGTGTTCCTCAGGAATCACACTGTGCTTGATCCTGCATGTAGTCTGGCTCCAGTCAAGCGCAGCGCCGTCCAAGGTGAGCGGCATCAGACCAAGGTCGCCACCTAGCGGAGATATTGACGCCTGTTCTGCCTCAAAAATTGGATTAAAGAACAAGCATGAGCATGACCTCCCTAACATTACATGGTATTGCACTTTGTGAAATTGACAATGTCCGTTTTGTGATAGCTGTTGAGCTTGTATTGGATTATTGTCACTTGCTGTTATTCTAATATTATCAAGGCTTTAAGGGTATTTATGATGAAATGTGCACATAGATTCATACATCAGCACGGGTTAAACACTGCAAAGGTGAGTGATGTGCAGGAATTGATGTTACTTCTTCAAACAAAGGCTGCATTGTCCATGTTTGAGAAAAGCCAGCTGTGTCCAGGTTTGAGGGTGCTCTATCTCTTTTATGCCCTCCTACACAGGTCTTCTATTGCTCCCATGAGATGTGACCGTTGCCGCGGCAGGCAAGCAACCTTTCAATGATCTGCAGAGGAGATTGTCACCATTTGGGCAGTGTTGAAGTGCGCCGACTTCCCCGAGTTGGTTGATGAGGAAAGAACTGAGAGGAGTCTGAGAAGTCCGTTCAATACCAAATATTTATTATTGAAATGCAAACAGATATATCTGGAGACATGCACAGCACAACGGCCTAACAGCAAATCTGCTGTTCTTCCGCTAAGCCTGAGTATATATTTAGGAGACCGCACCCCTGCTGTGTCTTGTAAAGATATCCATACATGGTGAAGTCAGTTTATGTAGCATGTTCTAGTGCGCCTTAAGGGCTGTAAAAGTGTGTGTGCGTTCATAAGAGAATCATATCATGCAATATCACTGTAGGGTTGTGTTGTATATCCACAGCAGGTTAGGGCATTCTGCATCACCACACATTGCTGCCAGTGACTACAGATTGGTTTCCACAGCCACAACCAGCACCTTTATAATATTGTGTCTCCTTCAGAGTGGAATGTGGCCTTCCACAGATTATAGAGCTGGAAAACATGCACCCTGCTGAAGTGTCCTTGGGCAAGTCATTGGATCCCTATCAGCTGTAGGGCTGCTGATCATTTTCAAGGGTGGGGAGTCAAAACAGAGTTCCATCACATGAATCAAAGAGTATCTCAGTGTTGCTATTTCTGTTGTGTTCATGTGTAAATATGAACAATTTTCACTTCAGTTGGCTTCAAAATCCTGTTTGTGATTGTGAGACAGTGCAGCCTGTAAGAAGAGCTCCTCACTCTCAGCAGGTATCTCAATGCCCTTCCTCAACACAGTGTCATACATATATGAATGTGTCTTTGTGTGAAAATATTGTCTGTAGCCTCTAGCACACACGTTTGGCAGATCCCAAGCGCTCTAGTTCCCATGCCGGTTTTGTAGATGTCACACCAACCTCAGGCTTCCAAGACACCAATGCTACAATATATTTATTGCTGCCCATACAAGGAAACATCTAGGAGTTTTCTCACAGGGGTGATCTCACTGTGAATAGACCTGCCTTTGTCTCAAATACTTCTGCAGGCATAGTGTGGCTTTGTTTTCCCCTCACAGATGCCACTCAAAGAAAGAGTGTAGTGTTTTTATGTATGATTGTTCTGAGAGGGCAACTATGTGTCCCGTGCAGTCCTGATCTTGGATTGCTCAAGGAAATTATGTTAGGTCAAGAAGAATGAGGCTGATTTAGGAAAAGATGGAGAGGTGTTTGTGGGGGTTTATAGGAGCCTCCTGGGACATGATACTGCCTTTGTGGGGTTATGGTCTCTCCTGCGGAAGTATCTCGATCGGCGTGATGAAGAATATAAAGCACCTGGTGCTCTACCCACATTGGCCACTTTACCCCCGAACATTGATTGTCCAAACCTGATGAAGGGCACTTTCCCCTGTATTCTCCCCTGACGACAAGCCTGGCAACCTTAAAAAGTCCTCCAGGTCCCCTTTTGATCTTTTTGACCAGTTGAAAAGTTTAGTGGACCAAGACTGATGGTGGCCGGGACCGGGTGCGAGTGGGCGGGTTGTGTCTCTTGTCTTTCTTTATTGTGTCACGGTGTTTTTGATTGATTACACTCCCATCGTTTCCTTTATCTTCCTGTCAAACCAACGGCTTTTTTTCAGGGGAAGTGGCGGAGTAGCCCCCCCCCCCGCCATTCCTTTCCTCTCCAAGCCCACTCCACTTTCTCCAGATGGCATCTGCTGCCCACACATCTGCATTGTGTGCCAATCATGCACACCGACTCCAAAGCCTTTGTCTGAGCAGACACACACACGCACAAGCTCACTACTCAAATAAACTCACACAAACTTGTGTTATAGAACCAATATAGATTTTAGTCAGTTATGTCCCAACATAGCGGACATTCAAAAATCTTTGACTCAGGATATTGGTCTGTGAAATCATATCTGAAATTTTTTTAACATAATTAGGAAAAATCTGTTTAGAAAAAACTGAAATAACTGCGCTAATTAGATCAGTTCTCTTGAACATACATACAGTCATTATGCTATAAATAATAATCATGATGACTGGTCAGAATGTGCTAGTATTTGTGTTTTTCATATGTGCATATACTGTATACAGGGATGGGTAAAATACATCACAATGTATTTCAAAATATGATGCCAAATACCTTAATTTTAAGTGAATCATAATGCATTTCAAAATACAGCAACGATGTGTCAAAATAAACTACTCTAGTTTTGCATTGCAGAAATACTAAAAATACTTTTCCAAGGTACTGTGAAATCACTATGCAAAATCGACTGGCCTATTTGATCCATCCCTTCACCACTCAGTTGATTAAGTGACCAATGTTTGAGAGCAACAGCTTTCCTCTACCTAATGAGTCATGCGATAAATCTGACATATGCAACCAGTTGACAGATTAAATATTCACATATCCCTGTGATCACCCAGATGAAGGTTATTTTTAAAATAACCAACAGTTTAATGTTTAAGTAACAGTTTGCTCAAACTGAAAAGCTTTGTTGTTTTTTTCATGCACAACCAATGAAATCTTAACTGAAAGTAGCAAGCTAATGTTAAATGACAAAATCCTATTTTGTATTTCAAATAAGTATTTTAAATACATGTATCATAAATACTACCTGACTGTATATTACCACTAGATATCATAACAGCGGTTGATGGAAAACACAGTTTTGAAAACCTGAATATCTGAACACAGGCTGTATCCGCACACAGGATCAACGTAGCCCAATGTAGCAAAGCGTCCCTAAGCGACTTTGGGCATGTTAGAACCCCAATAAGAGGAGGTGAAATTAACACCCTCCTTGTCCAAAGGGAGAGTTTTCACACCTCTTCACTTCAGATTATGACACCAAGTGGACTAATTCAAGAATATGAAAAACAGAGTCTTCTTCTTCTGATCCCCGAGGTGGTCGCCACAGCAGATCATCTGTTTTCATCTCGCCAGATGCCCTTCCTGATGCAACCATCCCCATTTATCCGGGCTTGGGACCGGCACCGGCACAGGAATGCACTGGCTTGTGCATCCCCAGTGGCCGGGGATCAACCCAGGGTTCAGTGTCTTGCCCAAGGGCATTTTGACATGTGGTAAGGAGGAGGTGGGGATCGAACCGCCAACCCTGCAATCAGTCGACAACCAACCACCTGAGCCACAACCACCCCAGGAATATGAAATAAAACATTTATTGTAAACACTGAATTTGTAAATTTAGCCATATTGTGGATATAACCTCTGGTTGATTGCAATACAGGGTTAGTGTACATTAATAGAAAAATATGATGGATTTGCATGAAGTTTTTCTTTTTAAATATGCTATTTAGTGCTTTTAATTATGTGCAACACTTCTTGTAACTTACAACTATTCTGGATTTACTGATGATTTGATGTGTTCATTGTAACCGCACGTCCTCAGTTTTTGATGTAATTGTGTCGGGTTGAAGATTAACCACACCACTCATCATAGAGCCATCATCAACCTACTGGTATAAATATTTATCTAGTAACCATTTAAAAACATTTTGACCTGATGAAAATCCTACTGGGATTGAAACGTTGTCTACTTAAATAAATCATTTTGTGGTTTGGAGTCAGGCGTTACTGCTTCCTTCATGCTGATCTCTAATATCTTTGCACCTACTGGTCTGTGAAAGTGCCCAGTCTTTCGCATCTCTTCAGGAAGTGTACCACACATTTATTGTCAACGAAGCAAAAACCTCCAGCCCCCCTCCACCATCTAATCTTCTCCCACCTCCCGTCATACAGTTTGGGCCATTGTTTCAACTAAAGCCCCTAAAGTCCCTCCTGCTGTCCTGTGACCCCAGGCTACAGGCCCTGCCCACCGCCTTCGGATCTCCAGCTTCACGCAGTGTTCCTCGGGCCCACAGTCAGGAAGACAGTCCCCGGAGGTCAGAGCGAGTGGGAGTCTGAGGAGACCAGAGCAGAAAGGGAAGAGGAGATCAAAGGAGCAGCAGGAGAGCAGCTCTGAACCGGAATGTCAGAGATGAGATAAAATCCACTGGACTGGAAATATTGCTCACACAAACACACTGATGCACACATGCGCATGAGCTATATATAGTTATTTTTTATGTATTTCAACACGATGGGACATGTTTTAATCTTTGCCTTTAATCATCCAAATCTCCAGAGGACATTTTGAAGTCACATAAATCTCCTGTTAATTCTTCTAACTCATTTTAAGTCCATCAAGTGAATTGCTGATGATCAATTGAAAACGTATGAATCTGTCATCAGTGTTACTACAGTATATCATCTCCAGCATTCTCTATTAACTTCGTGCCATTGGATATCCTTTATGGAAGTCTCCGCTTTAATACATACCTTGTTTTTTCAGCATTTCTTTTTGCCTGTCCCCTGTTTATATCTCATCAGGACAGCGTTTGGAAATGTTAACGAAACAAATGTCTGACTCACGTCATGCCTGTCTTTATCTATCAAACTGTGACTTGGCCAGTCACTTTTCCTTTTCTTTTTTACATTTAAATGTAAAGCATTTGGCTGCCGCTGACATCCAGAGCAATTTACAAACCTGCCCAGTATTCAGCATTAATAAAGCACCAGCAGTTTGACTGGTGGCAATCAGATGTACTGCTCTTCTTATATTCCCAGCAGTGCTTAGAGATAACAAAAATATTCAGTGTGTCTCAGTTTTTCTTTTGCAGCACTTCCAGTCTGAAGTCTGTTCCTGTGACATTTCTAAACGGATGTAGGCATGGCTGTCCAAGCAAGTGGACCACAATAGACCACTCGCTAAGCCCCCTCCCCCACACACACCTTCACCCCCTAGTTACTGTTGCTACCTGTCAAGCCTTCCGTTTTCAGGCACATGATTATACAATAATGTTGGCAATTTTACCACAAAAAATTTGCTGTTCACTTTGAAACAATGGGTCCTGTTTCTTGTCAGCTGAAAGCACAACTGTCGCTGCCAGATTTTTTCAGCTGTACCTAACTTAAGCCAATGCTAAATTAGCTGATTTTTTTTTAAACGAAAAGGTCGTAACCTGGCTCAACAGTAAGTGACAAAAGCGGGAAACCACACAGTCTGAAAATAATAATAGATATTTATAATTATTATATATTTATAAGTAAATTAAGCAAAATATACAATTGTAGGTGTCTGTCAGATCAGTATGTATGCAGTGTATGTGTGAGTGGAGTGTATGGGTGTAGAACACAAAGAACAAAACAGAACAGAATCACTCGGCAAGCCAAGAGAAGAGCGGAAGTCAAATCATCATGCAGGCTCCTTCATAGCCAGCTGAGCCCCGCCTGCTCAGGTGTGTTGCATCTCACACCAGGTATCAACTCCACCCACCAATTACCTGGATTAAAGGGACAAAACACAGCGAGATACAAAGAACAAGAGAGGTCCCAAATCTGGGGCTGTCACAGCAACATGTCCTCGTACCCAAACGTCAAAATATTTTGTTTGTCAAAGCCTCTAAAAATGACATATACGACCATTTCCCTAAACAATATAAATGACTGTTGGAAATTAATGCTCCAGTGACAGGCGTAACGGACCTTAAATACGTGACGTAAGTTATGTGACGTTAAATGTGGTTAAAGGGTCGCCAAAAAAAATTCTTCAGCATGGTGTGTGGGAAGTTCACTCTGAAACCCTCCATCAGCCGTCCACCATGCAGCTTCCATCCACATGCCCCATGCCACGTCGCTGGCTGTTATCTGACCTATTCGTGCCCCTGCCACCCAGCTCTACCCCCTGACGGCAGTGTGTCAGTCAATAAGCATCACGGCAGGTCCGGCAGTCGAGCCCAGCAGGCGCAAGCTCGCTCTGTGGTTGTGGAAAAACAGCCGAGCGGCAAGAGATCCTTTGTGTCATATCAGAATTACCTGAGGGTTTTCAAAGCGGGCCGTTGTTGTGTCTACCCTGTTGTTTACCACCCTTCATTTTCCAGTCTTGAGTTGTTGTTCTGGGAAATGCCACTGGTTTGAGAATCGACAGCAGGAGGTATGTGCTCACACAGAGAGGTTCTCTAATGCCACACTGCAATATAACTTCCCAGATCAAGACATATCGAGGTTACACGCCTTTCTCTGGCAAGTCTGAAAGGAAAAAATAGAAAGTGCAACTGAAATGTGCATTTAATGGAAACCTTTATTTCTAAGACTGTGACTAAGGTGCATGATTTACAAGTTGCTGTGTCTTGCTTTATGGGGCGTAAAGGTAGCGACGTTGTATCAAAGTCACAAATTACTCTTTGTAACCCCATGACAATCTGCTTATCGTACTGTTTTGTTATAGAAGCATCATTTTTGGATGTTAGGGGGCTGGGTAATGATCCAGCAAACCCTCATCTGGCTGCCAGATTAAGCTGCTGCCGTTAGATGCATTTAGATGTCTGTGGCGGCACAGTCACTCAACGCTTAAAGCATCAACACAAGCTACAAATCAGCTCCAACTCTAGGCAGCTTTAGAATTTTTATGTGAAAGATTACACGCAATAGACATTTGGCAGCCGCAAAACGGAATAAGCACTCCAGGGGAGATGATTTAAGGTGTCTCAAAGTTATTTTATGGTGTGGTGTCAGACACTTCGGTGCACCTCCTAATCATCATACTTAGAGAAAGACAAGGAGGTGGTGCAGTGACGGCCAGCGTTTGTATGTGGATGCCTCCATAAAGGACATTACCCTAAGTCTTGGTGTGATAGCAACGGTGTGTGTGCATGTGCACATGTGTGAATGTACACATGGATTATTTATGCACTTAAACATGCATACATTTCAGTCATATTGCATCAGTTAAAGTCATGTACAGACCATCTCTCTCTCACTCTGAGATATTGTTTTGATTGTGAGTTTAGGACTCAGAGCACAGATGCAGACGCAAGCATCACAGTCACACACAAACTGACACTTGGCTGAACCAACGAGCTTGACGGTGTGACTTGCTGAAGGAGTTTGTGTTCCAACTGATGTCATCTCCTAACTTAGTGAGAATCAAGAGAAGGCACAGAAGGTAGTGGGAGTTTATAAGCGCACAATGAGCGTTTGGTCCTTCAGCTGTAACTCACAGACAAACTGGTACAAATGAAAGGTGTGATGTGAAGAACTGTGGTTCCTCAATATGATAGCTGTAACCAAATCATGGTCAATTAGTATGCCATCTCATTTCAGTGGTATTACTGAAGTTTAAATGGAGGTTTACCAAAAAAAACACGTTTTCCAGATAAAAAAAGCTTCAGTTCCATTTCCAAAAAGCCCCCTCTTCCTGTTTTCAGCCATAAAACAATCAAACTTTACTGCCAAAGAGAGCCCAGTGTCACAACAAGTAACATGCATAACTGGCAAGAGGCCAGCAAATTTATGTGGTAATGATTTATTGATGTTTAGTGGCTACACATACGGTGCTGTCTTTAACTGATTGAATTCATCTGCTTATTCATTACATAAATTGATGCCGATGATGGTAAAAAAAAATAAAGACGACGTAAATGTGAGGGGTAGTAACAGCCTGAGACAATCAGACAAAAGGACAGTTACAACAGGACAGAATGCATTATGAAGCCCAGTATATGATTTTAAAACAGATTTTTGGTTGCAATAAATAATTGTTTTCCCAATTATATGGAGAAAAGAAAACCTCCCTTTGTCTTGTTGAGGTGTGTTTGGAGGTAAAACCTGCTCAAAGCAGAGCCAACACCTAAAAGATGGATTTCACACCGTTATCTGTATTAACGCAACAAATCAAGCATAAGCTGAGTAGTATCACATTTTACCAAGTGGGGGATTTTTTGCGAATGATGATTCAGATGAAGTCACAGATGTCTTTCACACACATCTTTTCCATCAACCTGTTGCTGCTGCAAAGGGTGACACAGGGTGGAAAGTTAACAGACTTCAGCGTTGATACATTTGCACAGACAAAAGCTCCACCCAAGCTGCTCATAATTGTTGTATTTGCTAATTCAGTCCCTGGTAGGGATGCATCAATCCAATCCGCTGGATACTGACTTTATGAAGAGGATTGAGTATCAGCCAGACGTGACTGATCCACATTGAATACAGTTTCTAAATTAATGTAATTATCCATTCATGGTAGGCCACTCGTCTCATTTTGCCTTATGTTAAAATGATCCCGATGGGTTCCATGCAATGTGGTATGCAGATTTAAAATTTGTATAATGCATAAAATCTTGAATCTCAGTGTGAGTCAACATAATAACCTCTGTCTGTTATTCCCCTATATGAGCCAAATTGACTTCATCGATCGGTTCACTCCAAACTCATTCACATAGTTCGTAGGCTCAGTGAGGTTGCAAACATATACAGTAGAACATCATTTACAGTCTCCAGTGAAAGCAGAAGAATCACTAAATCTGACAATGTGACAAGAGAAAAAACACAGTGTTGAGGTTTATCTAATCTTTTACAGAGACGCAGAGATGCTATGCTAAAACATTTTGGTCAGACCAGCGATTCCTTTCCTCTCCTTCTCTCTCCCCCTCCTCCTCCTCCATCTCCTTCTCCCGGAGGCGGGCTGTTTTTGCACCATGGGTGTTGATGGGGGAGGTAGGGCTGAGCATGGTAATCACCTAAAGGTGGGCTGGTTGCTATGGCGTCCCGCCGCTGCACAGTGACAGCACCGAGAGCTTATTGAGTTGCACAGAGGAGGAGAGAGCTGTCGAGCTGTCGAGAGCACTGAGGATTACACACACATACACACAACACAGTCTGACTTACTATACCTGTGAAGACCTATTAGCTGCATTAGTCCTCTGACATGACTCCTAACCCTAAATCGAAACCTTAAATTAGTCCCTTGAAAGAAACAGAGGGACAGAAAAATTACCTTGCAATATGTGTCTCTTCTTAAAAATGTCTATTACTGTTAGAAGTACAAGAACACACACATGCACACACTGAGCATGGGCACACTAATAGCCACGTAGACACGCAACTTGCACAGTCAATGTTCAGAAACACATGCAAAGACGAAAACAAACTCATTCAAAATAAACATATTCACCGAGAAACAGAGTCATCCAGGGCAACTGGCAGCTGCCCACATATTTGCTTGAAATAACCATATTCAAACACACACACACACACACAGATGGGGAGAGAGAGACTGATCAAGCGAGGGAGGGAGCAGGGTCCAGTCACACCAACCATCTAAGACACACAGCAGCACACTTGCAGTCCGGGACAATATGTGCTGATAACAAACTGCGTCAGCCTGGCACAAAATACCAAGCTGAGGAGCTGTGGGCTACAGATGCAGCCTGCTGTCTCCCACTGGACCCAAGCTAACACAAATAGTCATTGAGACATGTGCTGCAAATATAACGAGGAAAAGAAGAAGAAGAAGAAGAAGAGGTTTATTTTGCCAGAATCCTAACATGCACACTTGCACGCATGCGCACACAAATCCCTAATAAATTCACCACTCTTTGATTCTTATTCAGATGATCCCTCCTTGCACACACACAAACACACACACACACACACACACACACACACACAGTCAAGCTTAAGCACGCACACAGGTAGCACCTCTGTGCCAAAATAACAATTACCTATCCTGTGCTGTGAGATAGAAGCCTCTGGCCCCTGGAGCAGCCGCCTGTTATTACTTATGTAAATATCGTATGGCAGTGTCTCTATCCAATTTGGAAAAGAATGACAGCATGTATGTGTGTCTGTGTGTGTGTCTGTGTGCCGGGGAGTTTCATCTGCATAGGCATGAAGGTAAGAGTAGAGGGTGTGTGCTGTGTGCGCACTTGTGAAGACAGAAGGTATTTCAAGTCATTTCAGTCTAGTGACATTGGGAGGCAGAAAGATGAGATGACGGAGATCATGGAAGAGAGATCCATACCTTTAGAATAGAAATGGTTTTGTCATTGAAACAAAATCATTCTGAAATGACACTGTCAGGTATTGGTTTTGCTTTTGAGAGGAGAGATTATATTTCAAGATGATAGTTATCATTTGAAAAAAGGAATTCCCACACGCTGACGATCACCAACAGCCCAGGTACCATATAGTATGAGCATAGCCTAGGACTTTTTGGTACTGTAGCTTGTTCTGTTTACCATAGCACTGTGAAGATGCTTTATGTAGATATGAATGAAGCAAATGCTACATTTGAAGGACACACCCATTCTTTTACTCCATTAAAACTGAAATAATGGCTGCTGAGTCCTCTAAATGCGTTTCCTACTGTTATACTATCCAGTGTTGGGATTAACATGTGTCTTCTGTGTCAGAGGCTCACTGTTTTGTATTTTGTATTGTCACAGTGATACCTTTTGTGGTCATGAATGGTATATGTTAAATGTTTTGATCCAATGCACCTATGAGACTTTCAGGTGTGCAAAACCTTGTTACAGCTTTGGTTATAAAATGAAGAAAGTGCGATATTAAAGCAGAACTAAATGATGCCAGATGATTACAGATTCCATCCTTTGGGACAAAACCCTGACTAATGGCAGAAGGTTGCGGAAATGATGCAGTATGACAAGACTTTGAGTCTATTTAGCCAATTCCACTTCTTAGTTTATTGTGCTACCATTTAACATTCACTAAGTAGCACTGCACACCAAGTGCAGCTGAGCTTGAATGTCTTTAGCTCTTCTGGTATTTGGTCATAAACCAAAGTATGGGACTAAAGTATTCTTTCTGATGAATGCGATGGATGAAAAATGAGGGATCACCAAAATTATTACAATTTTCATCTAATAGTTGGTATTCCTCTCAAAACCATAAATGTAAACCTTCTGGTGGTGCCAGAGGAAACATCAGGAGATCACCAAAGTCAGTAATATTCATCCTTTTGGGAGCATGAATGTCAATGTACAAAATGTCATGCCAATTCATCCTAACAGTGAATGAGACATTTCTGACTGCACCAAAGTGTTGGTCCGCCCAATCAACGGACATTGTTGTCTTTGGAGCCTATTAATATTGCTAAAAAAAACAACAACAAAGATACTCATCCACCTTACAAACAGCACAATATCCGATGTTATAAAAATGTTGCATATTCTATATAATATCAATAACACACTTGTACTGTACAGTACAAGTTCAAATTAACATACAAGAGCAATAGCTGAAGCTGTGATGGTGGAAGCAACAGCATTTTACAATAAAGTTCAATAAATGAATCTAATTTTCTGTTACATCCTGGTTATCTGTCTGTCGACATTAAAATTTATAGTAATATTTTGGCAACAATGTGTATCAACCCATTGCTATTTTTAGCATCTTGCATCGCCTGCTGCACAAACCTGCAGTCTCTCTTTGAGTGAGCCCTGCATTAAGCCACTTGAGCCACACTGAATCCACTTACAGCTAAAAGCAGGTGGGCTTCCATCCATCCCTCCACTATATGTACGGATATACCTTGGAGTGTAGTCCCCTGTGTCCCCCTGGCAACCTAACCTCCGCAATAAAACCCCCTGTCCTCCTCTCCAGTTCCCCCTCAAAGGTTGCAGGTAAATGGGGTAATCTCCTGGCCCATCGCCCCCTCTCTCTGGATGGATGAAACTCAAGCCCCCCCATTGCTGCATTCAGCCTCCCATCCTGCCTACTCCCAACAAGGCCCACCTATTTCTCTCTCTCTCTCTCTCCTTCTCTCTCTCCCTCTCCTCCTATCTAATCACAGTCCATTAGCCGCCCCATTAAAATTCTTTTGTCCAATTTGGGAGGAATGCTACCCTCGTGGAAAAACAGAATGAAGCCACAATAGGGCCTTTTCAAATCGTGCTCGACTTTTATTACTGAGAGTCGCTGAGGAGTACCACCCACCTCTAAGCACCACTATGTCTTCTAGTTACTCTGAATGTATGTGTGTGTGTGTGTGTGTGTGTGTGTGTGTGTCCCTGTATGTATTACTGCTTGGGTTAGAGAGAGAGGAGTCCATTGAAAATGCAAGCTGTGCTGTGCATTATATTCATGACACATGGAATTCAATGCAAAAGACAATATAGTATGTTCAAAAACAAAATTGGACAGTTCTCCACATACAATTGTGATTGTGTAGATTGTGCATGATTAGACCATTACCTGTTGGCTACTTTTTATGTTGCACTTCTGGATAATGCGTCCCTTTTTGACCAAATAGTAATATGATCTAAGCTCAGGAACTAAGCTCACAAAAAATCCCTATTGTGCATTACTGTTTGTATCTTACTGCATCCAATTATGGATTAAAAACAACTGTGTTGTTTGAGACTCAATTTTCAAACAACACGCAGAAGTAATCATGTTTGAATGGATGAAAACAATGGTTGCAAAGAAGATCTGTAGCGTAATTTTCACACATGAACAACACAGTCATCACATAGTTCTTTGTATTTAATGTTAGGCAACACTAACGTTTAAATGGAGATGAGATGGAAAGGGGACGGAAATCTCCGGAGAGCCTGTCTCTAAAGTAGCAAAGTTCTCTAGAGTGTTTGATGTTTCTTTATTTCTTAATTTATACAGAATCACATTGAATCAGAGAGCAAATAATTCACTCGCTAGCTCTCCTGATCACCATTCCCTCTGCCTTGTTTGCTAATGCTCGCCCTCATTCACACACACTTTTCTTAATCTTGCTTTTTCGAATCATTAGGAAGTTATACTACAGGATGAATTTGTTTTTAATGCTATTCATTACAAGAAATGTCCACTCCTCATTCTAATATCAATACCAGTGGCACCCTAGGCAAACCCATTTTTCATGCAAATTACATGAATAATATCTCTAAAATAATTTATTTATACCCAAATCCTGTCTCCTGATCAGCATGTACACACATGGGACACGTCCCTCACACACACACACACACACACACACACACACACACACGCTGACAAGATGTGCCATAATGCTTTCTGCCCGTCAGTGCCTGCCTCTCCATCCCAAACTCTGCTAGTTTGCAAAGCTTCAGTTTGCTTTATTGGGATGAATGTGTGTGTGTGTGTGTGTGTGTGTGTGTGTGTGTGTGTGTGTGTGTGTGTGTGTGTACCATAGTTCAGTATTATGTAGAAGTAATTTTATGTTTAGGGTCAATAAAGAAACACATTTTTTAAAAATCAGTATCAAAGGAAAAGAAAAGTTAATACACATGCCTATTTACACATGTATTAGAATATGATTAAAATATAGTGAAGCAACACGTAAGGGTGTTTCAGTTGAAATAAGGTTTTGCATTAACTACAGTAAATGCATGTCAATTAAATACAGTACACCCATGTTGTCCAGGCAGGGGAGAAGAGGGAAAAGGGAAGAGAAAGCGGAAAGACAGTGGTTAGTGCGTTTTGGTATTGTCATGTTTACAGATGTTGATAATATGCTGAATCAAATTACACAAGGCCTTTTTAGGACCTAGGTGAAAGAACTCTTTAGGGAAAGTTTTGAATGCTGGCACACTAAGCATTTATGGTGTTACTTTGTAGATGTCACAATACATTTGGCATTAATAGCAATGCTATTGGACTTTAAAAGCAGCGGTAGGTTTGGCAAGGGCATATATTGAGTTCTGCTTTCTGCTGTTTTATCTTGTTTTTATTTTCTTTTTAACTCTTTTTAATTGTATTATAAAATATTATAAATGTCTTTTTATATTGCCCTGTGTTTCTTTTATGGTTTATGTAAGCACTTTCAATTGCCTTGTTGTTGAATTGTGCTATACAATAAACTTGCCTTGCCTTTATTGGCTGTCGGGCTGGTTTTGGCACACAGACATGGCAACCTGTGTTTAACTGCACATAGGTTGCAGCAGTCACATCCGTGTTTCACCAGTGAGTGAAATTCGGTACTGAAAGAGTTGGGTTATGCTCGTTCAGAGTCTTTTTCAGACAGTCGATACTGAAATTCCAGTAGCGTTGCACTCGGTTGAAAAGTGACACAAATATGAAAAGACCCAGTCGCAGGACTGTCATAGATCCAGCTAATCATTTTATTCAGTCCGATACAAGATAAAACTAAAACTTAAATTCTGTTTCATTCAAATAACATATTTGCAAAACAGTAAATTACAGTGAAGAGAAAGAACAAAATAGTGAGCGTTTTGTTGCCTTGTCTCATGTAAAAACTGTGTCTCAGTCAAAGTTGTTGCTCTTTAATCCTTTACTAGTCTCAGTATTCCTGATATTGTTCCTGTGTTCTTTGGGCTCCTGAGTTCCTGGCACTGTTTGCCAACCTCAGTTCATTGCTGTATAAGTCTACATTGCTATATGTTAGGCTGGGCTGTCTAGAAGCAGACACGGAGGCACAGTTGGAAACAGGTGCAGGGGTTTTATTGAACAACGGATAGGAATGGTGCTTTGAAATCCTCTGTGAGACTGGGGCTGAGTGCGGGCAGATAGGCGAGAGGCTGGTCCAAAAAACAACTGGGCTCAGGCAGATAGGCTGGGATTCCAGAACCGAAGCAGGTCTCTGGAGCAGGAGCAAAAAACATGCAAAGTCAGACAAAGATCAAAACAAGAGATTCAAATGGCAAACTAGGCTAAACAAACTCTAAGGCTGGCTGTAGCGAGTGTTACCACTTGGGTGAACGGACATGGTTGGAAAGCCAAGGTTTAAGACAGGAGAGGTGATTGCAGAATCTACTTCAGGTCAGTAGGAAGCCACAGGTGACCTGATGAGGAGAGAGAGAACCAGGAGCGCTACGGTCACACAACACACCGGACAGACAGATGACAAAAGAAAAATATAAAGGAGATGGAAAACAGACAAAACACACTAGGACTGAGGAAGCAGCGAGCCAAATCATGACACTATATGACCTTACACGCTGTCTGCTCATTTAAAACAGTCTCTCAATGTGTTTCAGTGAAATAAACCTGACATCAAAAAAATCAGTCTTCATCGTGCTGTATAAGAAGTAGCTGTTTGAAATGTTGGGCCTTATTTCATGCTCAGTTATGCCATCAAACACTGCACTGAATTGATGTCACGGTTTAGTGAACATCTTGTCTTACTGCTACAACTGTTACTAGTTCGTCCAGTGTGTCTTTGTGTTTGTATTTAGAGGCGCGTGGTGATGTGGATGTTCGTGGATTTGTTTGAGCCTATCACAAACTTCATTTGTCCAATCCTTAAAGAGTGTGTCTGGTTGCTCAAATAGCTGACCAGTTTGCTGAATTACAACTGGTGGGACTGAGATTAACCCAGCAGAACATGGGAAACCCCTTAAAAGTAGACAAGCGTGGGATCCAGAAAGCACACACTGATGCTGAACTGGCATACGCACACACACAGGCTTATCTGTCAGCATTCTGGGACACAGGCTGCAGACGACAGGCAGGTATGACAGGCCGAGACATGCTGATAACAGATAGGACTGGCCATTCGATAGATGGTATATGTGTGTGTGCGTGTGTGTTTGACAGATGGAGGACGAATTTTTACCAACCACACTGTGCATGTAACAGTGAAGATGAACAGGGGGAACTACAGAATGTACTTAAATGTGACTGTATGACTGTTTGAATGTTCGTGTGCCCGAACGTCATTGTGTGTTGCTCAAGGGGGTGGGCTTCCATTACACCTTCCACATGGTAATTACTAAAATGAGGCCAGCACTCATAAGAGGGAGGCTTTCCATTACCAGTTCCCTAATATGTAAGAAAAGGGTGCGTGTATGTGTGTGTGCACAAATGTGTATGACAACCTATCATAGCTGACTGGTGTGTTTAGTGTCATTAATGCTCAGTTCCTGCAATGTTTTGCTGTTTGTCCATTAACAAAACACTCACAAACAGATTATGACAAGCACGTATAAAGTGGGATAGGAAATAGCTTGGAAGTCATTGCATATGTGTGTGTGTGTGTGAGAGAAAGAGAGAGAGAGAGAGTAGGTGAGCATGAGTGTGTGCAATACATAGTTTGGATATCCTCAGTATGAATGCGAGTGGGTGGGAAAGGTGAAGGGCGGGTGCACATTGAGGAAAAGTCTCAGCATCTGTGTGTGTGTATGTGTCCTATACACTATAAGCCTAGATGTAATCCAGAGCAGGAAACAGGGCAGGGCGTTACAGTAGGTGTTAAAGCTCCACTGCTTCCCTGAAATACTGCTGTTGACTGTTTCACTCAGTGCCCGCTAATATGCAGCCCCTATTTGGTTTCAGTGCCACGGCCCACAGAGCTCCTCCAACCGTCATCGCCGGTGCAGAAACCAACCAACCGTACACCCAAGGTCGCTCTGCGCCGAGACACAGCAAATAAACGAGTCAGTTCATTTATAAAAATGTGAGATTGTGTGCAGCAGTGCAGAAATAGCTAAGTGATAGAGTAATGTTTCTGCGAAGTGGCAGCCCTGTTGAAGAAATAATGCCATTAAAAAATACGTTAAGACGTAAGCACTCGATGTTTTAGCTCATGGGTTAATTCTACTTGCCTCGTCCCTGACTTGAATGATTACACCACAAAAGTTTTCACAGCAGATGTTTTGATCCTGAGCTCCATATGGTTATGTTTTTCTATGACATGTATCCCACGTTTGTCCCCTTTTGACAATCAGGAAATTACATGTCATGTTATTTCCTCGCTCTGAGAGCTGTATTGCTGAATTGGTCAAAAAGAAGACAATGTGATGTATCACAACGTGTCAAGAACTTCCTGTAACACAACTGTGGTATCATTTACTTCCTACTCCGATCACCACGACACGGGAACCCGGCTGTCTCTTCAAAGAACAAGACACATCAACACTAGTTCTTTGGCAGGCTTGTTGGACAGGGTCTGGTCAATCGGGCAACTGCCTGTCAACATGATCTCAGGGCTTTATCACCCTTCTCCCTTTCCCAGACCTCCCATCCCCTCTTCATTCGCTGATAACGGCAGCAGTGCAGTGTGTTCGTATGGGGGTGTGTAGAAGAGAGCAAGCCTGTTGGTCTGTCCTGCTACTTTTCACTCTCTTTGACTGTCCTTTTTGTTTTAGACAGGCAGTGTTATCTGCTCTATAGTCTTCCTTTGATACACATAGACTCTGGTAGCATCTCCCAGGGTTACGATCCAAACAACTACACTTGACTAATTGGAGGATGTTTATTGAGTGAAATGAGGCTATAAAACTGACATCAGAGCAGTTGTTCCTTCCCTACTTTACTGAACCCCATACTGATATATCAGCAAGGGTGGAATGTAATTAATTACATTTAAACATACATAAATTTACAGTATTTAAATACTTTACTTGAGTGTTTCCATTTCATGCTACTTTATCTGATACCTGTAGTTACTATTTTTGCATTTTCTAATTTTACATTTTACAGTTTGGCTTCTAAAATGGTGTGCATTGTTCAGTGACAAAAGTGTGGAATTGAGTTTCATTTTCTTTTAAAAAAGTGGTGGAAAGTAATTATGTAGTAATTATGTACATTTACTCACTGTACTTCTAGCAAAATTAGGTACTTTGCTTGAGTATATATATTTCATGATTATGCATTATAAATTACTTTCTAAAAATAACTTTTTTAAATGTGCCTTATCCTGTCTCATTCATTTTTAATTTTCATAAACATAACATAAAACATAAACAGTTTTATAAGATTGAAATATTCTTACTGCACTGCAAAGGTTTTCAGGACTGAAGTGTAGACAGAAATGTTTGTTTTGACAGTTTTGCAGACCTGCCAAACACATAAAAATGTGCTCCACCTCAGCCAAGTTACATAATAAAGCTGGGGTAGGCAGGTTTGGAGAAACTCAAATCCAACCAAAACAATACCCCCCCGCCCCCCAAAGCCAGTCAGTCTGTTCATTTGGGCCAAAGGAAATGATTGGCTGGGCTTGTTACAGACTTGTGACAGAATATAATTTCAGCAAATATTTAAAAAAAAAAATGAAAGGGACCTTTTTACTTAATACTTATAGTTTCCTTTTTTTTCTTGTCTTTATCATGATACTTTTGCTTGAGTAAGTTTTGAATGCAGTAATTTTTGGATTGTTGTACTGGCACTTTTACTTAATTAAAGCTCTGGAAATTTCTTCCACCATTACTGTACAATATGTCATTCTCCACTCGCTCCCTAACAGATGACATCACATGGTCAAATTAAAAAGTGCTGAAACCTAACCTAGACAGACCTAAAAGTAAAGCTAACCTGATCCTGGCTCAGACGGCCACTTGCTGTCAGTGGAGTGTTTATTGGAGGGTGAATGGAGACAGTGGGTGGGTTTAGACAGAAGCTCTTGGAGATCAGTGAGGACTAACGGCTTGATAACGAGGCGAGCATTGGAGCTGGTGTGAGAACAGCAGTGGGGGGCGTTGAGTCGTTCGGGAACCAGCTGCAGTGAGACTGTTTCTGGGGTAAAGTAGTCCTGGTGTGAGCCTGGTACCCACCACCCCCGAGACAATGCACCAGGCACAGGAGAAGGGACAAAGTCAACATTCCTGTAACTATTACAATAGCTACTCTATTTAGAATTTCACTAAAGTAGTGTTGTAGGAACAATGGAAATATGTATTTGTATTTCTCCTGGTGGAGAGTATAACCTTCTCTTTGTTGCTGCAATGACCCACTTTCCCTTGAGGTATCATTAAAGTTTTATCTCATCTTAACTGTTGGAAAAGTTGCTTTGAAAGCATAATATATAGCTCATTAATTTCCAAAGATGAGATTACACTCAATCTTTTCTGCAGAGAATAGTGTATGAAATCAGCTTTTCTTCTGAGTTATGTACAGTCAAGTGACACAGTAGTGTTACACAATAGGTGTGTTGGTCCTTTCTGTTTCTGTTTCCACTATGAAGATATTAAGCAGCATGACATCATTGCCATTTGTCTTTACTTTGGAATGAGTAAAAGCACATGCGGAAACCCAAAAAAACAGCTTGACTTTTAAATAATCTATATGAGCACTCCAGTAAAAACATGATTCTAGATCAACTGTTAGTCCCACAGTAACCTTTGTTGAATTAGTTGTTTCCTATTTCCTACATTACACGTCCCTTTCTCATTGTCTTTCTATTTATTCATGCATTTGTCAGGTGAGAGTCGATCATTTGAAGATGGTGTCCTCACTGTGGTGTCAGTACACACACACATTCAGGCTGGCTGAAAGATGTCAGGGGCAGAACACACACACAAACACACTCGCACACAGGCATGTCATCTCCTTTAAATCTTTGTTTCTTACTATTATTTGACTACATGACCTCAGTCAAAAGCACATGCAAATGTTGACGATTTGCCTGAAACATGATTGGTTTGTTTGATCAGTGTGTGTGACACCCTACTTTAAATGCAGAAATCTGTTCCACTGATAAACTGACAAGGACAACAGGAGAATGCTAGATATTAAATCCATATATTGTACACCTTTAAAGGAATAGTTTGACTTTTTTTAAATAATTATTCTTTGGTCAATTTTTACCTTTATTAGACAGGCAGGAAACAGGAGGGTATGAAATGAAGGTCAGCTGGAATCAAACCATGGACATTGCGGTTATGTCGGTTAGGTAGCAGGGTTCGTCTGAGCTGCAGAGAGAGCTGGAGGGGAGAAAAGAGTGTTTTTCAAAGAAAAAGTAGCTGCCTGCTCTGCCAGCTGCCTGTTGTCATTGGCTGGATATGGATGACGAGTCGGCCGACTCCTCTAGATATTTGACATGCTAGATATCTGGCAGGCGTCTGCGATGTGTCAGCGGTGCGTCTTGTTAGCCGTTTTGATGCATCGTTAAGTAGTTCACAATAACGACTGGCAACTGCCGATCAATCGCTGATTTACCCCTGATCACAGCCCGAATGTCGCCGAGCTCACCGTCAGACAAATCGGGCTAAAACTTGCGTAGTGTTAACTAGGCTTTAGAAGAAAGACTGGAAACAGCTAGCCTGTCTAAAGGTAAAGTACCAGCACCTCTAAAGCTCACTAATGAATACATTAAAGCCAATGTGTATCATCCGTGCAAATCCTGAGCAAATTCAATCTGTTGTTGAAGACCGTGTGGTATGATTGAACCACTACATGGACCCTAATTTGAGATTGTTTTGTTAGTGTTCTAGAAAAGGGTTTTAAATAAACAAACTGGAAAAAGGAGCTGAAACTAGGATTTTATTTCGTAATGTAGCATCTTGAAAGTTCAATTTCCCTACATTTATCACTGACTTGTCAAGGTCTTCCGCCAAGCAGGGGGAGCAAGAGTTTGGAGCCAGGCACTGGCAGCATGAACAAGGTATAGGGCTCCTGCACATCGAGCCACATATGAAGCATGAACCAGAGCCTCAGGCAGCAGATTTTCAAATCAGGCTTTGTTATTGCAGGAGGCCGGGAAGGAGAGCAGATGCTTCGCTCATTCAATCATGTATGTCACGCCCCGGACTGCTCTCTGGCTGTGGAGATCAACCTCTCTACTGCCACCCCTCTTCCTGTAGCATGTACTCTCTCTGGCTGTCGGCGTCAGTCCTTACATGGTGTGTGTGGGTGTGCGTTACAGAAAAGATACATCTGGCATCGGGTGCTAATCTAAGCCAGGTGGTGGAAGACCCCATCACTGTTGTCACGAATGTGACAACAAACTGCCAGGCATCTCACACCCTACACTGACCCCACAACTAGGAGGAAATGTGTGTGTGTGTGTGTGTGTGTATGTGTGTGTGTGTGTGTGTGTGCATGCGTGTGTGTATATGATACAGAGAACTGAAGTTTTGTTTTACTGCTCTGTGTGTGTTTGTGAAAGAGACAGAAATAAGTAATAGAAATAAAGATATTAAAGTGGAATTTGTCTGTGTGTGTGTATCCGTAATCTTCCTATCCACAGAAGCCCACCCGTAACTTGGCACTATGAGGTGATCAGGGTCCCGGTGGAGTGTCAGCGGGTGACACCGGACTGTTTACCTACCATGACGGATGGGAGTGGGGTCACCAGAGAGGCAAGCATTTCATCTAGCCACCTCTGACCAGCACACGCACACACGCACACACAGTTGAAGTCTAAGCCAATCTAATTCATTTTTCATTTCTCCTTTCTGCTCATTCATATGCTTTATCTTCTCTCTCAGTTTAATGCAACTCAGTTTCAAAGGCAGAATGTTAAAGTCTTGAGTTTGTCAGAAGGAAATTTTTTTCTTTTTTGTCAGCGCTCACTTTGAATGTAAATGATCAGTATTCATGGGAAAGGCTTTAAATTTAAAGATATGGGGAAATTATTTTTCTGACGTCTTCCTTTATTGACACAGAATGCTTCTTTTCACATGCCATGTGTTGGTGCTTATGATGAGTAGAAAGACAGTTTATTGATATAAACATTGACACAAAAGAGTATTGAATATTTCTGTTGCTATCTTTTTGGATGATAATAGTTTGGACACTTTCATAGGAGGGAAAGTAGCTTCACTACCATTTGTCTACTAAGCTAAATAACATCTCAGTGAACCTTTCAATTAATACAGCAAACATGTTAGCAAACAGCTTCCTATTTACACTGCAGGTTGATGTGGAGCAACATTAGCATTCACAGAGTCATGTTTCTATCCGCCTGAGGAATGTAAGTCCAATGTTCACTCTCCTTTAGCTCTGTTTTGCTCTCCATTACAATTCTGTGAAAAATATAGAAGGCTCTTTAGCTGCTAAATGCTCCACTGTGCTCCACCACAGATGAAAGGGAAATTCAGTATAAATGCGTTAATCACCATTAACCACACTATCATGTAGTCAGTTGTTAATATAAAAAATATTGCTAATAGCTACTTTAAGTTAAATATAATGAAAACAAAGCAAGGACTCTGTCTAAGACAAAGATATATATTGCATGCTGTTCATTACATGTAAAATGTAAAATTACTGTGTTCGACATACTACATGTGACATGTTGCAAAAGATTGAAGTGTGTTAGCGTAACCCTCTGTGAACGGTTGGCATTAAGAAAAAAACAAAATACAGTGTTTTCTTTCTAAAATATCCTGCCCTTTCACAACATCAGTCTACAGCTTACATGGATGTTGCACCATGGAAAGTGAAAAAAGTGGTAAATGTTGTGTTGGAGCTGGTATATGCATCAGTGGCACTAGAGATTTGACTATAGTGCACACTGAAAACAAAGTGGTGCACTGCGTATATTTGCATACACTCTGCACTATGTATTACGTGGGAAGGCTTTCTGACAGCTTGAAAAGATGCTTTGCTCTCCACTACACCCGTGACCACCATGCTGTAGGTTAACACACACATGCTGGCACACTCATTCAGTGCAGTGTTCTCCTGTTCACTGTCCCAGCTGGGTCCAGCAGAGTTAAGGCTGAGAGGTGAAAGGCTCTTTGGGCATCTGGCCTCTGAGACAAAAGAGTAATTACAGAGGATCTCAAAGCAGGAAGGACCCTAAACCCTGTCTGCTGCAGACACACACACACTCACACACATTTGCAAACCACAACAGTCACCTACCACAGACCCAGAACTGGTTTTAGTGACTGGTAAGTTTGTACATATACGAGTAATGCCACTAAGCCACATTAAACATACAGAAAAGGTACATCTGTCAGATTCAATAGACAAACTTTGTCTTTGAACCAGCTCTATTATAAAAACATAGTAGTACAAATTTTGTTAGGCAGAAATATTGGAAATGTACTTTTAGACAGAGAGAGAAAAAAAGAGGGAGAGAGAGAACATTCACATATAACCTCAGGCTCAAAGCCATTAAAGAAACATTTTGCAGCTAATTATGTAGTCTCCACTGGTAGTCTATATATAATACATTAACTCTATAACCACTTCAATGATCTTTTAAGTACTATTCCCATTCACTTAAACACTTGAAACACTAGAAAATAAACACAGTAGGTATTTTGCTTTCAAAAACCAATAAGCAAAATCCAAAAGCATGTGTTCTGTTGAATACCTGTTCAGATGTGGTTCTCATACTTACGTTACACCAAACAGGTGAGGCACAAAACGATAGCAATTCACAATTTTCTACTCATGTGGTGAGTGCTTATCGTTTAGGAACTAGCGAGTGAATGATGGAGGGATTGCAGACACGGTAATAGCATTAGGTTACATAAATCAGCTGCCCTCTTCCTGTTGGCAGAGGTTGTTTCTTTATCTTTGAAAAATGTGGTTTTGCGTCCGGCACTGCCGCACACTAGAAGTTCCTCAGCACTGGCGTCAGCAACTGTATCCAACAAAGCAGCAGCCACAGTCTAACAGTCCACTGGGGAACTCCCTGCATCACAGTGACTCAGTTTTGGTTGGCATAGTGGGCACTGAAAGCACAAGTACTCCAGGCTCCCTGTCGGCAACATCCTTACTAGCAGGGTGTCTGCTGTGGTGGCTTCTAGCCAGTCAGCCACACAAGGGGCCTCTGCCTCTGTCTTAGCTACATTAACTCAGTGCTGCTTTTTATAACATGGAGCAATCTCTTCTGTTGACTGTGCATGTTCATTGGCAAGTTGATTAGAAATGCAGTTCTTAGCGTAGTAGCGAGTTCTTAGCAGCGTAGCGAGTTGTAGTGAGAGAGTGAGAGAAAGAAATACAACTGATTTAACCCAAACCCTACCTGTATTTCTTAGTTTTCTTACTGACTACAAAAATCAAGCGTTCCTCATGTTGTGTTACAGCTGTACGAATGATTTTAGAAAATTGTTTTATTGGCCTGCTGCTTCAATCATCAGATCTTTAGGAGCACACAATCCTGCTTTTAGAACATAAAAGCATATCCAATTTTTTGAAATTCCAAGCACCAAGAGCAGCAGCATGACAGCCTGATGTCATGCTGCATATAATTACTACTTAATACTTGTCATGTGTCCAATACCATTATTTAGCCCTAAGGATGTAGATAGTAGCACCTTATCTAAATATAGCGATGACCGATAACTGCAGACACAGAGTGTGTTGCAAGTGCCTCAGCCTTTTTCTATGACA
This sequence comes from Micropterus salmoides, assembly GCF_014851395.1. NCBI lineage: Eukaryota > Metazoa > Chordata > Actinopteri > Centrarchiformes > Centrarchidae > Micropterus > Micropterus salmoides. The sequence goes on along the minus strand of NW_024042261.1, from coordinate 9,955,288 downwards.
TCCTTCCACCATCCACCTGCCAAATATAAGCAGTCTGCACATACAATCTGCAACAATGACAACAACAAAAAAGACATCAACGAGGGGCAAAGACATATTTTCCCTTCTGAAGACTAGAATCAGATCCTATAGGTGGAAGCTGTGGTTGAGGTGAGGTTGATTTAAATGCTAAACAATGTTTACACTGAAGCAGAAGCAGCAGTAGTGAAGGAAAAAAAGGGAGCTTCTTCAGTATCAAAATAAAAGAACGGCTAATTGCAAAGGGTGTGTTGATTGTGTGATGGAGAGGGTGGAGTTCAAGGTCATTCCAACTCCTACACAGAGACCACTAAGGTCTAACATACCCATAACCATCAGTTACTGTAAAAAATGGCAAAACCTGTTGTGGTTTTAAAGCTGTAAATGAACATCTTAGCATCTAAAAGAAAGAAAGGAAGGAAAAAAGCCTGTGAACTAATCTTCAACAATGTTCTAATGTGTTTATTATAAAGAAATTATCACTTCATTTGCAGCAGAACTGTCAAATCTCTCATCTGCTAATAAGCGCTTTGGAGCTGATGACCAAACATAGATGACAGGCTCTTTGTGTCTCTAAACTGCCTCCCAAACAAATCCGACCGACTCTCCATGAAATCCATTCATCGAGCCATTAACGTAATTGTGTCGTATGACATGTATGAAATCAACAACAATGCTGCACTGCCTTAGCCTATTTAGACATTGATGGACTGACAAACCGATTGGGGAAAGGGACAGAGAGATGGGAATGGGAGGAAGAGAAGAGAAGACAGCTGCGATGACAGAGGTTTATGTGAAATGAAGACAGGTGGGTTATACAAAGACAAAGGAAGGTTATGCAGTGCTTCTTTGATGAAGACAGGAGTTCTATAACAATGTAATGACAGAAAGAAACGTGTAATTTGTTTAAACAAGACTAATAGTCTACAACAACAATAGTGGCTCTGTGAAGCTGTGTTTGGACCAAGCGGGAAACTTCCAGTGTGATACACAAAGCCAATACGGAAGTCCCTTAAACCTGCATACTATCGAACAGACAGCAGGGGGCGACTCTTCTGGTTGCTCCATTAGAAATAATGGTAAAATGAGCCTACTTCTCACCTGATTTATTACCTCAGTACACTTTCCAGATGAGTTTATGGTCTCGGTCACCAGTTTCATGTCTTCTTCAATGCAACATGATGTTCATTTAGTAAATTATGGTCCCATTTAGAGGAAAATAGACCATAAAGCAGAGTATGCTTCAGGGCTGGATTATCTATGATTGACAAGTCATTACCATGGCGACCTGTCAATCAGGCTGGAGTGACACACGACTGTTAGCTCCACCGTCTCGTCCAAATATGGTCACATCCGGTGCCACTGGTTGCAAAAACTCAACATGGCAGCGCCCTATTGGCCAAACTCGAGGCTTCAAAACGGCAGTCCACAAACCAACGGGTGACGTCAAGATGATTACGTCCACTTCTTGTATACAGTCCATGATTGATGCACTGGAGCTTTGAGCCAAATGACAATGCTAAGATGCTGATGTTTAACAGACATAATGTTTATCATGTTAACCATCTTAGTTTAGCACGGTAATATTATCTAATTTCCACAGTCAGTAGGATTTATCCATTAGGGAACTTGAATGTCAATACAAACTGGGCAATCCAAGTTCTGACACAGAGGTTGACAAAACACACAGACATGCTATATCTGTTATCTCTCCCTTCTCTGTCTTATTGTCATAGAACAGCGTTCACAACATTCAGCTAGCAGCTTCTCATTTTTAGCTGACCATCTTAATCACTGGTTAAAATGACATCTGCATCATATCAGCTGTCGCTAATTCATTTTAATTCCATAAGTAACTTGATTTGCCAGAGTTGGAACCTCCTACATAAACTTTCATTCATATCAATTATTTAAGATGATAAATATAATATTTCTGAATGAGCACCTTCAGTATCTGTACTAAGTAGGTCGTGAAAAATTAGGTGTGTGTTGTGTGTCATTTAGGTAAATATAAGTATTGGATCACAATCTGTATCAGCAGATACCTATTCAGGGCCCAGAGTAACTTGGTCAGTACACCCCTAGAGGAGATACATCAGTCTGAACTGAAATCAGTGAAATCATCAGTGTACAAAGACCAATTTACTTAAAGGGTTTTCATGGCACTAAACAAGGCTTTGGCAAATACCTGTAAACCAATTATCTGATATGACATGAGAGCCTTTTATAAAGGATAGTTAAAATAGGACAAGCATTAGAAGCCAATAACTAAAACTGACAGTCACAGAGGAAACGTGTGTGGTTGTTTGTGTGTGTGTGTGTGTGTGTATGTGTGTTTATGTGGTTGTGTGTCAGCATGCTTTCCACACTCACATTCATGGACATTCTGAAATCTCATGGACATGCAAGGTACATAAATCTAAAAAGTACAAAAATAAGAAAACCAGACAATCAGCCCCCCCTAAAATGATACAAGGTCAAAACTGTAGTGCAACATCTCATGTCCTTGTCATGTCTGTGTCACGGGTTAGAGGTCTGACTGCAGCGCAGTGGTGTTGCGCCTCTGTTAATGATGACCCAACTCTCTCTCAGGGTTAGAGTCATTTACTAGGCCTGTTCTCCGGCCTCATTCCTCAGTAGCAAAACACAGCCACTATCCCTCAATGGCACATAACCGAGAGCAGCAGAGACAGGTCATATTTATCACACTAAGCCAATGGTAAATGACTCAGGCCAGAACACTCTCTCTGTACTTCCAGTACATGATCAGTGAATGCAGGAGTAGCACTTGTAAAATGTAAAACATTAGAATGGCTGACACTGTGTGCAGTGCAGAGTTTTTTTCTTACTATTGCAATAATTTGGACCTCTGAAAAAGCTGCTAGTTTTATTACTGAAAGAGTAATAGTAGCATGCAATAGAAGCATACTGCTAACAGGTCTCACACATATGTTGGTCTTTACAACATTGTACTTTACATCCAGCTGCTACAATTAGCCATGGTATCTCTTAGTGGTTGACCTGTTCTTATCTTTTTTTTATTTTATTCAACTTTGACATCAATTTAATCTCCTGGCATCTATTATAGAGAAGGTTCGGGTATGTTTAGTCTAGCTAAGCACAAAGACTGGAAGAAGGGGGGAAATGGTTAGCCTAGTTCTTTCAAAAGTAAAAACAAAGCCGAAACATTAATAATGACTTTGTTCCAATATGATGTGTCATTAACCCATGCAAGTGATCCAGCACAATACTGGCATGGGTACACCTTAATTGAATGCAGCCAGCATTAATGATATTCTAGCATAAACATGTCTGATGTGTCAGAAATTGACTGGCTTGCTAAACAAGGCTGAGTGAAAACAATCTTTTCAAATGACTGTGGGTATAACATATTCTCCCAAATTATCAAAGTATTTTTAAATCTAATTTTACATAAAGGCTAAAATGGAACACAACACTTTGTGATATATACTCCATAATTCATCCTGTCACACCTGTCTATGCCGCAAACACTGACCTTACATTTTAGCCATGCAAACGTCGTTACTTAAGGGATGGCAATAATGCTCAGACGTTTGGTTCACCAGTTTGGTTGGACGTTTGGTGATCCTCTGGGAATATTCATGGTTCCCAGAGGATGAATCCTACCTCAAACAAGCTAAGAAATATTAATAAATATTTTACCTGCTTAACATCAGCATGTTAGCATTTCCATGGTGTGCTTGGTAGCATGCTGACATTAGCATTTAAGGCTTTTTGCTTTTATCAGATTTATTTTTTAGGGACCATGTACAAAGAAACATTTTGCCTACAACTACTAATCATCTGCAAAAGGAAGCATGGAGTTTGAGATCCTTGATGTTCGTTTTTTTTTTATCAGAGAATTCTCCTACTTCTTTCACGTATGCGTCATTATTAGGTATTTCTCAGTAATTCCACAGGTTCACTCATGCTGTTATCCAATCATTATTACATCCAACCACACTCCACTAACACAGATTTAAAGTATCACCAGAATATAAAAAAAACACACTAGTTTATTTATTCTGATTTACTTCACAAATTAGGCCCGTCCCTTAATTTTTTAATGCAGACCCTGATGTCTGTCAAACTGGTACTGTGTGTTCTGTGTTGCTCTCACTCTTTTAGGCACACATTACACTGTATCCAAGAGTCCTGTCACTCTCTTCCCATGAGGCTGGGTTACAGTCCTATATGTCAGTGTTAACTGTAGCCATATGGCATTTCTTAGAAGAGTGGCTGTGGGTGTCAGTCATAGACCAGCCGTTGGGGACGAGCCCACAGGCCATTGACAGATGACAATTACCTGCCATTAAAACCCTTTGACAGAGACAGAAAGAGAGAGAGGTAGCAGAATGAATATTTAATGTTCTAGGGAATATTTGGAGGAATGTGTGCACTGTGGTGTATAAACAGACAATACTAAAGTGTGTTAAGTATTTGTGTATACATAAAGAAAATAAGAGTTCCTTGTGGTTCCTTCGGTTAGGGTAATGGGATGCACTATCTCACAGACAATGTAAAAGTGTTAGGCCAACATGAAGGGTTGCTCTGGTCAGAGAAAGCATTCTCATTTCCTAATGAATAATGTATAGATTTATTTCAGAGACGGGAGAAAATGTGTGTGAAAAATGTGCATGGACGTGTGTGTGTGTGTGTGTGTGTGTGTGTGTGTGATCACAGCTCCTTATGGTCCGCCCTTAGGACAGCAGAGAAACAAAAGCTGCCACATCTTCCTTGTCAGAGGCCAAGCGTTCCTTATTGACATCTTCTGCATCTTCCTCCCTCCTGTCACCCTGCTTCCCCCACCGAGTTGCATCTCCCAGCCTTATTTAACATCAGAAAGGACCTGGTGTCTTCAGTGCGTTGCTTTAAATCTCACAAATCCTCCTGAGTCACTTACCAAACACTTAATCACGTTTTGGGATGTCAACCCTCTCCACCAATATTACTAATCCTCCCCAAGCCACACCGCTTTTGTCTTCTGCTAAGACTGAGGCTTAAAGGGGCTTAGAGCCTTCCGGAGAGGCCGAGTCCAGGTATCTAGGAGTCAGACGGCGCTCCCGTGAGGAGTAAAATGTTCAGGGGATTCCCAATTACTGCAACATTATGAATTGGAGCATGGAATTGCTTCTGTTTAGGAAGAAACCCAGCAGCGTGTGTGTGTACAAGTGGGACCGCACATAAATATTCACATTTCAGCACACACAGAGCAGTGTGTAGCACCCAACATCATGCAGAGGGTAATACGTCTTAATTGGTTCGGTCTGATTATTATTTATTATTATTTGCCTTTATCCAGAAAGCCTCTGGATACACACTCAGGAAACAGCTCTTAATTACAAATGGACGATGACAAACGCCAGGGTCAGCCAGGGCGTGTGTGTGGGTGTGTGTGAGAGTGTGAGAGAGGGAAAAAAGAAAGTGAGAAGAAAGTGGATGATGTACTGTTTAACTGTCTTCCCAAATGTCAGTGAATCGAGATTCGAACAACCCAAATCTATGAAACCAGACGCTATGTTCTGCATTCCTTATTCCTTCTGACCTAGCCAGCTGGCTCATTTGTTTGTAAAAACTACTTTTAGGTGAATAAAAAGAAAGAAATGTTTGAAATCTGGCTTTTAGAACATGTAAAGCTGAAACTTGAATCATCCTCAATAGAGAAACTGGCTTGAAAATAACGCAGAAAAGTTTTTAAATTTGGAACAGGAGTTTCAAACACTAACTCTGTCAATCACAACTCAGTAACTGAGCTTAATTTACTCTCCTTATTGCCTGTTTTTAGCAGTATTTCCCAGGAGACTCACCACAGTGACATAATCTATTGGCCAACTCCATTTGAAGCTTAATAACTGGCAAAGATACATAGCTGCAATGAAATGTACTTAAAAAAAACTTTTTAGTGTTATCTGTACCATCATGCTCCAACAAAATAAACTCTATTCAGTGGTGAATAATGTGAGTCTAAAAACTGACAACGTGCTGGGCCTTCTTGCTGGTGAGTAAGTAATAACTTATTAGCTAGCTCGCTAGGTCTTGTGTTGTTGTGCTCACTTGCTGTTTGCAGAGTTTTCACATACGTTTTAGCCACTAGTTATAGCAAACTTACTGGATAACACATTCGGACATAGGTAGCATAGGTAGCTTTGTTGGAAAGCAGTTTGCCAGTTTCAAACTGCAACATTATGCTGCTGTTGATGGAGAGCAGCGCCAGTGTCGTTTCAGAGCCAGGCAAGCAGGCAACATAATTGTCGACACACTCGTTTTTGATCAGAAGTAGTATAATCATAACAACTGCACGTTTACATCTGTGTCCTTATTGATGAAAGCGGTGAATCAGGTGGGAGAGCAAAATCACAGACAAACAAATCTTACATAATGCATAATGTTGCTTTAAAGGGACAGAATTTTGAATGAAGCTTGGTGTAACAATTTTGACCTACAACACATCAAATAATGCTAATTCTTCCCCACCCCCTCAGTTCACCAAGCCAAAGCTGACAACAGAGCCACAAAAGTTCAATCCCCATTTGGGGGGTTGGTGTTCTTTCAGGTACACCCACGGGTGGCTTAGAGACACCCTGCCGCTCCATCATTAAACCCCCACCACCACCACTGAACACATACACACACTCTTTTCACCCCACTAAAAGGGGTTCCAGGCAGTTGGGTGGACAGGCCTGCTGGGATGCAGGAGTAGTAGGAGGAAGGGGGATGTTGATTGAGGTTGTGTGTGGGTGTAAGTCCCCTGCAGCTAAAAGTACATAGGCTAATTCTCTATGAGCAGTCCCTACAATGCACATGTACACAAAGAGCCACATGAACACAGTCACACACACACACACACACACACACATATTTGTGTCTTACCCTAAAGGTATCCTTACATCCCCTGGAAGATCGGTGTTAAACTGCCCATTGATTTGTTCTGGCTTCTCCTTCAGTGCACATCTTAATTTAGCTGTTCTGTGTGTGTGTGTGTGTGTGTGTGTGTGTGTGTGTGTGTGTGTGTGTGCATTCCTTTCATTCAGAGAGATAAGAGTGGCCTCCAGACATTCTTGACGCCCCCCTGCCTTGCTCTCCCAACTTAAAATCCATCTATCCCTTTATTTCTGCTCCACATTCAGCCTCTCGTCGCATCCCTCCAGCCCCCAACAAACGCACACACACAGTGACTAGTGTTGACTTTATCGTTTTTCCTCACTCGCTTTTGTCCTCTCTCTCTTTGTTTCTTCATCAATTTACACTACATTACAGTTGCCTTGATCCTTTGGCCCTGGATAAACACCATTTATCAAGGCAAGCTGATGTTTGCACCTCTAATTCAAACAGGAAAGTCAGACTAGGGCTGAAAAATGGCATTCCTTTTGGGAGAGAGAAGTCTATGTGTGTGTGTGTGTGTGTGTGTGTGTGTGTGTGTGTGTGTGTGTGTGTGTGTATGTGATGATCCCATCTACCTCCCAGTCTCTCCCAGTCTGACCTGTGACATAAAAACACAAACTTGCGCTCAGGAAGTCACACGTGTGCACACATTCACGTCTCTGACACTTATTTGTACGCTCCTACACACTGTAATACACGCAAACCCACACACTTTGCCTCACACACATACACCCTGACATTTATTCTTCAGCACTGATTCCCTCCCACATGCACCTACACACACACATGCACATAAACGTCCAGGTGCAGAGTCTCCCACTGATAAAGGCCCAGCAGGTCTGAGGGAGCCTAGATAGATCTGCTGGCTCTGTCTAATGGATGCGTGTGTTAACATGGGAAGTAACACGGCTGTACATCTAAACATTTACACTTCTGACTACAGAGGAGAGATTGATCACTGCTATTCTGCCTGCACTCTGCACTTCTTATCACAGAGAGTTAATTAGAGCTTGACATGATGTCAGATGAGAGAGGTGACATTACAGCTCAGGTTGGCATAAATCATTGAAATTGTATTGAAATGCATCGCATCAGAAAGAATGATTATATTGCTGACAAGCCCCTAATTTCACTGACATATACAGATACAATATCCCTGGAAACATAAAATCAGAGTCAATGATGGCACCTTGTAATTAAATTTGACAGGATTCAGTTTAATTTGATACAAATTCTCATAATCATCGTGAAGTAAACTTGGGTTATCACAGCAGCAAATAGTGAGAGGGTACAGGAAAAGAAAAGATCAAAAGCATACGGGCAATATTAACAATAAACGTACAGCAATTCAAATTGTAGTTATAAAAGTAATATACACAAAAATAGATTAAAGAAAAGATAGAAATGTCTCAAAATAATAAGGTTGCACAATTAATATATTTGTGATGTAAAGGTTTAAATTTAAACTATATATTTCTTTTTTAAAAACGGGGTCTCAAATAATCCATTAATCAATATTTTTACATCGACAGTGGATTAAATTAAATGCGTATGGTGAAAGGTGTCACAAACTCAAAGAGCATTATCATCCGACCTGATCTTTTAACTAATTGTTTTTTCTTTTGATTCACTCTCACTGCTCATCAACCTTATTTCCAGCGGCAGCAGGCAGCAGTGAAAAAGCTGTAAAAACGCTCTGCACACTACTCGCCCAGCACCAAAAGGCAGACTAAGTTAGCATAGTTGAGCATTTAGCAGCTAAAGAGCCAGATATTTTTCTTAGAGGTTGGTGGAGACCAAAACACAATTCAAGTGTTTTCTAACAGATTCAATTTAGTATGTGCACTAAGTTGAATGTGCAAATGAAAAAAAAGAGATAAAATGAATTTCAGAATGTTTAATTCAACAAACGTGTCCATTTATATCTTATTTTAATAGTGACTGAGTAAAGGTTGGGTTGAAGGTTGGTAGCTGTCGTTGGTTAAATTCATTTCCCCCCAACATTTGTCTCAGACCGCCCTCTCTCACCAGACCTATAATTTCCTGACTTACCACCAAGCATCACCTACTGGCCCACTAGATGTGGGAGAGAGAAACAGAGAGAGCTGAAGATATGTGCTCTTCCAGTTCACGTTCACAAGTGAGAAAGTGAAATGTCTAGAATGCTTGTCATGAAAGACTTTTGTCAGCAAAGTGCAAAATACTGGAAATCTTTTTCTAACCCCACGCCACTAAGCATTCTGCACTTTAACAAGGGTTCACACACACACACACACACACTTACATTCACACACAAGCCTCAAGCAGAGACTGAAAAAAGAGTAATGAGTAAGAGCAGAAGGCTGGAACCTTCCCTGAACCTTTCCTCTAAGCCGATATCATGCCAAGCTGCACCTGTGATGCTGTGGCTGTTAACTGATAAGTAAATCTTTTCTGCATCTTATCCTCCCTTAGTTAGAAAGACCAACTGTGTACTCATTGCGCCTTTAGGCCCCAAGTCCCTAAGTCCCTGGCTCTGTCACCCTTTCACCTTTGCTCCCATGGGACTGCAGCCCGCTCTAACCAACTGGGCAGCAGAGTCTGAGGCCGAGACGACTATTTAATTGACCCATCTGTAAAAGAAGAGGAGAACAGGGGAGCATTGCTCAGGTCGTCAATAATTAGGGCAGCCTCTGTATTATCAGCCATTGATTATGTGCGAGTCATCATCTGAGGCCCGAGCCAACTCTTGTTCCGCTTGCGTTAGCCCATTGCCCTGGATTGAATGATAAATTACCAATCAATAGAAACAGTTTGATGAATCCCCAATCGGGATGGCACAGAATCTGGATTTTATTTCCTAATTCCCCTTGATGTAGTGGTAAATCTAACTTTTTTATAGGCTCTTTTTTTTTACATCCTGCAACATCACTTCAGTCTTGGCAAGCCTTGGTATGAACCGCTATTAAAAAAAACCCTGTAAAACACTGCTTAAGCTGTAATGTTTATAAATAAATAATTAGCAAAGCACAGAGAGGAAGAGTGGAGGAAATGGCTGTAATATTTATGATGCTGGTAAAAACATGTGAAATATCACCACGGCGACATGCGAGCAGCCTATTCATTTGGTTAAGTGATTGGTGAGTTGAAGATGAAATAATGTGGCTGGGGGTGGGAGTCAGACCCTGCCAGGGGCCCGTGCTGCCAACTGGTTTACCCACAATTCACGTAGTTGATTAAAACATCCCATCCTCCTTCATTACATTAGCTCATGAACTATAGGGCCAATTAGAAAAATGAAAATCATAAAAGCGCCCGCAGCAATCCTTCTTTTTAAGGTTTAAGCAAAATGATGTTGACCACGGGCGCAAATGTCCTCATTAAAGCATGATAACATTAAGTTCCTGGATATCTCCTCCGAAACAGTTCAGGTGGCGCGACCATTCCCTCCGTGCCCTCTCCTCCTCAAGGAGAGCCCGGCCCCAAGCATGTAAATGTAATTATCCAAATGACTGAGGTAACCTTTAACATTGGTATAATCGTGTTTCGGTGTCCCATTTGTACAATTTGCAGGTGGTAATTACATATTTAAATTCTCTTGCCCTTGGATGCATGAAGCCACAGATAGAGACATTTGCTGCAAGTGTGTGTTTTTTTTAAGAGGAAACAGGAAATGGTAAAAACCTCATCCAAAGCATCCTTCCCAGCAGGCACAAATGTAAACACATTCCAATCCTTTCTCCTCTGGGTACACTCCAAAGAGAATAATTTCAATCTTTTATTCATGCTGTTTAATGTAACCCTTTAATCTGGGTGGGAGCCCAGGGGGCTTCTAATCCAGGAGTGCCAGTCGCCTGCTGTGTGCTGTATACCGCTCTGAGTACATGAGCCCCTATTGTGGTCCCAATCAATCACACACTCATTACACCAGCACTATAAATGCCAAGGCGTGCCAACAGCCATGCCCAAGGCCCCAGTCGGCAGCTCTTCCAGATCATGTTTCTGCCAGGCCTACCAGTTTGTGAGCATGATTGTCACTTCGCCAACCTGGCTATACTGCTGTGTCAATATGGCCTGAGTGTGCCAATGATGTATTGTTATGATGCATGGGTTCTGTCTGATGCTGCAAGGCAGTGGCACACAACAATGCTCTCAGGCTGTAAGAGCCTTCTGGTGATGCCAATGTCTGTTCCAACCACCTGTGATTATTCATGCTCATTTACATGAATGGAGAAATGCACAATGGAATGATGGGGTACTGTCAGATTTGCATGATTGGCGTTTTTATTCAGAAGGTTTTACAATTCAAAAGTAAAAGCAGGTTCCAACACCAGGATTCATCTACATAGGCTCGTCTCAGCCACATGCTTTCCACAGTGGTGGTTTTCAAAGAGGCATTTGCTTTACAAGCAAACTTAAAAACACTAAAACTTCTTTTGCTGCTTTTTCTCCACTGGCTGTAGTTGTTTCAAGAAGCATTTCAAGAAAGTGCTAGGCACACATCACACCAATTAACCTCCTCCTTCTTTGCTAGTAATGACCTGAATGGTGTCCAGAGGAAGGGGGCTGATGGACAGAGGGGAGTGCAGGAAGGGGGTGAGATGAAGGAGAGGACCAAAAGGCAAATCCCAGAACATTTGGACCTGCGTAAACCTCACACAGCTGTATTTAGGAAGCACACTCTGCCTAGTGATGACCTTTGTAAAGCCCCCTCTTTCTATTTGATAACAGTGAGTATACTCTGTAGACTGATTTAATGTATAATTACAAGACATGATCCACAGCAATTTCATGTAAATTAATGTCTTGCCATGTCTGTTGCTGATTGCTAGAGCCAGTTAATTTATGACTTTGCATTTGCTGAGGTGCACAGAAGTGATGCATTTTAGATGCATGCAGTTTATTCTTAGAGAGACGGGTTTCCAAGGGACATCATCATGAAATGTGTGGGCACATGGAAAGCAAACCGGAATGAATGAGAGCTTTTGACATGACAAGTTGTTTTGCTTTATGTCGTAAACTGTCACATCGCAAACGTAAAAGGTGGGAAAGGAGGAAATCTCTCTTTCAGCTCAGAGTGAATAAATATCCATTTGCATCTTGTGATGTTATGGGTACAAGGTAGTTTTATTAATCATTTCACAACTCGGATGTATAACGAAATTGTGGTTCCCTTTATGCTAAATCGTGGTGTACTGAGGATGAATTGAGGAGTGTCATGGCATGAGGGAAGAAGCTGTTGAACAGTACCATCATACAACTGCTCTATCCCTTGCCAGACGGCAGCAGGGTGAATAGGCTGTGGTTGGGTTGTTTTCTGTTTCTTGTAGTATCCTTTGGGTTTAGCACTTCCCATACCAGTTTGGGGTGTTTCCAGTTAGGATGCTTTCTGTTGCTCCTCTGTAACAAGTTAACAGGAACTTGGCACTGGAACCTTGCCTTCTTAAGTTCAATAGACATCAGACACCATAATATCCAGAATAAGGGGGTTCTGTGCTTTAACTTTTAACTGTCAGAAGAGCTGGAAAAGGAGCAGGTGTGTGACGGGGAAGCTGAATAACAGAGCGAGAGTGTAGTTGAAGTAAGGAACATACAGGAAAATAGGGACTCTCAGGGAGGGTGCAGGGATGTAGTGTGTGTGTGTGCCCTGTCATGATGACGATGCCGTATGCCGACGACAACAATAAGATAAGATAACATAATTGTAACACTATCATAATCAGCTACTGCTTACTCAGGCAGTCAGTTTTTGTAGCCCAGCATAATTGATGCTAATGTTAATTAGCTATTGTAGCAACTAAGCGGTGAGTGACCTAGGTCCAGATTGTATTATTAAAATAATTAGGCTAAAGGTTCTCTTGATAAGATGAGAGACAAGGCTGTATAAAACAGTCATTTTACTGGCTTTGCTCACAAGAGGGATTTTTTTACATTATCCCTAACTACTGAAAATGTCCACATGTAAGGTATTCTGACAACAGGAAATATATCAGAATCGGAATCAGAATCAGTTTTATTGCCAGGTATGTGTACACATACGAGGAATTTGACTCAGGATTGTACATTGCTCACGATGTGCTTACTTATACAATAATAAAATAATAATATAAAAAAATAAAATCAGACACAAATTACAGAGTAGACAACACTAATATACACACACTTTGAACAAAACAATATAGCAATGTAGCACTACCAGGAACAGGAAGAAAACTAAGGAATACTTCCTTACTGGTAGAGTAAGGAAAGAATTAATAAAGTGAAAAACACATCACCAGAAAATCCAAAGACAAATAGTCACACCATCTGTTGAGAGAGGCTTTATCACATGTATCAGATTAATGTCTTTGTCCAGTAATGGACAATTTGTGGCACAGTTTGTATTTAAATAAGGTCATTATCAGTAATGTACATGATTCATGGAAATATGGAAACTGAGAAGGACATTTCCTATCCTTTTAAATTTCACTTAAAGCTGCAGTAGGTTTAATGAGGTGTCTAAAAGCATAAAGCTATTACCGAATCTAAAGGCACACCCTTTCATGTGCTCTGAACTATTGGATCGGTGTACAATTTATCTGTTTGAACAACGTGTACAGGACTGAACTCTCTCAGTTTGTTCACAGTTTTGGACAGACAAGGCTTAAAAATGGAAAATGGACAGCATACAGAATGTACAGTATACTAATGCAATATCTCAATAGCTTTTACCTAGAACGGTTTATTACAGTAGAGTCAATGGTGTACCTTAATGACAACAATTTAATTGAAATAGGAAAGAATCCAACAATGCATTTGGGTGTTTAAGAGCAATGGGGAAACCTAAAAAGGCTGACAAAAATTCCCTTAAAAGCTATAACCACTACAATCAATACATACAATCCCATTAACACAGTTACTATTACTGCCATTTCCTTTTCTCCCCATTAAAGTGTTGTACTTTTTTCCATTTCAGCCTCCAACCACGGGAAATGAGGTCAAGTCTGACTCACATTCTTCTGTTCTTTCTAAAGTTCATCATCTTCCAGCTCTCCCAACCGAGGGCCAGCTGTCCAATTCTTCTTCCTTTCCTTCTCTGCTTTGATCACCTGTAGCTTGTCACCCCCTGTAGGCCACATTAGGTCACCTCACACACTGACTGGTCATCTGTCAACACATATCTGTAAATCCCCCCCTTAGGAGAGGAAACACAATAAGCTTAAGAGGGTTATTGGAACACTTTCGTCTTACACTCAAGGCAATCACACATCCTTGGAGCTACTGATAACCTGAAGGCTTCATTAAAATGTAATAGCTATCCCTAAATTGGTAAAAAATAGCAAAGCAGATATAGTTAGGTGACGAAATAAAGGAGGTGTAAGGTGTTGGGCCACCACGAGACTTCAGAACAGCTTCGGTGCTCCTTGTTATAGATTATACAAATATGGAAGAATCTGGTGTTTTGATGAGTGCTCCAAAATTTCCAAAAGGTTTAGTTTAGTTAAGATATGGTGACTGTGAAGACCACTGCATATGATTTACATAATTGTCAGGCTCATCACCTAATGTATATCCTTTTTGTATTTATATTGCACTTGGTAAACAGTTGTTATGAAGATCTTCACAAAGCATTAAAAAGATAATTTACATAAGCAAAATTAGCACTATTAAAACAAAGCTGCGATATGAGAAAAAAAGATTAAAAGATATAGAAAAGAAAAGATAGTACTGAAATAGGAAAAACAAATTAAACAAGGGATTTTCAGCAACTTAAAAATGCACTTGTAAAAAGACACCCTTTATATATATGTTTGTTTGTTTATTTTACACACACACATACACACATTGTGTGCATGATGTGTAAAATGTCTACATCGTGAAAACCACGTTTTTTAAATGAGCACTAAAAGTTTCCTTTTATTCCAACAGTTCAGTCAAGCGTAGATAATAGCTGCTACAGTAGCTGTGTTGAGTCCTGCTGTGATTAGTTACATAATCACACCCACTTCAGTTTGGGCCTGTGCAGCGGCTCCTGGCGTCTACTCCCGTCTTCAAGTGGCTAGCTGGCTTTGGCTATCTCGTAGCGAATTAAAGGTCATATCTGTGAGGAACAGAAAAATACACTTCACGCTGATATGACCTTACAGGTTGTCTTTGTGTTGTTAATCTCTGGGCACAGGAGTCAACTGATCAGTTCTACTTCAGTCTGTCTATGCCTGATAGGTAGCTAATGCTAGTTAGCCAACTGTCAGATATCAGGCTTGTCTTGTCTAGAAATACAAATACTTTTCTGTTCTATCTGTGCTCAAACTGATTATTAAAGTTAATATCTGTTCCCTACTTAGTTAGTTGTTGCAGCTCTTTTATTATTTTTTGCTATTCATTATGCTCAACTTAATTATGCTCAGCTTGCTGCACCCAGTCTGCAAGGTTTTTATATTATCCTTCTGGACGTGCACCCGGCAGAAGCGCTTCCTGTGATGGTGACATCACGTACTGATCCTTCGGCTGATGTCTGCGACTTTGCTGCAGTGGAATAAAGACACATGCGATGGAGTTTACTTTCTATTGTGATAGTTATTGTAACACCTCTTGTGAGACCTGGACACCGCTTCCTCTAGTGAGGAGGAAACTTTGATATGTAGTGCCAGAAACTTGTTTCCATGAGATGAGATCTCTCTCTCTCTTTCTCGGCCATTGCCCTGAATGTTTAGGTTGTTTAGGTTGCAATGTTGCCAGAGCACATATTCACAAATAACAATAAAAAATATAATTAATTAAAGATGTGATAATTAAGTTACTTTATACAAACAACAATGGTTCTCTGTTTGTTGCATGAGGAAATACATTTAGCTGTAATGATATGGCACTAAGTAGGAGAGTTTCTGTGTGTCTGATTTAGCTCTCTCTCACAAACACACACACACACACACTGTTTGGAGCAGGTTTTTAGTCTTTCTTCAATTGCTACTGTGGAATGAAGTTAGTTCAATATGAACAAGGCCTATACTGTGTGTGTGTGTGTGTGTGTGTGTGTGTGTGTGTGTGTGTGTGTGTGTGTCTATATATAGCCTATATATATTTATAGTTAGGTCATATATATATATATATATATATATATATATATATGACCTAACTATAAAATATAAAAAAATTTGAAGCAGCTTTGATGTAACTAAGCTACTTTTGACACGTTGCTGTAGCTTAGCTTGCTACATTTCACTGTGGGGTAGCTTCTGTGTAGTGAAGCTTCATTTATTGTAGAGTAGCTAGTAGCTTAGCTCACTACATGTTTGTTACCGTTGACACCCCCCCTTATCTTATGTGTTAAAATGTATCATTATCTGCGTTGAATACATTGTATGTTGCCATGATGTCCTAAAAATATGATGTTTCAAGCATGTTTTTGTCTTTTTGCATTTTGTAGTTTGTAGGGGAAAAAAGGTTACAATCATGAATTGGCCCCAAGCCCCACATCACCAAGCCCTGGTTTATATTTTAGTTAGCTACAAAATACAATGAAACGAAAGATGCCCATCATAAATTCCTAAAGACCAAGATGATGTCCAGTTGCTTGTTTAGTCTTAAATTTCAAATATATTCAATTTACTAGAATTTAAGACTATACTGAAAACTAGGGAAAGGTTGTCAAGTTTCCAGTATAGTTTATATAGTTTAGCAGATAATTTTTATGTCCATCGAGTGATTGTATACACGTTTATTTTTTTTCTTAGAGTTAGTAACAGCAAGAAGTAACAATTTAGAGGATCGAAAACCACAATCATACTTAGAGCGTGTTAAGAGATCTATTGTATACTCTGGGGCCGGTTTGAGTTGTGCTGTAAAAGTAAGTAACAGAATTTTAAAACCACTTCTAAAATGTAAAGAAAGCCACTGCACTGACAGATGTGGTGGGGTTATGTGCCACAGACACCTCTCTTTGTATTTCAACACAAAAATCAAATCAAGGTTGCAGACAATTAGCCTTGCTGATAGTGGACCATTGCCACCATTAATTAGTGTATTTGTCTTGGTGGCAAGCCAAGCACTGGCCTAAATGAACTACAACACCTGCATTTGGGTTGGAACCCCACCACAGAGGTCACCCAAAGACCAGGTGACTGAATTAACTATTAAAAATATGGTTGATAAGACAGCACTAATACAGCATAGGACAGAGAGTTAGGCCTCTGAGCCAGGCAAAAACCCACGTGTTCTTCCATGGACCGCAAGTCATATTGACCTTCCAACAGTGACAGAGATTATCAGGATAAGCATGGCTGCAGTGCTAAAAGGAACATTGTTAAGCCATTTTGCTGTTATTATGCTCCTCCCAGCCTCCTGACATAGAAGGATATTGTGAGAGAATTCATTGACATTGCTCTTTCCTTATTCATGCCTTTAGGACCCTTCCTGATTGGCTCTATTGTCTCTAAAAACGCCGGCTGACGCTGTTTTATCATTTCAATTTAGCCGTTTCACCTCTTGTATTGTGTTTAACTGCAGCTGGGAAAGTGCCTCAGCTTTGCCAGGGGAAATCAGTTGAATTCCAATATTTCTATCATTCTGTATGAGGCCGGCAAACGGCAGAGGTATCAAGGGTACAGACAATGTCAGTGGAGTTGTATTGGCGGCATCCTGCAAGCTTGCCAAGTCTTAGCCCAGCTTTAATGGGTTTTCGCTCAATAACAATGAAGCGACAGAGTGTACCATAAAGACAGAATCAGCCAGTCCTTTCTGAATCTTAATAAGGACCGATGCATTTTAATACGACCGGTTGTGCACATAAGCCTGCTTTCTGTGTCAGGCTCTCATGCCCTGCCAATCAAACAAGTTGCAGTCATTTACAGTCAGGCAAGAGTTTGGGAAAATAGCCCAAAGGAGCTATAGTTACAGTACATGTTTGGCATATGAGCAAGGGAGCAGAAAGGCTTTTCTAATTACGCTGAGGAAGAAAATATGTCCCAAACAAGTCTCTGCTGTAATCTAACCCAGGACAGCCACACCCAGCTACACCATACGTGAACAATCGAAAGTGCATGTTATTTTTCATGCTGTGGATGACATATCAAGCCTTGCACAATCAGTCAGTCCAATATATGAACACGGAAATTAAGTGTTTACAGTGGGAAGTGTGCTTATTGCTGTTGTGACTCAAGTAAAACTATTCATGCATTCTTTGTATCATACACTCAATTATTGATGTTGGATGCAAGTTGAAACAGCTTCTGTGCAAACTCAGGGCATTTCAGCGGGTATGACATGTGGCATGCAAGATACATATATATAGGATGTGAAGCGTGTACAAATATAGGCAAGCAGGTGGTGTGAGCTGAACAGCAGATGCTGTATTGCATGGCCAAACCATGGCTGCTGATATGGTATAAAGTATGTTAGTGGGTCGGAGGATCACGCTGATAGGAAACATATACCTTTCTAGATTTTATTTGTCATCTTCATTCTTTAGATGTTGAGTCAGCGTACAACACTCAAGCGGCAATAAAACATTCACACGCAATGTGGGAGAGAATACAAGTCTTCAAGCCGGATTCAAACTCTAAAAAGAGAGTTTTTGTGCTTTCTCTTGTGTAACATAAAAGGGTATAACAACAAAGTAAAATCAAAAGAGGGACATAAGTTATCACACACATATTGCACCTTAGTAAATGATTTATGTTTTGCTATACAAGATATATAAGACGTTTACCTCCCCCTGATGCAGTGATGGTTTTTAAGGGGAGAGGTTCTTGCTGACTCACTCGCAGAGGCAAATCGTCAGACAAGCACATTGTGTTGATGCCTCGTCAGCAAGGATGGACGGTAAGCTGGAGCTTCCTATGCATCATCGAAGTGTGACGCTCAATTGAGACCCAAGAAAAGTTTGTATCTTCCCTAAAAAACACATTCTTACTCTCTTAGAAATGAACAGCTTACAACGTTAAATGCATATTATTAGTTATGTTATATACAGTCATTTACTTTTTTTTGCCAGTTCTTACTACTTTTACTTCAGTTTCTTGTTTGCAAACCTCCCATGTCTGTGGCTACACTGAGAGCTGGTTTATAGAGCTTGTTGGAAACAATGATATCAATGAAATTGAGTTTTACCCTGTGCAACTGCTGAACACCTGTGCAAAGTGGTAAATTTCAAGAAAAGTATATTTTATTTTATATTATTTTGGTACAGATATGCATCATGGTGCCCAGAGAATGAGTTTGATGAACTTCTGACTCTTCATCTGGTGCCACCAGCAGGCAAACGTTTCCACTTATCTAATGAAATATCTCATTGGATTTGGCGCCAAATCTGGTAAGAAATTACTTTGGTGATATCCTGAATTTTCATCTAACACCACCGTAAGGTTCACTTTTGTGGTTTGGAGGGAAATTTATTAATTATATTATTATATTTTACAATAACCTTTGGATGGATTGCGCTAAAATATGGCACAGACAATTCATGTTCCCCTCAAGAGGGATTGTAAAATCTTTGGTGATCCCTTAACTTTCCATGTAGCACCATCATGTGGTCTTAATTTCAATTTGTCCTATTTTTGGTTTTTGACACAAGACAAAAGATTCACATCAGCCTCAGCTAGAGCTAGCGATTAATTGATAGCCAGGAAAATCAATCAGCAGGTGTTTTGATAATATATTACTCATTTAAGTAATTTATGCCAAAAGTTTGCTTCTTCCAGCTTCTTAAGTATCAGAATTTGAATCTTATCTTTATCCTCAGGTAATTATGGTTATCTGGGGAGCTGAATCTAGAAAAGGGTAAATGAGGAGTTCCTCCAAATGACAGTCAAGGCCTTGTGAATTTGGCTATTAAACCATTATTTTATGTCAAGAGTCTGCGGGAAATCAGTGTGTGAGAGACTGTAAAACAGCGCTCCTTCCTCCCCTGTTCCCCCTCTCTTTCTGTTTTAAAGTCTCCTCCAGTTGTATGCTGAGGGCAACAAATTGCACAGACCCATTTCTCCAGTGTTTGTGTTGCTACAGCGAATTGCCTCATCTGTTAAAAATGGGTGGGTGATGCATCTGGAGGGATGAAACATTTATCGGAGGACGATTTTTCATTAAGGCAAGGAGAGAGCCCCCATCAATATTTCAATGGCCCTGCCTTCCCACTGTGTGTCAGTGTGTGCAAGCCAGCATGTGTGTGTGTTCCACTACATTTTATAATGACCAAATGTCCTCACAAGGATAGAAAAAATTGTCCAATGTACGGAAAATGTGGCAGTTCTCAGCGTGGATTCAGTTTTAATATTAGAATTAAGATAAGATTTAAGACAAGACTGGGGAGTAGTAAAACACTGTTAACAGAAATGGGTAAACTGGCCAAGTTTGTTTTACATTCTGCCATCAATAAACATAAAAATGTTATTTTATTTTCAGAAAAAGGATTCATGTAGGCCTGCACTTTTATAACTCCTTCATGCAGCTGATTCTATTCTAGCATATCCCTCATAATCGAGATGCGTGTTTGCTCCGACCCCGCCGTGCTTCTACACTCTCACGTCCTGTCTCTCCTCTTCTGCCTCCCTCTCTCAGACATCTCTCGAAGTTGCAGCTCTCCTTGCGTTTTCCGTTTAGATGGCTGTTGTAAGCCGCTCCCCTCCGAGCATTTTCAGCTGTCACACTTTTTCACGGTGCTGGTTTTAGTCCCTTGCATCAAATATTCATAGAGGGAGAGACAGGAGAGGCAGGTTTGCCACGTGCTCTTCTGTCCTCCATCCGTCTGACTTTCATCCCTCTCTTCAGATGCACCTTAAAATCTCTTCTCCCTCTCCCTCACCTCTTTGTCCTTCCCAGAAAGAAACCACACCATTCTTATGATATTCATATAGACACTTAAAATGTGTCTGTGATACACAATTTTGAGTGTAGTTTTGTTAGAGCTACTAAAATATTTATATGATATTTATACCTGGGTTCTGGCAGTGCTGGGAGAAGTATTTAGATAGTTGGTTGACAGTAAAGTACAATTAACTTATTTGCCCACTTGAAACACATTCCTGAGGACCTCTCTCCATTTTTCTAAGATCAGTGGCTATCAGGTTCATGTGACTGGTTTTGTTTCTGGTTTGGAATCCACACGTCTTGTTTATTACAGCCATGTGTAACGTGTGCCTGGTTTATTCGCTCCAAACCAGCTGATGGAAACGCACTTATTTCACATTTACTTTTTTTTGTTGTTGTTGTTGCAACATTTCAAAAGTCCGCTTAAAAGTAGCATGACAATTAGATGGAAACATGGCTACTGTCACATTATCACTACATACATTTGTTATGGTGATGGTGTTTCTGCCAACATGACAAATGTAAGTTAAATATAAACTCTCTTTAACCTCTAACCAATATCATCAAAAATGGTGCAGACTATATAAAGAAATGACTATACATAACACCTGAAGAGTATACTTTCACTCAGCTAGGAATATGTATTATAATATGCCCTAATAAGTTTTACCTGGGTCTAGTTTTCCTCCCCTCACTTGTGTGAACTGTTTCCAGTTCATCCTTGTCTTCGTATCAAGCGTTCCAACCTTTTCGTGTTTCCCTGTGTTCTTCGGATATTCAGTTCCTGTTCTGTTGGACTCGTTTAGGATTTTGGATTATTGCCTGTGCCCTGAATTGGACGGCCTACCTGGTTTTGAGCTGCCTCCCTCCATTGCACATAGACCATTGTTAATGTAAAAATATTGTTTGGTGCAGCTTTAAAATATGGATTATGTTGAAATGCCCTTTAATGATGTTTTATTATTACTTATATTATTAGATTAATATTACTGATACATAAATATGTAAGCAGTGTAACAATGTTGTAGCTCGGTGGAGTGGATTTTAACTCCTCTATATTCTGTGTAGTTTGACCTGTAATATTCCATTATGTTCTGGGCAAAAAAACACCAACCACTTATTATTTATTGTAAACTGTAAGTGCAGTTTGTACTCATTATGTAAGGCATGAACACAGCATGCTATATTATTTTTCTCTGCTTTCAGCTTCACTTAAAATGTTTTGTTTTTGTCGTCATGTGCACATCATGTTGGAAAGAGTGCTGCACTGTTCCTTTATTATTTTAGCCAGGAACCTACTGAAGTACACATGTGAGAAAAGTCTGTGCATATCACTCCCCCCTGATGTGTTAACTGTATGTGAAGTGTGACCCATACATGACACACATAACACTGGTACAGACAGTGTGCCGCACGATGAGACAGAGAGATACAGGAGGTGACGTACGGAGATGTGAAATGTGAGGGGGAGAAAAAGTATGAGTGGGAGTGACAGAACTAAAAATGACATGATGTGGGGGTTAAACACACAGGTAATGGAGAGATGAGGAGGGACACGATGGGACGGCGTATGAATATTTTATCTTGCGGTGAGAAGGCGAGGTGGGGAGGTCCATCCCAGAAGTCCTTGTGATGAGTGGTGCTGTAAAAATATTTACCTTAAACACAGCACTGTAGGACATGAGCTGCAAGGGAGGGAGGGCGCAAAAGGAGAGGAGGAGGAGAGCTGTGATGTTCTTCTTTCTTTCCTTCCATCTTTCCTCTCCCTCAGTCGTTGCTTCCTTCTTCACTGCTTCCTATCAGATAAAGTGGGTCAGCATTACACATCAGTACAACACACTGGAGGGGAGGAAGGGGAGGATTTAAGCTGAGAGATAAATGGTGAAGATGGGAAAGAAGTAAGAGAGAGTGCTAAAAGAAAAAGGTGCTGCAGAGAGAGAAGTATAACATTGACACATCGAGAATGAAATGCAAACGGAGAGGTAGAAGGAAGTGTTTGTAGGCGGCTGAGCAGGGATGGGGAATGAAAAGGAGCATGGATGAAAAGGCAAAGATTAATTCATCTTTATGTTTCGGTGGGCCACTAGCAGTGCAGTTCTGGCGGCTGGAGGCCCTAAGAGGCTCCACATGATGGAGAGTCGGCCATTACATGTTTAAAGAGTTGCCATCCAAAACACTCTTCTCTTCGTCCTCCCATCCCCTCTCACTCGTTCCTCATTTAGGTCCTCTGGTTTATGCAGTTTTGTTGTGGGAGTGTGGGAGACGAAGCAATGAAGGTGGAGAGGGAGAGAGAGAGAGAGAGAGAGAGGGCTAGATGAAGAGATTGAGGGCAGGATAAGCTTGGCCATGTGTCAGCCTGCGCCTGTGGGTGTATTTATCTGTATCAAGTATCTCTGAACACATGTTTACCCACCTCGCAGACATCCTAAGGCAACCTCGTCATATTTCCTTCTGACGGCTCAGCATGCCCCACGGTCCAGAGTGACATCAGAGCGGGCCAAAGTAGTCACTGGCTGGTTCTTCTTCCAGGCAGAGCAGTCGCTGATACAAGCACAGGTGATGAAAAAAACCCACGAGGACACGGTTTGCTCAGTTGTTTGTTCGTGAACAAGCCATGCCCTCATGTCTCTTACTTCACTCACCATTTTACTAGAGGAGTAGCGGTCACCATTGGACTAAGAAAGAGGGGGGGGAAATGCATATTTTGTTAGTTCACCCAAAAAAAGTTTATTCTGAAAAATCCACTCACTTCACTTTGAGCTGTTTTTTATTGGAATGACTTTCTACATGTTGTACATGCTTTATTAATCCCACAGCTGCTCTTAACTAATAGTTAAGCGCTACTGACAACATACACATACGGAACAGCACACAAGCCCACATATACACCGGAGAGAAGAATAAATAAGTAATCTCAAAATTGTTTTAGATTTCCAAAGGATGAGGCACCATTATCGACAGCCCTATTCATTTAGATCTTGTTGGCATATATTAGTCCAATTTGAGCAAACCCTTTTTAACTGTAGAATACAAAATCATAAATACCTCCTTGGTGTATTTGCTGAGATAATTCTAGGTTCAAATAAATTATTCATTGATTTTAAACCTCAATGGGAGATGATGACAAGTTATGGGAAGATTTTAAGATGTTGATGAACAAAATAGGCTGCAATCCAGTGACAAGAAGACATTTTGTACATTCAGTCTAGTTTCCCCTCCTCTCTGTTTACCACTACATCACCTCTTCTACTTTCCGTTTAAGCATCTGCCAAGACAAATCCAGCACATCTAAGGCAGCTGAAACATGTGCAGTCTGTGGTGAAGTACCTTTGCCTGATGCCATCCAAACCCACCTAGGTCCCTTTCAGCCTGCCAGCCCAGACGAAAACATCAGGACTTTTCATTCTTTTCAAAAAAAACAAACTATAAAGCAAGATGGTCTTTTTAAGTCTGGCGCCGGGACGCCATCGCGAGCACGTTGTTGAGCTCTTCGGCAACATCAAACGGTTGGCAGAGGGTTTGCCAACCAGCTGGTGCAGATGGCCGGACTCAAACGGGACCTCCTAATGAGAAGCAGGTAGGGCATTAGCAGTCTGGGCAGGGTGGCAGTGCCCTGGAGACCGCAGCAACACACACATGCATGCGGCTCTAACCAGCAATATGCAAAGAGGAGGCGTGTGTGTGTGTGTGTGTGTGTGTGTGAGAGAGAGAGAGAGAGAGAGAGAGAGTCTCTATGTGTGCGTATGCATGCTTTAACTAGTGAGTAGGGGAAATGCCAAACCAAGACAGGCTCTTGACAACTTACTTTAACTTACAGACATATTCACATATCCACTCACACATACAGTAGATCCATAATCATCCCATCGCACAGTCAGGCAGCATACAATGTCATCAGAAGACAGGCTGAAATATCTGTTACAGTGCTGGGAGACTGAGGATTCTCTCCCTCTGGGGCAGAAAGTGGGGTTAATCAGTTCATCAGCTCCAGTCACCAGCAAGCTACCACTGCCACCTGGTGGGCTTATATAAAGACCTATATAATATTATAATACCCTGCTATAAAAGATAATGAGGATTATATTATATTATATTATATTATATTATATATATATTATATTATATTATATTATATTTTTTAATTTTATATTATATTATATATGATAAACCCGATAATGTCATCAGCTTGGGCTTGAGATGTCAAACTTATAACAGAAGCTCCGCTGGACTAGGCATATCATTTCAAATATGTGGGTGCTCATTAGCCTAATGCCTAATGAAAGACACTGAGTTGCATTGTGGGAATTGTAGGATAAAGTGCTTTAGGAGCTTGACCCATAAGGACTAAAGGTCAGGGTATCTGCTGCCTCAATTTTGAATTTGTTTGTGTCTGTCTCGCATGAGTCCCCCACCATTATGAAAGTGCAATCCTAAATCTGTGGAGTACATCAGATGGCATGTCAGTCACTAAAGGAATTTACTTGGGTATGGGAAACCCTACAACTCGGCAGTTTAAGTGTTTCACCACCTCATAGATAGAATTAAATTTCCGCGCAATATTAATAACGACCACAACTGTATATTGGATAACCCAATTCAGGTTATGGGTTTAACAAATTGTGTCTATTGGGAATCTTTGGGGAAC
This sequence comes from Micropterus salmoides, assembly GCF_014851395.1. Classification (NCBI taxonomy): domain Eukaryota; kingdom Metazoa; phylum Chordata; class Actinopteri; order Centrarchiformes; family Centrarchidae; genus Micropterus; species Micropterus salmoides. The sequence continues at coordinate 9,929,961 of NW_024042261.1, read as the reverse complement.
AGCTATGAGTTGGATGTTGTATTAAGAGAACTAGAAGGTTGCTTACAACAAGTAGCCAGCAGAGGTCCGTGTTCAGCAGTGTATGTCCTTGAGAGCAGAAAAGCCACTGTAGCAGGAAACAGGCTGTGGATAAAGCTGCCTTCAAGGTCTCCATGTGTTGTTTTTAGTTTTAAAGGGACTATGATATCTTGCATGTTCAGGTGCTTTACAGGAAAATGTCATAAATGTTGTTTTTTGTTATTTAAATGGCTGTTGTTTTATTTATATTTCAACCTGCACAAGGGCAACATCAGACTTCAGTTTAAGTACAAAACTGCATTTATTTATCTGCCAAAAGTATAATGAATGAATGGAACCCTTTATTCCTCTCGTCTTGCATGATGCCACTGACACATACGTATGTGTATGTAACATATAGTACACACTAAAAAAGATGAAACTGTTCATATTAGTAGTTTGCATAAAAAGAAACACTTGTTGTAGTTTACTGCATATTGCTATTATTATAATATAAAGAGTAAAAATGGAAGTTTGTAAATAATTTCAAACTATATTTTAAATACAGTATTGATACTGTAATGAAAAAGAATGTCCTGCAAGCTTCAGTGTCACCTTTAGTTTTTTACATGGTTTCTGGCCTCTACATCAAACTTCAATAACGCTATGAACTGAACTTCAAACTGTAATGTTTCCAACTGCAGTTGAAGGCCGCACAATATGGAGATTCCTTTTGAAACTACAGAAAAGACAGGCTGGAGAAAAACTTTACATTTGGATGTAAATGAATAAACTTCAGTGAGGGAGTAGTGTGAATGGTTTAGTTTCTATGTATTAAATTAATTATGTCAACCTTCTTAGAAACTTTTACATTTTGAAGCAGAGTTGTTGAAGCAGTGGGATTTAAATTTGTTTGCTAGTAGTATCTGTTCAGTGTGACTGAGCCTCTTGCATCTCAAAAGATTTGTTCTTTTCATAATAATAACTTATGCCTTATTCTGTTTTTACGAGGATTGGATTTATTGGAAATATAACGCCATAAAAATCTAATCCTGCCGCAGCAATTTGATAGATGCCCAATATGGCCATATTTCAAAGCAGATTATCTTCTGGGAGACTATAATTAGCGGCCAGTCACCGTGTATGTAACTGTGGCACAGGGCTCTGACAGGCCCACAGATTTTTTTGAGGCCCAGCCAGTGGATAAAATCATGGAAATGTTTATGAACATGATCACAAGCAGCCACAGTTGTTTATGGAGAGATTAGTTTTTTACATACAAACTGTGGTCAGTGCAGTTTGCCTGTTTATTTTCAGCTAAAAAATAAAAGTGTATGGATATATGGAATCGTAAAGACCTCCCAGAAAAGGGCTTTTACTAACACCTTCCAAATAACAACAAAAATATTATATCATAATAGCCATTCAAATAATTTATTTCTTTATATATTAGAGCTATACATATTTGCAAAGTTCAAACTTTTTAAAGTTTGGAAAGTTTTTATAGAGATTAAAAATAAGACAGTAAAAATCTGTAAATAAATTACCACGAAAATGTATATTTTTTCTAGAAATAACTGCAAAACCATCACATAACGCTTGATAATTATCTCAGTCCATAAAAGGATAAAAGGCGGCTCTTTTTCCTCGGCCCATCTCTTTTGTGGACTGTAAACTTGGATCATCTGGGTTCACTATGGGTTGAAATCAGTCACAGTCTGTCTAACTTAAGTCAAGCAGACAGGGATGATGGGCTTTAGGAAACCATTCATTGCAGCAAACATACACTTTTCAAGCCCCATTGAAACACTGACCTGCTCAAATGATCTGGGGGCAGAGTATCTGTTGCAGTTACCTCACTGCTCCCTCGTTTTCCCCTACTTTTTTGTTTCATGTGAACCAACATATCAACATATTGCTGTTCAAAACATATTTTTTCCACAAATGTTGGAAAATGTCCGCCCTGCTGTAATATTTAACTTAATACAAAATGTGTGTCTCTTGTCTTCCACAATGGAAATAAGTCTTGAAAGTTATTGTTTTATCCTTGACATTTTGTAGGCTAGACGTTTGTATTTTAAATCTTTGTTCCTCACAATGTCAAATAAACTAAATACTTCTGAGCTGTAGCTGTGTTAGCTAGTAGGAAGTTAGTTGGTTTGCTAACTTAGTTAGTTAGGTTAGCTTGCCAGGTAAAATTCTGTAGCAGAGTTTATACATACAGAATGGATGATTAACAATACCTGTGCTGGCCGGTGTAGTTCTATGACAAAGGTTAGCTGTAACTAGATAGATAGCTGAAAAAGTTGGCTACCTAGTTACAGCCTGGCTACCTAGCTAGCTAGCCACAGATTTCTTTACTGTTCATGTTTCACTAACGATAACACGCGCACCCACACACACGCACACACACACACACACACTGGACCAATCGTTGCCCTGGACACATATAGTCACACCCATCTAATTGTAATTGCAATTATTAGGATACATTTTATGTGTAGAAAATAAGGAATAATTGACTAATATTGCCAAGACCAAAAATCAAGAATGAACCAGTCACAAATAAATAGTACAATAGTAATGAAAAAGTTTTTATGTATTTGATCAACTTATCAAAAAAACATTTTTTTTTATCAACTGAGGTAAAATAACACATACAGCATAACTAAGAAGCTTTATATTATCATCCATTTTAATTAATTGACTAATAGTATTATTTATTTATATTTTTGACTTATCAGATAACCTTGTACCGGATTTTGCTAGTTTGGGGGCTTAATAGTATGTGATTTCTTTACCGTTAAAAAAGTAAAGGTCAAGGTAGTGTGGCTGTGTGAGTACTGTGTTACAATCACATTGCATGTTTTATGTGCACTTCATGCATATAAATCTTAACAGTTATGTAAAATCTTGTGCAGGCCTACATGCGTGTTTTCCCTTTCGTTTGCATTTCCAGGTTTGTATCTGCAGCGCACATAAGAGCCTGTTTGTTCCCATCCTGTGTGTGTGTTCCTTCATCCCTGCCAGTGTCGAGCCAAGGGCCCATCTGGCTCGTATGAGGGCTGCTGCTTCACGGTGCCTCAGCCTGATTCATGGACGCTGGACAGCCTCAGCTGCTATCCCACTTCCACCGTTTTACATCACATACCTCTCCAAAAAACACTCCATATCTCCCAGCTCCCACCGCTCTCCCACCGACAGGCAAGCTCTACAGAGACGCTACATTTCTCTGAGTAGGTAAAATCTTTCAAAAAATCTTTTACATCTGCCTGTCCATCTGAATTGCGAAATCGCTGCTTGTTCGTCACATGGGACTTGCTCTGCAAAGCCATCTTTTTTTTCCCTCTCCCTTTGCTTTCTCTCAGGGATCAACAATTTTACCTCAAATACCACAAACCCTCCGTGCCACGCCCTTATGGAAGTGATGTGTGCGCAAATTACAACAAACATTCCTCTGTGTGTTGTTTTTCCTTTCTCTTCCCCTTAATTCACTCTGCATCTTAATTACTCACTTTCTTTCCGTTGTCTTTTCAGCTTTCACACTTGCCAACGTGACGCAACCACAAATACAGGGTTGCCAGTTTGTCCTCAGACTCCTGGACAAGCCTCACTGCATTGGCTGTGCAACTCTTGGGCAATTCTGTTGCACAATCTGCAGCCACGAGGCGCTCATAAATTCTCACATATGCACTTATAGGCACTCCCCTGTCAGTCCTACAGCAACAAGACACAGAGCCCAAGAAAAGACAAAGGCACATAAATAGAATGAATTATAAATGGATGCTGACAACTGGATTGGATTCATGTGCTGGTGTGACAGTAACCTATGGCCTGTAACACACTGTGCAGAGGGGCACACTGTCTCAACAGATTCACTTATACTGTGTGCAATATAAAATGCAGTCAACATTAAACTGTTTTGAACTAAAAACACAGCAAGATAAATTTCTGTCTCCTTTTTGCTATGTTTTTTGCTGAAACTACATCAGTCCAACTTTTCAAACCTTTCCTTTAATTTTCGGCTGATGCGATGCAGTCACCACACTGTAAAATTGCCAACTTATTTTCTTTAGTATAAATATAAATGATGAAGTTGTTAGACCTTGGAAATATAAATTGTCATTGAAGATTTGAAAAAAATACTAGTCCTAATGTGATTCTTGAGAATCTGTGATTAACTGGACAGTCACAAATTTTTCACAACTTGTGTTCTTTTGTTGTGGAATGCAAGAAAATCAACATTCAGAGTTGACTCCATGTTAACTTCATAAAAGTCCACTACAGTTCCACTAAAGTGTAAAATGAGTTACATAAAATAAAACGTTCTCTTATTATTAATTGTAATTAGATTAATATGTCATGTCGACTTAATTTGTCCAGTTAAAGTCTTGTAACTTGATGAGGAGACTTAATATTCAACTGATCATTCACATGTTGGATTATTATCATATACTCTTATAAAATGATCCAGACTTGACTTGACTTTTTCCTAACATAATGGAAGTCCTTTTTTGTATGTCTCATATGAGTCACATGGTCTTCTTTTATAAAATTACAAGGTTACAATCCTGACGAAGACTGGCTTCCACTTCAAGCACTCCCCACACTCTTCAGGCATTAAAGCCATAGTTACATATTTATATGGACAGATACCAGTCTGAATGTGGCTGCCAGCAATACAGCAAAACCAACAATAATTTGATACGGTAACCCTGGAGGGATCAGATTTGGCCTGCTTTCCTAGTAACTAATAACAAATAATAAACCCAACTGAACCTGGAAATCATCATTAAATTATGAAGAGGTGAAAATTTACAGATTTAAGTTACTTTAGCTTAGATTGTAAAAAAAAAACAAAACAAAAAAAAGTAATGTGACATTATAAAAAACTTGAGCTAAATTAACGCACATAGAAATTACTTGGCGTTACATTTTTTAACTTTGGATGTGTAGTTTCATGGGGACACTGCGACATAACATGAAGGAGATTTGAGAGCATACACAAAATGTGTCTAAATGGAAATGGGCAGACGTAACACGTGTCAAGTGATTAGACTGCGTAACAGCATCCATTGATATGTACTATGTTCATGGGACAATTTCCATCTCTGCTTTGCTGCTGTTAAATCTCCAGTTCTCTTTTTATATACAGGTAAGTTTAGGATGATTCATCATTTAGTAGCAAAATTTGTAGAAGACAAGGTACTGATACATAGAACTATATGTCAGAGAAGATGGAAGCAACAAGTTCTAAGTGATTTCTGAGCATATACGGTATGCATAAGGGATTCTGGGTAACTTTTATTTGGCATATTTTCCTTCCTTGAATACATTTATAATGCTATGTTAGTGAGAAGTAAGGACAACATCATTCTATGATCTGCTAATTTACATAAAAATAGTCTTTTAAAGAAACAGTTTGATATTTTGGGAAATTAGCTAAGTTATATGAGACCACTATTGTATTTGTCCATTTAATCCTGCTCCTCTTCTTGCTCCTCTACCTGGCAGTGGCCATGGCCAGCCACCTCTCCTCTTTCCACCTGTTGCTGCATAATGGCCAGTAGCATCTAGATTATTTATTTTTTTGCCCCACAACTTCTCCACACCCTCTTTCTTTGTTTTTTGCTTATCCATCTTGACGACTGATAAACACGCCCTCCTTCATCCACAGACGTTTAGCTCTAACAAAATCCATTTGTACGTTTGTGTAGACCAGACTAAAAATAAACTTTAACAACAACATGTGGCGGTTTTAAAGTGGATTATGTGCAAAACGCAGTGACCTCCTGAGGTCATGTTGTCACTGTGAACTTTAGAGGTGCTGGTGGACCGTTTTTGTTACCTTTTGACCGAGCAATGCTAGTTGCTTCCCCCTGTTTCCAGTATTTATGTCAAGCTAAGCTAACTGGCGGCTGGCTGTAGCTACATATTCAGCGTCCAAACGTGGGAACGCTTATTGATCCTCTGATCTGACGCTCGGTAGCAAATAAGTATATTTCTCAAAATGCCAAACTGTTCATTTAAATCAACATCCTGCACAGCAATGGGACCCACAGGTCTGTTTGGTGTTTTTTTTTTTTTAAATGCTGCAATTAAAGTGTTTCTTTGTCTGTCCACAGTGACTGTTACTGTTTGTGAAATCCCAAAAAATCCCAAACATAGAACACATCATTTCCTGTGACCCAAAATGTTTTATGTCCCTGAAAGACCTACTAGTGGAAAAACACAAATTATCTGGCTGTTATCAGTGGGAGATAAAGTAGAAAAACAGATACGAATTTCAGATTTTTCCTTTAAGCTGGGTGAAAAGTAAGCCAAGGGTAAAGTCATCTGAAACAGAAGTAAATCCACATGAGCAGGGTTTTGCTGACAGATGTCTATATGTCGGTCCAGATGACTGTTGGAGGAGATTAAAAAGAAATAAGCCCAGCCAGGATGTCTGTTTTATATTCTAATGTTTTCTCCTGTTTGAGATTGCAATCAATAACATCACCTAGTCATATTAAAATACTTTGTGGCGTGTTACTGTTTAATGATATTAGCCTTGTTCCTCTAGGTCAAACATAGTCCTGCACACAGGAGACCCTGAAGCCACCGTTTAGTCTCTGACAATTTCAGTGCCCACAACATTGACACATGCAGGACATGTGATTTTCTCTGGGCAAAGTAAGCCCCTAAAAGCAGTGCCAGTGCGAGGCTAAAGAGCAGCACAGCGCTCGTATTGATGCAGTCACATTGCTCTTGTTTTGCTAGCCGTCATTTCCTAGAAATTCCTGTCTGACTTCATTCCTTCAGCCCATTCCCTCTGATCTGCGTCACTGTCTGCCAGTTGTCTTTTTGCCTTTACAGAGAAACACATGCAAGCTGGACCTCGCAAACTGTATATCGCTTCCGCTGACAGAAAAAAAAACAGTGTACATATTGTTGTCTGCAGTCATTTTTCTCTCATCATGTGATTTCATTAAAAAATGTCCGCCCTGCTTTTCTGTTGGTATTTATACTCCCCCGCTCTAAAAAAAGTCCCTTGGCTGTAGTAGATTACCCTTAAAATGATACGCTACACAAAATCTGTCATTTGAGTATCAAACACTCACCCAGTGTTGGCTTGACAATGGCTGTAAAAGGTCCATAGTTTCCTTCTTCTCATAGAACAGCAGCTGTGGTCAGATTGGACCCAGGTCGTGGCAACTGATTCAAACCGTGACAAAGTTTCATGATGGAAAAAGGACATCAAAACATTTTTTAGAAATTGTCAAACTTTACCTACATCGTGAGCTCTGCGTCTTATGTTCAGTATGTTTCAAACATAGCTTTGCCAAAATATGGTTAAATTTACAGCTTCCAGCACAACATTAAGAATCCAGGAGGGCAGCGGTGTGACAAGGAAGCAGTGTATTTGAAATTGCTATAGCTATTTGTTTAAAGGGATAGTAAAATTAAGGAACAGTCCACATTTTTGAAAATAAGCCTATCCACTTTCTTGCCAAGCGTTAGATGAAAAGATTAATTATAATGCTACAACCAGCAGCCGGTTAGCTTGGTTTAGCATAAAGACTGGAAACGGGGAAAGAGCTAGCCTGTTTTTGTCAGAAGGTAACATAATGCTCCTAGTAGCACTCCTAAAGTTTGCTACAATACAAACATAATTTATGGTTATGTGCTTGACTATTACTTGGCCAGGCTAGCTGTTTCCCTCTGTTTCAACAGGTGCAATCTTCTCATCTAACTCTTCAAGAAAGATAATAAGTAAATGTAACCAGGTGAACCAGGGGTACGGAGTTCAATAGTGTTATGTGTTATATAATGTTATGTAATTGCTGGTGGGATTACTGCAGCGATAAGGTTCCTCACTTTAAGAGTACTAACGTTACATGGCACCGATCGCGCAAGAGAGAAGAGTTTCGGACGGGCGTTGTAGAGAAAGGGCACAGGATGTACTTCTTGGTTATCGATATGGAGGATATCTCCATAAAGTAAATTAATAATCCTTGAGATCGGCAGACGGAAAAGTGAACTAGCTAGCAGACCAAGGACCAAGACCAAACTGTTATTTCTGAGTTTCTGTATGTGTTGGGCAAATTGTATTCTGTGAATGGGTGTATTTTATATTTTATGGTAAATTCAAATATTTCACCTTGAGTTTAGCATTGCGTGGCTAAGTGAATGTATTTGTTAATATTTGTTTTTTATTTTTCTCTATTTAAAGGCCACTACTGTTGTCTAGTCTAGAGTGGTGTTATCTAATCTAGATTTTGACTGTTTTATTGATTTTGTTGTCGAGAATTTACGTCTAGTGCTCCCGTTAGCAGTAACTGAAGTCTACAAGAGCGAGTGTAAACTAGTTTATGGCAGCTGCTTACATATTGTGGTATGGTTAAGGGGTACTATGGTTAAATCACATAGTTGAGATCAGATGCGATAAGCAAAGGACAAGTAAGAAAGCTATTCCTGTGTTTTGTATAACCACCAACTGCCTTAAATCCTTGACTTAACATGATTAATGCTGTTGTCATTTGAGTCCAGTTGGGGAATAAAAATTCATCAAATTTATTGTGTGTTTGGCCTCATCATTCCTGGCCTGGCCACATGTATTTTCTAAAATGCTTAACTATTCCTTTAACAATGACTTAACAATAGTAGTGTTGAACCCACACATAATTATCTCCCAACTCTGCAGGTCCTCTCAGCTCTACAGACAGTTTTAGCATCTTTTAGCTTATTGTTTTGGTTTACGCCTGCAAATAAACTGTTTTGGTCCACTCTTACCACTCTCATAGTGTTCTTTTCAGCAGAATCAGGGAGCTGTTTTCAGCAAAAAACAGATCATAGAAAGCAAAAAACAACGCTAAAGGAGAGTACATATTGGACTTAATTCACCAGGTAGCAAGAAATAGGACTCCAAATGAATGCTAAAGTTTCCCGTATTTGTTGCTAATAAGTTTGCCTTAACAGCTTCTTTCCGCTGCCGCCAAGTGGCCAAATGATCAGCTAATGTAATTTTAAACCATAAACCTGTGTTGAGCATGTATGTGTTGAGCATATGGATGGACAGTGGAGTCTGGATGAATACTTTCTTAGCCCCAATTAAAGTTCTACTGGTTTGTATTTCAAAGAGGATTCTGCTAAGTGATTTTTCTCACACATAACGCCACAATATTTCCCTTTGTGCCTTTTTTAGTTAACATTAAATAAATAACGAAGAAGCTTCAGTGATTCCCACAATGGAACTATAATATCATTCCAGTAAAAGTCTGGAAAAGAAAAATTGAGGTGAACCATATTGCTATTGTTGGATGAAAACCTAAAAGTCAAACTTCTGCTGGTGTCACCTGAGTAAAACAGAGTTGTTTATAATATAACCACCATGCCTTTTCTTTTCCCCTTGTTGGTTCTGAACCTACAAGATGAATTTAACAAATTAGAGTAAAAATGTGGAAACATATCAATTTACAGTGTATTGTTTGCTGTCTGTCTGCCAGTCTCATGAATGCACACACACTGATTCTTCATCCTTCTCTTTCTGTTCCTACCCCAACCTCAGACCCCCTGAGACCCCACCGTCGATGTGCTTTTCCGTCTGGAGGTCCAGAGGTTAAGTTGTCCACAGCATGTGTTAGTGCTCAGGTCAGCAGCAGCCAGGACCTGTGATGACAGAGTGTGTGAATGCTGGGGAGTGTCAGGGGTTAAGTGTGTGTACAGGGGTTGGATGGCAGGCTGGGTATAGGAGACACCCCAAAAACACTTCCTTCCACCTGGTTACCTCCTGTGCAGAATGAACAGGACTGATAGGATGCTTTGAGGAGGAAAATACAGTGGTCCGGCAATTTATATTAAGGGTTGATGCTGAAAAAAACCGAGTTACTTCACCACCAAGATCACTAAACAGTGAAATATCTCACTTCTGAAGTGAGTTTGCATTTTAGGACTGCAATGTTATGTAAGTGTTGTCAATGTGATGAACAGAGATTGCTCAAAAGTCTAGAAATTATTTTGCAGACAAAATGTAGTATTGTGCCAACTGGCAGTGGTTTAAACAGCCTTTTAACTGGTAAATTTTTGCAATATCATGTATCTTAAATTTTAGCATTTCTAAATAAACATTTGTTACTATAAAACGCAAAAGTGTATACATCCTTTCATCCATTTTAATAACTGTTCAATTTGTTCACGTCTCAGATACATCAAATGGATCTTGTTACAAAATACAAAATACCCCTCAAACAAATGTATCAAACTAAAATACAAGATACTGGGGCCAGAAAATATTTCTATTTGCTATTTTCAAATTACAGGAAAATACATTTGTAACACTAGGCATGCATAAAATGGCATGATCATTCAGATTTTAATAATGTACGCAAAGGCTCTGGGGAGAGAACAGCACGTAGAATATGTATGTATAAGCAAAACTGTAAAAAAAAATATATATATATATTAATAAATAAAAATACTGCAAATAGTATGTCTTGTACAGTATGTATAAACTTGTTTTCTGTCCAGTTCAAAAAAATGGCAACTAAGACCCAACCACGTAGTTGCCTTTAAGAACATCTAACTTTTCAAATGGTGTTAACCGCCTCCTGTGTGGTTGGAATTATTCCTGCAAGTGAGAACAGTCTCTCACCCACTGCTGAAGAGGGGAGGGTTGTGTAAAATCGAGCAAAAGGTATTTCAGATACAAGTAATAGAAATACTGCCCACCTCTGTCAGGACTCACATACAGACAGACACATACACATCTAGATGAAATTTAGAGGTTCCATTTTAATCACTGTATGCTGCATGCCTTTGGACTGTAAAATGAAACCAGAACATCTGGGGCAAAGCCACACAGACAAGTGGAGAACATGGGGAGAACATGCAAACACCAGCCAGCTGGTCATCAGATTCAAACTGAAAACCTTCTGTACCAAGCATCGAGTCAATGTGCCAATGGGTGTCTCTATGACTACATAACAAATTATTTACTGTGCGCATTCAACCAAAGAGCCACAGCACACATGGTAGTGACATAGACAATCTGAAAGGTTTCACACACATGTACACATTTAACATGGTGAGAATGACAGAAGCAGCTGCTAGCGTGATCTGGAGGTCATGTTAGATCACAACACTCAGGAAAAAAACAAATTCTTTAACCCAGGGGGTTGTCTAAGTTGTGAGTTACTGGATCACATGGTTATACAAGGCTATGAGTGTTTCCCTCAATGTGTGTGTCTGTCTAAGAGTGACAAAGAGAGAGTTTGTGTGTGCGTGCATGTGTGTGTGTGTGTGTGTGTGTGTGTGTGTGTGTGTGGAGTTTTCCATTAGCACTGTTTTACTTCTTCCATTTTATATTGCTAAAATAATTTCACTCAGAAGTCTAAACGAGCGCAGCGGGAGCCTATTTGTCCCAGCAGGACAGTCTTTAAAACCATCACTTCACACTATGCAGAACATAAAATTAATTAACACCTTGAAAAATAATTGCACTGCAGCCCAGAGCCAAAAACCCAGCTCCAGAGGACTACACACAGGTGTGAACTTTGAGCCAGCAGACAAGTGAAAGATGTTATTGTTCTGTGTACTCAAAATGCACGTGAGAAAAAAGAAGAAATAATTGTATGCATTTGTAAGGCTATAATGCACACCTGACCAATGCCAGCGGCTTGTATTTGTGTTTTTGGAAGGCGGAGGATTTTTTCCATTGTGAATTTGAGAAAAAGAATGCTTATTTAATCTGGATTTATTTGAATATGGCTGCATGTGTGGAGCCAAAATACCTATTGGCAGTTCTGCTGCGAGGCAAGACTCTAACAATCCAAAAATCTGTCATTATCTGACTGGCAGTATAAAAAAGTTCCATTTAACTACACTCTGGGGTGTATTAAAGAAATAATGGCCTTTTCAGTGCAAGGGAGGCTTCATTAATAAAAGTAATGTTTTAGCTTTGGAATTTTGCAGGTGTGATTTGTCTTCATCTTTAATGGTACGGACTGATTAAGAAAGCAAACAGTGTGTGTGTGTGTGTGTGTGTGTAAGTGTGTGTGTGTGTGTGTGTGCCCAAATGTACCTACATGCATCTATACGCCAAAGTGTGTATCCGCAGGAGTGTTCGTGAGCACCACAGGTGATTAGAGCACCACTGCTTGTACTTTTCCAGAGTGTGTGTGTGTGTGTGTGTGTTGTCGAGTGTGTCTCAGTGTCCTCTCATTGGCTGAATTATTCGGGCTTAGCAAACAGAGCTGACAAGACTATGAGTGATCCTTAACGTTGCTATTGACTTAGACTTTATTTATAGAGTGTGTGGTCCCGCTGCACGAGCTGCACGCAGCGCCACCCCCACGAGGCCTGCGAGCAGACACGATTAATCAGAAGAATGTTATAATTAGGCTTAATACCCCCAGGCTGCATGGACACACACACTCACACACACACACAGAAACAACACTATATGTGAACATGAACATAATGTATGAATGCATGTGGTGCGCAAACACACACACACACACACAGAGTGAGCCCTGTGTACGTAAGCAGGGCGGATGGGTTGCAGAGGTTTTTGGAGGGGCTGGGTGTGCTGTTAGTCCAAAACGCTTTAAGGCTTGTTCTCTTCATCGGAGAGGTTGTTAAACAAAAGTCAGTTTGTTACAGTAGTGGGGGCCAGCGGGGGTATTAATACACACCAATGCAGATGTCTGAGCATTTACAGACATCCGTGAGAAAGCCTGTTGTGTTCAGTGTCAAATCTGATGTCTGGTGATCCCTATTTGGCTGGGCCTATTTTGGTTGGAGGGTCCACATGAGCGCCTTCAAAAGTACATATTTGTCTCCGAGTGCACTTTTCTTCTATAGTGTGAATCATAATCACTGTCTTTCTTTTTCTCAAGTTGTGGCAAAAATAAATACAAAGACTCCATTTAGTAATTATCATCAGCTGAAGAAAAAATGAATACGACAGCAGCTATTTTCAGAATTTTTATTTTATTATAAATAGTAGTAATAATGCGCTTGTACACATGACCTTATGTCATATCGCTTTGTCCAATAATACAAAAAATATATCAAAGGAATGAAAGGACTGGTTCATTCTAACATAGATGTGCAAAACAAGAGTGCTTGTGAAGGCACTGTGTTTGCTTGGATAAATATTGTCACTCACTTGTACGTTGTGGGAAATGTTACTATGACGCTGTTCCCATACAGTACATTTGTGACAATAAATGTGTCTGTCTGTAATCAGTATGCAAAGTGGAAACAAAAAAAGCTCCCAAGCCACACAAAAAAATAACATAAAACACAGTTTTGGCTTTGTCATTCCTGGTCATTTCTGTTTACATTGGCATTCCCTTGATTCATTCTTGTCCTCATGATACTACATTGACTTAAGTCCTTACAAATGTGGTCCCCTCAGAGTCCTATTACAGCAATATTAACAATGTTTCGCATTTGTTTTGGACCCAAAAGCCTTCAAAGGCACATGTGTTGTTCCTTTGCAAAGTCCCAAAGTAGATCCAGAGAATGAATCCAAAGTGTTTCATAAGACTTTAAGAGGCACGTTTGATTTTTTTTGTTTTAATGATGAGGTTGACTCTAAGATACGTGATATTGCACTTCTGGTCAGCTGAGAGAATGGCTGTCTTTAGTCTTAACACTCTCGACCTCTCGTTTTCTCAAATGTCTCTCGGTCGTGACTTGTGACCTGGTGGCTTTTTCTCGCCGGGAGAGGATCTTTAAAGGGTTTTTTAACCCTGTGATCGATCTTGCCTATCCCCCACCCCCCTCTCTCATCTGTCACTTTCCCTAAAGTCACCCCCCTGACCTCAACCGAGTTCCTCTCTAAAACTACAAAAGGCCGGGATCCCTGCCTCACCGTCCGAAACATCAATGAGAGAGAAGGAGTAAGACAGAAAGAGGGGAGAGAGGTGGTGGTGGTGGTGGTGGTGGTGGTGGGGGGTGTTAGAATGAACTTTCTCTGCAGTACAGCTGTGGTGTACATTAGAGTTTCTGATACAATAAAACCCACAGATTCGTTTGCTCACGTTTGTTTTCTCTGTCTCTGGAATTTCTCTCCATGTGTGGGATGCAGAGTTCTCAAATAAATGCAATAGGATCAACAAAGCCCTTTTCTTTTCCCCCTTTCAGCAGATACAATTTGGGGATTAATTTGGAGATACATGGAATTTCATACGTACTCATGTGGCCCTAAGATATGTAAACATGCTCCTTTAAGCATCGGCTCAAAGGCTGGTAGTCTCTGAGGATAGATTTGGGTTTGCTGTCCTCACAAAGACTCCCCAGGCAGAGTCCACGAATGGTGTGTGTGTCACTGGATTTGCCTGTGGAAAGTGCCTCTTCATGGCACCGTTGATGGTCAGAACTCCACTGAGCCAACCACGTTAAGTGCTGACATATCTGCTGTTCATCTACAATACTGATGCAGCAATGTTCAGCCAACAGTTTTTGGTCAGATATTCCTTTTTGTGGTCCCTTCTTTTTTTTGTCCATTTCTCCACCAAGAATGAATAATATAATATCCCGCAATAGAGAATGTGTCCTGGTAAATTGGAGCAAACTTTTGGCCCAGATATTAAAAGATTTTCGTCGCTGTACACACAAATGTCCCTCTGTGAAGTCCGAAGCTCATGATCAGGTGATTTCAGGCCTCAGATAAGGAAGGGCGCCTGTAAAAAAAGAAAGGATGAAACAGTTGTTAAATTATTACCAGTGAGAGGGGATTTTTTTTTTAAAAGGGGCAAAGATGATAAAAGAGATATATGGCTGCAATAAATTTTGGGCATGTGTTTTAGCGTGCCATTCCACTAACATATGGCTGTTGTTAGCATAGCATGTGCTAACAGCGGTTTAAGGTGTAAGGTCAATGGAGGGAGATGTGAGAACAGAAGTGTGAGGATACCTCAAATAAATAGAACAACTAGATACCTCACACTCAGAAGCAAAACATTTACAATTACAGTAAAAATTCAAACTGGGAGAATCTTAAATCCAGGGTGTGATGTGGGATAAATGGAACATTTATATATATATGCAATATTCGGGTCTCCCCCCCAAGAAATGTTTGACCACATACCAAAACAATCTCAGTGTCATACTTTTCAGTTAACTGTTCACTTGTGGTTTCTGTAAATTGTCTTTCCTGACAAGGTCTAAATGAGGCTTCAACGCCTCCTCCACACTGCTAGCACTACAATTATGGTAAAGAAGTTCTGAGTGATTTGTATATTATTTCAATGAACATTTAATAATGTTTTGTATAAAACGCTGCAGTTAGCACATAAAATACTTATAATGTAAAATACTTTTCAATTGTTACATTACAAAGTTGCTAAGACCCCCAAATTCAAGAAATGATGCGCATGCACATTTTCCATAGCAGACTTCTGATGTCATCACTTCAGTGTCATAGTTATAAGCAATTAGGAAGTATCAATGGGATTTTGAGCTGTTAAAGAGGTCTCCAAGACCTCAAACAGAACAATAAACAATTGTTTATTTTTTTAAATCTATCTTATGGTTCTCTCTAACACCAACTGTGGTTGCAGATCTTTGCTCTGAAGCACAGGAAGTGGTGTGTTTTATGTCTCTGGTTTCTGGAAGACTTGAGCATTTGGTGTGAGCTTTGATTGCCACCATGGCTGAACAGGTAAAGAAAGTTCATCAACAGAGGCTCCAAAGAGAAAGACTCTACAGTATTGGGCGCACTGATTGACAGGTGACCTCTGCAAAGCGCTGCGCAAAAACACCAGTGTAATGCCGGCTTAGCAACAGAGACATTACCTAAATAAAAACAAATACGTGTTTTGTGGATTACCGCTGTAGTTTCCGTGAGGCAGCCCGGTGAGAGCTACATGTCGTCAAAATTTTCAGCAGTACGGACCGGTCTCTTACACTGGAACCTGGAGCAGCACCATTCAACACTGCTTCCCCAGCTGACCTCAGTCCTAGCACCTGTTTCTAATAGCCGCCCTGCCAGAGGCTATTAGGATCCGTCCACCCCCAGAAAGGACCTTTCCTCTGCAGCTCCAAACCCAACCGCACACCGGCTATCCAGTCGCACTGATTAATCACATCAAGATGGACTGCTCTGGTTTGTAACGCAGTGGAGGTGCGCGTGCTGTCCTGGTGGCTGCCTTTGAGCTTGTGTGTGTGTGTGTGTGTGTGTACATGCACAGTGCCACATGCTAGAGGTTTTTCACGTGTGTCACCCTAATTCTTAATTCTGTTCGCTTTGAGATATTGGACCGAGATATTTCATTAGACATTTGCTGCTCTCGGATATTAAGTCAGATATTCATTTGATACCTGCCGCCCCACGGAGCTATATGCAGTCAGGCTCGCTGGACCGTTGCCACGCTCTTTGAAGGGCCCGGTTGTCTCGAGGTTGCCACAAGGTCAGTGGATGAACCTGATTGGTCAACCCCCTGTGGACCAAAATTGGAAATGGCGGCCGCTGTAATCACGCTGTGACGGAAAACGATGTTGCCTTCCAAAGTTCGATGGAGATTTGTTTGAAGTTGATTTTAACCCTTAAAGTAACAGTAATAGGAAGTGAAAAGACCCTCTCATTGCTGTACAGGTAGGTATTCTCTGAGGGCAAACATTCTGAGGAGGGCTATCGCACACAACTAGGGCTACACTTTACCCTGATGGCCGCTGACAGTACAGACTACCTAACCGCAGATTTCAGTGTCAGCGCTTCACAAATGGAATCAGATCTGCACAATTAACCCCAACACTTGAGACTGCACGACTGGACCCGGAAAAATGTTTGCTTGCTTTAACAAGCAGTACTGCAGCGACCTGTGTGTTGTCAGCTTTTTTTTCCATCCCTGGAATCAAAGCAAGGAATTTGCGGTTACAAGTTATGTGTCTTAGACCACTGGACTACCAGAATGCCTGATAATCATACACTGTATCGTCACATGTTTTCATCTTAATTCTTTCACTGAAAATAAGTGATTGCCAGCGGTTTGCAGTAGAAAGTTGGAAAGGTCTTCCAATTACATAAAGTCATAGATTAAAAACAATCCTGCGGCTTTGTTGTTCAGCGGTCACGTGATCTCTAAGCCCTGAGACAAGTTTTTTTTAAATGCTGACAGATATGTTGCTGTTTTGTGCACCAGTTACGTCAAGCATGTCGGTGAGATCCACACAACTACTGTTAACACTTTGTAAAATCATGTTTGATTGTTTTTTCTTAACAAATGAGTAAACACTAGGATGTATTGTCAGTTGTAGATCTGTATTTGATGCTCTATTGATGCTTGTATGTTGTTCTTCAAATGTAAGTCGCTTTGGATAAAAGCATCTGCCAAATGAGTAAATGTAAATGTAAACATATAAGCAAAGATTACTGTGTACCTGGGTGTGGAAGTAAAATGTGAGAATAAAAAGGTGAAGTCTATTGACCTTACTTTGTCCGTACTGGCCGTACTGGTAGGACGCCACGTGGTCCACGGTGTAGCCCGGTGAGCTGTAGGAGGGGGTACAGTAGGACTGGGAGCTGGGAAGGGAGGGCAGAGCCGACATGGAGGGAACGCTGGTGAGACCCTCCAGGCCCTTGATGTGATCCATGCGCTGGCTGCAGCTGGCGGCCATGCCAGCAGGGGGCTCGAGGCCGCCCGTCAGAGGGGAGATGGCGTAGTCGCTTTGGGGCTGATGTGGCACACCGCCCGGGTTCAGCAGACCCATCACCTGATTGGAAGGAAAGAAAGAAGGAATGAAGGAGAGAGTTGAAAGTTAAGTTAGTGTATTTTGTATTCTGTCAGAGTGGATGGCTCTAATGTTAGCAGGATTTGTTGTATTGTTGTTGCGGTAGTTATTATAGTTGACAAATGATTTGTCTCCTATCATTTGTTGCTCATGTAGACATCATCAATGAGATTATAAAAAACAGTCTGCAATTTGGAGTTTTAGATTTGGAATTGGCCCTAACGTTAGCGGGTAAAAACAAACATACTTTTTTACAAATAAGACATGAGGGGCGGAGCCCCTATGTGTAAGATATGTTTTTCTGTTTTGTTTTTTGTTTCTGACAAGGCTTTATAACACATTACATATCCCTAATATTTAGAGTACAAGCACAGAAGTGTATGTAATTCGTATCAACACACACACTGACACAAACACACACACTCAACCACACACAGGAAATCCCCCTGTCGCGGACATCAAAAGGCTCCCAGCCAGCCCGTCCCAGACAGAGATAGCACCAGAAAGGAAGAATTAAGCAATTTGTCTCAGATCCACGGCTCCACTTATTCTAAAATTCCTTTTTGACACTGCTCCAAAAAACCATGGCACAAGATAACTTATCTCCGACAAAGATATGCGGACAAAGATAACACAAAAGAAAGGTCTGTGTGAGCTCGGCTCTGTTCGACCTCAGGATAGATTTGCAGTTTGAGAAATCCGTTAGCTCTTGACCTGGTCTTTATTAGCGACCAGATAATCAAATTTGGGGGAATATTCCTTGGCCAACAAAGAACGGAAAAGAGCCGAGGGGCAAAGTGTTTCAACTGGTTTCAAAACAGACTCGATACCACCAATCCCCCCTTCAACGCTTACTGAATTTACCTGTCCATCATCAAAAATCTCAGTAAACCGTTAATGAGACATTGCAACTGGCTTTATCACTTATGAAAGTAAGTCTAACTGAACCTGCTACCTCCAAATTTATGATATCCCACCTCCTTCTTAACAGAGCAAAGGCCTCAAGGCTCTTCCAGTTGTCCTAATAAGAAGCAGGTACGCTTCTCTTTGGGTCCTCTTGGAACCTCTAAGTGACATATTATTCTACATCTACACACACACATGGTACTGCTTAAGTCATTTCCCAAGTAGGGGAGGTGAATGGAGGAGTCCATGTTGTTTTGGAGAGGGGAGTTGTGTTTCATCCCGGTAACGTTTTCCTAAAAAATTAACCTGCGTTTGGAGGCTTTGGTTTTAACAGAAAGAGCGTAAGGATACGCTTTGGCTTAAACAAGCCACAGGGATGCACACGCTTTGAACTAGTGACTTTCCTGCTTGTGCTCTTGTCTGTTTGCCTTAATCACCTATAATCCCTCTCTCCCGAGCCTCTCCCTGCCTCATGAGATGGCTGCTAGCTGGTCCATCCAGGGTTTTTCATATTGTAACGCTGCCGTTGCCAGCGGCCTAAATCAGAGCATCCAGGAGTTAGCAGGGAAGAATGTCAGGATCGGGGGGGGGGAACATCTGAGATGGGACATTCCTTCCCCGCTGTATGAAATATATACAAATAAATTAGAACCTCTGCTTTCACGTGGAGGAATGTCGAGGCAAACATTTTCAGAATGCAATCACGAGAAGCTTCCCTTAAGGCTATAGTATAGTGGGGAGTGTATAGCAGTGTTATATGACCGCGAGGATGCTAGCTGTAAAGTATAAGTAAAAGCATGAGGACAGACTCGGCCAATAGTATTTTCAGAGGAAGGGATCCCCTCACGGCACACACCCCACACACATACAACCACATAACCAAAAATGAAAAAGAAGCATGAACTTATTTGTGAATAAAATTGCTCCTGTTTCCCTGTATCGCTGCTGCATTCAAAATAATAAAAATAAATGCAGTAATCAATCTTCCAGTCTAAACAGAAGGTTGAAAAGTTGACTTAGCCATGCTGCTCGACCATGTCGTGTAGTATCTGTGTAAAAGATGTTGCAGAATCCTTAACTGATCCTCAAAATGTCATGGAGTTGATCAATTATCTACACTGTGTGTGCGTGTGCGCCCCTGCAATGATGTGGATCCTTGAGCATGTGTATATTGGTGCGAGTGTGTCTTCACACTGCGGCGGCCTGTTCTCTGAGGAGTCAGACTGCGCCAGGCTGAAATCTCATTTTCTGCCTGTTAGGGTCTCTAACTCCTCCGTCTCCTCTGTTGTAACCTCTGTCTAGATGCAGAGACCTTGGGACTTCATGCCTGAATAATTGGCTGTAATTGTCTCTTCACTTCTCATTTGTCACACCCTCAATTGTCCTCTGTCCTTCTAGAGTCATCTTACTTTTCTGCTCTAACAGTGAGTGACCCATCGTCCAGTACAGTGTACAGTTGGTAGACGAGTGGATGAATCAGTACGCAGTAAGCAGCAAGTGTGTGTATTTATATGTTCCACACCTGGGAGAAATATTACTTGAGAAGGGTGTTTGACTTTTTAAAGCTCTTGATGTGTTGTGTCTGACAGGGTGAATCATGCGTATCTCAACAGGGTTCAACTCTTTGAAATCACGTTCAAATCTAATTCAGTTCTGCCTGGCTCTGGTGCGGCATGTTATGGGTATTATCCATGCAGGTAAGACTATCTTGGTCTCAAGAGGCATGCGGAGTGTCAAACACGCAAGTCTTATTCCTGTCATATTAATACACTGCAAGAAACACAAACTTAAATCTTTGGACTAGTATTACCTTTGTGGTTTTCTTACAACTATTTTATGGAATCAAATCAAAAGTTATCCCATCTCACAAATTGATGTGTTTTACTTTCTTCTAGGAAAAAATTCATAATCTTTTAAACTTGAGACTAAATGACTTTTCTCTTAGGGGTGCAGTCGGCTGCTTTATTGATTGAGCTATATCCCAATTCCACGTCTGACTCAAATCAGTTCAAATAGATGTATGTTAGGCTTCTGTCTCACCTGTGGAGAGAGTCCGTTTCCTATGGGATTACCGGGTCCTCCAGGGCTCACAAAGCTGTCTGAGTAGCCTGAGAAGGAGTGGCGTCCGGAGGCGAGGCAGTATGCAGAGCCTCCGTCACCCTGCCCTCCACCACCGGAGGCTTGGTGGCCCGAGGAGGGCGGGAGAGGCTGGGGCCGATGCACCGTGCTGGGGGGCTCTGACACTACCAAAGGCATCACAGATAAAGTTCAAACACTTTTAAGGATTCTCAATTCAAATTTGCTAAGTGGCTGATACTGGGAACTGTAAAAGTCACGTCTGTTCAAAATGTATAAACGGTTAAAGTTTTTTAAAGCCTTTCTCATGCAGAGTTGTGGGTGATTTTAATTTAACAAACAATTCTAATATTAACATTTCAACAAATAATGGTTTTGTGTTTTGGTTAGTAATTTAAGTTATTTCAAACACACAAAGGTTTTGGAATCAAACCAAATGAAAAATGCAATGTCATTAATATAAAAACAGATGTTTCTTAAAGAGGTGGTATTATGCTTTTTGTCTTTTTCCCTCTCCTTTATGGAGTTATATATCTTTTTTGTGCATGTAATAGGTTTGCACAGTGAAAATGCCCAAAGTCCAGCCCAAAGGGAGTTCCCATCTCCCACAGAAAACACTGCTCTGAACTGCCTGAAAACAGCTCGTTTGTAGTCCAGCCTTTACTTCCCTGTGACGTCACAAGTAAATACGTGTCATAACGCTCGCCAAGCAGCTAGTCCGACACGCCCTCAAAAACACCAGTGGAAAAACAGTGAGCTGCAGCACACCTCTCCTCTCCCTTCCAAACACTAGCTCCCCTCCAGGCACTCAGTGGACATAAAGTTGTTACTGTGATGTGGAGACAGAGCTTGGTTAAAACTTTATGGATGAAAGATACTTTTGTTACAGATTAATAACTCACCACTCTGAAACTCTTGCTCCAGTCTAAATTGCCAAGCTGGTAGCAACATGTACAGCTGAAATGAAGCTGTGTTTACTGGCTTCTGACCTGCCACTGACCTGCCCTTCTCTGCTTCTGATTGGCTAGTAGTCCTTAACTAGGAACTGCGCATGTGCAACTCCCAACAAAGATCATTGAGAGACAAGATGTATCACTCCATAGCTAAAACGAAGCCTTCAACACAGGGTGAAAAGAGGAGCTGCAGCATGTGTAGTATGACAAAAAAATATGGTGTTTTTTGAAAATTAAACCATGTAAACCTTTTCTGGTACAACCCCTGAATAGCATTTGGAACCTGAAAATGAACATAATACCACCTCTTTAAATAAAAATATATGTGGTTTATTTTTTCCATCAACAGCAAACCCTTTGCTCATAATAATAATAACACTTTGAACTGAAATATGATTTGCTACACTGTATATTTCTAAACATGTGAACTGTTAGTCACTCTGTCTCATCGCTTACCTTGTGCTATAGATGGAGGGGGGTAGCTGCTGTCAGAGAGCTGGTAGGGGGGGATGCTGGACATGGCGGAAGGTGGGAAACCCCCTGGGATCAGGTGATTAAATGCCATTAGTTGATTGGCTCCTGCTTGCTTCCTCCACCTTGCCCGCCTGTTGCTGAACCAAACCTAGAAAGGCAGTGATGCCGATGTTTGATGAGTGTGTGTGTTCTGGGATTAGACCAGTTTTTCTGTCTGCAATACTACAATCTTACACAATCCATTGATTGTATTAGTAAACATATTTAAAGGAACACATCACAATTAAACAAGCTGCAGCTACTGAGACTGTATGACGTTCAATTTGTTTGAATAGTGAACACGCTCACTCACACAGTAACATATATTGTACACTAAACAATGACTTCTCCCACAGGTCTATCAGAGTCTGAAGCTGAAGCAGAAGGTGAGAGACAAAGTGGGAAAAAAAGGTCTGCGTGTGTGTGAGTGACATGCCGTGTCCATATGGAGCGGGCTCACGCTGGGCCAGCTTACACTTCCCATATGGAGCCTGTGGAGGAGAATTTACTGGACTCCAGATCAGAAATAGGAAAGTCCAGATTGGGCCCCTGGGAGTGAGGATGAGAAGTGGGGGGGGGGGCTGTGTGTGTGTGTGTGTGTGTGTGTGTGTGTGTGTGTGTGTTATTGTGTAGAGCAAACACGGATCAGCAGGTTGCCTCTAAATGGTCAGGGAGTGCGTGCCACAGGGTTTATTTATGCAAAAGGGATGTTCGCATTGTAAGGACAGGTCATCATGTTGGTGTGTTAGGTCGTACAGAGGTGAATATGTTACTAGAGTGTTGCCGCCATCTTGTAAAAATTTTCTTGTTTTAACTTCTGTTGAAGGATTTCATGGTAAAATGTGCAAACCAAAAACCTGTCATATGAATTCCTGTGTTTACCAAGCTGTTTTATTTTACCCGACATTTTGTAGATATTGACAAAGGATATAGTGTTTTTGCATGCGCCCTGTCATACCTGAACCCTGGCCTCGGTGAGTTTGGCCCTCTGAGCGAGCTCCTCCCTGGTGTAGATGTCAGGGTAATGAGTCCTCTCGAAGGCCCTCTCCAGCTCCTCCAGCTGCTCTGCCGTGAAGGTGGTCCGACTACGCCGCTGCTTCCTCTTAAGTGGCAGATCAGGCTCTGACTCCACCTCTGAACCCTCGTCTGAGTGACTTGCTGTTCAAACACAGGAGAAAGAAAAATAAGAAAACAGTCAGGATGACTGTTTGTTTCTTCCTTATAACCCCACATACACACATTCAGCTGAACAGCTTCATCAGAGTCACTATATAAGACCCTAAGAAGAACACCTGACCTTGACACCACCACCTGATGGTGCTTTAAGTGTATTTTCTGTCTCCTTACTATTCAGCAGAATGGCTGCAGAACTGTTAAGTGATTTGCTCTCTGTTTTCACTCGTTTACTTATTGTTATCACTATGATACTAAAGGGTGGGTATTTTCTTTTCTTTACACGCTCCCACACACACGCACACACACACAAACACCATCAGCCATCGGTCTTCCACATGGTCTTGTGGCCAAACAGACCTCCATTCAGAAGGAATATTCTGAGCCTAAGGAATAATCCCACTGGACAAGATTCCCAGGGCACCACAGGGGGGTTGGTGGTCTAAAAGCTACACAAAAGGCTAATTTGGATCCAGGGGCCATTCTTTGAACGTGCGTGTGAGTTTGTGTGTGTGTGTGTGTGTGTGTGTGTGTGTGTGTGTGTGTGTGTGTGTGGACAGTAGCCTGGACACACTATTCAGTGAATGCTGGCCTATTTATTGGAAAGTAAGCTAAGCAGGAGAAGATATGAATCAGTGTTCTTTTTGTCTTATTCACAGATTTTCAGTAAAAGGTTAATTAAAACTATTGAATTGAATTGATACTGTCCAAGGTGACATCTTCTGATTGCTTGTTTTGTCCAACCAACAGTCCAAAGCACAAAGTTACTACATTTCCAATTATGTCAAACTGAGAAATCAGAGAACCTGTAACCACAGAACAGTTGTCCTTTTTGCTTGATCAATGCATACACATTTGTTAAAATTGTAGATTTGAGAATAAGATTGACTAATTTATTACGTGTCTAATCTTTCAGAAACAGTTGAATCAATATCCTTGCATTTGAGAAATACAAACTCGTATTTTTGACTCATCATCGAGTGTGATCTTCTGCCTGAGCTGAGCTCTGTGAGTGATATCGTGTCCTGACAGCTTTTGTGTTTCTGCATTTCATCTCTGTCTCCAATCAGTATTAACACTATTGTGAACTGTGTTCTATAAGCCAGCAGTTTGGTTTTTAGTACTTCAAACACTCCATTGGCTCCCTTCGAAGTTCACCAAGGCCAATGCACCCACTTTTTGTGTTACACGTAATTAATTCCCCCTCAGCATAGGGGAAGTTTTGTGTGCAACACTGTATTAGTTCCCCCTCAGAAGCAACAATAAAATACAAGAGAATCCAAATAGCTCAGGGCCCCTCATGTGAAACTGATCCTCTCTCCCCCATCGGCGATTTTCTCCTTGCAACACCAATAGCAGTGGGAGTCAACTTAACATGCATTAGGAGCAAATTGGTAAAGAAACATTCAAGCATGAGGGAGGCAATAAGTAAAATATTTTCAAAGGGGGAGCGAGAGAAATGGAGACATTTCCATAAGCTTCTGCTGAATATATTGCAGTGTTGCACTCACAGATAGCCAGTTCTTTTGCAACCTCTGTGTGAGTTGAGCATTTTAACAGTGATGAGGGTGCACAGCTCTTCAAATGGATGTAGAGAAAAAATAAAAATGGACCCTGTGTTACAAACTTCAATTCACTGTGCAATGCACTATTTCTTCAACAAGATGACAAAAGCTTTGACAACTTTGCAGGCCATGTCGCAACCAAACAACAAACTCTGCAACATTTTATATGACTAGAGGTGGTAGTGGACTCGTGTTTAGATGGTGGGGAAGGAATTCGGTTGTGGAGTGTGGAGCTTTGGAGTTTTGGAAAGGATGGCTGAAAAACAAGAGATGAGGCCTTTTGTGGCCTCCCCCTCTCCAGTTCCTGCATGGAGGAGGGCCGCTAGGAATGCTTTTTCACTACCCCCCTCCCGACTTTAGCAGCATGCACGTTCCTCAGCATTTCACAGGGATTTGGGCCCTGGGAAAGCTGAGGCAGCCGGGAAAATCCTTAATCACTTTGGAATTACCTATCGGTTATGACTGCTACCCAGGTTTTGGGAACTTTTCAAAAGAAGCGACAGAGTGGCACCTCTGAAGTCTCGGGAGTCTAGTCATGATACAATCCTGAATCATATCCTTTATAGAGGCCTCAAGTGGGCTCATTTGTTTCGCCTCAGCTCGTTGGATTGCAACATCACTTGATGTTAAGATACAACAAGATATGTCGATGGGACGAAAAGATAGTGATGTCTGTGGGGAAGCTGGGTCAGTGCAACATAATGATACTAGGAGAGCAAATGCATCACACTGAATATCATGCAGCTGACAGGTGGAACACTAGGGGATGGGAATGGCTACTTGTATTAAAATGTGTGAAGAAAACATTTTTTCACTTCAAACAACAGTTTCAACAGGAAACTCTCCCCACAAACACGCTTTTTGCACTCGGGCACGCCACCTTCTTTAAACAAGCACCACCTTCTCCTCCCTCTTCTCGCTCTCGTGCTCCCTCCTTCTCGCCCTCTCTCGCAGCCTCTCTTTGTCTCGCTTCTCCCCATCTCTCTCTTTTCCACCCATATTTCTCTCTGTGACTCTCGGGCTCTTTGTTGCTCCACAGAGCTGAGGTCTTTGCCGGCGATTTCCACGCTCCATCTGTGGAATCCGTCATGGCTCCCTCGGCCCTTCACTGTGGAGGGCTGTCACCTGCCCCACGGGGGAGCTGGAGGGGGGGACATAAAGAGGCTCCACAGAGGGCTTGGGGGTGGGGGGGGTGGGGGGGGGGGGCACAGCCGGGGGGCATTCTAGCCCTTCCCCCTAAAAAACCACCCCTTTCCTCCAGAGGGAACTGTAAGAGCACCTGAGGGGGGAAGAAGGGCAGTGGAGAGGGGCAACAGGGGCTGTTGTTGCCGATGTAAATGTACCCATGGGGATTGTCTGTCTGGGCATTTGTGTTGGTTTTTGTTGTTGTGTTTGGTAGAAGCGTAGTACATCCAGGGTTTGTGGGCCCTCTTCAAAGCATGGACACTAGTTGAGGTGAAAGGAAGAACCTCCCCTATCTTCTCTATTTACCCCAAAACACTAAAGCCCTGTCTGTCTCTTGTTTTAGCTTTTTTGGTTCTTATAGCTGTATGCCATTATCCTTGAAATCATTAGGGAGCCCCTAAAAGTAAGAAATTCACCATGAATGTTTAACATTTTTCAGTTAACTGTGAATATTTAAACAGAAAAATCTGTCTGAAAACTGAATGACAAAAATACTACTTGCATTGCAAAGTAAATTTTTTTTTTTTTTTAGGAGATCACAGCCTTTTTTTCACCTCTTTGGACACATGTTGACAAATAATCTGGGTGAAAATCACTTAAAACTGATCTGTGACTTTTAAATGACTATTGGCTATTTTACAGCAAATCACTTGAAAATCAGTGATGACAACATGTAAAAGTAACTGTGGATTTCAGGGAGTGAATACAACTAGTTTTGGTGATAAATTTGCATTTGTTTTGACATGCTTAAATCCCCAATTAGGGAATTATATTTTGTAATATAACTGCAAAGCTTAGATTGCTGTAAAAACAAAACCCTAAAAGAAGTTTATTCTACGCACTCAACATGCAGGTCTGCACAAGCATCCACCACGTGCCTAAAATATAATGTCATGCAAATTAAAGTAGCAGGTGATGAGGACTCATGGGGTGACACATGGGGTGTAGAGGTTGTTTTGATAGCAAACTTCTGCCAAGATGGAGGGCAGCCACCCTATCACCCCTGAAGCTCACTACTCCCCACAGCTTGGCTCAGAAGTTCATAAACATGACACCTAAACTGCCGCACTCTAACTAACCTTGTACACGCATGTCCACAGCGCTGGGCATCCCCTGATTCTATATGCCTTTTAAAGTTACGTTAATCGAGCTTGTCAGCCCTGAGGCGTCTCCACTTTAGCGTCCATTAACAGTACTCCCCCCCTGCTCACATCCCTTTAAGAGTGGTCAAGCAAACACACACACATACACACAATACTTTCCCAAATGATCTTGGTAATGATGAAATATAATGCCAAATCAGCATCAGGATGTAATACTTCTCTTACTGAGACAAGGAGAAGAAGCGGGAAGGGTACATGGGGAGAGAAGAGGTTGAAACTTTCCCCTGCTCCCCAGATCTATTCCAACCTTGTAAACCTGTGGTTTCAGAGTGCCCCGTTTGCCGTCATCGCCTCGCTATCCCTAAGATCTGATCACATCGATTTGGCACTGTCAAATACCCTTGGGCAATCAAATTATCCACTCTAACCGTCATATCGCTCCCTGCCTGTATACATATGCTATATCTTAAAATGCTGTATTTATAGCCCCCGTAAACACTTGACTTCTCTCTGTATACTTTCACCCCACCTCAGCTTAAAGGACCGAGAGGGGTGCAGACATGGTGCTGGCTCTTGTCAGTTCATCGCAATATGAGAAACTATGGGCCTTAAAAGGGTAAAATTATCTGAGTAAGAGAAGGCCTGGAAAAGCAGCCTCGGTAAGATCGCCCGGGAGCCGAGGAGCATTAAGCCGCAAAATAAGAGAGGAGCAGTTGGAGGGAGTGGGGGGAAGGGGTTAGAGGAGAAAAGAAAACTGTTTAATTTAACCAAACTGAAGCCCTGAGAGGCACAGTGCATGGGACTCCAGGCCAAAACAACCTCTCCCGAGCCAAGAAAGCCCAAAATGGATCCTGCCGTGCAACGCCATCCCAGGGAAGAGAAAAACAAGGGGGAGAAGGAGGAGAATGGAGGATTTAGCTGAAACAGGCTGCTGGAAAGACTTCAGCATTGGTGATTTTTTTGGGGGGGAGGGAGTCGGATGGGGACACAAAGGCTTAAATATGTCCACTGAGACATGAGACAGTACGCATTGAGCATGTATGCTAGTGTGTGTGTCAGAGACAGATAGAGAGGGAGTGAAAGGGGATGTGTCAAACTTGAATTTGGGGACTTGGGGGAATTGACTGACCATATGTGGACTATTTACACCCCTCTGCGGACATCCCAGTAACTCTTCTGGGGCTTTGGTTAATAGCAAGAGCAAATTGAGCCTCTGACACGTCGCCCCCTTTTTCTCCACCTACCCCTCTCAAAAAACACAAAACAAAAGGCAGAGGAGACAAACACAGCATTTATTTGGGCGGGCCAACCATGCCGCTCCTATTCAGGAGCCGAGGGACTAAGTGACTGGCCGACTGCATTAAACAGTATATAGAAGTCAAGACAGGCAGATGCTGGGCCGGATAATGGCTTTACTGACAGCTTATGGACCCATCTGTGACTCTTTCTGGTGGGTTAAGAAAAAGATGGTGTGTGTGTGTGTGTGTGTGTGTGTGTGTGTGTGTGTGTGTGTGTGTGTGTGTGTGGGAGGGGTGTTGGAGAGCAACTCACTTGACTTGCTGAGGAGGAGTTTCAACCCTTACAGCTGCCCTGTAAATGAGAGTGTGCCAGAGCTGTGTGTGTGTGTGTGTGTGTGTGTGTGTGTGTGTGTGTATGATGTGAGCAATGATGTCGTAAATCACAGCCTTGTTATGCAACAAAAAAATTACTCAACAAAGGAGTCTGATGCTGTCAGCAAAGAATTATGGGAGTCGTTGAGCATGTAGCAGGAAATGGTTACCTGTCATTTGTAGCTAAATGTGTTTCTAACCCTGTTTCCTGTGCAGCGCTGGGGGAGAGTGACCCTCCGTGGAACTCTGACCCTGCAGTTCTTCTCTGTCGATTAACTCTCACAGCTCCAGTCAGCAGGGAACTTGTTAAAATCCAGCAAGGTGAGCTATTAGCAGGTTAACCGTCATTCTCAGTTTTTATAGCTGACAAGGAGGATGTCTGACAGCTTCTGTCTTAATTCTGTTGTCAGGCTGCCCCTACTAACTACAGCAGCTATTAGTCTTCCGTATGAATTGTGAATTTCCAAGGCTATCATCAACAAGACGAAAGCAGTGCAAAGGTACATACAACTGTAGCTGCATGTCAAGAACTTTCCCCTTAATATAGTGGCCATGCTTAAACAAAGTCTGGAATTGAAAAGTGAGGAATTCGATCCAGGGTAATTAAATTTATGAAATTTTAACCCCAAAAAATGCAACTATAATAAGATCTAGTGAGACATTTCGAATAGCAGTAATGGACTTTATAATGCTGCATTCATGTTATATGGGTGAGGGTAGATCTGAGTTTCCTACTTTTTACCTCAACCTTCAGATGGTAAATATTACTAAGGAACTCCTGGCTTGGCAGTGAATCCCTATTTCAACAAGGAAATACCTGTAATCAAGTTTCACAGAGCGGTACATTCATTCAAAAAACCCAAACAAAATTGATTATTTTCATCGGAGACTGCGTTTTGTAGCTTGTGCTGTAAAGCTCGAAGACCAGCACGATGAAGTGTGAAACACAACTCTATCAAGAAAACCACAACTCTCAGTCTGCTTGATGCCTCAAGTATGAGAGTGTGCACATCGGTTACTACAAAAGATATTCCCACATGGCATGGCATGACTACAGCATAAACACACATTGTAAGCCGCTTTCCCCGGCGCGACACAGAAGCTTCTGGGATAATTAGTTAACAAAGCTCTGAATGAAAGTCAGGCTTCATCAGTCAGGTGATTGACAGCTGCCTGTCCCCTATCAGCAGCATAGATGCTGCATTTACTGGCCTCTGGCTGGCCTCTGCAAACTTTGACACTCAACCCTAACCCCGATACACACACATTAAAAACAACCTGGCTCACAAACACAGACAGATGCATGAGAGGAAAACACGCACTCACATTCTTCCTTACTTTCTCAGAAACACACGCACAAACACTCTCATGCACATTAAAAAACAACCCCCCTCCCCTTCCCCCCAGCTGTTGTGCCTATAGTGCATACTCGCAGCAGATAAAGAGGGGCCTTATTCTAAGGCGAGCCATTCTACTTGACCTTCGCTGGGCCTTTTCACTCTTTCACTCCCTTCAAACCGTCTTTGGGGCTCGCTCACTCTCAGCTCAATGTGGCTAGTCCATCAC
This sequence comes from Micropterus salmoides, assembly GCF_014851395.1. Classification (NCBI taxonomy): domain Eukaryota; kingdom Metazoa; phylum Chordata; class Actinopteri; order Centrarchiformes; family Centrarchidae; genus Micropterus; species Micropterus salmoides. Next base: position 9,899,596 of record NW_024042261.1, on the reverse strand, counting down.
GGGTGAAGGCTGGGGCGCTGCAGCGGGTCTTGAAGGGGGAATACCCCCAAATACCCCCTGCCCCCTCTCCCCTATGCACACACGCACATACACACACACGCACAGGCACCCTCCCTCTCAGAAATCAGCCCAACTTCAAAGTTGGTGTGCATTCATTAATTGCCCTTTGAATTGATATCAGAGGGTCACAATAAGAGTGTGAAAGGAAAAAGAGGCTTTAATGAAGCATAGAGCAGCCATTCATTTGCAGATAACTATGTTTTCATGCTTGAATAGTCATCATGCATGGGCTTATTAGAAAAAACTCACGAGAGAGGGAGGAGTGCAGGATGAGGAGAGAGGGACAGAGAGAGCCCCGGGGCAGAGGAGAGTGATTTGGTGCTCGCCACTTGGCCCTCGTGCCCCCTTTTGCCCTCATGCCCAGGGACTCTCTGAGTGACACATTCATTCTTTCAACGGACAGACAGAGCCCTCTTCACACTTGGCTCAGGCCAGTAATTGCCAATAGCTATTATAAGATCCATCGAGACCTTATTGGTTCTGTTTTTGTCCGATTTGAAGAGACAGAAACTGTTGTAACAGACAACTCATTACGGCAACAGCTAACGATTATTTTCATTATCAATTAATCTGCTGATTATTTTCTCGATTATTCGATTAATCGTTTGGTCTATAAAATGTGTATTAAAACACCACATTGGAGAAGCCCAAACCAGAGCCTAAATGATTATTTTTCTGTTGATCGTTCAATAAATTGACAAATCATTACAGCTTTACAACTTACTGAAATCATTCAAACTGAAATCATCATTCAATCATTCAAAATTTGATATTGTAAATACTTCATTGTGCGTGCTCAAAGTCTTTGCTGACTACAGTTAGGCATATCAGAGCACTGCCTTATATGCCACGGTAAGTGAGAAAACAAGGCTAAACGCACAACCATATAATAATGGGAAACTGGAAAATGTGTCAAAAGTCACTTTTTATCTTGGATAAATGTTTTTTAATCAGTGAACACTTGACAGTCTGAGTACCTAAAGTTCCACTGACCATAAGATAATAACTGCAAACAGCTAATGTAGAAAAATTAATGTGAAAAGTCTTCTCAAAGGCCTCTGGAAACACCATCATCACCTTCTGTGCCCTCAGCCCATTCTCTGCCTCAGCTTCCGCTCCCTCACTTCTTCTTATCACTCCTCTTCCCTCAATCCTCTCTTTCCTCTTCTTCTCTCCCTTGCCCTGGCACTGATCCAGTGTGTGCCCACATATTACATTTGCAGCACGCCATCCTTCACCCCGAGTGGCAGAGAAACCCAAGTTCTCCATTCACTCGCAGTATTTACACAAACAAAGTCCTACTCCGTTTCTGTGACAAACCCAGCTAAATCTTTATGGCTCTTTCATGTATTGTCTGCTCACGGTTCCCTTTTGTCCCCCGGCCATTGGCCTGGGCCCTGGATACAATGAGCCTGGGGGAATGGAGGCAGATTGAAGGAATGCGCCTCAATAAACCTAATTATGACATGATGACTGCGCTCACCATGGTAGGGGTTTTTCAAAGATCCTGGGCTTATTCAATTAGCCCTTTCCAGGATCCCCTTTCACCAAATAAAGTTATCCCTTTGACTGTTTGCATTGCAGAGTGGAATGTGTGTGTATGTGTATGTGTGCGCACACATGGCTGGCCTAAATGGAAATGTATCGGCCCTCAACAAGGCTCCTCTGTATTATCTGGCTAATTTCACCTAACGAAGTATGGACTCTAAAAGATACACTGTGAAAATGTGAAGCAGGGGGAGGGAGGAGGTGGGGACACCATGACTGTTTTAATCATTAACTTTGTCTCCAGGGTTAATTACTATGACGCTGGGAGTTTGGTACAGCCTGCAGGCCAGCTTTACTGCCAAATATATAAATATTTGACAGAAAATGGAGAGGGGGTGGGGATTTTTTGAATGGGATTTTTTTCAGTTTTAACTTATATTTACTTGTTGTAAAGCTTTTTGGAGAAAACGGTGGTTTAATTTATATTTACATGTCAAAAGATAATTTTAATTATTACTGATGGATATTCAATTAATTGAGCAACAGGCTGTGCACTCATTGTGTAGTGCCTTTTTGAAACTCTCACCTTTGACCATATAATTGCAAACACTAATGCTCTAAAGCCACCATTCAAAAAAGTTGCTGCTAATCACAAAAACAGCCAACAGGTAACTGAAAAACAGGGCTTACAGTTTTGGTTTGCACATTTTTTATCCAACAAGGTAAAAATGTGCTGGTGTTATCTTGGTAGTTTGGTGTTACTGTATTTCATTTGCTGATATTATAACTTGTATGGAAAAGTTACAATAAATATGTCTTGTTACAAAGCAGGCAGCTTATAAAGATAGAAGTGGTACCAACTTAACAAATGAAAAATATTTAAATTAGGCGTTGCTACTAATCAGATGTTGCTGCAATCAAATTTTAAGCATGCCATAATTAAATTGTAACAAAACATATTTATAACTTAATTAGAAACGTTATGGAACTGGACTGACTTCCCTTTGTGCGCTCCGCAGGATGGAGCCAAGATATGAAACGAGCTGTGCGCCGCAGGCTGAGAGAAACAGAGAGAAAGAGTAGGAAACAGAGGGAGAGGGGCGGTGTTGCTCTCCAGATGAAAGTGAGATGAAATAAAAGAGTCGATTTAATCTGCTTGAAGAGATTTGAGGAGCAAGTGGTGGAGAAGGCGGAGGAGCGGAGAGAGGGAGGGGTGAGTTTTCGGAGTTGTGCGCAGCGCAGGACGGGTGGCCGGGAGCCCCATTGTGAAGCTGCGCTCCGGGCCAGACCGGGGCTCTCCGGGGAGAACATTGGTCCCCATTCACTACAAACACTCTTTAATACACTCCCTCCGTCATTAAATGTGACATAGCACAATATCGACATCATTTAGAGGACATTATTAATGTTCGAGAGGGCAAGGCCGGGACTCATCAAAGAATCAATAATAGATCATGAGTTACAGGCTGGAGACGTCTCAGTAGCATTAGCGTCTTTCTTCAAGGCGGAGAGGGCCGCTTTGTTTTGTTGACCAATTACAGTCTGAATATTATGGCAAGCACAGCAATTAGGCTTCATTAAAAGCTGCTGGATCGGACAATGTTGCTATTTCCTTTTAAGCACTGAAACGACAAATGCAACAGCAAGAAAGTTATTCAAAGTATGCTGACGTCCGAAAAACCACATAAACTCCGCAAAATGTATGGACAAAGCTACATTATAGCTTTTATTGGTGACTTAAAAATGTTTATACTGACATGTCAGATTTGCACTTTCACTTACAGGGGATACACGCGTCTCAGCACATATTACATTAGACATTTTGCTACTTTGAAAATGGCATGAATCGAGGTTAAGTGTTAAGCGTATGTGTGCGCATACACGCGTGTAACAGCGTTATGGGGGTGAGCACGCATCCTTGGGCAATACGTGAGTGGATTTCAGAGGCCTCAATTATCATTCTGAATGACAGTCGGCTCCTTTAGCCGACCCCAAAAGGAAACATTTTGTAGGTGAAAACGGCCATTTTCTCTCGGTGAACGGGCCCTCTAAACCGTGCGGAGGCTCCCTGAATAATTCATCCTTCATTGCGGCCTCATAGTGTGTTTTGTCGGGCTTTTCTGTGGAGAAGCTCTCCTCTCCCCTTCTTTTTCTCTGACTGAATTATAAACAGGTTGCCTTCTTCTTTAGCGGCGGCCAAAGCTGTTTCCAAGCTGGCCTTTTGTCCGCGCGCAGCCCAAGCGTGAGCCCCAAATAGACTCTCGCGCCTTTGTCTCCCAAGTTCATCCCTGAGCGTCCCGTTGTGCGCGCGAGGCGTGTCTTTGTGAGGAGTTGGAAACCGTTGAACAAATGTTTGATCAACTCATCTGGGGGACATTTTGTCTCCTCGGACTAGACTCGTATCTCTCCTCGACGCAGAGGGACGAAAGGAGTGCTAACAGGGAAATGGTGGGTTAAACGTTGACATTTCGCTGCGTTGAGAAACAAGTGGAAAAAGATGTGATGGAAACTGGGGACCGTTTAGTCTGGTGCTTGAGGTGGACGTGATGGTTTATGAAGTGACTGGCTTAACAGTGTTAAAACAAGGAATATCTGGTAGGCATTCAGACCTATCTAAAAAATATAGTTACAGTATCGCCAGTTCTAAAATTAGGCTGAGGGTGAATTATCACAACTCACATCCAGCGTTTTTCCCCATTTCAATTTAGCTGTCACACACACTGAGCCAGACTGAAAAGCATAATTACATTTTCCAAGGTGAAAAGAAAAATGTTTAAACTGATTTTATCAAGTGAAGGGTGACAAGCACATTACCAGCACAGCTTGGTTTCTACAGAAACAGACAGACTCACCGTTGAAAGGACAGATTTTTAAAGAAAAGATGTATCCATTATGGAGGTTGTAATAATTTGGGAAGTGCCAAATTAAACGAGTAGCTAAGCATGACGAATCTAATATAATAATAAACGTACGCAAAACGTAAAGTAATGACATTCAAAATTGGCTAAGTAAGGCGCTAATGTAGCTACAGAGCACCCACTCTCAAATGACCAATTAGACTCTGTTTAGCTGAACTGCAATGAGGGAAATGAATAAAACATGTCGCTTTATTCCTTGGCCTGCAGCACATCCAGTGCCACTTTATACAGTATTCAACAAAACAAAACTGACTTGGGCCTACACTGTACATGTCTAAAAGAGGCTTTGTTAGCAAGGTTTCTTACACATTAATGGCCTATATCTTCTGATAGAATGAGACAATACTACGCAAATCACTTGATTTGGGTAAACTATTCCACCTCGTTCACATCCTCTAGAAAAGAGCTAAAACAACTTACCATCAAAAGTTGTCATTGTCATTTGAATTATGTGAGCAGCACAGCTGGTCACTTCTTACAGTGGACGCTGCTATTTCAAACACTAATAAAATTGATCTGTTGCATAAAACAATAACCAAACTATAAACAAACAGCCTCCTAAGCAACGGGCCAAGAGAAATGTGAACTATTTCCATCATTTAGCCTGTTGTAGCATTACACTTAAATATGGCGGGTGGATTTATAATCCTGTGGGTAGAGTGTCTTTGTAATTTGCTAATCCACAAGAGCAGCATTTTAAAATATGTGCATCCTAATATGCAGACTTACTGTAACATGGCTATTCATCCACACTGCTTTTAAACCACTGCTGGACACACACCAACTGCACAGTCTCCCTTCCCGCACAGAGCCATCACCTGCTGTTTGATTTACGGCACGGCCTCATGGGAAAAGCATTAGCCGGAGAGATATGGTCGATAAAGAATTCCTAACAAAGGACGACACGCACTCCCCACCCCCATCCAACAACTTTACGGCATGCTAAAACTTCACATGGAGGCTAGTTATACGAGTAAATAAAACCATTCTCTTTTACACTCTGCCCAAAAGCAATCAACAGGTTGGAGGTGTGGAGGCGGAATACTGCTCTATAATTGAATTCACTGGACATTATCCCAGTTAAGGAATATAGGTGAGTAAATAGCCTGTTAAGCTTTCACAATACTAATATTTCCTAAAACGCAGCTTAAATTGAAAGTTGAGCAGTTGCATATTAAATAAAAAAAAAAAAAAACTTCCCTTATGGACTCACTGAGATGATATCTGTTCAAACAGGATTTCACTGGGCTCTAATGTGTGTGGGGTCAGTGATATGGAAAAAAGATAACCCCAGCCTAAAGTTAAGTGCCAACAATTTTCATCAGCATCAGCCACAATAACTCACATCTGTCTCCTAAGATGCCTTCAATGCTGTGTTTGGCCCTCCGGTCGTTTTCCTCCAACTCCTTCTTCTCGATTTCCTCTTCATCGTCCTCATCATCGCCTTTTCCCCCGAACTTACTCCGCATGGTGCGACTGATGGAGCTCACTGCGAAAGTTCGTTCAGAAGTGGAAATTACAAAAAGATAAAGTAATATAGGCTATATACATGTATATAAAGAAAACAATCTTACCCACAAAGTAGGCTATTCATTTGCTCTACATTACCATTTGTTTAAAATACAAAAGCTTTAGAAAATGATCAAGATGATGTAAAAATGAAAACACTGAATGAAAGAGTAAGTTTGTCAGATTTTCTAAAGGGGGAAAGTTTTTATTTTTTTTTTAAAAAACATTTTCAAGGATTTTATATAATAACTTGTTGGGGTGGATTCTAAAAAATATAGAATATGAACGATGAAGTCCACCTGGAAAAAATCTAATAAAATCTATAATAAATCTAATACTAATAATAAATCTAATAATATTAATAATAAATAAATAAATTCATTTCTTCCCTTTTTTACCTGAAGGAACGTTGTTGCGGTCACATATCCCATCCTTCAGTAATTTATCCCGAATCTCCCAGCTAAACATACCGGGGTTTTCCCGCTTGTATTCTTCTATTCTCTTCTCTACGTCCGGCGTTGTTCCCTGCTTCAAAGGTCAGAAAAGTCGCAGTGTTTATTCACATTGTTGTGGCCCTTGGGGCACAATACATACATTGCCTTTATATGCTTTAGCTTAAAAATCAGCAAGTTCATCTTTTTTGTTGAAAAGTTAAGCATTTACTGCATGAATTAATTTCAAAAGGTTTAGCCTATATATTCTATAATTTTGCAAATTACAAGTACTGGCACAGGAGCGTCTGATCTGCTTCCCCCTGGTTCATACCTTGGGTTTGCTGCCACCGATGGCCCCGGGTCTGATGGAGCCCGTCTCCTGGTACCGGCACAGGATTTTGGACACGCAGCCGTGGGAGACCCGGAGCTGTCGGGAGATGACACACGGCCGAATGCCGTGGTGGGCCATCTCCACGATTTTATGTCGGATATGATTGGGCAAAGGTCTGCCGTTTATGAAAACCCCTCCGAGCTGGTTCACTCGGCCTTGACCCAACGGGGTAGAAACTACATTGAATCAAAATATGAGAGGAACTTATTACCAAAGTGGCTACATAACACAACGAGTACAGTTTTAACTGATCCCAAATAGGCTACAACAGAATAGGCCTACACCAATAACAAGATATTATAGAATGACGCAGCACTTTTATTAAACGCAATAACTTATAGGCCTAGTTAGAAAATTAGCCCATTGAAATATTGTAAGTAGGCTACTTGTGAAAATACAAAATCATAATGTTAATAACCTAGGCTAATTATTTCACATAGGCTACAAGCAAGTTTGCTAAAATCTGCTAAAATTATTACCACAACTTGTGAGGAATACAAACAGTAAAATAAGCTTTCAAAGTAGCAATAAAAATAATTCATTCGCCTGCATCACGAAATATGTCAGTTCAGCTAGCACCCAAGTAAGATGTAATTCTTTAAGACGTTTGGGTCATATAGCCTAACTGTAGGCTACAAAGTTTGTGTTTCTAAGCCGAGGTATGGGACAAGACTCAATGACAGATCTGTGGCTACTTAAAAGCAACAGTGACTTCTTGCACTGAACCCCAAATATCTTCAGTCAACATCCAGGGCTGGAACCTTCCTTTTGGCAATGTGATGCTTTACCTTCCAGCGGGAAGCCACTGCGGGGGTAGTTCTGGGCCAGCGTGGGTCGCATCATCCTGGGTATTGACCCCGCCAACGCAGTCATACCTCCACCACCCCAGTGACTACAGAAACCTCCTCCTAACGGGGAGGCTGCTGCTCCAATACCGAGGCTGCAGCAGGAAAACGTCGTTGAAATCGCCCTTTCGCCAGTGAGGAAGCTTTCCTGGAAGGTTAGCCTCGGTTATGGTTAGCCGCAACCGGGCTACAGCCAAGCACCAGTGTCCCGGGACAGCCACAACCCTCTGAGGAGTCAAATGTGACGAGAAAAAAGTAGAAAATTGTATTTTTGGATGCTATTAAAAGTTCGTTTCTTATTCTCCTCGGTTTTATTCGACAGTATTCAGGCTATTGGCAGTGTGGTTGCCAAGGCGGTGTAGCTAGGACGAAAATATTGTTGTTGTTTGTTGACACCGGTTCAAAGTGAGAGGAGACAGTCAAACGTAGCGGAGCTCTTCTGTCTCCCCGTCAGCGCTCCCGGCTGTGATTGGACGAAAGGGTACACCCGGTGCGCAGCGGGGCGCGAGGATTGGCTGAGGCTGAAAACTTTCGTCCTATCAGAGTCTCTGTCACAGCTCTGCGTGGACAGGACAGGGGCGTCAATTCATAAAACCCAAAGCTACGGCAGTCACTGAATGTAGGCCAGTCTTTAACCACCAAAAAGTCCCCAAATCTACACTTGCTGATTGAACTCTAAGGAAGAAAAGCATCAAATGAAGACTGAAGAAGTAGAATTATTTGGTTAATGTGGTAAATTATTAGTAGTTCCAAACTATTTTGCACAGCCGCACACTTGGTCTTGATGTGAGCTTTTTCCAGTAGCCCATATCATTGTCGCTAATTCATATTTCCCCTTTATTCTGAGCTTTAAAAAATAACAAAATTATCGAATTAATACTTTGGCATAGGCCTGTCCGACTAACAGAAACCCAACACTGTCATGTAGCCTAATGCAACAAACAAAAAACATATAGCCTAACTATAACTTTTGCTTGTTAGGATACATATTGCGTCTTTATAGGCCTATGAGGTGGACAAAATAGGAAAAACACCTTCAGTCAGATACAGGACCAGCACAAAGCACAGTCTCAAAATAATGAGAAGTGAAGAAAAGTGTCTCAAGATTCTCAGTCCCGACAAAAGTAAACATTTAGAGTAAGTAACATAATTATTATTGGTGGGTTGATTTTAAATTAGTTTAGGATTATTTTGTGGCATTATATTTTACTTGATTGACAACAACCGCACTGAGCCAACTAGCCTATAGATCCATGATTTGACACCAAACTTTCTAGCCACCTTTTCCAAATTCAGTGAGGACTGAAAGCTCTTCATATGTAGTCTTACATGTAGCCTAGGCTATATACACACACAGCGCAACATGACTTTTTTCGGCCATGTTTTCTGCTGAATTTATGCTTCATCTCAGCTCTCACATGTAGCCCTAATTATAAAACCAAGACCGAACCTTCTGGCCTTATCCAACAATAGGCTGCAGTAGCCTAATGAGGCACTTGTGAGTTTTGCATTTGCAGATCTTTACGTATAATTGATAAGACCAAACAAGACACATCACTGAGATTCCTCTATTCCTAATTGTGCCACCTGTCCGTAATATTCCTCTGCAAACTGTTTAACGCATGCTATCACACATGACCCCTAATTTGTTTCCACCCCATGGCCTCACATATGACACAAGTGTGTGCACCTCAAGGAATTTATTGTGGTTTTCAGACTGAGCACCAGTCAGCCGAGAACAGTCTGAAGGGGGACGTGCGCCACAGCAGGATACGACGCCAGGGCGGCCGTAAAGCCAGTCTAGCTCTGTGCCACTAAGAGAAGTGGGTGTATTTTCACCCTCAAATGTCTAATAATCAATATTGTCACCTCCCAAAAAAGGAGGTGTTTCTTTGAAAGTCCAGCTATGGACCCTCTCTCTTGTAGGCCCTGAGTGTCGTGAGCCACAGCAGTCCCTAATCAATCACTGAAGCAAAGGTTCCGCTCCTGAGATCTGAAATCAGACAAAAGCTCGTTTTATTTCACTGTCCATCATCCGAAGAAAGGCACCTCCGTCCTCGCTATTTTAGCATCAAAGTTGATCCTTTGCACCGACGCACGAGAAGATGAAACGTTTGAAAAGACTTGGACTAATTCAAATTTGACTCATTTAATTTAATTCTTGTTTTCGGACACATGGCAAAACAGCAGCATGGGTCATGTAGCCTATCTATAGGCAATGAAGCTACAATATCCAAGACAATAAAGCAAAATTGATAAACATGATCAAATATGAGACCTAGGCCTACAATAGACACGGCTTTTCCAAAGCGTGTATATGTGACGCATGAGATGCGATCGGGTTGGCGTGGAAGAATATTCCGTGGATGAGAGTGCAGGAAATAGACTATGTTTTCTGCCTCTGGTCAACGCTGGGAAAGCTCTGAAACCTTCGTGTGACTCATGCAAAACTAAAGCCGAAAAGCGCCCCCAGCACCTGATCAGCCCTTTCATGTCTCAACCCACTCACCTATGAGCTACGGAGCAATAACTGAGGCCCGACGGGGGGGTGCCCACCGGAGTCCCTGTCATTCACCTTAATTTACGCAGGGAAGAGATATCCCACTGGCTAAGTAGGTTTCAATTAACATTAACACTTTTGATGACTTTGGAAAAAGCGCCCTTCAAGTGTTGACTTTGCTTTCAAAAACGCGAGTGGACAATGGGTGGATGCTGGGTTTAAAATAAGCAGGGCTAACGGGGGTCTTTCACCTGCTAAGGAGGATGTCATTATCTTCAGGCAGAAGATTATTATCATGCCCAAATGAATGAATCCTGTTAGTTGACATAACATCGCTATAAAGAGAGGGGAAATGTGAGTTTGTTTTTGACTGATTTTACATTTGTAATAAACCAGACACACATTATTATGGGCTTTTGCATGCAGGCTTTAGGCACATATAAATGAATAGGCCACTGTTAACACGTGGGCCTCATAAATGTTTTCAAAACAGAATACATTTAAGGATGAACTATTACTGTATAAGCAGTTAGTTACAGTTAAAATTTGTTTGTGTTTCTCGTATCTGTACTGACTTATTCCTGAAGGAAGAAGCCATCAGTCTTTACGCTGATGAACGTGACGATTTGGGAGTGTCAGTGATCTTTTTGAAATTGGATATTTCAGCCAAGAAGGGGAAAAAACAGAGGGGGCAAATGGAAAACAGGGAAAGCCATGATGCATACCTTCTTAAAAAGCGACATTGAATCTCCGTGTCCAATCCATTACCGGGGGATGAAATTCAAAGTCAGAAATCTCCTTGATGAGAAATAAATCAGTTGCATCACATGCTCTGCGTGGACACAATGTGTTTGTCAAGTCGTCAATTAGTTTATATTTCACCAGATCACGGATACAACAATTCATACAACGATAGAGAGGCTAATAAAATTTTACTATGTTAATAAGGAATAATTAAGTGTATAATAATTTATATTATGACTTACAGTGAATCTACTGCGTTGGCTGCGTTATTGTAGCACATCCTTTAATTAACTTTAATATTATCTAATATTATAAAATGTTATTGTCCTTGATATTTTTATCTGCAATGGTAAAATCTATCTACATTCTCCTAAGATAATATAGTTTATATTCAGGTATGGCAGAACAGTGAGATAAAAGTAGAAATCACATCACAATTCTGCAAATTAACATTTTACTTATAGGCTAAAAGTAGGCTGTTGTAGTCTACACTGGAAATAGGAGTGAATTATAATCTACTTTAAGTAGGATATCAAAACTGATACAAGTCATTTAAAATGACCCCATTCAAAGAGTTAGCTTTATATTATTGGAATATTATTAGGCTACAGATTCAAACTTAGGTAAAGCTTATTGTAACAACTTTATAGGCTACACTGCTGGACGTTTTAATCTGATATTTCATCATTTCTGATCATATGTTTTATGTAAAATCTTGATCAGAAAAGTAGCAGCCTATAGCTGGGAAATAAACAGTGTAAAAAAGAGAGTAAAAAGTAGCCTATTAATGTAGTTGAGTGAAAGTATAAAGTTGCATATAACAGCATTAGTCTATAGTAAAGTAGTAAAGGCCTACCTCAAAATTATAGGCTACTTAAGAAACTTATAGTCTGGTTTATTAGGCTACTTCCATATTTTAAAGGTTAATTTTGTTTTAATTTTTAAAACACTCAACTTTGCTTTACTGTCTCTTGGCAAACTTTGAATGTTTGAAAGTTTTGTTGAGTGTTTCATACCAGGCCTTTCTGTACTAGTTTGAGTGATTTACTCAAAACGGAATAAGCATGTATATGTATTAATGTAGAGATAATGTTTTATTTAGCATCAGCCTACATGTGGGAGACATAAGCAGGAAAAAACATAAATTATTAACATTATTAATTATTAACTAGCCTAAAAGTGGTAAGATATGTTTATTTTTCTGTTGTTGACTGACAAAGTCACTTGAGAACAACAAGAGTGCAAGAAAGTTAAAAGGTTATACAAAGAGCAGAATGTCTGTTGAGAGGCATTAAAATTCATTAGCCCAGCATCCTTACAAAAACATGCTGTCTGATTTTATTTGTTGTCATGGCTAATTTGTAAACACAAATTTACCTCCAACTCTTTTCCGGCAGGGCCTAATCACAGTAGCTGATTGAAAAATACAGCTAGGCTCAGATCCAAAAAGCTGTAGTGTTGTGCTGCTGCACTCATCTGACCAATCAGTCAACAGAGACTTGTTTACAAGGTGCTGAGAATGTAAAAGAAATGTGGGAGGTATATTATTTAAGGCTACATACTGTGTGACAGCCTGAATTTATGGGGCGTGAAAGTTCTGCTTAATGTAAAGTCTGTACGTCCTAAATGGTAACCTGTAATTGGATGGTGACTGGTCAACATTGGTTTATATCTATTCTGTTTATGAGGGGAAAATCTTGTTGCTGAATGGCTTAATTTATATCAACTAAAAGGGAGCCTTGTATGAACAAGTAAACACGTGATATTAACGACATCCAGCCCATATTGAAAAATGTATTTACTTTTAATCAAGTTTTAGCCACCAGAAGTTTACACAACTAGACCTGCATGAGAAATGAAAGTTGACACAGAGGGTTTCTCTTTTTATAACATGTAGCAACATTTGTCTTCCAGTAGGGGGCATATTTGATGCACAGCAGCAAGGGCCATATCTTCAGTCAAGCATTGTGGGTACCATCATAAAATACTGATTGGTAACAGGCTATTCTGTCAGCTGTCACTGTATTAAGACAAATAATTAGTGCCATGGTTAGTCATGTTTCCTTTATTATGACTGAAATGTGTTTATGTATGTAAAACAGCACATAAAGAACATCTCTCTGTGCAAATACATTTGGTACTTTAACAACAACCACAGATTCTCATAAAAACCAACAACATTTTCAAGGTCCTTTGAAATAAATACAATATGCTTACATTTGTCAAAGGTAGACCCTGATACTTGTGTCAAATAAGAGGGTGAAAGTGCATCATCAGTAAGTTGGGAAAAAAGTTGAGCAGGATGATTGAAGCAAGCATGGGAATCAGATAGAGGAGGGTGGGGTTCAAGAATCATGTTGGATTATTTTTTGCTTTTGTGAGGTAGGGGTACCATGAGTGCGCAAGGGTAATAAGTGCTTACATTAAATCACTTTGGTATCCGAATCATCTCCGAATTCTATACTAAATGCTGACAGGAAAGTCAGGGAGCCTGAACATAACACAGGAGTGCAATACACATGCTTCATGGAGCATCACACGTTTGTCCAAATTAGGGTCTTACACTGCACCACAGATAACTTTTTGCTATATTCAAGAATAATAAATAAATAATTGTATAGTTTGTAGCAACAGTTACATACACAGAATTTACCAACGGTTCACAGTAATATTCATAAGAAGAAGTTCGCTTTTTTGATTACACTGTGTGGTCTGAAGCTGATTTCACTGAAGTTCATTCAGTGTTTCTGTTTTGAAACAGATGTTTCTGAGAGGGGGAAACCCATATCAACCGAATTATATTAAGTTTTAGTTTAGCAAAGTTAAAGATTTGCATTGTGTAAGTGCAGGCACTGAAATAACACACGCTTTCTCGGCCCATACTGTAGCATTTTGTTTCTTTCTGATCTCAGCCACACAGCTCATGGGGCTCTTTAAGTTTTCAGAGGTAATGATGACTCCTAACAATCTCAGAGGAACCAGAGTGACACCACATAGTCTTTTTATAAGATGTGCACCATGTCTAGCCTGGCCAAGAAACAGAGATTCTCACATGTGGCTTTGAAGGAAGAAGACGAGTGAACTTGAACATGGAAGCAGCGGCAGGCAAACTTCAGCCTGGATTGTACCTGTTTAATTCATACTCATAGTATCTATTCTGACCTTTATTCAAAGCCAGATGCAAAGACCCACATTTTTCACAATTATAAAAAGTTGCTGATTTGGGAGGCAGCTCCGTGTTGTAAACCCTGTTTTCAACTTTCGATGTGTGAATAATGTGACAGAAAGAGGAAATCCCTGCCGACACCCCAGCTGGACGCTGTCTGTGGCAGGAGGCCCATGCATGATTTAATCATGATTACGGTGACGTTTTGCTTCATTCAGCAACAAGGTGAGGCACACGAGTCAGGAAAGACAATGTCCCTTCTGTTTAAAAAAACAGTAAAAACAGAAAGTCTTGCCCTTTCAAGAGCTTAACATGCACAAAAGTAGCCAAACACAGAGTCAAAATCACAAACTATAGCTTTGAACCCCTTTGAAAAACCTGTAGGAGGTGCACTTTTCATTGTGAGAAAGAAAGCGGCGCCATCCTGTAGGATAAATTAGAACACAAGGATGAGGAAGGTCTTCAAGAAAGGCTGATCACACCTATCCTATACCACTCACCACTTCTCTGTGGACTATTTACAGTTTGGATTGTAAATACGACTTCTTTGTAACGGAATGACATTTTAGAGGCTTCTCGCACAAACGTCCAGGCCTCCATAAAAAACAAAATCCACCGGCTGAATACTCAAAAGTGAACATTGCCAAATATCTGTACAATACAATAGTGCTTTGTTGAGATATAAGAGTGAATCATCTGTGGACTGTTATCATACAGTGAGTGGCATAGTGGGTTATGCATATTATCAACCAGGATAGAGAGGGGAGGGGATCAAACCCTGGAAATAAGCACTTCACATTCAGTCATCAAACCAACCACAGCTCAGACCATCACCAGGGGTCTAAAAGTCTTGGACAAGTTCACTCATCACGATGCCTAGTCAACTGGGCCTACTGTAAGTTCAAGTGCATAACTTGAGGAAAAGATTATCAAGGATCATGTCGCCTATTGCTCCAAACAATATGAAGGCCTTTGGGTGCTTGCTGTACTGATAAAAGGCCATTTTGGATGAGAATGATTTCTAGAAAAAGTAAAGGGACCCGGAGTATCAGTTGTCAGTATTATGTACATAACCACACACCCACAGTACAACATCTTCATCACTAGTCAGAGCCAGCAGCCTATCAGGCGTTTCTCCTGGAGTTACTGGTGGCGGATGCGCGGCCGGTCTCGTGGTCCGGTCTGTATTTGAGCCAGCAGATGAGCCATGTGACGACCACCGAGAACATGGCCAGGATGCTGGCTACCGACAAGCAAATGGGTCCCGCCGGCGAGGGAGGAATGCTGTGACTGTGCACAAAGATCAGGCCCATGAACAGCAACACCAGCATGGACAGAAAGGAGAAGATCACGCAGACGCAGCCGGTGGTCAGCGCCACTCGCTTGCAGCTCTGACAGCTATCGTAGCGCACCGAGTCCTGGGAGAGGGTGGTGGCTGTGGACACGGTAGTGGACGGGGTCGCCTGGCTGACGCTGGTCGTCCCCGACGCCTCCTCCCGGCGGAGGGCGACAAGAGCTGGGTGCAGCGGGGGAGGGTACGGCGGCAAAGCGTCCTGAGGCAGGGGGTCCGAGTCGATGTAGAGTGGAAAATCCTCCGTCACCTTGGTGTTGTTGGGCAGGTTTTGTATCCGATAATCCGGCACCGGAGTCCGGTGGCGACATACGGGGCAGCTGATGCGCCATGGCCTCTCCTCCCGGAGGTGAAGCGTGTTCAGACACTCCTCGCAAAACGTGTGCAAGCACTCAAGGATCTTAGGAGCCCGGCGGTCAAGGTCGAAATAATTGTAGCAGATTTTGCATTCGAACTCCTCATAGGGAAACGCCGAGGGGGCCTCGCCGGGGGGTTCTGCTCCGTTTGGTGCCAAATCTACCTCTGCCATGTCATCTTTCGCCATTCACATTCTCCGGTGAACACAAAGGGAGCTGGCGGACAGATGCTGATGACGGTGCACGTCTCTCCTCCTCTCCCCCTCCTATCCTCCCCGTTCATTGAAACGCCATCATCCCCACAGGCATTGTTGATAGGTTTTCATAATCCCCACCGCGTCCTTTATGAAGAGCGGTGCTTCTGCTGCTCAGTCTCAAATGATCGGGATCCCGGTTAAATATTAAAAAGCCCTCATTCCGTGTTCGGCTGTGTGGGAAGAGATGATGTAATGGTGGTGACTCCGATGCTAGAGCTCATCCATCCAGAGAGTCCGAGCATCCCACAAAACAGAGAGAGAGAGGGGGCGGGGGGGGGGGGGGGGTTGTCGCCTTAAAATCTCGTTAAAGAGAGAGTGTTGTTGTTTTCAGTGCTCTGTGTGCGTAGGGAGCAGCTATGACAGCCATGCTCGGTCGCAACTCCTACGTAGGCTCGGCCATGCCAGACCATAGGATGCGCTAATTTGGTCAACTGGGGGCGTCAATTTACTGTTTCCTGTAACAGAAAGAATCTAAAGTCACACAATGTGCCAGCAAAACTTAGAATCAAACATGGGTCTGCATTGTCTTACATTACAAGATACTAAACGGAACAATGGCAGATGACTTATTCAGTCCATAGGGCCCATAAAAAGATAAGAGGTCAATTTGATTTTTAAAGAGAAGTGGCTCTAACGTTTCTGGAGATTAAATCATGTCAGATTCATTTGGAGTGTGGAGACTCCAGGCATCTCAGAATGGTGCTGTAGAAAACCACAAATATTCCATTATGTAGGTTTTTTGTAGAACCTGTTTTGTGTGTATTATGTTTAAATACTACTAGTTGTATCGCTGCTTTTAGGTTGTCCAAAAAGCATTTTCTAATCTTGTAGACCTCACCAACCAGCACATTTACTCCAAAGTGGGCATACAAACTTTCAAAAGTAGCATTAATGTTAATCACTGTTAATAAATAAACAACAAAAACATTGCAACCTTGTTTTGAGAGAGTAGAAATGGGCCATCGAAAGGGGTGAAATCATCTCAAAGATTGGGGTTTATTTATTTATATTTTTATTTAACCGGGACAATTCGCATTATATGTACTGTACCAGATATCGCTAAAGCTAATTTCCATCTGCAGTCCCTGGGCAGGTGCTAATAGTATGCAAAATATTTAAAAAATCTTTTTAAACAAATCCCAAATCCAAACCTTACATTTCATAAATATATACTGTAGATAAAGCTTCAAATAAGCTAAATATAACAAACTTAATGTATTCATGTGGTTAACTATTCCTCCAACTGATACTCACAAGATGTGGTTCTGAAGCCGATAGCTACAAATTCTTAGTGAGATTTCTCTTTATTCTATTTGATCATCATTCCATTCCAGTTGATCAGGCTACACTTAATCCATCCATCCAAATCACTCAGACCCATCTATTAAGTATAAACACATTAGTCCTGATTTGACTTTTTAATGAGGTTACAAGGCACATGATTGTTGTTACATGCTATATTGTCAGATAAATGGCATGTGGTAATTTCCCTGCTCACCTGCTTGATAAATCCATATTTGCTGACATGACAAGTGAAACGTAGATTCAGTGTTCTTTTCAGCACCTAGACAGAGAACAGCATGCGAAAGTGGGCAAATGAACAGTTTCATAACAGGAGGGAAATTAAGTTCTGAACTAAGGGGTTACACACATTGTCATAGTCGCCTTTGATACATGTTAAGCCTCACAGACCAAAAACCCACGGAACTTGACCTTAAGATAACTCGTAGATAATAGTGGTAAGAGTGCACCACTTCTCTGACTGATGACCAGGGAGCTCCAAGTAGGCCTACATAAAGTCAAGTTTATAATTTCAATGCTTCATTTTAAGATTTAACCACATTTTCTGGAAAAAATAAATTGGGGGAAAAAATTAAAGATGTTCAATAAAATGCTAAATTCTCTCTCAGCCACACACACACACACACACAGGCCTGCATGTAAATCCACAGTGTGTCCCGTTATGCAGAATATAAGATTAGTGTTTTGTGCCCAAAATTATGATCATTTACTGCAGAAAACCTCACAGAATGACCTGTGCGAATGAAAGTTGCACCCTTATTTGGCTGTGTACTGTACTGTTATCAATGTTGTTTCTCAAACAATATATACAGACTTGGACAAAAGTGTTAAAGAAAGAAAATTGAAAATTAACTGATGAAAATCAGACATTGCTTTGGAATTGTGGTTCAACAGAATTATTTTAAAAAACAATCTGGCCTAGACAAAAATTATGGTACCCCTAGAAAAGATTGGAAATAATTTGACCATAGGGACACATTAAACTAAGGTGTGTCCTGCAATTAGCATCACAGGTGTCTTTAAACTTGTAATCAGTCAGTCTGCCAATTTAAAGGGTGAAAAGTAGTCAGTGTGCTGTTTGGTGTGTACCACACTGAACATGGTCCACAGAAAGCTAAGGAGAGAGCCGTCTCAGGAGATTAGAAAGAAATGTTAGACAAGCATGTTAAAGGGAAAGTCTATAAGATCATCTCCAAGCAGCTTAATGTTCCTGTGACTACAGTTGCACATTATACAGAACTTTAAGGTTCACTGGACTGTTAGCCAACCTCCCTGGACGTCGCAGCAAGAGGAAAATTGATGACAAATGGAAGTGACAGATAATACAAATGGTAACCAAAGAGCCCAGAACAACTTCCAAAGACATTAGAGTTGAACTCCTGGGTCAAGGTACATCAGTGTCAGATCATCAGTCGCTGTTTGAGCCAAAGTGGATTTAATGAAGGACAAGGAGGAGGACACCACTGTCATAAAAAAAGCGAGACTGGAATTTGCCAAAATGCATATTGACAAGCCACAAAGCTTCTGGGAGAATGCCCTTTGGACTGATGAGACAAAACTGGAGCTGTTTGGTGAGTCATGTCAGCTCTATGTTCGCGGACGCAAAAATTAAGCATACAAAGAAAAGAACACCGTACCTGAAGCATGGAGGAGGCTCGGTCATGTTTTGGTGCTGCTTTGCTGCATCTAGCACAGGGGGTCGTGAATCTGTACAGTGTACAACGAACTCTCAAGACTATCACGGCATTCTGGGTAAAATGTGTTGCCCAGTGTCAGGAAACTTGGTCTCAGTCGCAGGTCATGGGTCCTCCAACAGGATAATGACCCAAAACACACAGCTAAAAACACCCAAGAATGGCTAAGAGCAAAACATTGGACTATTCTGAAGTGGCCTTCTATGAGCCCTGATCTAGATCCTATTGAACATCTGTGGAAGGAGCTGAAACATGCAGTCTGGAGTGCTATTACTTTTGTCAGTTTCAAGTTATTCCAGGGACCATTGTGGGTTTTTCTCGCTTTACCGGAAGGGTACCAACAATTTTGTCCATGTCTGTATGTTGAACAATGTAACTGATCCCCATATCATCCGATGGTGGTCCACTTCATACATTGCTTACAGTTCTCAGTAATCAAAGATACCTCCACACATGCCCTGCTATCATGGGTATGAATTACACCTTTCTTTCGCTTGCTATAAATACTTTGTGATAACATCTGACCCATCCCAGTGTAAAGGTAAAGGACAAACGCTCCAGACAACCGGTTCAGCCTACTTCTGGCCCCGCCCCTCTGCTTACACCTGTGCAACGCACAGCAGCCGCACCTGTTCGGAGCTCTGCGCTCTGCCCGGGCAGTTTTCACCTTCCATTACCTCTCCCGCTCAGACAGTCCACATCAGCCTGCTACTGCACTTGTATCTCTTTCACCTGGCATGCTGGAGCTCCTGGCTTACCTGCAAGACTCGGAGCTCGTGGCCCGGTTCCAGAGACTATGTGGACTCATCCCCGTCGAAGCCGCGCATGCCGGCCGAGGGAGGACGCGCACTGCGAATGGAATCCCGGTCCTCGCCCACGAAGGGAGATGGGACCGCCAGGATAAGAATTCAAACTATACACATAAGCAGAATGGACATGCTGTTGGTGTGAGTCGCTTGCTGCGCAAAATTGATCCTCTCAATATTTAAGTTCATTAACCCTGTAATTTGAATTAAACTAAAATGTTCACTGGAGTGACTATTAACCTTTGATTCCCACACAGTTTGAGATTAATTTAAAAGGAATAAATGGTCAACGTTAATGTGTTATTATTTTAAAACACTGCCATTGACTTCTGAAAACATAGGAAGTAGGTTAAACACGCAAGAGGTTTACGTGGCTAAGAGCTTACTACAACGAATTTTGACATGTAGTTAGAGATGTTTAAACATGCAAAGTAAACTGTGAATGGCTTTTCTCATTTGACTGGGATGAGATCGGGTTGGACTGGGTGTCTGTCAGCCACCAGATCCTCCTGGCTTCGGAGAGATACAGAATTAGATAACAGAGAGTCTGTGTTACAAATTGGAGGTGTGGGATTTGAAGGATGGGGTGGGTGTCTAAAGAAAGATGACATCTGTTTCATTATAAGAGATCCAGTGTTTTTGGAACTTGATGATTACTAGAGACTAAAAGTTTTAGGCCTCTGCTGCATTGATATTGTCTCTTGAGTCTCTAACTCCTTGGAGTGCTACGTTAATCAGATGAATAAAGAAATCCAATACATTTTGACTTGCTGGCTGGTATAAATCATGAAATGTAATGTAAAGAGCTGCAAAAAAGGTGAAATGTGTTTAACCAAATTGGGTGTGACTGCAAGGTTGGCTGGTTGATCTAATCTGATACCTTTCCAGGATCCATGTTTAGGCATATTTTGTGTTAATTAGTGTCTGTTCTCTGCAGGGCTGTAGCAGGCCTCAGCAGTATGAGGTGAGGAATTGGCTGTTGCACCTTCTCTTCCTGTTCTCGTCAGGCCTGGGGCACGAACTCTTTTACATCACCTGTTTGCCATGCATACACTGGAACCTGGACCCATTCCTATGCCGACGCCTGGTCAACATGTGGACAGTAAGTCACAGCTGGAAAGGAAATGTGTGTGTGTGTGTGTGTGTGTGTACACATGTCAGTCAGACCACCTCAGCGTGCACAAACGCAAAGTCTGGTGCCCATTCATTCAACAATGCCACCTCTCTTCCCTTTTCCTCTTCGTCTCCCTCTCGTCACCTTTCAACCTCCTTTCATCCTTCTCCCCCCCAGTGACCTGTCTCTGACACCACCATGTTCATACATCCCCAGGCCTGGAGGCCACTTTGGCCAGCCTGACTGGGGCCCCTGACATGGTGACACATCACACATGAGGACACATCAGTGTAAAAAGGCCGCTAGGATCTCTCCTTCAGATGTTTATTGCGATAGAATCCAGCACATTGCGACAAGAGACCCCGAAAACATGTCACATGGGATCCCAGAAGGAGTATATTTTGCACTTCACAGGCAGACAGACACAGACAGCTATACACCCTCACTCCTGCAGTGTGTGTGATGGGCAGTCTGTTTTTGTGCCCTTTGTGTCCCTGCCCCGAGCACTTGGTGGGTGCCCTGTGTCTGAACTCCTTGTTAAGCCCCTCCAGGGAAGAGATACCATTCTTCTGGCATCCTGGCTGCACCAGGCCCTTGTATGAACTCCTTTCAAACACACATAAACACCAACACACACACATGCTCGCACCTCGCCTGCTAAACACACTCATTGCCCTCCCTCTAGTTAGACATTACCAGCTTTACTCTGTGTTCTCCTCCCCCTAGTCTACCAGCAGAGTGTTTTATTGGCCTCATCAGCCCTCTGAGCTTTCTCTCTCTGGACTGACCATTTGGTCTGTCAGCCCTCGGGGCGCTTTACCCCACACTTCTAACTTCTAACAGCACCCTGCCATTGTGCTAGTGGAGTTATCTAAGGTTCATGGAGGGCTGTGCACTCTCTCTCTCTCCTCAGTCGCTGTCTCACACACAAATCTGGCAGCTCATGCCAATGACTAAAGTGCAATGATGCAAATTAAGACTTGTATGCATGAGAAAATACATTACAGGCCCATGAATGACACACATACACACATTATACACACATGTACCTTTTGTGCCCTTCACTACTCTCTGTTGCCTTACTTGCAGGGTGACTTTGGTTGACTTAGAGAACAATAACTGTCATTAACCATATGGTCATGAATTACATTGCTGTGTGCATTATTGTTGCATAGTGTTATGCAGATTATACACCTACTGTGCTGTTTGTAATATCAAAAAGCTCAACTTTACATAATGACATACAGGGCATACACTATGATGAACTGAAGAATGTCTGGAAAGAAACTGCATGTAAAGTTTCCACTGTGCTCACAGAGATGCTCATACTCAATGACACAAACTCACTTAATTCCCAGAAGATAAAACCTTTTCAGCTATATGGCCTTCTTCTGTCATGGATCAGCCTTCGGTGAGGACAGCTAGACATCAGACAGTGTTCCCTCTGTGAGTTAGAAGACTTCTCATCACTTGAGAGAGTGCGACCCCGTCCTTGTAGTGATGCTGCAAGGAAACTGTGGTCACTGCTGTTTGTACTGGCATAATGACTACATTTTTCTGCTACAACATCAGGGTGCCTAAGAATAACCTGAACAATAATTTAACAATTTTCAAATTATAATTGACATCAGTTAGTAACACACCATGAGCAATAAATTAAGAAAAGTATTGTATTAATGTGACGAGACTAAAGGCAG
Organism: Micropterus salmoides; assembly: GCF_014851395.1. Classification (NCBI taxonomy): domain Eukaryota; kingdom Metazoa; phylum Chordata; class Actinopteri; order Centrarchiformes; family Centrarchidae; genus Micropterus; species Micropterus salmoides. Next base: position 9,876,964 of record NW_024042261.1, on the reverse strand, counting down.
GGACACGCATGATTAGGCAACAATGAATATGACGAATATGTCTGTTTCAATCTGGGTCAGCTGGTGTTGACAGTCGCAGATAAAATCATATATGTAAAGATTCTAACCTTCAGATTTAGTCCAGGTTGGCTGTCAAAGTAAAAGATCTGTGCAAGTTTCAGTTTTGCCCCAAGTGAGTCTACAACCGACCAAGTAAGGTTGTACTTAGGCGAAGCAGTGCTTTGAGCTAAATACCAACATCAGCTAACTAATTACAATGACAATGCTAACATGTTGATGTTCAGCCTGCAGGTTTAATGTGTGCCATGTTCACAATCTTAGTTTAGTGTTTTAGCATGCTAACATTTGCTAAATGGCACTAAACACAAACTACAGCTGAGGCTGATGGGAATGTCAGTCGTTTTGCAGCTATTTGGCCATAAACCAAAGTATTGCAAACACTTTGTCACTCAGATCAGGTTAGCATGCTGACGTTAGCATCAGCCTCAGAGCATTTTCTATAAATTAGGTTATTTATTTGTATTAATGGAGAAGTGAAGGCCCACTCAGCAAAAAACGAACTGCGACGAAATGTATAACAAGTTTGTAAAAGACCACAAGAGGATTGTAAGTCAATGAGCAGGCAGACTGAGCACAACTCCAGACCCAGAACAAATTCTGCTGCCTTATTAAGGCTTTCTCAGTACATTGCAGGAACCATACCGTGGGGATTTGGCATATTGGCTCCACAGTCATAATATAGAGGAACTCATATGCATTTCATATCTGCAGAAAATATTTCTTGGTTCAAGAGAGCAGACAGCAGCATTACTCCCAAAACACCCATTTTAAAAATAAACCTCTATTGTGAGTTGATGATGAGTTCTACAGTCAGTGAAGTTAAACTTTTAGTGGCTTTACTTTTTAAATCTTAAAAGATGTTTATAATGTAAAATGTGTAATGTGTAAAAGAATTTAATAAACGTATAATTCATCATGACCAGTGTTGGAGAGAACCTTTCCAAAATGCATTTCTGTTAGCATAGCTTTATAGCTTCATAGCTTTCCTTTACCATGGTTGTGACTGTGCTGTTATGCATCACAAAAATTGTAACAGTAACCAAAATAGCTATTTATTATGTTGCAGTGGAAAAGAACAAACATCTTGTGTGTTTTCTCCGTACAAACAGTGACCTGTGCAATAGCCCCTCTTCCCTACACACACACACACACTCACTCTGATCCACATGTTGACAGATCAAAGTCTAAAGCTGCCCTGGCCTCGATCAATACACTTAATTACGAGAAAACACACACTCTAGCACACCTGTTTGTGTGTGTGTCATGACCTGTTTTTAACTCTTCCCTTAATCTGACCTGCTTCAACCTTCGACGTGACTCGTGCAAAGAAACCAATAAGATACACTGGCTTTACTGGAGGCAGTTGAATATGATATTTGTGTCGACTGTGAGGGCGGGGGTTGGGGCGAGGGTATCATCTCGTGCAAGCGCTTGAACTGGTAGGCAGATTCATTGTGTCATGGCAGAGGGGGAACACAGTCGATGTTGTGCACACAGTATATGGCTTGTTGTATGAATACACGGTCATGGTGAAAGGATGGGGTCAGACGTGCTAAATGGGTTTACAATTGTCTGTCCTCCGTTTATTGTCCATGGTACCAATTATTCTGTCTGGGTGCATGAATGTAGGTACTTAACAAACGTTTTATTCAGGCACAGCAAGACGAGAAAGAGAGATGGGGGGAAAAAAAAGATTTAGCTATTGACCTTATTGTTGGAAGTCGTTCTCTCCCTTATGCTCATATAAGTTAATCTCTGTCAGCCTACAATGGTCTGGGGCTGTTAAGGCACCAGAGTTCCAAGTTAGAGACGACGGAGATAGAGCCTTAAGGCTGTTAGCTTACTTTAGCATAAACACTGTCAATGCCAATGTAAATGTCAATTTTATTTCTATAGCACATTTAAAAACAACAGTTGCAAAGTGCTGAACAGGGTCGATGTCAAATACATAAATAACATATACAAAAATTACTACAGCCAAAGTGAATCACAGGGAAACAAAACAACAACACTCTAAAACATCAGAAACCAGGTTAACGCAGGTTAAAACTACTGCAAAAAGGTACGTCTTAAGCAGCGATTTAAACGTTTGTAGGGCTTTAATATGCACGGGGAGGCTGTTCCATAGGATGGGAGCGCCCACTGCAAAGGCTCTATCGCCCTTATTTTTTAGCTTTGATCTCGGGACATCCAAGAGCAGCTGATTTGTTGACCTCAGTGTTCTAACTGGAGAACGGTGGCTAAGAGATCAGCCAGACAAGGTGGCGCCAGACCATTTAGGGCCTTAAAAACAAGCAATAAAATTTTAACATCTATCCTATAACGGACAGGTAGCCAGTGGAGGGAGGCCAAGACAGGCGTTATGTGTTCACGCTTTTTTTGTTTTAGTTAAAAGGTGAGCAGCTGCGTTTTGGACTAACTGGAGGCTATTTAAAGATTTCTGATGTAGACCCATGTATAATGAATTACAATAATCCAGCCGAGCAGTAATAAAAGCATGGATGACTTTTTCAAGGTCTTCGGGAGGAAGATAGGCCTTTATTTTAGCTAGAAGTCTTAACTGGAAGAAGCTGGTCTTGACGACTGCACTGATTTGCTTATTGAAAGTGAATGAGGTGTCAAAAATAACACCAAGATTTTTAATCGAGGATCGATTTTGGGAGGCTAAGGGGCCCAAAGTGCCAAGAGGGTCACCCAGTATGTCTAAACGTCCATACGTGATGATCTGTTTTATTTTCATTCAGAGTGAGGAAGTTTAACTCCATCCAGGTTTTTCCCTCCTTTAAGCACTGAAGGCTAGGGAACCTGCTAGCTTGACTCTATCCGCAGTTCAGAAAACATGCCTATCAGGACCTTTTTAAAGTTAACTAATTCACCTCACAGTACTACTTTGGGTTATGTCAAAATACCTGCAAAACAAATAACATTCCATCCAGCCTCAACTGTAACTCAGTGTATAGTGCCAATTAGTAAATGTTAAAATACTAAACGATATACAATATGCCTGCTGAAAATCAGCATGTTAGCATAGTGACATTTACTGCTTTGCTAAGCCTCACAGAGCTGCTGGCATGGCGGTAAAATACTGGTGTTGCTACATTTCTTTTTATGTATGGATTAAATAAGCAAGATACAATGTACAAATGAGATGTTGAGGTGCCGTTTTGCGTATATTAAAGGGAGCCAGGCTAGCTGCCCCCCCCGCTCCCAGTCTTTATGCTAAAACTAGCCTAAATGGGCTGGCACAGAAAGTTTCAGAAATGTGAGTATTTCCCAAAATTTCAATCTACTCCTTTAAGGTTAATCTTAATGTCACAGCATACAATGCTATTTTAAACAATTGCATAACTTGGCATAACATGACAATGTCCACATGCACAAAGCCAGGTTCGTAAAGAAATGTGTTTCCCAGTTTGGTGTGAAACAGCTTGACTAGCCTACACCTGACCTCAACCGCATTCAACAACTTTTGGATGAAGTGGAACACAGGCCTTGTCACCCAACATCAGTGGCCGATCTCAATAATGCTCTTTTGTCTTGTTGTTGGCTGAATGGAAACAAATTCCTGCAGCCAGGTTTCAAAATGATGTCAAATCTCTGCTGCCACTCTTCAAGGAAATATTTTGGATATTATAGCAGCTTTTTAATTCTCCTAGTTTTTGAATTATAGAGTGTAATCTCTGGTGTCCACATATTTATGTCCATTTTCCATCTCTTTCTTTGTCACTTTGTCATCCCTCTCTATCTGCCAGCCTCTCTGTGTCTACAAGTTGCTGCACTAACAGCAGGTCAGTAGACTCACGTTGATTTCTCATTTGCCATGGTAACAACAAGCATTTCCTGATTACAGTGTCAATAGAGATAGTAATAACAACCTTTCTATTCTCTCCCTTAAACACACACATTAGTGTCCTGCTTGCTCTCTTTGCACTGCCTCCCTCTGCTCCTCACTAAGACAGCCATTCATTAAATATACAAGGCAGAGCTTTAAATAAACCTGGAGCTGGAGCAGGCTGCCCCTCCGAGGGCCGCTTGGGATCTCATGAAAAAGAATAGGCAGCATATTTGGCAGGAGACACACACCCATACCTATACACCACCCCATTCACACGTGCACACACACACACACACACACACACACACACACTTGCACTGACTGTTCAAGAGCCGTCTGTCTGACCCCACCAGCTGAAGACGCTGTGTCAGCAAACCCTGCTTTCGTCAATTCTCAGTTTCTTACAATAGATTTAGTTACTGTATGACTGCAGCATCTGCACTTTATACCAGGGTGGGTCGTCACTCTTTTCTCTTCCTTTTGCTTTTTTTGTTGAGTGGGAATGTGATGAGAGTGGGGGTGATTATTTATTTATAAGAGTGTGGTTAGTTTTAGAGCATAGCCTAATCAGAATTTGACTTCCTCTACTCATTATTTTATTATCATCTTCCTCCGTCTCTAATTTGTGCTTTTGTGGCCAACACACTGCAGTACTCTTCAATAGTCCTTTCTGGTATTTCACTGTAATGATGCTGTAGACTTATTTATGTCAGGTATAGATGATAAATATATACTTCATTAAGCTAGCAATACTATTTAAATTCCCTGCATTCTTTAAATAGAGTCAGTGATGCAACAGACAGAGACCATATTAATGCTTTTTTTTAATTCATCCGAATTCATGTTAACTAGTACAAAATCTGATATAAATGTTAGGTTTTTTTTCTAAAAATTACATCTGAATATGACCTGAAAGATATTTGGTGGGATCCTACTTCTAAGAGACACATGTCCTCTCTCCTCAGGTGGTGATGTACATCGGCCAGGTGTTGAAAGATGTGTTGAAGCTACCTCGCCCTCTCTCACCCCCTGTGATCAAGCTGGAGACACGTGTCGATGCAGAGTACGGGCTGCCCTCCACCCACGCCATGGCCGCCACCGCCATCTCTTTTACAGTTTTACTAAGTGCTCCCTCCAGGATACAGGTGATCACTGACAGCTGTGATGAAATATAGTAAAACAGCTCAACTCTTGGCAGCTGTGAGCTACAGTACTTATTCACAAATGTATTATGCTCTGTGATGCTTTCAACTGCATCTCAGGAGTCAAAGGCATCAAAGTCATCAACCAGGAGTCAGTGGATGGTGAAGAATGATCAAGGAGAAAACTAGTGGGTGGATATCCGTGAGATTTGGTTCACACGGTCATGTTCCCCCCAGGAACCAGCACCTTGGTTCCATCATACTAAGTTCATGAGCAAATACCTGGAAAACTAAAGACATTCCCATAAGCCTCTGCATGTTAAACATTATACCGGCTAAACATTAGCAATTTAGTATTGTTATTGTGACGGTGTTAGGAATGTTGACTCCAGCATTTAGCTCGATGCACTGCTTTGTCTAATGACAGACTCATAGAGCAGCTTGCACGGCTGTAGATTCTTAGTCTTGTTTTGCTATACGTTGCCCATGGTGGAAAATTTATTTCCATGCTTCGATTTTTACATTATATTTTTTCTTACTTTCAAAATCTAAATACAAAATCTTTCCTGTGAATGATTATGGAAACAAAACACCATTATTGTCCCATAGTATTTGTCATGATTTTACTCAATAATAACCAAGGTGGATTGAACACTTCCAACTGAGGATTGACAACGTCAACAAGCTACAGCGTCAGTCTGATATTTAGAGATGACTAAAATGATTACTGTAGGCCTACATCGTTTCTTGATTGGCACCTCTGATTACTGAAACTGTGGTAGTCAATGGTTACATTACTCATTACTATGAGAAATGATATTACAGCCATTCCTGACTGCAAATGATGTACTTACACCTCATTAGAGTCAGGAAGCGTAGACCCTAGGTATCTCATTAACACTGCTATTAGATTGCCATTGAGTATTATGGATTCCTAGCAAGGCACCAGTGAAATTAGCCGATCCAAATGAGGAGCTTCACTCAAATCAAAGTGTTGAATGTAGTACAATTTGAGGCACTGGGAGCCTGTGGACAGCAGCTTGCTTACTGGTAGCTGAGTGGGGTGAAGGGAGTGGCCCCACTGTCCATCAGTGAGTCCTGACTGAGCTGTTGGACAATGGGCAGGGAGGTGCGGGGCCAGCAGTCACCATCAGTCACCATCAGCCACACCCGTCGCGCTGCTGTTTGGTCTTCTGATGGACTCAAGTGAGTCAATGACTGTCAGTCTCCACCTCCCCACCCCTCCTCCTCCTGACTCTACCCCTCTTTATCTCTCCCACTCTACTGCCAAGTCAATAAAACACTCAGTGGCCCAATCACAGGCTGTCTTAATCAAGCGCTGTTTTAATGAAGGCTTGAGAGAATGCTAAATCCTTCAGTTAGTAGTTTACAGCCTCTACAGCTGTCAGCCTGATTTATGGCCACATCATTTCAGCTGTTTGCCTTCATTTTCGGTTGCCTCAAGGTCATAGAAGTCATCTCAATAACCCAGAGACAACCCATGTACACTAGAGCACTTAACTGTGGCCTGAAATTCCGCAAGGATTCCCCTGAAAGAAAAGAGCATGCATAGCTATAGATGAGTAGCGGGCTGTTGCAGAGGCTCCTGAATGGCCACAAGGCCCTGGGGCAACTCGCCTGGTTCCCGGAGCAGGTCGGAGGTCGCGACAGTCAATCACAGAGTGACCCCCTCCTGTTCATGGCATCCTTTGTGGCCATTCAAAAAAACCCTCTCTTCATGAACTACCACTCAATAGGCTTCCAGCTGCAAAAGACAGGAAAAGACACAGGAGGAAAAAAAGGCAGGGGGGGGGGCACAGGAGGGGAGGGTGGAGGAGGTGAATGAATACACAAGGCCTCTCTTCTCACTGTTATTGAAATGGAGGGGGAACAAAACCTGCCGCCATAGGTAAATGAGGGAGGGGAGAGTGGATGGTGAGACAGTAGAGGAATAATGGAGCAGTGACTTGATGACGGGCAAGTGACAGAGAGAGGAGTTACACGTTGCCATTAAGAGGATTGATGAATGGATGATTTGATCACAACCTAACAGGTTGACCAAAAAGAGGAGGAAGGGTCAAAAAACAAATCACAACTGTATTGTTTTTTTCACTAAGGAATGTTAGGAATGTTAGGCACACGTGACACATACCATTGTACTTTCACAGATTCAGCTTTTATCAACCTGTGGTATTTGTTAGTGTGTGTGTGTGTGTGTGTGTGTATCTACTGTCACCGTGATGGTTAGTGATATAAGTGTGTGTTTTTGTGTCTCAGTTCCAGTTCGAGGTGGGTCTGCTGATCGCAGTGACGCTATCGTCTTTGGTGTGTCTGAGCCGCCTCTACACTGGCATGCACTCAGCTTTGGTGAGCTAGTCCCTCCGCACGTGTGCGCACACACTACAGCATAAAATATTCAAGCTCAACGCAGGATTCATAATTCATATGTGTCTGGTTTAACTGTCTGGCGGGTAATATTTCTTTCCTAAATATACATAAAAATATCAATATTTTGAGAAATACGCTTATTCGCTTTCTTACTGAGAGTTAGATGAAGATTGAAAACACACTAATAAATGGCTGTTTACATAACACAAGGCGAAAGCCAGCAGCCAGTTCGCTTAGCTTAGCAGAAAGACTGGAAACAGTGGGAAAGAGCTAGGCTGGTTTTATCCAAAGGTAACGAAATCCACCTATCAGCACCTCTAAACCTCACTAATTAACACATACACTAACTGGTCACTTTATTAAGTACACCTGTTCAATTGCTTGTTAACACAAATAGCTAATCAGCCAATCACATGGCAGCAACTCAGTGCATTTAGGCATGTAGACGTGATCAAGACAACGTGGGATGGTTGTTGGGCCAAACTGCTGATCTACTGGGATTTTCACACACAACCATCTCTAGGGTTTACAGAGAAAGATCTGAAAAAGAAAAAACTGAGGCTACAGTTCACACAGGCTCACCAAAATTGGACAATAGAGGATTGGAAAAATATTGCAAGTCTCGATTTCAGCTGCGACATTCAGATGGTAGGGTCAGAATTTGGCGTAAACGACATGAAAGCATGGATCCATCCTGCCTTGTATCAAAGGTTCCGGCTGGTGGTGGTGGTGTAATGGTGTGGGACACTTTGGACTCCTTAGTACCAAATGAGCATCGTTTAAACGTGACAGCCTACCTGTGTATTGTCCCTTTGACCAGTGTACCCATCTTCTGATGGCTACTTCCAGCAGGATAATGCACCATGTCCCAAAGCTCAAATCATCTCAAACTGGTTTCGTGAACATCAATGAGTTCACTGTACTCCAGTGGCCTCCACAGTCACCAGATCTCAGTCCAATACAGCCTCTTTGGGATGTAGTAAACGGGAGCTTCGCATCATGGATGTGCAGCTGACAAATTTGCAGCAACTGTGTGATGTTTCCAACACCTTGACAAAGAATTAAGGCAAAAGGGGGTCCAACCCCCTCAGTATTAGCCAGGTCTACCTAATAGGGCAGTGAGTGTATAATCTGTAAAACAAATAAACATACAAATGACAGGCTGTGGTTTTACAGGGGTTGTGTGTCACAGCATTTGGGAAGTTATACAGTAGGGTTTTTTCCATATTAAACAAACACAAGGCAAGGCAGATTTTGTTTTTGTCTGACAGCCAGTGTATCTAAGCTAAGCGAACTGGCTTCTGGCAGTAGCCTAATATTTAACAGGCAGACTTGAGAGTGGAATCAATCTTCTAACTCTTTCTCGCAAAGACATAGACAGTACTTGTATTTCAAACTATTGCTGTAGGTGTTAAGTGGTAAAATATTCTCAATGTCCCGTTTTCAGGATGTGATCTGTGGCGCTTCCATCTCAGCCATCCTCATGTTCCTCACCTACCCATATTGGGACACCTTGGACCATTTCCAGCTCACCAGCTGCATCTCCCCCATTGTGGCATTGTCATTGCCCCTCTTCCTCAGCTACACATACCCAGAGCTGGACCATTACAGCACCACGCGAGGGGATACGACGACCATTCTAGGAGTAGGGGCCGGGTGCTCTATTGGATACTGGGTGAATGAGAAGCTGGGACAGACGTTTGAGCCCCAGGGGGTATTACCTGTTCCCCTACCCACACTGACGGCAAATGCACTGGCACTAGGTGCTGCCCGATTCCTTGTGGGTGTTGTAGCATTAATAGGAACTCGACAGGTTGTGAAAACACTGAGCCTGCAGGTGTTGTATTTCTGGTACAGAGTGCCAAAACATGACGACAGTGCCAGAAGGAGGAGAGAGATTGAAGTGCCGTATAAGTTTGCCACATACATGACTGTTGGACTTGTCAATTCTATATTGGTCAACAGAGTCTTCATTCTACTGGGGCTACTATGATCTAAAAACACAAGACTCGTGTAACGATCTTAAATTACAACAACAAAAATGTACCTCTTATTTATTTGTGTGTATCAAATGATCTTTAAAACAAGGAGCATCCTCTGGTAATGATTGAGTGTAATTATAACTGAAATAAAAATAGTTTGCAATAGCTTATGTGACTTTCTTCCCAGTTTGATCATTATTTGAATTGTGTAGTCAAGGCTGTAGGCTCGCTGTGTTATTGCTCTTGCACTTAATTTCAGAAGCTACAAGCGCAAAAACCTTTCAACATGGAGGTTGCCGCTTCCAATGTGAGAACTCCGCCCAGAGCCAGACAAGCTCATACCAGTCAGGATAATCCTACCAAAACCAGTTTAACTGCAACTTGGCAACTTCACTTCAATGGCACCTGTCTTTGTCCTCTCACTCAGCAGGTTAAAACAGGCCGTCTGCTGCTACACCATATGAGCCCCCCAGGCCTGGTTTCTGTACATTCAGGTCTGACTGAGCAGTAATGAAAGCGTTAACCTTACTTTGCTACAGTAGAGTCTGAAGGAATGCCGGAGTACCTGTCGGACTGAATTTACAAGACATCTTGTTATCTGCACAGCTCACTTTCATATGGGAGGTTACTGGCTGCACCAATTTCCCTTTGAATTGACAGTAAAGATACAGTGGAAGCCTGTGAACTCATTACAGGATAAAAGCATGCGCTACAAATAAAAGATTCAAAGCACTCAGTCGAAAGTTAAATGGCTTTATTTGATGTTTGAAGGCAAGAATCTTTTGTACTTGTATCAAAGGATAGGAACAGTCTTTTCAAAAGGAAGGACCTGAGCTGTAGTTATTGTATTACATGGATGCTGGACTACTGGTTGAACATCGTTTCATATTGCATTACCGATCTTAAGCCAAGACCAGAAAACATTGGATGGTACCATTCAGTGCATTTATTCTGTGTCTGTATGATTCAGATCTTATTGAAAGCCGCCACGTCCACAGACTGAACATATTCCTCGAAGGCGGTGATGGCTTCCTCCAGCAGATCCGTTCCCACTTTATCATCCTCCACCACGCAGCCTATCTGGAGCTTCTTGATGCCGTAGCCCACTGGGACCAGCTTGGACTGCCCCCACAGCAGCCCGTCCATACTGACGCTGCGGACGCACTCCTCCAGCTTGCCCATGTCCGTCTCGTCATCCCAGGGCTTGACATCAAGCAGGATGGAGGACTTGGCGATGAGAGCTGGCTTCTTGGACTTCTTGGTGGCATACTCGGCCAGGCGCTGCTCCTTTATCCTAGCCGCCTCGGCACTTTCTGCCTCATCGTCTGACCCAAACAGGTCAATGTCGTCGTCGCTGGTGGTGTTTGTCGAGGCGGGGGGATTAGCTGGGAGGACAAACTCCCTCTTAGCTGATGGGAGGCTGGCTTTCCCCCTCTGGAAGGACTTGATGTGATTATACCAGCGCAAGAGGTGGCAGAAGGTCGATGAGGGAGCAGAAGGGATGGCGTCAAACACTGCAGTGTCAGCCTGGGACACCGCAAAACCCTCCATGTAGCTTTTGTCTGCCAGAAAGTTATTGAGAGCTTTAAGGCCAGCTGGCGTGCTCATGTCACCAAACACAGTTTTTGTGGAAACTGGGCGGGAGGAAGGGGCCTGCAAGTCTTGCGCGGGGAATTTGTGCTTGATGACTTCCTGCATGGGGACGTCGTGTGCGAGGGTGGTTTCAGTAGTGTGGCCACTGGAAGAACCAAGGCAACAAAGCAACAGGTAATGAGTCACTGGCTTTAATTACCATGCACTAACCCCAAAGGCATAAATTAAGTCCAGGCATGCATGTACAAGCCCACACGCAGATGCACACCATTCACGTCACAAACACAATGGAGTCTTGTTAATTTTTAATTCTTCTGACTTTAGTAAAAACAGCCTCGTTTCTTAAAACACAGGGACAAAACACAGTGATGCAGAACAGATTGGGTTTTTCTTTTCCTCTTTCCTTCCTTATGTTTTGTTCTCGCTGTAGTTGTCTCATGCACATGCAACACATAATCTGCAGCACACTTCAATCACAAAAACCCAACACCCGTTATCTTTTTAACAAACATATTTTTCTCTTAAATCACACTGCTTTCTGTTTTGATCTGAGAGTACAAGGAAGGTGAAATCACAGGAAGGGCTCGATGTCCATCTCCAGGGCCGAGCAGGGCATGGTCAGCTCAAAGCGGTTGATGACGTCTGGGTGGAGGACACCGAGACGCCCTACGCTCTTTCCACGGACAAAGATCTCTGCGCAGCGACCGGGGAAAAAAGTGCAATCTGAGAGAAAAAAAACAAAATTTATTAAAATTTTAAAAAGTGACTGTGCCAATGTCTCCACATTGGCTTCACTAAAGCCCGGTCTTTGTAGCATCCTTTTTAAAACAACAATTATCACCCCCACTAGCTTGCTTGCAATCTGTTTGTATCCTGACAAACTATTTTTGACCAGTGTGTTACAAACGAGCCATCTGTTTGTTCTGGGTGTTTCTTGGATCATGTTGCTGCCACTATTTAGTTGTACACTTGTAGATGCATTTGCATTTTGTTGCAGATGCATTCTTTCACATATTATATCGCAGAGATCATGAGTCAATCGTGCACGGTCAACGGTGCTGTGCTGCCTTTCTTGTTCCTGGACTTTCTCTTGATAATCATTAGTTCACCCACATTGGTCATCCATGAACATTTACCAAATGTATTGCCAAAACCTAAAAATCATCACTTCCTTTGTACCAGATAATTCTTCCAGTGAGCCCTTACAGATGGGGAAAAAAAAACAACAAGCTTTAGGGAACAGGCCAGAAGCTGGATCGCTATTGTCGTACCTCTGCAGGTCATTGGACCATAATCTGATATTGTGCCTTGGTCACTTTGGCACACACATCTCTCTTCTTCTGATTAAAATCTGATGCTCCAGTTTGTATGTCAGCGTCGGGAGGAAAGGCCACATTTAGGCCAGATGGAATTAAAAAATCCTTCATCAGCAGTGAGAGGAGAGCTCACTTCGTCAGTGTGAGAGGCGTTTGCTCACTTTGTTCAAAAACACTGACATGCAAACAGACAGAAAGACGGACTTGTCAGATTTCACAAGATACAGGGGTTGCCTTGACAACAGCCCCACACACAGAGACATGGCATTCTCCCATAGTGCATTGCTTCTTCCCACGCTGCCTTGCTAATGGGTTCCAGAGCCCACTGCTTAGATGTTCACTCATTACTATGGATGAAGGCTTACAAAACACATGGACGGTACTTTCAATTGTGTGTGTGAGTGTGAGGAAGCAACTAAAGCAGGGAAATTCTACCATTTATTTCAGTTGCCTGTTCTGTGTCCGCAAGGTGTATTAAATCTGTGGATTGCGCTTGCGTTTGTTCACACGTCATCTACTTGTACCATCAGCGGGATGCCATGGCAACTATATAAATAGCTCTGGTACATCTTAAATAACCAATCAGTCAATGAAAATCCTACACTTGAGCCAGGCCACTTTCCGCCCACTCTCCAACTTTCAGCAAAGCTTTCAGCGGAAAGGAGAGTTAGATGGTTGCATCAGATAACCAATATAACTGGCGTGTTAGTGCCATCATTTTGCCAGAGGATTTGTTACTATTTTAGACAACTGGACAGAGAATTCCTGCAGGCTCTTACTGGAGCAACGAAAACCTGCGGTGAAACGAATGTCTCGTGCTGCGTTAAGGAGCTGCCAACACACACAAAATGATGATTACTCGAATTTCTACTTGACTTTCAAGGATGATTAGTATGGGTTACATGATTTCTGAAAGGTGTTTAAAATCATCCCAATAACAATAAAAAAAAAAGGAATTGTTCCAGTTTAATTCCAGGTCATATTTTCATAGTTGTGGCCATCATTTCAATTGGTTACGATAACATTGTGTGAGATATAGGAATGCGGTGACGTCTTTACGATGGGGAAAATATCATCGATATAAGTATGAGATTCTGGAGAAATCCAACACCATGACAAATTCCATAATATAGCGCGAACAACGACACAGTAAGTAATGTAATCAACGTGAGCCAAATTGTGGGTTAGCAAAGTGGCGCTACAGTTGCTGCTGTGAAGCTAACATGCAGAGAGGATAAGCCGGTCCCAGAGCCGGCACACCAGCTCCAGAAAGCAACTCAACTCTGTTAACCTCTGTCCTCGGCTAACATCACACAAACAGCATGTCTTGGAGAACTACAAAGTAAGCTGAATGTCTGTGGGCAAGCCATTTAATGTTACCTGACACACAGATCATGGCTGGAATAGTTGTTGTGTGGCTCGGTCGGACCCACTCTGTTTGTTTCCCCACTTACAGAGCCAGGGTTGAGTGCAAACACCAGATTTAATTTCAGCAAACACAGAACGGACAGCTACAGACCCCGAGGAGATATTTGCTGAATTGGAAAAAAAGATGTGTATTGGATTTGAATCGCATTCCCTACATGTAAAGGACAAGGCTGGCGATATTCTATATTTTTGTCAACAAATCCCGTGAACAGGCCAAAACTGACCGTGTGTTAGTCCATCTAAATATTTTCCGATTTCTCCAACCTGTCAGCGTCTCTCAGCCCCAAGCCTCGTCACATCTAGTGAAGACATACATTTTAGTAGCATGTAAAGAATATTTTGTTACATTAAAATAAAAATTTTAAACAACTTTCTAAAACATCCCTGTAGTTTAACAAATGTAACTCAAACAGGAGGAAATGGTGCATTTGTTGGGGCTATTTTCAGCTGCGGATTAACAAACATTTGGTGTTCACTGATGCATTTTTTATTAGTTTTAAAACAACAATGGAGCTCTGTGGCACACAGGGATAAGACACATCAGGCTTTAGAAACAGACACAATTGGTTAATGGGTTCAATCCATTTTGGCTTTGGTCTTTTAATGGGATTTGATAACAAAAATATAGAAAATCTTTTCCTTGAACAACAACAGTTTGCTAGATTAGCAAAACCACTAAACTAAGCGCTCCCAAAATGTCATCAATTATCGTCACTGCACAGAAATCTGACTTCAGGGAGGTCAAGGAGGTCAACGTGGAACGGAGTCGGTCTGTAAACTGTGATATTTACAGAAGATGTTTCGGTTCATGATTTTACCGTTCTTTAATTTTCGCTTCGCTTTGATAATCTGGGGGTTTATTTAAAACCTGCCTAATCATCGGACTATTTCTTGACCAGTTGGACTTCTTATGGCCATAACTACCAAAATAAGACTCAAGTTTTTGTTGTTCAATTATCTTTTAAACTTGCTATACCAATATTACTATAATATATATCAAAAGACTGAAAACAATGTAACAATATGGAAGGGGTCTCTTGTAGTTAACCTAGAGGATAATTATCATCTGAATCTGCAGCTTGCAACTTTCCTGTTTTGGTTCACTCTCACTGCTCTCTCATAGTGCTGTCTTTTGCTGCAGCAGGCAGTGGTTTGCAGCAAAAACTAATCTCTAAAAACCCAGTGTAAACTACTTATTTTGTTACAAACAGCAAACTGACACTATTTTGTGACGAGCTGGTGAACATAGTGGGACATTAAGCAGCTGAAGAGCCAGATTTTTCCCTCAGCAGTTGGTACCCAAAAACAGAGCTAAAAGAGAGGGAATGCTGGACTTCCGAATTACCAGGCGGACAGAAAAACAGGTCCAAATGAATGCTAATGTGGCAGTGTAAATAAGTAACTGTTTGCTAAGGAGTTCACCATACCAACTTGTGCTTGCACAGGCAGCACATCTAATAAATTGGATTCGATACAGAGAAGATTAGCAAGGCCCCTGCGAAAGGATGACATGCTTAAAAGGTGATGTCATGTAAATGTTCTGTTCACAGCTTGTTTCTGCTGCCCCCCAAGTGACCCCCCAAAAAAAAAAAAAATCAGTCACTGCAGGTTTAAATTAATGTAATAACCATCAATACTAACCTTCTAAAAATACATATAGGACAAAAGACTTCCCGTCAACTGAACAAAAAAACAGAAAGTCATCTGATAGTGGTCTCTTTCCTAACAAAGGGTGTACAGGCCAAGACTTTGCATTGGACACAGTTGTTAAGTGAAACACAGGCATCTGTCTCTAAGTGGTTTCTTCCTCCACTCCTGGTCCCCTGACTCATTATTTCATCTTCTTTTTCCCGCTGAGTGGAGGATACTCAGCTGACACGTACTCCCTCAACCACTTGCTCTCTCGGTGCTGGGAGTGATGGTGAGTTAGCTGAAGTGCTGTTCACCCTGCTGATGGACACTTCCTGAGGGTTGTGTGTCTGTGTCAGGTGAGCTCTTAAGACTGGGGTCATGGTCTTGTAATGGGGTTAAGGACACGGTGACATATGTGGCGTGGGGGCGGGGGGTTAGGCTAATGGCGCATGAAGTGTGGAAAACAAAATGGCACAGAGGATAGACGGAGTGGAAATGTGCGTTTCCAGTGTGTTGTGCATTAGTGCGCACTGTGAGAGCATGTCCATTTCAGCATTTCAGATGGACAGTCTAAGCACCCCGTGGGTGGGTGCTGTATGTGCCAGTCTGTCTCCTTGCTCTGCTCTGCTCTGCAGTGGGCGACGTGACTCCCATGCAGTCCCCCTACACTGCGGAGTTTACACGCTCTCACAGCCTTTCTTGCTTTCGCCTCCAGCCGTCGCTCTGTCGCTCTCCTGCCCCCCCCGTCTCATCTCATCCCTTCTTCCGCTCCCCTGTCTGCCTTTCCTTCTCCTCACTGTTCTCATTCACTGATACTTGAGCCCATTGATTTGCAGTCTGAATGGGCTAACAGAGCCAAAGTAGATATCCCACAGTGTGACCTTGTCGGAGGCGGAGGGGGAGCTGGAGTGAGAGAGAGATGGTATGGAAAGAGGAAGGACTGGGCGAGGAATCCAAAACTCAAAATGATGTATGAGAGTCTCTCTGGGAAAATGGGAGCCAAAATACATACAGCTTGGCCTGTGCGGTGCTTCAGGTGGAACCTTTCTGATTGCTAATCTCACAGGAACGGCTCAGATGCATGAGAAAGATGAAACCCAAATGAGTCATACCTCTATCTGCCTTTCACACGTCGTCATTGCAAGTATTACTGTGCCAGTCACATGCCACCTCTGGTTAATGTACCTCTGCTATGAAAAATTTTATTAAACTTGCGCTCCACAGTTTACAGGTCTGTTGTTTTTTAATGTGTGAGTCCAGCTCATCAAAAGTGATACAGATGTGGAGCGCTGATGCAACATGACTGACCGGTCCATCTCATTAATGATGACTTAAGAGAGAAAACCTTTCAAAGTGCACTCGTACTCAGATGCATTACATAATTAGACACAGTGAAGCTGTCTGAAATGAGTCCTTGGCCCACTACCCATGAACCACGAGTGCTGATAGGATACCTTTGATTTTTATTGAGCAAAATGATGACAGAACAGAACACGTCAGTGCTCTTCGGTGTCCTTCACCGACTCAGAGTTATCCTGACCTATTAGGGTAAGGTGACGCAAGTGGTGATTTTGGAGGTAGAACAGAGGACAAATTAAATGGAAAAGAGTGAACTGCGGTTTAGAGGGGATGAAGAACAAGTTTCCCACAGCGGGCCGGAGAGTTTTTAAGTCAGAGCCCATGACTTAAAAATGACACCTGTTCATTAACGGCTCATTATTGTCCGTTTTTAAAAAGTACTTTCTATTTCAAATGGGTTAATACCTCTCAAATAAAACCATTGTGTACAACAAGTTGTCAAACACATTCTACCATAACCCTATAAAGTTATCCATTTGTATACTTGGAATGATTTTCTCCTCTCCGGACTAAAAACTCTTAACTTAAAAGTGATGCTCAGCCCCACAACTGTCATTGCTAGTTGGAACCTTGAAAGCTGCAGTGATGGCATTATTTCTAAAAGGAAAAAAATATTTTTATATCTGTAAAAACAGCAGCATTGTGCCCATTAAACTTGCGGGTAAACATTAAGATCTGATGTCTTTAGAGAGTTTTTTTTTTTATTATTAAGTTCTTTTTAAAACATTGTTATAAAAAGAAGGCAGGAGAAGATGGAGGCCCCGCGACCAGTACAGCAGTGTTTCCCACAGGATTTTGTGAGACGAATTTGGTTTTGTACATTTTAAAGTTAAATGCATTAATCTGGTGCACTTTGTGAGCAAAATTAAGAGGCTAGATCTATATCCAAGAACTCTGTGCTCTTGTAAACAATTTTGTGTTCTAGTAAACAAATTGATCATAAACACATAGTATAGATATAAATGACACAGCAAAAATAAAAAAAGTCTATAAATTTATTTTGTTTTTCCAGCAACCCAAAACCAAAGACTAAAGTAATTTCCCTAACATTTTGGTGTTTCTTTTTTACTTTTAATGGACATATTTAACATGTTTTATACTTCTTATGAATATAATCAAATTAATCATATTTATATACTGTGTGTACATTGTGTAAACACCTTATTTTGAAAATGGGACAGACATATTCTCTGCAATTAATGGGAAAAACTACACAGTGAGACATATTTCTATAAAGCGAACAATCTCTAATCACAGTCACAGTGTTAATTAAACAGATAGCACTTTAGATACAACGCTTAAGTGGTATTTGTGTGACTGGCAGTGACGCTATAAGTCACAAACAAGATCAAGACTTTTAGGGGCTGAGAGCAGTCGAGACCAAGACCGAGGGAGAGCGAGACCGAGTCAAGACCAAGACCAGTTCCCTGCACTGCATTGCATGGCACGCAATAAAATGTGGAACGAGATCATAGGCACTTCTCAAATTGATCTGAAAGATTCCCATTAAAACACCCACATACAAACACTAAGAGCTGAAATCAACGTAAGCATCGCGGGGAGGGGGGACAGTCGTTAATTAGGGTGATTGGTTGCATTTGAAGCAATACGTTTTACTTACAATCAAAGTTAGGATGTTAACAAATCAGACAATGCAAAAGCAATTTATTGATATTCCCAAAGTTATAGTCTTGAAATAAAATCCCGAGACAAGACCGAGTACAAATGCGGTCGAGACCAAGACGAGACCAAGACCATCAAAAAGTGGTCTCGAGTACTACAACACTAGCGCACACACTACACGATTCAATTTGAATTATTCTGTCTAAAGACATATAGCTGTGCGTATCTGGGGGTCTTTATGATGCTGCGTAAAAGTCTGGCCCATTGATTTCACGACAGTGTAACTAATGGTTTAGTGACACATGTCGGGTTCAATCACTTCTCCAGTGCCTGGGCAGATCAGTCTTAAACAACGCCATAATAACCCTATTGTTACAACTCAGACTTTCACTCTACCCAACTTTCTCAACACATGTTGAGATAAATGTGTAGAAAGTTATAACAGGCCAACAATTTATTTCAAAATTAAAAAAAAAAAAAAAACTTTCCAATAATTTAATAACTATAACAAATATAGCCCAGACGACACTTGATTTATTTCGATATTTGGGAGCTTTAGAATAGATTTCCAGACTTGTCAAGGAGCACTGAAACTGATCTGGAGGCTCGTGGTTGCCTGACTCCATACTGAGTCACTTCATGTTGCTTTTTCCTTTCATTTGTCACCTGTCGGTAAGTACTGATCATGACAGTTGAAAAATCCTCCTGTTAATGCTCTCTGGACAAACCTTTCGGACACATTTTGCAAATGACCTCAAACCTAGTTCAGCATTGCTGTACTGCTGGTTCTTGATTCCTTATCAGCCGATACACGCACCTATATGATCTATCCTCAATAAGCTAATATCAGCTGATTGATCAGCCTTGCTCTAGTTACTATACAATGAAGCAAAAGTCACAAAACTGATCAAGCAGTTAAAGGCTGCATACATTACCCTTTAAGCTCATCAGAGCTATCTCATCAAAAGCCAGCATCTGATTATAGAAGTACATGCTGATATCGCCGTCTCTGCCACCTGGGTCAGTATTAGATGTTTTCTCTTGTATTTCATATTCTTTGTCCATATACCTACTCTAAACCAGCCACCCATGTTGAAGTTAATTTTGAGTTGAAGCCAAATTGTGCATGTGCATGTCACTGCCATGGAAACTGTGCCCCCTCAATAAGATGGAGTACATGACGCCCTGGAAACAAACAATGCAGTCGGTGCTTGCTATATACTGGATTTACATAATCTCAACAAAGCCTGCCTTTTAACCTCACGTGACTCAGACCTATTTGTGCCCCAGCTTGGCAAGTAAATAAACATATTCTAGATCACTCATCTGCCACTGGGATTTTCTCCCCCCTGTATACATGTAATATAATAATTTACCACCAAAGCTAGTATATTCCTATAGCCCTGATAGCTGGTTTCCATTCCCCCTCCCTCTCAAGGCTTCTTACCCTCTGCAGCCTGGATGTGGTAGCCATCCCCGTGGACAGACTTCACCTCCAGCAGCTGCATGGTTCGATCAAGCAGGCCGTGGATTACCTCGAAGCCCGGACTCTTGTTGTAGTAAACGGCACAGAAACGCCGGCTGTTCCTCGCCCCAACATCTGGTTGGTGGGATGAGACACACACACACACACACACACTCTCTCAGTGAGGCAACAGGGTTTCAAAAACAGTTTTGCGGGTGTGTTAGGTACAGTGTGTGTTATTTTCTCCATCACTTCACACATGCAGACAACTACCTTTGGTCTCATCCTTCAGCACCACGTCAGATATCTCAAACAGTCTGAGGGGAAGGGGCATCTTCCTGTTGGCGGCAAGGGTTTTCAGCAGGCCTGGTAGCAAGGTGGTCCGCGCCACCTGGTGGTGACAAAAAGTGGTGACGCTGGATTCTACAAAAGAGGAGAAGAGGGCCCTCTTCTGGAAAAATGACACTAACTCTAGAGAGCGTGGGAACACCTATCACTTAGGGTCTGTTTGTTTGACTTTTAATGAATGTCTGTCTTATTAAATGAGTCCTTTTCCTTTTTAAACAGCCTCTCAAGGTTTAATGAAAGTCATTTTTATTTGTTAACGGGTGAAATTTTGGCACTGGAGGATTATTTGCAGTGCACACTAATCTGCAAACACTCTAGTTTGCGCTGTGGCTGGAAGATTAGTTTCACTGTATTAACATTATTTAGCAATGTGATTTTTCAGATGGAAGAGAACTACCTTAAAGCATCCATTAATGATACAATATGAACATTAAATTACTTAAAAAGTGACCCTGCTAATAAATTCTAGCGCCCACAGGCCTTTAGGTCTTCTGAGGTCAAATTTGGATCCTTTGTTACACAAATTGCTTTTCCCAGAAGGAAACTGATCAGTTAACTTGTGAATGGGTAGAAAATGACGGTTAACAAATGAAACTAATAAATGTATCTATTTTCTTGTTTCAAACAAAGCACAACACTGCTTTACATTGACATCATCATCAAAACATTGTGGAGTTTTATTTATAATCTTCTTTACCTGGAACTCAGCTGTCTTGGGGTTGGAGATATGAGCCGCCCTGGTCTCTGAGATTTTCTTTCCAAGCTTGTCCGCTATATCTTCTTGAGAACACTGCAGCAAGAAAAAGCGGACAAAGTCCTTTGAGACCATCTCAAGCAAGGCCATGTAACTTTCTGGATACAAGTGACGGTTATGGGATAATGCTACATGCTACTGCTAACCATTTAGCTAACTTTACTGTTACAGTAACACATACGGATCACAGTCATAATGTTAGCATGGTGACTCAGTAATGTACATTATACAGCAATATTTACCCAAATTTTGCAAACATTACCTTACATTAGGTACTACCAGACTAAATAAGCCAGTAGTAGCAAAACCCAGAGTGTTCTGAATTGAACAACGTTTTGATTTACTGCAATAAATTCAGTTTTTCATTTCTAAGAGGAAGATTGTGTTACTTCTTCCCTCAAAGATGCACAGACCCACTTTAAGGGAAGAAACTGTGTTGACATAGGAGAAGCATGCGGAGAAGAGAGTACTTCTGTTTACATTCCTGGACCATGGCGGACCACAGCAAACGTTCAAAGGTTTGGCTTAGCTTCAATAAAAAAAATTTACAACAAAGCAAAATCCAACACCTGCAGTAAGGAGACTTTGTGCAAGGGAGGAGGCACCTCCAATTCATAGTTTTCACGTGATTTCATATTCCAAGGAAAACACTCCCTTGGAGGGCAAAAGACACGTTATTTTCCACTGCCTGCTAAGCAATTGGTACACTGTTACCTTGTGTTTGTTAGTTTTGTGTTGCCAAAATGCTGGACGGTTGTTGTGCTTTCGGATTTACTAATCGAGGAGGAGACAAGCCTGGGCTGTGTTAGGTGAGGGATTCCCCAGAAGGTAAAAGTAAACAATTACAGCAGTAGAGCGGCAGCAGGGACCTGGTGGTTTTTAACTGTGCTGTAACGTTATATGGATCAGATATGCCCAAACCTGTAGTTTGTGTTCATATCTTTCTTTTTCTTAAGTTGAAAGGTGACCCATATAAAATTTGACTGCTTTTGCGGCATCTCTACGGGGGAGTCGCGGTGTGAGCTGCTATGTTGGTCGGTTGACTGAAAACTATGAATATGATGAAGCAGACACACATGAATCTGAAGGAATATACAGCTAACACTAATAGTAGTAACGTCTCAAGCTCAGGTACAAAAGACAGATGGGCTGACATTCCCCTTTTATATTGAAGGTAAACGAAGGTCTATAAATTATGCCAATATTTTTTTTTTTCTGGATACGAGTTCCCAGTGATGCTCCTCTAGGACAGAAACTCCTTTGACTTTAGCCATGAAGGGGAAGATGAGCAAGGAGGAACTGGATGAATGCCACAGAGCGAAGAGTTGTCTTGAAGGGGCTGGAATCAGTTCCGAGATTCGATAATAACCACATTCGATAAGTAGAATCGGAATCCATCAAATTGAAACGATACCAACCCTAATTACATTGGTGTATCTTTGTGTCTTCTTCTTACCAGGGTAAAGGTGAGGGCCTCTGTGAATCCAGCAGCTGCAAGGTCTTGTCTTAACAGCTCTGTCAGTTTATTCAGTGGAAACTGTAAACAAGAAAATACATAAGAACACAAATAATATTTGATGAGATACAACGTTGGTTACCATAAAACTTTGATTTATAGCCCAAGCTTTTATTTGCTAAAATCAATGAATTGACCCGGTCTATATTTGGAACAGGCATCCATAAGGGACAGGCTTTTAATTCCTTCTGCACAAAACTGAAATAGATTTCTATTGTGACTGCCCCAAGTGCTCTTTGTGTCTGGGGCCTGTGTGCTGTGTGTGTGAAATGAATATTACTTGTAGAAAAATGAGTTTATCAAATTATGATCTATCTCCGACAGCCAGCTTTTATTTTGTAGGCAGCAAGGTAACGAAAACAAGCATACCTAACAAGTTCACAGACAGTGAATCGACTATTGACCACATGACAGTATTCATAGGACAGGATTCATTCTTATTAAAGATTGTTTTTGATTGTTTTAATCAGTGGACCCTTACAGACAAAAGGAATATAAATAATCAAGGAATGGACACATAATGGACTTAAAGAGCGCTTCAAAGGTAGGGAGTCTGCACTTTGTTTCCCATCTCTTGTTTACCATGCTGGTAAATCTGAATGAATAAGACTTGAGCGCATCGTTTCCGTAAAATGAACTGAATGATTGAATTGTGGCGAATCAAACTAATCTAACGGTGTGTAGCATGTCCATACTGACCAAAGTTTAAACATTTATATTTGCATTCATGATCTAAGCAGCTTAGAACTAGCTCAAGCGGGCAACCCAGCGGACTTTAGAAGGTTTTATACATCCAAAGAACTTCTATAAAAACCAGACCAGGCATCTAAATGAGAGCTGCGTTTATCTGTCAAAATGTGTTTCCACACCAGGCCAATAAAGGGGACAGGCGGCCATTTGGGACTCGGCTATTAATCGAAGTTTTATGGTACACATGAAAACATGCAAAAGAAAGTCCAGGCACCTGGTTGGCTATGGTGTAAGTGTGTGGTGTGGTGCGGGTGATGTTGTTGAAACCGTAGGCCATGGCGGCGTCCTCCATTATATCACAGGCGTGGATGACGTCTGATCGCGTGGGTGGGATCTCAACCTCGATCTCATCACCAACACCTGTAGGCTGGGAGCGCAGGCACATCCTGGTCAGTAGCTGGGCGATTTTCTCCGTTGACTCACTGTCAGGAGAAAATAAAACACAACGCTGTTTAGTCTAAAGAATCACCTGTGAAGCTGCTGAGGATACACCGACACCAAGGAGCTGTGGAGCAGGTAGCGCTTTCCCATGTAAGATGTGATGAAGTGTATGCGAATGTTTTCTGATAACAGGAAACAGCTTTATTCCAAAATGTAGAAAGGACAAAGACTGATCGTTTCCAAAGCCATAACGTGGCTGGAAAACAGGTTATGCAAAGAATTAAGGAACTTCTGAGTGAACTGTGTGATTTACTCGGAAATTGTCAAACTAAATTAACATTAAAAATGCAACAAGGAAAACTTAACTACAGTGGAGAATAAAGAAAAGCTGAAATGTTTGTCATGTGTAACGAGTGGAAGAGCACAGTGATAATTTAGCAAATTAATAATAACATCAAGTAACAAGTTAATAAAGGTACATCACCATATGACCAGATTTGTTCACAACTGTCACATCCATGTAATTTAACATCATTTGTGGCATTCACCAAATGTCTTGCATTTTCAATTCTCTCATAAGTGAGAACAAAATTTACCAGTGGTCGTACAAGTCACGGACAGATTGTCTGAAACAAATAGGCTACCGTTCACTAATTAAGAAATTCAGGTTGCTGTCAGGCACAGTATTCTCTGCTGTATCAGACTGGGAAGTCCGTCAATTTGCTGAGTCATGTTAATGCAAAATTGAATGCATCTTTTTCTTTTATGCTGTACTTTGACTCTTGTACAGTGTACGTCCAACTTGACTTACTTGATGCCAACTTTACGGTTGATGGACTCACTGGACAACTTCTCCTTCCTGTAAGCCAGCTCCTGAAGTACAAACCAGGAAACAACGGCAGAGAATTAGGAGACAACAGTGAAGACATTCTTGTCACATTACAAAAAAAGGACACAGTGCAAGATGATTGTAGTAAAATACAGTACTGGGTATTTGTAGGTCTTGCCGTCTGGGTACACCACCTCCCCCTCCTCTACCCTGAAAGAGAAAGAGACACAAGAAAATCTCTCTTTCACTGTTAATACTCTTAAACCCAGTCACTTATTAAAGTTGTATGATGGAATGTGGTATGTTACCACCACTTAAAATGAAGACAACAAATCAGTTTCTTGAATATAGAACATACAGTCCCCTACAAAAGTATTGGAACAGTAAGGCAAATTCCTTTGTTTTTGTTGTTCATTGAAGACATTTGGGTTTAAGATCAAAAGATGAGTCAAGACAAGAGTTCAGAATTTCAGCTTTTATTTCCTGGTTTTCACATCTAGATGTGTTAAACAACTCAGGACATATCGCCGTTTGTATTAGACCACAGCATTCTTAGGTGAACAAAGGTAATGGAATAAATAATCTTAAAGTAAATAACATTTAATATTTGCTGGCATAACCTTTGCTTGCAATAACTGCCTCAAGCCTGCGACCCATCGACATCACCAAACTGTTGCATTCTTCGTTTGTGATGCTATTCCAGGCTTTTACCGCAGCTTCTTTCAGCTCTTCTTTGTTTCGGGGTGTTTCTCCCTTCAGTCTCCTCTTAAGGAGGTGAAATGCAGCTCTGTTGGGTTAAGGTCAGCTGATTGACTTGGCCAGTCTAAAACCTTCCACTTTTCCCCCCGATAAAGTCCTTTGTTTTGTTGGCAGTGTGTTTTGGCTCATTGTCCTGCTGCATGATAAACTTCCTCCCCATTAGTTTCAATGCATTTCTCCGTAAATTGGCAGAGAAAATGTTTCTGTCCACTTCTGAATGCATTCTGCTGCTACTATCATCAGTTACATCATCAATAAATATTAATGAGCCTGTTCCAGAAGCAGCCATGCACGCCCAAGCCATGACATCACCTCCACCATGCTTCACAGATGAGCTTGTGTGCTTCAGATCATAAGCAGTTCCTTTTTTTCTCCATACTTTGGCCTTTCCGTCACTTTGCTAGAGATTAATCTTGGTCTCATCAGTCCATAAGATTGTGTTGCAGATCTTTTGCGGCTCATCTCTGTACTTCTTTGCAAATTTCAATCTGGCCTTCTGATTCTTCCTGCTGATGAGTGGTTTGCATCTTGTGGTGTGGCCTCTATATTTCTGCTCTTCTTCCAACAGTGGATTGTGACACCTTCACCCTGCACTGTGGAGGTTATTTCTGATGTCACTTACTGATGTTTTGGGGGTTTTCTTCACAGCTCTCACCATATTTCTGTCATCAACTACTGTTGTTTTCCTTGGCCGACCTGTTGGACGTCTGTTGCTCAGCACACCAGTAGTTTCTTTCTTTTTCAGGACATTCTAAATTGTTGTGCTTGCTATGCCCGATGTTTGTCCAATGGCTCTGGTTGATTTTCCTTCTTTTCTTAGCTTGACAATGGCTTGCTTTTCTCCCATAGACAGCTCTCTGGTCTTCATGTTGGTTTATCCTCTTTAACAGGAAATGCAGTCTTTATAGGTTTGAACCAAGGATGAAAACTTAGACTAGTCATGCAGAGCTATTTAATGTTTGGACAATCAACCTAAAAGGCAACACCTGGGCAACAAGAAACATCTGTCAGCCACATGTTCCAATAGTTTTGCTCACTGAAAAATAGGTGGGTTCAAACAAACGGTGATATGTCCTGAGTTGTTGTTGTCACATCTAGATGTGAATACCAGGAAATAAAAGCTGACATTCTGAACTCTTGTCTCATTCTCATCTTTTGATCTTAAACCCAAATGTCTTCAGTGAACAACAAAAACAAAGGAATTTGCCTTACTGTTCCAATACTTTTGGAGGGGACTGTATGACACAAAACCAGGGAATGTCATTTCGTCCGCCTTGCGTTCAGCAAGTTCTTGTCCATCTCCATGGAGATGAAAAGCTAGTATTTTAGATCAATATGCAACTTACGTGAAAGGCTGTGAACAATACTCGCTGAACATGGTCACCATCATGTCCAACACGATCTTTGCCTGGAGAGAACAAGGTCAAGTCAGTTTTCATCGCTAACATTGACCGAACGACATATGATGGCATTTCTCGGTTCTCCTCTCAGTTGTACCTTGGTCAGGTCTGTGGCCGTGCACTCAATGAAGACATTCTTTGTCTTGAGGGTGATCTTTGAATGATCCCCTGGGGGGGAAAAAAACAAATACATGTTTACTAGTATACGGCAGGGGGTATTTTATTATCTCGGAATACTAAAGTTCATTTTTTCTTTGTTTTTCTTCTAAAACTTTAGCTCCTGTTGTTTTTTTAACCACTCGGTTTAACAAGCCTGGAACGACGGTAAGTCACATCTCTGATGTTTGTGTCTGTGAGATGCTTCCATGCAAAATACTAATCCACTGTGTGCAACAGAGGTCGAAAACAAAGCCAGAAATGAAGGCACACACATAAAGGCAGAAACAGCACTCACCATTGATGATAGGAGGCATGGACAGGACGATACCATTGCTGTCGTAGATGATGGGGTACACAGGCTTGTCTTCAATAATGTGAAGGTAATGCTTCAAGTGGCTGTCTGTCTGTATCAATCGAAAGAACGCAAGGTTAGCACCGCTCAAAAAGACAAATCGCTCTTCTAACTCGCGTCCTGCCAACTAGCTGTTCACCTTGTAGAGGCTCATGAGCTGGGTAGCAGTGTACTCCTTGGTCTGGTTAAGGGGTTTGAAGCTGATGTCTCCAGGAGGTTTTGCTGTGTATGTGAAAGGACCAGAGAGGGTGTCCAGGTCATGGGTCCCGATGGCCACCAGGCTCCTCTTCCTGCACCCAAAACACAGTTAACGGTTGAATAATGTTAAAGAGCTGTTCCAGCTGCTCTCAAAGGGATAATAGTGGTGTGTTTTCGTATCGTAGGCTGTGGCTGCACAGAAAACACTCCAGTAGGATAAATTCAGTGTTACTTTTGGACAATTTAGGAAATCTCTTAATAATAAAAGAATGAAATTATACAAGCACTGTCCTAAATAGTAACATACTGTATTTCCAAACTTCATTCTTAGAAAAGCAATATTTGTTCTCACACTGATCACAGTTCACTGAACATATTATTGGAAACAGACGCTTATAAGTACTGTTATTGTAGAGCTGAAACAATTAATCGATTTATCGAGCAACAGAAAATTACTCAGCAACTATTTCAAGTAACTTTCTAAGGAAAAATGCTGAATATTTGCAATACATCGAGAAAATGATTGGCAGCTGAATCGGCCCTATTTAATTGTTCACATCATTTCCTCAAAGCTTGCACTACACCTGCCCTGTAACACAAATGGCATCACAGAAGGTCTTTCAGGTTTTAAGTCGTACTTAGTGAAACAGCTAATCTGACCTGCAGACGTTTTGGTGGAGTTTCTCCTGCAGCTCGATGAAGCTGTCATAGCGCTCCTGTGTGAAGGTGATGTTCCTCAATACGGCTGCCACAGCATAAGGTCGCACCGCCGCCGTCTGCACACAACAAACTTATAAGTAACAAACTAAGTGGAAACCATGGTAATACACAGATTTATTTAACTTGTAAACCAAACCAATGATAGATTCAGGCAATTGGTTATTTTCCAATTTGTTTTTCATTGTAAATGATGACCATTACCACCCACCTCTTTAGTAATGATCAGCTTGTGAGGCTCCCCGCTGGCCGGGCTGACACGTCTGTAGCGAGGTGCTTCCAACCTGCAACACAAAAACAATCTCTGTAGCTACAGTGTAGCAAGTGTGCATGCACTATACCCATAATGGAGAAGCACCTTGCATTTAAGATAGCCTGACAAAACCAAAAACCCAGATGTCTTCGCCCACAAGAATGTTTTAATGCAAACAAAATATAGTCATGCATTTTATTCCTCAACATATCAATCCTCCTTGCTTAGGGCACTGAATAACGCTGTTATGCTTCTCTGTTGTGTCAGCACTGAATGAAACTGGTCAACCACTGCATTTAGCAATCATATGTCATTAACCTCGTATCAAGCACAGCAGTATGCCAGTTCTATCACACAAGATACTACTCACTTATTCTTGAAGACCTGCAGTCCACGGACCAGCCCCTCCAGACACAGCAGGTCATAGCGGTTAGCTGGTACATCAATCTTGTAGAGGATGATGTCAGACGCCCCTGATGCCTTTGAGTCACCCTGCTCTCGGGTGATTAACTCCTTCTCAGAGGTCTGTAAGGGGGTCAGCACAGAGTTCACTGGTTACATGTCACAGTTCAGGGGATGTTTTTGACACAAATGTAGGCCTACTGGCAGACCGTTCTCATGTTGGATATTTTGACTTAATGTAATCATGAAAAAGGACACATATATTTGGATACACTGTGGTTTGACATCCTTTAATTTCGTTTACTCACAATTTCATCCAGCTCCAGCCCAAATTCAAAACACAGCTCGTCAAACTCCTCATCGGCTAGAACAAGAAGCAAACAGCCATTACTAAAAGCAGTTTTATATTCACCGGCTAATATCTTCAGATTGCTGTTGTGAACAGACTGCTAAAATCTCAATGACAGAAGCCGACGGAAATGATGCAATCACGTTTACATTATCTTCAAAGATGTGGTGCACTAAGAGTACTTTTTTAAAGTCACAAACATCAGCAGAAATAAGCGAATGTTGAAATTTGTATTTGGCACAAATTTCAATTGAAATGTATGTTTTTCTCATTCACGATAGTCATACTAAGCCAGATAAAGTTAGCTGCTCCTTAGCAGATGCTGCGTTGCTAGCCGTCAAGCTAATGAGTTCAGGCAGCACTCTGGGTTCTCCTGCCTTTTAGAGCCGAAAGAACATTTGATAACCAGGCAGGTCATTTGGTCGTTACTTGAATATATAGTAAATAAGACTTTACTGTATGTTCTGCCCAAAGCTTTGAAGAGAAGATCCCTTTTAATTCCGACAGTCGGCATGCTGGCTGCTAATCCTCCTCTGCCCAGTGGAAAAAGACCCTACTAGCCGGCTATAGCTGTCTTGAGAGGTGCCTGAGTTAAATCCTGTTAAATTCGAAACATTGAAGCCACAAATTTTGTGACTACAATGTAATCCATTTGAAAACAAATGTAATTAATTCCATCTGAAATAAGGTCTCTAGTCGTAACCACAGATAAGACATACCAAATAATAACCATGTCCCATGGTTTATTAATAATACATTAATAAATACGTTATTATTATCATAAATTATCCCCTTTAACAATAACATTAAATTATAATGTGCTCTTCAGTAAAGAGACCTTGAAATTTACGATTTAAATGTGAACATTATAAGATGCAAACAATATGCAGCACAATTTCTTAAAAGGTCAACAGGTGACTGGAACTATTAATGAGACGTCATATTAAACAATCCCATTCAATTGTCATAATGGGTATGATACACTTAAATATACTGTGAGGACAACAGGCCAAATAGGGCACCTTTCAGGTAAAGCAAAATTTCCATACATAGGTGTCAATTGTATTTGGCAAGGTATAGCCATACCTGGGTTTTTAAACAAATAAATATACCCTAAGAAAACCATTTTTATTGCATTGCATTAAAATAGATAATTTGTGCTCAACATATCTTTCCTGGGGGAAAAACCATAGGCTATTTTTTGTTTCTTTCTTTCTTTCTTTAAATCACCCTCTCACCCCTTGTGAGGTGATATGTGTCATCCTCAAGCTCGGGTCCTCTACCAGAGGCCTGGGAGTTTGAGGGTTCTGTGCAGTATCTTAGCTGTTCCTAGGACTGCACTCTTTTGGACAGAGACTTCAGATGGTGTAGCCTACCTGGAATCTGCTGGAGCCACTCTCCCAGTTTGGGGGTCACGGCCCCAGTGCTACTATTGCCACTGGCACCACTGTTGCTTTTACTCTCCACATATTTCCTTGCTTTCAGCCCTTGGTATTTTTTTAGCTTTTCGTGTTCTTGACGTTTGTAAATCAATCTTGTTCTGTCGATCCCAAACAATATTATCTCAGTGATTCTCAACTACTTGGATGGTGTCTTCTGACCTTGGGACCTTCAGCCCATGCTCATGGCAGATGTTCCTGTACACTATGCCAGCGTTCCATGTACGCTGTTCTTGCCTACATCTTACACCTTGCTGTTATGTGCTGTACTTTCTCAGAGGCATCCTTCCTCCTGATGAGATGGTGGATAGTGTCCTGGGGGATCTCCTCCCAGACTTGGATCAGGGCATCAGTGAGCTGCTGGACAGTATGTGGCACTACTTGGCGGTGGCGGGTGCACTGATACATAACTTCCCAGAGGTTCTCCGTTGGATTCAGCGCTGGGGAAGTGAGGGCCAGTCAATGGCATCAGTGCCTTCATCATCCAGGAAGTGCTTACACCTCTGGCCACATGAGGCCAGGCATTGTCCTGCAGCAGGATGAACCCAGAACCACTGCACCAGCATGAGGTCTGACACTGACTGTGAGGATTTCATCCTGGTACTTAACTGCAGTCAGGGTACATTTGGCTAGCACATCGAGGTCTGTGCGACCCTCCAAGGATAAGCCTCTCCAGACCATCACAGTCTGTCACATGTGCTCAGTGTAAATCTGCTCTCATCTGTCAAGAACGGCTCCAATGGCAGACCTGCCAATTCTGGTGTTCTCTGACAAATGCCAATCGAGCTGCACGGTGCTGGGCTGTGAGCACAGATCAAACTAGAGAATGTCGGGCCCTCATGCTACCCTCATGCTAGTTTCTGATAGTTTGGACAGAAACATGAGCACCAGTAGCCCACTGAACATTTGTAGGGCTCTGGCAGTGCACCTCCTGTTCCTCCTCACAAAAAGGAGCAGATATCGGTCCTGCTGCTGGGTTAATGCCTTTCTACGCACCTGTCTAGCTCTCCGCGTGTAACGGCCCGTCTCCTGGTATTTACTCTACGCTCTCTTAAGAGAACAATCAGTCAGAACAGAGGAATTATCTGTGGCCACCACCTACAAAACCATTCCTCTTGGGGGGGTTGTCTTGCTGTCGCCTCTTCAGTATTCCTGTTGTTAATTTTATTTGCACCAAAACAGGAGACATTGATTCACAATCGCTTTTGCTTCCTAACTGGACAGATTCAGATCCCTGAAGTTAAATGACATGATGTTCTGTGATGAACAAGTGTTCCCTTTTTTTGAGCTGTATATAGCCCATGTAGTAGTCTATTAATATTGTAGTCTATAGTTTGCACTGTGTGTGTTTGCCACCATATTATGTATTATGTAGCTGAATGTATCAATATCAGAATGATGCGGGGCAGGAAGACAATCCGAGGCCTATAAATCAGCCTGCATGGTTGGGGCTTAGTGATATACAGTAACTACATAATGTGCCAATTTGTGCCAGATTTGCTTTGCTTTTCTGTTTTTTTAATCAGCCCTTAATTATCTCCCGAAAATTAGAACGTAATTCAATGCATTTCTTTCAAAGCAGACTTTCGACTTCACAAAAGTGTGGATTGTTTCATCTATAGTTTTAGTATTGTTTTATCAACGAGATTTTCGCAGAGGAAGCAAGCACACAGATTATAAGAATGCTTTTATAGTTTAACATTAACGTTATGTGTTATGGAACTTCAGATTATTCATTGCACTGAACTGAGAATGTCTAAACAAAACGAGCATATAGTTTCCCTCGTAAAGCAAACATTTATTTAGCGAATCTGATGATGTTATAAATGACCACTTAGTCATCCATGTTACTGTTTGGAAGTTAGATAAAGGCAGACTGTCACCTTTTTCAAGTAAGCTGCTCTTACAAATATCTACGCTATTGATACTGTAAAATCAAGATCACTGTAATCAGTTTAACACATTTCTCGCTTCAATTTTACATCTACTTGACTCGAAATGGACATTAAACTGAATGCAGCATTGCAGACAGTGTTTTGTCCTTGTAATCCATTTTTCCATTGAATGGATAACCTTTGAATATTGCTGGAAATTGTCCCTCTCCTTAAAGAGTATTAAATAAATATAAATTATTATCATAACAATTTAATTATGCATTGCATTTTCATGCAGACATGCAGTCTGCCAAATTATGTATTCCCATCCATAATGCACAGATGATGGCCTACCATCAAGTGTTTAATTTTGTGCATACTTCACATCATGACTAACAACAGGGGTGAATATGGAGACATTGTTGTTTTCCTAACAAAAGTTATAGTGGGATACAAAATACAAACTGGGATCCAGAGAATGTCTAGTACACTAGAGCTTATACTGTTCATTAAGCATTACAAAGAAGTACTGTATACTGGCTAAAGTTAACAGGAATGTTTTGGTTTTTTTGTATAATAATTTAATAAAATTATAACTAAGTTACTGAAAAGATCCTGTTACTGAACTAATTAACTGTAAGTTACTGAAACTTACTAAAACATTACTACATTATATACTAAACCACAGATTTTGAAAGCTTGAACACTGCCTTTGTCTCTTTGGTCTAGGATTGAATGTGTCCCTCTGACAAAACAACTGGCCTCTGCCTGGCCCCCCCAAAATTGGTTTTGAACCGCCACTGCTGTTACACCAGTGAACATGCCCCAAGTCACAGCTAGGGTTTCACTTAATACCACTCTTGAAAGTGAGGGATTTTAAATCAGTCTCTCTCCCCTTACCCACTTGCTGCACTAGTTAAACACAGCATACATCTGTCTTTTCCGCGTTTTCACTGTAGCTCTGCATCGCGAGATCACGATGTATCTGTTACTTTATTAACAAAAAGTGGGGAAATTTTTTTAAACATTGCAATCAATCCACAGTTAAAGGATCCACTCTGGGTATATGTTAAAATCGTTTTCAGCATAGTAGGTACTTGACATCCAGACACATTTTGCTGACTCCCCTGCATCCATGCTACGTATAGGATACACCATCAGCACGGGGGCTTTATGTATTTCATTTGTCACTGTCTTCGGTTTTTTGAGGTTATTTATATTTGGTCAAGACAGTGGGCGTTAAATAGGCCTAGTTGAATATATATATCGTCCAGCATCGGCTTTATGTGACCTCATGCCCTAAACATGAGCATTTTAATGTAAAGAACGAGACTTGATTCGTGCATCCACTTGTTAAAAAAATGTCCCATTTCTAACAGAAACGTTTTATAAACAATGATAAAAGAGTTTCTGACAGTTTATTTAAAAATCAGCAGTTATTATTCAAGTAGCTTTCTGACTTACAATGAAATTCAGAAATCGTGTCCCCAGAAGGTTGGCGATTCGCAGGATATGTCTGTTTTGTTGTCAGATGTGTGGTTGTCTCTGACTGTTGTTGCGCGCTGCAGTGGACTGATGGAATGGTTTTAACCGGGATCAATTTCTCACTGTGTCCCGCCTGCAGCCTTTAGTGTCCTTTCTGTAGCCTATAGCCTTTGGCTCGGTTTTCGTTTACTTGTGGGTTTTTGCGCGTCTGTCCAGCAATGTGCTCAAATGTTCATCCTTGTCACTTTTGCGGGAACCTTGCATTAAAATAGTCACACTGAGGCCAAGACCTTTTAACTGTTCCCAGAACACGTTTTAAAACAAGAGGTGATTGTGCTTTCTGTGTGGTGGCTCCGAGGCTCTGGAACTCTCTTCCTTTAGCCTTGAGAGCCTTGGACGCTTATGGAAAGTTTTAGAAAACACCTTAAAGACACATCTTTTTAGACAAGCATTTAACTAGCCATATGGTTTTGTATTTTATGTGTTGTTGTTTTTTATTTGTTTTATTATTTTATTCTATTTTTTACTGTGAAGCACTTTGTGGCCCCTCTTGTCTGTGAAAGGTGCTATATAAATAAAGTTTACTTACTTACTTACTTTCTTGCTTACATAAAAGGAGGCTAAAAGACGTTGGTTGCTCAGATGGACAATGTTCATCATTCTCTTATTGACTGCCATAGAAATCTTTTCACTGACGAAAATTAAGAAAATAGCCTACATTGTCCAGAAAAAATAGGCTAAGTTTGAGCTTCTTATCTATTTTTTTTTCTTTTCAAAACTATAATTTACATAAACAGGCTATTTATAAATAGAATTAATTTTCACGGAACAGGTGCATCACATTTAATCTCCTCTCTCTGATTTAACTGACGGTCCTTTAAAATTTTGTGAGCGTGCGTTGTGCAACTTGTGTCTGTGTGCGTGAGTGCCGTGCGCGCGGCCTCTATCTCCTTCTGACACTAGTAACCCATGCAGTCACCCCGAGCCCTCCTGTCCTGTGGTCCGGCCCCTAGCACGCGCCACCTCCACGAATCCAATCATAACGCGGGGAATGCCTCCCCCCTCCATCCATCCCATCCATCCTACAACAACGCGGCTCGCGTTCGCGTGTCACTTCCGGGCTCAGATTGCAGAGTGCAATGTCAACGCTTACAATACGGTGGATGAATTCATTTGCGGAGCAGATTCATGCGGGGTTTGAACCCAGCGAGGCTGAAAGGCGGCTCTCCTCTGCTGTGGCCGGGATAAACTGACACCCGGGCAGAGAAACATTCACAGGTAAGGTTCTTTCTCGTTTAGGTTCTGTTTCCTGGTGCGCATACCCAGATGTGCGGGATGCTGCAGTTGCGCCAAGTTACCCAAGATGGACAGAGACAAGGCAGGAAGTAATGAGCTTTATTCTACTAATTTAATTTAGGCTCCCACGTTTCTGAGTTTATTTCATGGTATTACGGATGTAGCAAGGTGCAGGTACTTGCTAGCTAAATTAACTCACTGTGCCAAGGTGTAGGAAGAAGAGAATAAGAATAAAAGGACAGAAACTAACTAACATATTTTTACCCTCAGCTGACCACTCCGAGTAATAATGTAGGTCAATGTGCTGTTCAAATGACATTGCGGTTAAACTGAGAATTGTGCTGTTAAAGTTAGTCAAATAACATTACACGAGGCTAACTTCTGAGATACGCCCATGCTTAGCTTAGTGTGTTGGACGAAATTAGACAATGGCCTCGTATGTCCATTGTCTTAAACATTGTTTTGTCACTCGTGAAATGAAATTTGCAGTAGTCAAATAACCAGGTCGCAACACTGGTTTACATATTTTATTTTGAAATTCCAAACCAGAAATGATCTTGTCATTGTCATGTTCTTCTTCACATTCGTAAGAGGGCGTGGATGCTTGAACGTCTGTGGCTCAACGCCGAGAGCACTGTGATTATAATGATACCTAAATTTCAAATATGTTGTTTTAATTATTAAGCTTTAATCTTAATAAGAAATGATTCAGAGGAAAGTGTCATAAGGTTTTCAGTATCTCCCTAGTGCATATACTTATTATTATTTGCATCTTTTTTTACATGAAAGTAAATTTATATAAAAATCACACATTTAAAAAAAAAAAAAATCTAATGAACTGCAGACAAGTAGGACACATTTCAGCATCTATGGCCATAACTGAAAATTTGTGTTACTTCACAACAATCCTCACTTTTCCAACCTCAAGCTGCTTGCCACTTTTAAGATCTGTTTGCACAGCTAAAGTGAACTGGCCTGTGGCTACAGTTATCAAATGATGCAGGTCCGGTGGAGTGCTCCTGTACCTACCATAGACTGTATGGTACCTACAGACAAAGATGCTATTGTCTTGCAGGGATGGTCCGATGTGATTAGAAAACACAGACACACACTTTTTCTCCCTGGTAGCCATAATTCTCAGAAGTGCAAGTGGGAGGACACAAGTCTGCATTATTAAAACATATCTAAAAAGTAAAAAATCAAAAACACGGTTCATGAGAGCAGAGTCTGCTGAGTGATGAGCGAAAGAGGAAAAGCTTTCTTGGTTTTATTTACTTATTTAATTTGTGATAAAGAAACTTCAAACACAATCAAATACTTTTTATTGATTTTAGCTGTAGTATAAATAATCAGAAAACCCAAGTCAAAAGCATTAAGAGAGCTTACAGTAGAGAAAGGAATAGATTGGTGACAGGTATGTCTGCTAGGAGTTTATGTCACCATGTGCCCACAAAAGCAGAGAAAAGCTGCAGTCTGATCCACATAATCCAACCAATTGTGTTTCGTGCTTTCATACTTAAAATTATCCAGTGCAAGCTTTTCAACATATGTCACTAATTGAAATTGGCAAATACACCTCATGTGTGCAAATCTGTCCTGCACCCCCGCACACCGACGCATATGCACAAACACGCCACATACATCTCCTCTTTCTCTTTCCCACGCACACACGCGTGCACGTAGTCCTACCCTTGGGAGCGTGTCGTGTGTTTGTGCGTCGTTTCACCACAATGGCCACGTTGAACTTTCTGCAGGACTTCAGCCCGCCTGCTTAGCTGAGTGGGTGAAGGCACGATGACGTCGGCACACAAAAGATCCCATTCACACAACCTCTTGAGGAAGCAATGATTCCCTCATGCACACACACACACACGCGCCTGCTCACCCCACCACTACATAGACCATGTCACCATATTACTCAATTAATCCAGTGAGTGGAGGCTGCCTGCAAAGCGCCTGCTTGTTGCATAAAGCCACTCATTGAGCAACTGCTAGTCTACACATTGCGATTACCTGTTCCTCGCTATTAAAGGTAAGAGATTATCAAGCTTGCTTGTGTATTGTTATGGTGCTAATGAGGGTCTTGGCTTTTTACAGAGGCAGAGAGGAATTTTGCTTGTTAATCAGGTTGTGTGTGGTTGGATCTTTTGGGAAACTCCAGGCCTTGCCTGCTTATCTAAACCAAGGTTGGACTAGCTAATGAGTACTGCAAATGATGCATGATGCATATTAATGAAAAGGAAGATGTAACAGGTGATTACGATTGATACTGACATATTGTTATACTCACACAGATGCATGTTTATGGCAAATAGTTTATGTTACAGATTTAGTTACAGGTTGATGTCCATTGTTATGTATGCATAAGTGCCTTTTATGCAAAGCTTTGTTGACATTCGACAGTTATAGCCACCTCCCCTCCATGACTACATCACCTCTCTGCCCTTGTATAATCAGACTAATGGTACCTGGCACTGCACACAATAGCACTCCCCACTGTTACGTCACATACTCATGGCGTAGTTGTGAAATGATGAATTAATATTGGAGTATTATTAAACTCAGGAGAACAGTTGAATGACGTCTTCTGTGGCTCTGACGGGAGCTTTCTAAAGAGTGAAAACAATCTTGGATTGAGTTTGACACTTCAAATTTGTAACTGAGTCTGGGTTACAAACTGGGGGTGTGGAAATTGGAAGGTGTGGGTGTTTACCAGTCAGGGAGAGTCTAACAAAAGACTTTATGGAGTTGCATTATGGGAAATCTAAGTTCTGGTGTTGCCAGGGCCTTTGACCCATTTTAGGGAGAAGAAAATCAGGATATATCATCCTACGCTGCTTTGATTTTGACCAGCCATTTTAAAGTGCTTTCAGATTAGGTCTATACTACTTTCTTCTCAATACTATTGTTTAATATTCTGCTTACTTAGTGTAGTTGGTGTGAGAGATCCGGGTTGAGTTCCCATACACCAACACATACACCAATGTGTCCCTGGACAAGACTTAACCCCTAGTTGCACCAGAGGCGTGCAACCTCTGACATACATAGCAATTGTAAGTCACTTTGGATAAAAGCTTCAGCTAAATGAATAAATGTAATTGTAAAGTATGTTAGTTGTGTTTTTTTATGGTGTGCAAAAAGTGATGGAAATCAAAATGGTGGGTGCATTTAAAGCGAACAGCCTAATATATTTTTTACAGCAGCCCTAAAACTTTTGTTCATCGCCTTCACAAAGCAGCAGTGGAAGAAGTTAACATCTGCCAGCACCATGCTCTGCTGATTCTTTTCCTCTAGTGTGACAGCGTGTTTACCCCAGTTGACCGCACGGCTCCTCTGTGGCATTGACCTTGACTTTCTGCAACAGCCACAAAAAAAAAAACTGGTTCTGCAAGAGACAGTGAAACCAGCAAGCAAACAGTGGATGATAGCGGCCGATGGGGTAAAGCATCTGCTCCACCATGGTGCAGCTTTTGGTGAGCTGTGGTGGAGCAAGGCATCCAGGCCAGGAAACAAGACACCAAACAGAACAACAGCCATGTGGAGAAACCCACAAGGAACAGACGGTAGTCTGGGAGAGCACTGCTGGTAAAATCATTGATTAATTCATAAGTCTCAGAGGGACACTTGAGGCATGAGTATATTTGGGAGACAAGCGTGTACAGTGTGTGTCAGTGGGTGGTTTGCGGAGAGGACAGATGTGGTGCTTCAGATGAGCCTCTCCCTCATGAATAATGAATTACTGCTGCTAGAATAGTCTGCTGTCGGCCTTCAGGGTGTGTTGGTGCGTGCACGCTTTGACAGGGGACAATGTTTTTTTTTTTTTTAGCTGCACGTTTACAAAGACAGTTGATGCGACTGAATGGAAATGTCAGTCTGCATAATGGTCTTTTTCACACTGGTGGCGTCAAATGGCTGTTTAGGGTTCCTAAATGTTGTAATATCTAATGGGGAGGGGGGGGCAAGGAGAAGTGAAGAAGTTTAGCTATCATTGGTAAGTCCGGCTCTCTTAATTGTGACAGAAGCACTTTTGCAGTTATCATACCCAAGAGGCAAACAATAATAGTCATAGTAATCAGTAATAATCGGTTATAAAAATTATGTGGTATCTCTAAGGGCACGAGGCACTCATCTAGGGCCTTTTACAGATCCTTGAATCACAATTTTCTACATTGTCTAAGTCCAATATAAGGTCCCACTCTGCTCAAAGATTGTTACTTGTTTGCGCTTCTCTGTGTAGAATGATGTTAGTGCAGAGTTTGACACTAGAAGGCTGTTTCCACATTCCTCTCTTGTTTGTGAAAGTATCTCAGAGCTCACCTTTCAATCTCAGCTTAAGACGTGTGCATACGAGCAGGATTTTGAGACATCAGTACTGACAAAAATGAAAAGACAGAGAGACTTTTAAGAAGGTTTTTAATTGTTCATTAAACTGAGTTGTGGAAAAAACATATTGGACACATTTTTTTTTTATGCGCTTAAAACATCTTTAAACTAAGATTAGCTACAACAGTCAGTGAAATACATAACCAGAAGTTTGTACTGTGATCATTCTCATCAATGCAAGAGTATCCAAATGTCAAACCATACCTAGCCTTATTTATAAGAAGCCGAATGTTTACATAGAAATGCTGCCGAATTAATCTTGATTGCAAAGACTGGTGTTGGCAGACATTGTTTAAAGTGTAGAGAACCAGTGCTAACAGGAAACCTGTCTGCCTTGGTGATGAGATAACCTCAACACTGATCTCTGTTCAGAACTCTGGACAGCTCTATCAGTCTCCATCACCACCCTAGAAATCAGTATTGAGTGTGTGTCAACAGAAACTAAGATGTGAGATGAAATTTAAAGAAAATTACATCCTAATCTTACATCATGGAGTTTAATGGGTAACGTTTTGGCTAGTGGCTCTGCTGCTTGGCAGTACACACACCTGAGCTACAGCTTGTTCTTTCTGTGTAATTATCTGTCCAATTTCATGTCTTCACTTTCTCTTCTGTTGTCCTCTCTTTTCAAATCTTTGTGCTTATTTGTCCGTTTTGTTCCCTGCTGCTTTCTTTCTTCCTTCTCTCCCTCTTTTCCTTTGACCCTTTGACACTAACAGTGCATGACAGGACAGTTGCTTGTGCTGTACTCATGCTGTTTTCGCAGTGAGTGCGCTAGTGGAAACGGGGGCCGCAGGAAGGATAAGGAACATTTGAAATGCAGAGCCGGTCTGTTTGTCACAGTGTGGTTTGCCAAAGACAAAATTTCTCTTCTGCTTTTTGCGGGCTCTTGAGTACATGTGACTGATCGTTATGTTTCGGTTTCTGAATGTGTTGAGATTCCTGTACTTTGAGGCCCCAGAAGCTCAGGATCATTATTCGTGCAGCCCTAAGCTTATTTTGAAACAAGTTTAACAATGAAAAGGAACTGAATGGAAGTTGCTGCTGTAATGCCAGGTTAATGTTGTTCATTTTCCAGGAGTGTGAACCTGTGGGCATTTCTTTGCCAGGGAGGGTGAAACGGGCTCTCTAAAAGGAAGGAAAAGAGAGAAGGGGACAGAAGAAGGGGGCTGGCTGCAACAGCAGGAGTAGGAACTTTTCTCACAGCTCGTCTTGCGCCACACTCTCTCCTCGCTGCTCTCCCTACATCTTCACAGCTTCACCAAGATGAAGCTAAAGGAGGACCTGAACCCCATGCTGCTGCTCCTCTTCCACCTCATGGTATGGATCTACACCTTCATCACGTTCCTACCGTCCTACATCCTCAGCTGGGTCTCCAGACCTGACGGGGGCTTCTACGGCTCTGAGAAGGAGCGAGCCAAACGAGCGAAGGCCCGCTCAGTGCTGGGACGTCCCGAGGGACCCTACCGAGCGGTGAGCGCCACCAAGAGGTTGGTGACGTCGCTGCACCCAGGCGTGGACACCCTGGATAAGACGTTTGAGTATGCAGCCATGAGGTTCCCACACAGAGACTGTCTAGGGACCAGGGAGGTGATCAGTGAGGAGGACGAGCGACAGAGCAACGGGAAGGTGTTCAAGAAGGTAAAGAGTGATGCAGAAGGTGTTGTTATACAAGCAGTGAGATAGTAAAAGCACGCAGCAAGGGGAGAAAAGTGTTTAGGATAAAATGGTACTTTAAAGGAATAGTTCAACATTTTGGACACATGTTGTTGGATGAGGAGATTGATACCACTCTCATATGTGTTTGTTAGACTAAGAGACGTAAACAAAGCTACAGGCAGTTTGCCTAGCTTAGCACAACGACTGGGAGCAGGTAGCTTCATGTTTAGCATACAGTTATCAGTCTCCTCGGGTAACTCTGCAAGAAGTCGAGTAAGCAACATAATTTGATGTCCACTATGAATTATACAAATAAAAAACAGTCAGTATAAAAAACATGAATGAATCTGCTGCCAAATGTTTTCATTCTGTGTTATAAGGTGATCAGAAAGTCATAGATTGGAAAATAAATTCCATGACTGACTATTTACAGTATGAAAGGATGAAGGTTTGAAATGGGCCTGGGTAAGAAAAAGAAAGGAAACAGACATTTTGGTCTGGCTGGATTATGGGAGTATTTCACCAAGTGGGGCCCTTGTGTAACTCTGAAAAATCCCCAGCAACGTAAGGAATGCTTTCTTTTAATTCTTTTTTTGTTTGTTTGTTATTGTGCTAATTGGAATGACAGAATAACTATTCTAATCACAGGTGTAATTCTTAACAATACTATCTCCCAAATACACTGCATATATATATATAAATAAAATTACCACCTATAAAGGGCCTACCATATGGCTCTATGGGATAAAACTGCATCAATGGTGGCTCTTAGCCCCAAGACATTTGTTCCCACTGAAGATATACATTTTTAAACACAGCTCACAAGTTTCATTTAAAAACGCCTAAATAATTTACTAAAAGCTGGGTAATGTAGATTTTAGCAGCATGTTACTAAAAAAGTGCTATTTTTAAGCTCCAATGAGTAATTACAGCTCCAGGACGGTGTATCCAAAATAATAATAAAGGAACCTGTCACATTGT
The DNA here is from genome assembly GCF_014851395.1 of Micropterus salmoides. Lineage (NCBI taxonomy): Eukaryota > Metazoa > Chordata > Actinopteri > Centrarchiformes > Centrarchidae > Micropterus > Micropterus salmoides. The sequence continues at coordinate 9,834,857 of NW_024042261.1, read as the reverse complement.
GCAACAGCATGGCCCATTCATAATGTAGTTCTGTGGCACAGAGGAATAAGATGTGTAAGACTTTGTCTACACAAAGTTGTAAATAGGATCCGTTGATTTTAAGTTTGATTCTTTTCACGGGATTTGAAGAATCTTCACAAAGGATAGAAATTGAAAAATAAATAGAAGGAATAGATTGAAATACTTCCAGTCATTACTTACTCTCGTTACTCGTTACTTCTTTCTTCTAGTATCTTCAACCAAGTCCAGTTGCCCTTGACTTGACCTTCTTTGGATAACTATGACCTAGATGACTGAGAATCTTCACAATCTTCGTTACTCTCTCAGCTTACAGCTTGTTATTTTTCTAGACCAAATTCCATTGACCCTACAGACCGGTCAGAGCAGGGAGAGAAGTATGAATATGGAACGAAAACAGGAAACGAGACAGAGGGGTTGGTATTTGTTTGAGTATATCCAGAATGTGTTCAAAAAACAAGTGGGAGTGTGAAAAAGAAAAAATCCTGGCTAAGAACAGACAACATGTAGGCTACTAACATGTTGTCGTCGTAGCTTTTACAGAATGTCCTAATTTATACAAACGCCTGTATTCAGAGGTTATCTAACAAGTTGCAGCATTATACAGTGTAAACGTTACCCAAGCAGAGAACTGTATGTTTTGGAGTACGCACAGTGAGGAGTTAGCAAACTTTGGCCTAACCTCTGAATTACAGCACTAATCCGAACAGCCTGATCCTTCCAATCCATTTAAACCCCGCTGTTGCTGCAAGAGAACATGTCTTAACTGTTTAGCTCCTAGTTATTCTTTTTCAGCAAGTGGTAAACAGTACTGTATGGTCATCATTACTGTGCACCTTTCTGTGTTTGTGTGCACTACCTTATATTACCATTAGGAGCCAGTATAAGCTCACTGATACATGCAGGAAGCTCTTAGGCGTATTTGTGGCCTTTTACTGTATGTCATCAGTGTGTGAGTGTTGAAGAGTATATCCAGAAACCTGTGTTTATCTGTGTTTATCTATGTTCTTCTGATGCAAATGATGACCATAAAATGCTACAGTGTGAGAATAACAGCAGAAAATGTTTGGCAAAAAACCCCACAACAGAACCCAGTGTTGCATACTTGCCGCATTCACCTTTCCTTCCTTTATCTACTTTATCGCCCCCACCCTCCCCATCTCCCCCGCCAGGTGGTTCTGGGTGAGTACCGCTGGCTCTCCTATGAGGAAGTCCTCACTGCAGCATCTCGACTGGGCAGTGGTTTGGCATCACTGGGTCAGCGGCCCAAAAACAACATCGCCATCTTCTGTGAGACACGTGCCGAGTGGATCATCGCTGCCCAGGCCTGCTTCATGTACAACTTCCGATGTAAGTCCAGCATGTCTGTGAGCATTGGCGCACAGAATCTCTTACATACTGCATGTGAAATATGTAATTAGTATGTACATGAAAAATCACTCAAAAGGTAATAAGAAATAACTTTCTGTCAATGAACTAATTGATTAAATAACTAATGCAACTAATAGTTGCAGCTCTGGTTTTTATGGTTAAAAGACAGTTTTCTTTCACATGGACTATATTTGGTTTCAGACCTTTCCCAGATTGTTAAAAGTCTAGAAAACACTGAAATCCTTGGAGACATGTACTTGAAGTAAGTGAAAATAGATTTTCTTAGTAGACCTGTTTACCCTTGTAATACATCAAGTATAATCTTTTATTCTTGCTTTTTTTCTTATAGGAATTCATGTTTGAAACTGATAATAGTTTGAAAGAGTATTTTTGAAAAGGATGGGAGCCTGCAGTACAACACACAGAGACGTTTTGGCGTGAAAATCATGGTCATTAATGGTGTAACAGCATAACTCTGTCCTTTACACTATAGGGTACTTTCACTTTAGCTTGTCCTGTTATGTTCTCTTCAGTTTGGTCTTTCCCACTGAGCATCTTCCAATAGTATCTGAATGAAGCTGATTTATAGTTCTTTCTGTTTGTGTGTGTGTATGTGTGTACGTGCACATGTTAGTGTTTGCAGTGGACAACTTGTAACATGCAGGGCCCAGCTGAGACAGAAGAAGGTCAATTTGTCCCTTCTGCTTTGCTGTTACATAAGTGTCCTATTTCTCCTCACTCCTTTTTTTTTTGTTTCATTTCCCTGTGCTGGAAACACACTCAAATACTGACAACAGTGGATTTTTATTTTATACATGTACAGCGTTGCCACATATACATTGGTTGTACTCTTAACAAAAAGGCTTCTTTTGAACTGGACAGTGGTTCTTTCAGCTTGTATTTCAGCAGCCATCATATTTCTCATTGAACAAACTAATCGAAAGTGTCAAATGCTCTGCCTATCCCATCAGCCCAAAATAGTTCTTAATTTTTATTCAGGTGAGCAGGTCCAAATGGACCGTTCAACATTAGCACATGGCTGGCTTTTAAAAGGGAACATTAAAAAAAATACTTTAAATAAATACATCTCTGAAAAAAAACCTTTTTATGTTGTTAATGTTGAAGGACAAGTAAACACAGTAAACCACAGGGAAGGCTGAAGTTTTCAGTATTGATGCACTTTTAACCTATAGAGAGCAGTGCAGTAGCAGCAGCTTTCTACACTAAAGATTTACTCTGTAGTATGTTCTGTACCAAAGAGTACTTCCTTTAATATAAGCGTCCACAGCAGCACTTTAAGTTCATTTAATCTTTTTGATGGTTCCTGAAGGGCCCTTCATTTTATCTGTGTGCTTCAGCTCATACTCCATTAAACTGTCACGCTTTGAAAATACGCTGCAAGGACAAGCCAATAAAGCATCTTTTATAGAGCAGCTTTCTCTTTTACAAACACAAACACTGGGTTAGTGGAAAGCTCGGGGCAGTGGATAACACATATGGGGGGCTGCTGGGTGATGGCGTCAGAAGAGGGGTGAGAGAGTCTACGTGAACATCTGATGTTGATAGAGGCATCAAGGAGTCAGCCAAAGGCCCCCCAGTGAACTCAAACACTTGGGGGGGGGGGGGGGGGTGCATTGTTTATTAACTGGATATTGGCTCTTTGTCAAAAGTCATATGTGCTCATCTTTTGTGAGTGCTACACACTTGTCATATGTGTGAGTTAAGTAAACAAGATATAACTATCCGCAGTTGCACAGCATGCATTCTCAACATACTGCTGTTGTCATATAAAAACCTCATATGTCCAGTTTTGTCTGCTTTTTACATCTTAATGTCAGTTGAACATCATTTTACATGTTCCCCTGCTCAGTCGAGGAAACTTGACTCTTGGGACCGTTTAAAAAATGCAGAGTGACCGAGCTAACATGAAGCTGAACATACCACAAATTTTTTGTTTTCTGTATGAAAATGACGTGTGTGTGTGTGTGTGTGTGTGTGTGTGTCTGGGGTCCAATCTAGTGTTTAGATCTCACGGCTGGAGGTGTCATGGCCCTCATCCACAGTCACACACACACAGTAGCAGAGCAGGAAGTATTGGAACTCCATGACGCAAGAATGGGATGTCACTAAGCCCTGTCCCATAAACCCCCTGTGTCTGTGTTAGTGGAGGGACTGTGTTACTCTGTTTTTCTACCTCTCTCTCTCTTTCTCTTTCTCTCTCTCTGTCCATAGCTGTTGTCACCTTTCTCTCCTTCTCTTTCACTGTCACCATTTTCTCTTCCGCTCTCCGTTTATTTTTTTTCTCAGATGCGAGGATTGACCTGAAGCCAGTTTTGCTTCTAGTGCTGTGATCTTGTCACCACCACACACATAGCAAAAACTATGTATTTAAAGTCCCCCTTCACTCAAAAGTGTGTTTTGCTTATTGTTACTTCACTTAGATGTTTGAGCTTCGCTGTGCAGAATGGTGTACTGTATGTGCAGAGTTTGTATTTTATATATCTTGAAATATGTCTGGATGGGGTCTTTAAGGAGTGAGCTGACTGCTCAGACCATCATGACATTTGTTGTGTCAGGATCTGTCTGATTCAACTCCGCAGATGATGTTGATTGAGGTAATCGTATATAATTGACTGAGGCAACAGTTTGAAGACCCTTTTCCTGCTACAACATGACACATGCCTCCATGCACAAAGCCAGGTGCAGGAAGGCCTAGATTGGCCTGCACACAGCCCTGACCTCCACCCCATCCAACACCGTTGGAATGGACTGGAATGCGGACAGTGGGCCACAACCTATCACACAACAACAGTGTTGGACCTGGCTAATGCTCTTGTGGTTGAATGAGAGCAAATCCCTGCAGCCAGGTTCCAAAATGTGGTGGAAAGCCTGAAACCAGAAGAGTGGGGGCTGTTATAACAGCATATTGAAGCTCATGGTTTTGAAAGGGGCATGTTCAATATTAGAATTAATGAGTGGTCTGTGGTCTTCCCAAAGAAACACAATGCAATGTAATCACTATATCATAAACACCACATTGACTCCTACGTGGACGCGTGTATATAAGCACACGTACAGTACCAGCGCTCCATCAGACAAATGCAGTTAGTCATAACACACCAACGCCATCGCAAACCAGTAATGTTTATATCCTCAAAAGAGCTTATCAGGCAGTGAGAGCCGCTGTCCCACTGGCTCGGAGGCTGTACTGAGGCCTCTTGAGGTGCCTGATGATGTCATCAGTGTGGGCGGAATAGTATTTTTTGCAGGATTGTCACACTGTATGACATTTTTCTCTCTCTAGCCAGTCAAATTTCCGTCTGCATCTTCAAGCCTTAAAATTTTAGAACTTGGCTCAGATATCTGGCTGTCATTTCGGGAAAAGGCAGACAGATACGGAGTCATTGTGAACAGTGAGCCAGATCACAGAAAAACAATAAGATGTCTGAATCTGTTTATTCTATGAACTGTGATGTGTGTGTGTGTGTGTGTGTGTATTTTGCAGTTGTTGGCCAGAAGAATTACAATAATCACAGCAGCTTAAGTTGCCAACACTTTTAGCCATTTTTGGCTGATACAGCTTTTAATGCCTCTGTTAAAAGATTATTTTTAAACAAATTTGAACTCAACAACTGACAGCATCTTTTTAAACCCTTTGCAAAGTGACCAAGGCTATGTATTACAAAGTCAATTCACTTTGCCTTTCCTTGAGTAGCCATATATATACTGTAGATAGGTGCTTGTGCTGTATTAGCCACCTGGGCTGTTAAATTAAGTCTAGAAGCCGTGTTACATTACATGGTGTGTAAATATACTGAAAAAACAAGGCCAGTAGAATATTATGATTCAGTCATTTTTAATAATAGCATTTTTTATGGATGTGTGTTGCAGTGGTCACCCTTTACTCCACACTGGGAGGTCCAGCCATTGCTCACGGGCTGAATGAAACTCAGGTCACTCACATTATCACCAGCAGAGAGCTCCTGGAGACCAGACTCAAGGTTAGAATTCACACTCGAACATATACTAAAAATGTAAAATTATTCTTGGCAGATGTGTTACACACATTTAAACATTATAGGAAATATGGCGTTCCTTACACAGCTATAGGCAAGCAGCAGTATGTGAGCATCTGTAGCATACTGGCTTAGTGGCAATAACACCTCATGGGTTATTGCCACTCATGTGTGAGGGACGTGTAGGTGTACATATGTAACTGTGTCTGGATAGTAAATGAGGATCAGCACTTATTAGTGCTTTTATATTGTATGGAGAAACATTCCACTTGAGTATTTGGCATTGATAGAAGGAGCCATAGCTACACTGGGTCATCTTTCTGGAATGCCCAATCCTCCCACAGACTTATCATGAGCGTCTGTACATTGTTAGTTCAGTACTTCTGTGGTAACAGGCAAATAAGACAAATAGCATCAAGCAGTGATGAATAGTAGTTGCCACATTTGTGTAGCCCAAAATCAAATATCTCAGCGGTCCATACAGGCCAAAACCAGCAACAGTTTCAGGTCCCAAAAAGCCTAAAGACATAATTAAAATTGAAGAGATCCCCCATCAATGAAGCTTTAGATGGGAAGTTGCAAAAAGAAGTTTTTTTTAGTTAATAAATGCTGTCAAAAATAGAATTGTTTATAAGAAGTCCAATATAATATCTGCAATCACAGCTGCAAACAAATGGTTACAAAGGGTGACACAAGTCTGCACACTCAATTCCTGAAAATAAGAAGCTATGTAATGTTAATGTTAAGGTGGGTTTATATAACTGGTCCAATGTGTCTCAGTGGTTCCTGTCATCAACATGCGTCTGGTCTATATGACTAGAACAATAACATTAACTTCTCTGGACCATCTATCCATCAGAGAGAATCTGAGCTATTGGGTCAGTGTAGTGTATCACTGTGGTGACACAAAAACAAGGAGAAATGCATGTGCTAGATGATGGACCATTTTGGACAGATTCAGTCCACCAAAGACAAATGGTGCTCTGGCATCTCGCCTTTTATGAAGGTGGTATAAACAGAGCTCCTCGGCTCCCGCTCACACATCCCCTCTCAGCCCAAATATTGATGAAGAAGTCGAAGAAACCTGGTTTTCATCGTTTGCTAATGTGTACATAGAATTTGTATGCTTGTCATATTTGTGCTCATGCTTCCGTGTGTGTGTGTGTCAGGCTATCCTAATTGAAGTTCCGAGGCTGCAGCATATCATTGTAGTGGACAACACACCGACCTCATGGCCCGGCTATCCGCGTGGCATCAGTGTCCACAACATGGCTGCTGTTCAGAAGCTGGGAGCCAGGCCTGAGAATGGTAAGTTTGTATGCATGTGCGTGTCTGGAAAACAGTTGACCAATTTTCCTGTCATGGAAAAGTCATGGCCAATTTGAGAAAAAGTAAAATGTCCTGGAAAATCGTGTGTTGAACCCAGCGAAGGTTTAGAGGATGGCATTTAGCCATAATTTGTTCACTTATGGACAATGAGTGTAGGTTTAATCACTATCAGTAAACATTATAGAGTATTTAAATCTCATTAATACTGTGTAGTGGCCTAATCAGTATTTAATACATTAATATGCTGCTGTGTGAACTCCTGAGGGAGTACTGTAGCAAACCAACTACTGCAAGCTGTCAACACAACACTGACATATTATCACCTTATAAAGGTGATAAGGCAAACAGTTGCTTATTTCCAAATTCAGCTTATACAAAGCAACATTAGCATTCATCTGGAATCATGTTTCTTATCACCTGATGATTGCAAATCCAATATTTAGGCCTACTGTCTGTTTAGCTTTGTTTTGTCTCCACCTGCTGTTAAAGAATATTCTTAGGTGTCTTAATGGATGTAACAGGGAAAGGTGAGACAGGTCTAGCTTAGAGACATTAGCTGCCCCGACAAGTGTTCACTGACCCTCGAGCCCTAGTTATTTCTCATGTAACTGTCCTTGTTAGGAAGACGGCAGTTAGAATGATAATGGAGAGACAGTAGCTCAGGCATCAGGCTAGCAGATATCAGTGTTCTCTGGGAATCTTACAAGGTTGAGTCTTACAAGAATGTTTACAAGAACTCACTGGCTTCAGAGATTATATAGTATAACTCATGGATAGAATAGATTCCAATATGACGAAGCATTGGAGTCTAAACATCAGATAGATTAGCTGTTGTAGGTTAAGGCAAGCTACAGATGACCTAATAGGGGAAACGTTACAGGCACTAGGGGGAAGACAGAAACATAAAAGGGACCAAAAAATGTTATTCTTCACAACCGGACCTCGCTGACAATATTTCAGGCTTTTTACCTGCGAAATGCACCACCATGTTCACCTGCTAGTCGATAACTTTGTCTGTGTGCTGTTGTAGTTCTGAGCAGGTAGTATATACTGTACAGTATCAGAGTTTTTTTTGTAGTAAACAGCTGCGTTTTGCATCTGGAAATGATAATGAACCAAAACAGCAACGTCACAGGCTGTAAAACCAAAACGAGTTAAAAGAAGCTAAAAAGTTTCTTAGGGCTGAGGGTAAATGCAGGGTTGGTCATAATTTTGTGTGGATCTGTCATGAGTGACCCCATTCACATACACTTAGTCATTGGATTTATTCTTAATATAAAAATATTAATTATAGCAGCTTTAAGACAAAACAGTCAGTCAGCACCTTCAAAAAAGGCCTTTACACTGTATCAAAATGACCACCAGCCTTTCAAAACCTCTACTTTATTAAACTTAATGCTTACCCATGTTTCATACTGTGCGTCTTCATAATTTTAGAAGCCCAGTTTAAAGCTTTTAAAAGTTATTAGTAGATAGTCCCACTCTAAATGAGATGGTCATGGTTTGGGTTTTCTTGGGGTAGGAGGGTGGGGGTGGATTGGTATCAGTCCCATTAGGTCATGTGAATGAGGAAGTGTTCACATCTGTGTCAGATTAAGGCCGATACGATGCTTATTCATTTTGGTGGATAGGATGGATGAGGAGAAATCCCCCCCCCCACCCCGGCCTTTATTTTGTGGCCCTTTGAACTGAGTGACCCAAAACAAGAGAAGCTGGTAGTGTCATGTGCAGATAAAGAGGGAAGGAAGTATGTTTATGAAGGGAGGATGTAGCACTGGGATACAGGGGAGGGTCATGTTTACGTACGGCGCCGTTAACTTCACATGACATCAACTCAGAGCACACACTCCTACAGGCCTTATATCCAAGTAAGAGGAAAGAGGAAGAAGAGAGGCCTTCCCCTTCTTTATGCCCCCCCCCCCCCCCCCCCGTTAGATTTTTCGGGGGCCTGCTGCGGTCAGACATCTTAGTTCTGTTTTTGTTCTACAAAATGCTGAACAGAGAGGAAAAACAAGACCGATCTCTCATTTCCCACGTAAAGAGTACACCGCTGCTAGCCTAGCAAACACCAGACAAGTTTTGGTTCCCCCTCTAAACTGATTTGATCTTTATTTATTTATTCACACCCAGGAGACCCATGATAGGGATCAGAAGGCAGGGAACTCATCACTCTCTGCCCTGCCGTCTAGACATGAGACTGTCCTATCAGCTATCTCCGAGTTATGCATTCCTTGATTTGAAGAAACACTCACCACAACCTTTCTTTGTCTTGATAAGAGGCCCCTGATTGTAAGCCTCGCCTACTGGCAGGCAGCGATGTAAACAGTCAACGGTGGACAAAGGGAATCTTAGGGACACGTTACGACCGACTTCAGCTCTGCATGAAAAAAAACCTGCAACCCTCTCATCGCTGTGCTGCATAAGCTGATAAGCTTTCAAATTCATGGATCTGTTACTCACGATGGACTTCCTGGATTGTATTTCATTGTCCCACTGAGGCTTAAAACAACACACCGCCGCCAGCACAGCCTCTTGCATTGTTTTTACACAGAGTTGTTTTCAGTCTGAATGCCAGATTCCAGATTCTGATGGCAGGATTTGTGTCCCACCTTCGAATGTGGTCATTTTGAACTGCTACAAACACACATTCCTTCAGACACGGTTGGATGGACACGTAGTATTAACTAGGGCAGGGTAATTATTAAAATTTTTATCTCAATGATTTGATTTTGGCTTCCAACGATTTAACAATCTAACAAAGTTAATCGAGATAAAACAATTATTGTGCCACATGCCAATGATGCTCTTGTTTTGTCTTGTGTTATGAATGATACCAAGATGACCTGGGGTTACAACTTGTTAGTCACCATTAGAAGCTTAAGCCTGCAGCATTTTACACTACGTGAATTAGCCTAGCAGCTAGCAGACTTTTCCTCTACTCATAGCTTAACAAATAGCATATTATTTGTACTTATACTAAACCAGGTGTAATCAATATTGCTTTACCTGGTCTGTGCTTGTAAAATATCCACCGTGTCTGCGTCTTCCAACATAATACCGGATTTATACATTTCTTACACTGCGTTGCTGTCATCCCCTCGCACTCTAAGATGCTGTTTAAAGTTAATAATGTTGGATTACTATTTCTTATTTCATGGACAATTTGGGATTTTGATAATAATAAATTAAGCATTCCATTTTTAAAGTTCAATAAATGCATGATGTTTCCCAAGTCAATCAGTAATCATGCTAAATAATCATGATGTATTGACCAAAATAATCGTAATTACGAACTAATTTGTTAGTCTACACTTCAACACCTTTTAGTGTCAACTGAACAATCACACTTGCTCGAATTAGTATGCTACTTGAAAACATGCATGGATGCAGCGGAGTGGAGATGGTGTTTTTTGGCTAGCAGTCAGACACAAACTCCTCTTTGTGCCAAGAGGGGCCTGATTTTTTAATATCACAGCTGACTATTTGTCATCCATGTGTGTGAACCTTTACACAGTTTACAACTTTTCAAATATTTCCTTGGCCCTCGACACCCGCTGCATTTCCTTTCATCAGACACTGTTTATCCTACACACGCAAGAAATGGAACACACAGAGGCTATTACCTTTAAACCAAGAATGTGTCTGTGTGGATACTGTGTTTACACATGGGTGCATTTTTGTGCATGACTGTTACAGTTTAGTCTGTGTTCTTGTCTGTATGTGTGTGTGTTTGTGGTGAGTTAATTTATATTATACACACATCACAGTGTCGTGTTACAAGCCGGTACTCTAATGTTCTACAGTTCTATCGTGTTTGTGCATGTACAGTATGTATGTTTTCTGCGTTTCACATTACAGCAGCACGTGAGCGTAAGCAGCCGCTGCCTTCAGACATTGCGGTCATCATGTACACCAGCGGATCTACAGGCATACCAAAGGGCGTCATGATCTCCCATAGCAACATCATCGCTGGCATCACGGGCATGGCCGAGCGGATACCCAACCTGAGGTAGGCATCACAAACTCGTCCAAAAACCATATAATACACACTTGGAAATGTGATATGAGACATTTCAGGACAACGGCTGGTCAGATTTGTAATCTAGTTTATTCCTTGATCAGATAGTTCCTCATTTTTTTTATTATAATTTTGTCAATGAAAAAAGGTTCCTGTGTGGCTGCTTATGTTAATCAACAATTTAATAATTGAATAGTCTGACTTGATTGTATTAAGTCAAAAAAGATCAGAAAAAATGTTTACAGTAAAACTTTCACTGGTCTGGTATGCTCAAACATGTTTTGACAAATAAATGCAGGTCTCAAATAGACGCCAGGTCTGGTTTCTGTAGACCTTCTTTGGATGTATAAAACCTCTTAAAGCCCACCAGGTCACCTGCTCAAGCTGCTTAGATCATGCATACAAATGTAAATGTTATAACTTTTGTCAAAATGGATCGTTCAATCGTTCAGTTAATTTCACGGAAACAATTCAGATTCACCTGTATGGTTAACAAGAGAGACAAGAAAAGGCACTTTTTCATACTACTTTTTCAAGTAGTATGGCTAAAGTAAACAGTTTGATAGTAGCCCATTTCCCATCTTTGCTGAGCAAGAGTTTTGTTTGAAAGGAATTGAAAGCCTGTCTCTTATAGATGCATGTCCCAAATATAAGTTCAGTGAGGTCAGTGACTGAAGCAAATAAAAGCCTGGGCTATTAATGGAAGTTTTATGGTATATTCCTCAAGGCAAGGTATCAGAAAAGGTATTATTTTCATATCCATACCAAAACCAAAATCATATTTGCACTAGCACTACTAAGAGTTAGATGAGAAAACTGATGCCACCCTCACGTCTGTACTGCCAGCATCCAGTTAACTTAGCTTAGCATAAAGACTGGAAACAGGGGGAAAACAGGATTCACCTACGAGCACCTCTGAAGTTTACTGAACTCTAAAGCTCCTTCAGTTAGAAGTCACTGCCCCCGGCCAAGACAGAGTCCAAGACATGATCCCCCATAAAATCAGAACCTTTTGTTTTTACACATACGTTTACGTACAGACAGGGGGGCGAGAAGGCGGATTTTGTTTTTCTTTTGGGCAGAACCAGCCCACCTGTTTCCCCCGTTTTTATGCTTAGATAAGCTAACCAGCTGCTGGCAGTAGCTTTATATTTAGCGTACAATCCTGAGCGTGGTATTAATCTTGCCATTTGGCTCTCGGCAATACAGCAAAGAAGTGTGGGTCCCAAAATGTTGAACTATTCCTTTAGCCTGAACCAATTTAAGCCATTTGACTGGGGAACTTTTTGTGGGGGGTGAGCTGCCTGGGAGGAAGTGATGTGTCCGGTAGACAGTCCAGGGCAAAAGTCGTAACTTTGTTCTTTTTACATTACTACTGTTGTGAGCAGAATTATACGCTGTTTCCTTTCACTATTACTGTCTGCCTAATGTGAGCAGGGTGCCGTATGCACCTAAATCCATTTATGCCTGATAAAATCAATTGCATTATATCAGCACAGGAAGGACAATAACTTTCTCTCATCCTGCGTTTCAAACTCCCCTCTTTGATTAATCTCTGCCGTCACTGGCGAAAATCAGCTGTAAGATGGTGTGATAGCACTGTGTTTAAGGAAAAATGCCAAATGCTCTTTCAGGCTAACTTCCTGGTCGAGGTTTCCATGTCAAGTGAGCACATGCACAAGTATGAGTCACCCAGCTAGTGCCATTATACAACACAAGTGTTTACATTAAAACAGAAACCGTCCCTTCGCTCTGGTGAACGATTTGGGGGTGAGAGGAAATGCAGAAGGGAGGGAGTTCAGTATGAGTGGAGGGAAAAAAACTGGGAGGATGTGAGTTTGGGTGAGAAGGATGGAGGTTAGAGGGGTTAAGGATGTTACGATATCTATCATACGTCTAATGAAAATGATGGCTTTCCCTTCGGCATTAAGTAAGATGACTGTGCAAACCTCCTCCTCGTGTATGGCCTGAAAACACGTACATTGAAATGGGATTCCAGAGAATTTGGAGTATCCAGAAGTACTTGTGTTCAGATAAATATGTGGCCAGTAGATCATTTCCAAGCAAAGGAAAACACCACCCCCATTTTGTACAGATAAGCATTTATCTTCTAAAGATTATTATGAGATGATATATGATTCCAGAGGTTGTGAAAGTTTGTATTAAAACTGATTATATAGCAGATCATACAGTTGTACTTGTATAAATTACATTTATTGAGCTTGTTGAACTTACGTAGAGCTAATACTTGAATGAGCTGTATATAAGAGTGTCCTTGTGTTTACAGTGAGGAGGACACCTACATTGGCTACCTGCCGCTCGCCCACGTACTGGAGCTCAGTGCAGAGCTCGTGTGCGTTTCTCACGGGTGCAGGATCGGCTATTCCTCACCTCAGACCCTAGCTGACCAGGTACAGTTAAAACTGAAACAGGACTGCATTTACATTTCATCATAAACTTTCTATAAACTCTCGTTTCTTTTTCCCACCCGAAGTCAACCAAGATCAAGAAGGGAAGCAAAGGAGACACCAGCGTCCTGCAGCCCACGTTGATGGCAGCTGTCCCGGTACGTCATTGTTATGTTTGAGAAGCCTTAGCCAGTTACAGGATATCTAATCCAATCGCTCTTCCTAAGTCTGTGTTTCAAACAATGCTGCTTGGCTTCATTTGGCAGCAAGTCAGATTTCACTCTGTCTTTGTTCACAGTCCAGCTGTGGAGACTCAGTGACAGAGTCCAGCAGACCCATGCCTGCTGGACTCTGTCTCTGGACTGACTGTGACGTAAACACTCTCTGCCTCCTACTGCTGGCCAATGCTGTGCTTCATCACTAAACAATGTTAGATACCCATGGGCTATAATGCCATATTTGAGGTTGGCTAGTCCATCTTGTCTTTGAAGTATATTTGAGTGATTAATCCATTTCAGTAGTGATGATGCCAGGATGGGCTTTACTTAAAACCGTGCACCGCAAGACTAAGGAGGTTAATCCGACCTTCTTAAGGGCTTTATTAGTTTTAGGAGGAGTTTACAGTTTGAGGAAACCAATAAGTAGGGCATGCAGTTTGAGCTGAAAAGTGAAAGTTTGTAGTCAGGCTGTTACCAAGAATGTATCTAACAGTATCCACACAGCCATCAAAATACTTTGACAGATCTGTGCACTCAGAATTATGAGGATTAAAGCTGCAAAAATGTATATTTTTATATGAATAATGCAGTAAATAACTCTCTATGTGAAAGGGGTTCTTCGTGGTGACAAACTCACAGAGATTTATTATTCAACTCAGCAGACTCCTGGGTTTTAGCTCATTTTGAGCTATTTAAATAAATAATGAATAAAACCCCACTGTACACTATCTGTCCAGCACCAAATGGCTACAGACAAAGCAAGCAACTAGCTGGTAAACATAGTGGAGCATTTAGCAGCTAAAGAGCTAGATATTTCCCCGAGGGGTTAGTGGGGACCAAAAACAGAGCTTAAAAGGTGAATATTGGACTTACATTCACCATGTGGCCAGAAACAAGAATGAATTGTAAGGCCAGGTAAATTAATTTGTACAGCAATTTTCAACAACAAGGAAATTCAAAGTGTTTTATACAAAACATAGCCATAAGAAAAGAATGCTAATGATGTTCTGTAAATGCTAGAGGTGTAAACAACCAACTGTTTCCTATAAAATTCACCATATTAACTTAGGCAATAATGTGTTAGGGTTTACGGTTTATGATTCTGTTTAAACTTTTGTCGTAATTTTCTGTAGGCTAGCACTAGATAAGTGGTTGGCATTGATAATAAGGTGCACACATGTTTTACACCTAATATCATATCAGCTACTATGCACCACATTACAAGAAACTGTTCTCCATACATCATTTATTATACTTTTAATCTATAGTCATTTGTTTAAATGTTGTAGAGTGCATCACATCGACAGCAGGTCAATGAGTACTGAAAAATATTCTTTTTGTGTGTGGCTAATTTCCAGTGACTATAGTTGATGAAACTGTGTAAAGGAGGAGTTACGTTCCATCAGATGAGTTTCTATAATGTCAAGCATACGTCTTGCAAAAAAAAGATCTTTCACCAAAGATGAATACGCAGTTATGAAGTAACTTTAATAATTGCCGTGAAGATTCTTGAGAACTTGAGATGAAGGATGACAAAAAACCCTTGACAATAGGAGATTATAATTCCATTGCTCATGCTGGTTATACTGTACACCAACAATGTGCCCTTGACGCTGTATTCTCTCCGTCTCTCTCACACCATGAGCTCAGCCCCACCCCCAGCTCCCAGTGGTCATAGTGTAAAGGGCAGAGGGCCCCAGTGTCTGGAACCATTCACAGCTGTAAACAGAACGTGAGAAAGCCCCATGTGGTTATCCCCACGACACATACACTCATACACACTCACACATATTCTCGCACACACACACACGTACAAATTGTTTGCTGTGATATGACAGCAGGCTGCTGCATGAATCCTATGTCGACTTCCTCTCTCACTGCTTTAGCTTCACCCACACAACCATGCACAAACACACACACACATACACACACTGACAGACCAGATGGTTTTAATTATTTTTTTCTTTGTTTGTGCCCTTTACCCTATTTAACTATTAGTCCAGCTTTTGAAGACTGATTTGGATGAAGAAGCGTTCTTGATCTGTGGGTTTCAGTTATCTCTGCTACAGTCCCTTTGATAGTAGGAAACTCAAAGAATCAAGTCAAGTTAGGCTCACAACTGTATTGTGGCCAAGGAACAAAATAACATCAATTCCTTTGATATTTCTGTTCCCAGCACGGTCCTGTTCATGTCACCAGTTTAATCCATTTCATCCAGTTGATCCCAGACTAACAAATCCAAGCCAAATAAACAAAATTCCCTCTCATACACCCACTGTATTCTAGTACCAACCAGATCCAGCCAAAGATGCTGAGGGGCTGGTGAAAGATTTCAAGCATTTTGCTGCATAACCAAAAACTAGCTAAAAGAAGACAATCTTGGACATGGATGAAAGCTAATGTTGCTCTGTGTCAGCTTGATGTTTAATTAGGTTAGAGTTTGCTAAAATTTTAGCCACAAACTAGTGATATGTGGTGGCTGTGTGTCTTTCAGTTTTATCCTGCCCCCTAGTGGCCAAAACTTGATTTCTGCCGCTTTAAGAAATTTGTCGTTTTTCCATCTGCAATGCTAAGTGCAAGTCCTTTTCCAGTTTGTCAGAATCGCTTTTTCTTTTTTTTTTTACTTTTTACAGTAGTCAAACTAAATCATATCATATAAATCATAATCAGCTTTGTTTTGAATCATCGCAATAAAAAAAATGGCTAACAGAAAAAAGGCCCTAGTATGTAGTATATACTTGCCTCTGTAGTTTAGATCCAGTACACTCATCACTTCTCTTTCTTTCTTTCTGTCTCACCTCCATTTCTGTCCCTATTTCTGGTTCCAGGAGATCATGGATCGTATCTATAAGAACGTGATGACCAAGGTGGAGGAGATGAGCTGTGTCCAGCGAACACTCTTCATTCTGGCCTACAACTACAAACTGGAGCAGCTCGCCAAAGGATACAGCACACCTCTATGCGACAAGTGTGTGGATGAGATGTTACAGTGACTTTTTTACAAGAGTTATAAAGAATTTCTTCAGTCAGTAGAAGAGCATGTTATTCTCAGGTTCACTCACTTGTGCGTTCTCCCGTCCTCTGTTAATCCACCACTGCCTTCTGTTTATCCTTCCAGGCTGGTGTTCAGGAAAGTTCGGTCTCTGCTGGGAGGTCGGACGCGAGTTTTGTTATCAGGTGGAGCGCCGCTCTCCGCAGCCACGCAACGCTTCATGAATGTGTGTTTCTGCTGCCCGGTGGGTCAGGGATACGGCCTGACGGAGACCTGCGGTGCTGGAACCATTAGCGAGCGTAAGCAGCAGTGAGAGTCGCACAGTAGTATACGGTTAGAGACAAAACAAATGGGCATAACAATACAGATATTTAGGCATATCAAGCAAATCACAAATAGAGAGTAAAGTTGGCACTAAAACCTAACTCTGTGCTTCACAACTGCTTGTCACTGTTACTTTCACTAAAATTGGTATTATAAATTAATTTATATTTAAAACTGTAGACTATACTGTACTAACTAAATATAGACTGAGACCAGAAAGTATTAATTGATTTTTGGAATTTTGGAATTTGTGTTAAGTTACTCTTTGAGACTAACTTTGAAAACTCAGAATATCTTTGTCAGCTCAACTAGGAAACCATGAAGGAAACCAAATAGTTTTCACATCCCATGTTCATCATTTTTCCTGATAGGAAATTAGCAAAATTATTAAAAAGCCACCCTAGCAGCTTGGTTATATAGATTGCATTGTCAAGTGGTGGTTCCATCCACCACTTTGTTATTAACTGAAACATCTCACCAGTTATTGGATGGACTGCTATGACATTGTTTACCTTATGCCAGTGATGATCCTGACTTTTACACCACCATGAGGTTGACTTTTGTGGTTTTTAGTGAAATGGCTCTTCAACTTTTGGTCATTAAATTTGAAAACCATTAATGCCATCAGGTGAAAATGTTATACCTGCTGAACATCAGCCAATTAGCATTGTGATTACAAGCATGTTAGCATGCCGACGTTAGCATTTAGTTGTAGCACTGTTGTGCAGAGAGCAGCTAGCTTGGCTCTGGACTGTTAGTCTTGTTTATCTGCAGTAACCTTTTTATATACAGTGTATGGCAATAGCTCAATGTTTGAGGAAAGACATATATCAACAGTAACAACTGCTTTGTTAACTAGAACAAAATTAAAATAGTAATTTGCTCGCTAAGTAGCACATTATTTCTGAGCAACTTCCCACAGTTGATCAGAAATAAACAGTGGAGTTTCCACAGCGTGCAAGCAGAGATAAAAGCAGTGGGAGGACATAAAGAGGGAGAGTGAAATGTACAGCAGTGATGGGAAAATTAATGAGAGGAAAATCATAAGTAAATATATTAAAATACAGACAAATGATCCCCCCCCCCCAAAATGCAGATATTGCAGCTATGTGCTTTACTACGTTATAGCTTCTCGTAAACAGGGAAATCATTCTCCTATCTCTTAGTAATGTGCGTAAAAAAGAATGCTTCTCATATCTGCGGTGGTGATGGTTGTCCCAATGATCTGTTTTGAACTTGGTAGCTTATCTCTTGGCTTTCAGTGCCAACACATTTGTCAAATAGTGGAAACACTCCCAGCCTTTCCCAGGCAGACTAAACCAACAGAGCGGCCCACTGCCCGTCGTTTGAGCCAGGAGAACACTGTTTTGTGGACAGTCCTTTGGGATGGGGTTTCCATGGCGAGGCAACACGTGAGGTCAGGTTGCTATGGTAATAAATGTCATGCCTTGATGCTTGTGTGTTTCCTTATCGCGTGTGTGTGTGTTGTCTGTTCCAGTGTGGGATTACAGCACTGGGAGAGTGGGAGGGCCGCTGGTTTGCTGTGAGATCAGGCTCAAAGACTGGGAGGAGGGTGAGTGTGACTGGAAGAGGAGCTACACACAAACACACAGAGTCTATGATGAAATGATGATTCACAGGGATATACATTAAACCATGTGCCTTTTGTTTCCCACATGGGAACACTTTTCTGAGTTTACCAATCCATCCACCATTATTCATTTCCTGTACTAGTGAGATTGTCAGCATTTAAGGAGAGATCACTGTGGCGGGTCTATAACCTTGAGGGAACCTGAGGGATAATAACTCATTGTACTGAAGCTCCGTTCAACCTTGATACTTATCAAGTTGAGTTTACTGCTTGCTTAGCTCACAGAGCGGAAATAGAATTTCAAAGTAAACATGCTGTCAGGTTTTTATCTCCACTAAATTATTATGTGGCTGTAAATTGTTTGCTTTACTGCTGTTTGTATTTAAAGTCCACTGAATTCAAACTCTCCTTGCAGGTGGTTACCGTAGCACCGACAAGCCGCATCCAAGAGGAGAGATTCTGATTGGTGGACCCAACGTAACCATGGGATACTACAAGAACGAGGCGAAACACCAAGAAGACTTCTTTGTGGATGAGAACGGCCAGCGGTGGTTCTGCACAGGAGACATCGGAGAGTTTCACAGAGACGGGTGCCTCAAGATAATTGGTGAGGAAAGGTTGGGTGGGTGGAAGTTTAGAGGAAATATAAGTGGTACAGATGCAGATTACATCACTAGTTAGATATACACAGTTTCTTCTCCCCAGCTTCTTCCCTTCGTCTTAGGAAATACAAACATACCCACATTTGTAGAAGCGCACATGGAAACACACGTGTTATTACAGGCAGCGGCCTCTGCTGTGTTTCCAGATCGTAAGAAAGACTTGGTGAAACTGCAGGCTGGAGAGTACGTCTCCCTGGGAAAAGTGGAGGCCATGTTGAAGAACTGCCCTCTAGTCGACAACATCTGTGCCTATGCCAACAGGTGTGTGTGTGTGTTTGTGTGTTTGTTGTTTGCTTGTTTGCTTGTTTGTGTGTGTTCGTGCATCGATTCAAAAGACTAGAATGTGATTCTATTGTTAATATCTGTCTATTGATATATTATATAAATATTAATGTATTTTTATTGGCTGTGTGGGCTTACATTATTAGTTAGACGCAAGAGGACCAGTAGAAGTAGTTGCAGTGTGTAAAAACTGCTGATTTTATGGTAAAAAAGTAAAGATTAGATTAGATTCAACTTTGTTGTCATTAGGCAGAGTACAGATACATAGCTAATGAAATCACTACAACTCATCTAAGATTCTCTAGTGACAAACCCGCAGAGAATTATCACCTAATTCCGCTGCTCTGTCAAGCTTTCTAGCTTATTTTAGCTAATAGTTTTGTTTTTTTCGTTTTTTTGTACTTAAATGTTCAGTCTCATGAGCCAGCAAAGGTGGTGGCTGCTTGCAAGTAAACATGGATGTAAAGAATGCAAGTTGCAACATGTTAAGAATCGGAGTCAGGTTTGCAAAAACAGCTTTGCAGGATAAAGGAAATGCATTCACCATGTTTGCTAAAGCTCAAGGATACACAATGAGGTTTGGTGAGAAACACTGAACGTAAACAGAAACTTTGTTTGTTTACAAGAAAACTCCACAGGGCAACTTGACACTGTTATTTACTGAAGCATATAAAGCAATCTGTAGTTATGTTTATTGGATTTCTTTTGACAAAAATAATTTCTGTTGGTGTATAAACTTTTCTGGCTACATGTTTGGTCACCTCATCCTGACTGATTATTGCCATAATTTTTACATAGCTTCTGTTACAGATTTACATTTACATAACAACTGATTTTGAAGGTGTTTGTGTCTCCTGCTCCATTTGATGCCATATAAAAGCCTTTTACACTAGAAGCTTTTTGATTTAGATTCTGAACAACATATTTTTGCACCCTGAAATGTTGATTCAGTTGTGTCATAGTGCAACAGAGCAATCTGTCCAGGCATGTATTATTTGTGTTTCTTTTTATGGACAATGATCACACTTGGTGAAGAATTAATGGCTGGTGCATGCTCCATCATCACATGCGGCCGAACAGTTGCCAGAAAACACACAAAGACCAGTGTTGCTTAATAACTGCAAAAGACTCTTTTTCTTTCACTTTGACACACCTCTTGTCGTCTCCCCTCTTCCCACTCTGCAGTGACGAGACGTATGTGATTGGCTTTGTGGTGCCCAATCAGAAGCACTTGCTGGCTCTGGCTGACCAGTACGGTGTCCAAGGCTCATGGGAGGAACTGTGCAGCAGTAAAGCCATGGAGGAACTGGTCCTCAAGATCATCACTGAGGTGGCTCTAGCAGGTGAGATGAGGTCAAACTTTAGCTTAGAGCTCCAGACACACGTGGGTACAGATTTTTACCATGTTGGGACCTTTTAGTGATGAGTCACAAGTTAATGTTTCGTCTTCCTCTGTTGCAGCCCAGCTAGAGCGCTTTGAGATCCCTCGCAAGATCTGTCTGAGCCCAGACCCATGGACTCCAGAGACCGGATTAGTGACTGACGCGTTCAAGCTCAAACGCAAGGAGCTGAAAACACGTTACCAGGACGACATTGAGAGAATGTACGGTGGGAAATAACGGACAGCACTGTCCGTTCTCAAAGTACAGACCAACACTTGACTCTGAACACTCCTAGTACCCTCTCACAGCTCCCCTGCATCCTTCCCCATGAACTTACGAGCCACCGTGATCTGTCGTAAATCCTAACACTCCTCTCAGAGAAAGAAGGATAAAAATAAGGTGTTACCAATTCCAACACGGAACACTTGAATTAGTAACTAAAAACTAAGTGTTGAGGAAAACGAAAAAGAAACTGCCTTTCCCCTTTTTCAACCGAGGTGTATGACCTCTGTGTTGAGAATTTTTATTGTTCCAGATGTGAGTTATGAAACAGTTGACGTTGTCTGTTGAACTCATTCTGAGTGCCACAGCAGAAGCTCAGGTCGGGTAAATAGGTTTGTTGCTTTGTGTTCACCCATGACACACTAGAGTGGTTGGTGTATGTCTAGATATGTCCCTTAGTTCAGTTTGATCCTCTTTTAAACTTTTTGCAACTTAAAGGTTTCAACTTCCTCCTTCCTGCAGGTCAGGAGACGGTTAACTCTTTTGTTTTTGTTGTTGTCAGTGGTTTATTTTGTCCCCCACCGACAGTCACACTTTGACTCCCATGGTCGTGGGAGGGCTCCAATCAGCACATCTTGATACCAAGCACAAAGTCATTTGAGGGCAAATGAGAGCGGCTTGTTAAAAATGCTAAGATCATATCAGGTGTAACAATTTGTATCTTTTCATCATCGACATTAAGGCCATTGTCCTTTTTATAGGAAAATAACAAAGATTGCACCTAATATTCTTATTTAAAAAGAAAAGAAACAAAGATGCACTGTTGTTTAGTCTGTTGTATTTTCCTATCGTGATAGTACTTAATACTTTTGTATGTGCTGTACCACATTGTGCACAAAAACGCACATTTACATATTACAGCTCAAATGACTGTGTAATCATTGTCATAGTTGATAAATCATAGTAGAATATAAAAATGTATCATTTCTGTCCAAATAAGGGCATTGATTACAGATAGGACATAAATAAAACATTCTCAATGTGTGTGGCTGCACCAGTTGAAAAATGAGCCCACTTCTATAAGTGTGACTTCTGTGTGTATGGCTAACATTTATTCTGCAGGACTGTCATTACCATCTTAAAGCCTTGTCATGTATTTCTGTCATCGGCACAAGTATGACTAAGTGGGGCGACTCATCCATGTCCATACACAGCACAAACATGACCCCAACATCCCTCACAATGTGACACCTGTTGCTTTCTCTTGTGATTCTGAGTGGCGTCTTTCTAATTTCCTGACTGTTTCTGCCTAAGTGTACATATATGTATGTGGAGCCGTGCTCGGCGGAGGAAGCACATGCATAGCCTCTATTTTAACTTGAGCTTTATTATCATAGACCTGTTTTGGAGCACCACTCCCTCTCTGTATTGAGAGCCTGCCTTGTAACATAAGTGCATCCAACTATTTATTTGTAATTTGCCTTTGGAAAAATACTCAAATGACATAAATAAAGATGGTGTTTGGTCTACATGCAGGAGTATTTTATTGTTTTGGAGAAATACATTTAATGTTTCTGCCAGAATGACCAAGTCTAATTAATTTAATTTAGAGTATTACGCACTATAATTCTTCAGCCCCATTGGGTGTGAAAACGAGGCCTACGTGACCAAAAGGCAGACACATTATGGCGTTTATTTATCTGTCTGTACAGCTTTTCAATGCTCAACAAGTATGACAGTATTAAGGCGTAAATTCCCAGTGTTGTCAGACTGATCCATGGCTGTGTCTGGTGGACAGGGCTGGGCTCAGGCAGACTATCAAATTAGATCAGCCATTTGGAGATTTCATTTTTAAAAGAAAGGGAGCCACCCTTAGAATGACCAAGAAAACACTGTAAAAATCACGAACAGCTGAATCAAGTGCAAATGTAAAATTCAATAAAACAGAAAAAAAGATGTCTACCTGTGAATTTGATGCATATTACACTTTTATTATAAGTGTTGGTCTCTGTTTTTTCATGTTACTAAACCTATTTTCCAAAATCCTAGCTTTAATATACAGTAGCATTCTGCACTGGTGAAATGTAACCTACAACAAATACTCCAGTAAATCAAGTACCTGACTTAATTAACCCAAGTACAACTTTGAGCTATATACTCGAAATACTCGCTTTACTTTCTATTTTATGCTACGTTATACTACTGTCAGAGGGAGATTTTGCACTTTTTACTCCATCACATTTATTTGACAGTTAAAGAAACCGGTTACTTTTTATTAAGATTTTACATTGGAAAAAAACATGATGTGCTTATAAAATACAAATGCTTTGTTCAAGACTAAAGAAGAGACTCATGCAACAGGCAAGAGCTTCCCATCCCTATTGGCAGTGTGTAATTGGGGGCCCTTGTCATGTTTCAGACGTGTATGAGTTGTTAGCAGTTACACAAAAAACTTAAACAAAAGAAAAGATTAATGTCCAAATAAAGCATAAATACAAATTTGTGTAGCAGAACTTGTTGTTTTTACTACTTTTTTGTGTTTGGAGGGGCCCAACACCTGGGTTGGGAAACATAGACTAAACCACCAGTTGAAACTGCACATACTGTACATATTGATACATCAGCATAAAAAAATCTAATAATGGCATGGAATCATGGTGTGTCTCTGCCTCTTTCCTGAAAGAAATAATTTGCTTTTGATTGTCGTTGCTCTGCCATTTCCACCTTGACTGTTTTGCATGATTTTATTCATAGGCTTCAGGTTCATTTGCAAAGAAATTGAAAAGTCATGTGTGATGAGATGAGGAGATGTATTTGGGCAGAGACAAACGTTGTAAACTTTCTGAGCTTAGCCCAAACCTAGGGGGGCCTCTGGGAGAATTATTTCCCATTTACTCCAGCTATATGCACTATATTTCAAGCCATGTGAGATAATAGAAAGCCTATAAATCTGTACATAATTTGGGTAAACATTAGAGTTACCTATGGGAAAAAATTATTCTCTTATTCTGTAGGGCCTACATCCAAATTTGTGTTTAATTGTTCCCCAACTGTCAACAAATATGAGAGGCAAAATTTGTCTGATGCTTTTAAGTTACATGATATAGGTAGGGTGGAATTTGGCATTAACAGCATTACTAATCTTGAAACCTATTTTTGTTACACCATGCTGGAGTAGAGTTCACAGAATGAACGCTGACAAATCTGATACATGCATGCCATAATAAGCAGGGCTGCTGTAATAGCAAATCAAGGATCCCCAACAGTGCCAAGTAAATGTGCTCTTCAATACGAACTGAATTTTAGACAAAGGACATTTACTCAGCAAACACAGTGACATCTGGTGGCCTGTTAAACTTATAGCAGGCCTTCAAGACCGTGGTGGAACCTTACTGATTAGTAATTTTAGTCTCATGTGTGCTATAAAAGTCCAAGAAGCCTGCGTATTATTATTATTAAACCTGTATATTTGTTATACAAACAACTGTTCAGAAGTCTTAAATATAGATGTTGTTGTGCAAAAAGCCTGGATAAACTACTTAAAATACTTAAGGAAATGTCCTCATACTTATGATTATGTCTTTCTAGTGTCTGCAGCTAACCAAGCTGCAGACACACATCACACATCTAGCTAGCCAACAATAAATATCATCCCCCCCAGGACCTCTTGTAGTAATCCTTCATAAGAATCCCCTAGACATGTGAATAATGTTAAAAGATTTAAAAGGAGTTTTTTATTCCTTGGTTTTTTAACATAACGTCTCCTCAGGGCTTCCATAGTACAGGACTCATCTTACAATCTGCCCCATCATGTGACTCCTGCTGACACTCCAGGGTCTCTATATAAATAACTTCACCCATGTAGTAGTGCTGCCAAACTCCAGAAGAGCTGCAAGAAGAAACAAGCTGGAAAGGTTCACATGAGACTTAGCTCTTCAGTTGGGTGAGTAGACAATGTATGACTTTGTCATTGATATTACTTTAGTTTTATTTAAACTAAATAAGTTTGTGTAGACTTTTAGTAACTTTTTGTACATGATTGCTTCAACACAATAAGTAACAATAAGATAACATAAGTAAAACCCTTCAAAATCAACTATATGTTTTTGAAAAATAATGAGAAATTGTTTATTTAAGCATCATGATGGAATATACCCTGAAATTGGATTTTAAAAGACTGCATGCACTGAATGTCATTTGTAAAATAATCTGGGAAAGTGAAACACTGCTTAATACATTCTTGCCATATCATTGCTTTCTATTGCAATGACCATGCCTCAGGGTGAAGTTAAAGCAAGTTTCACTTTTTGCTCTACCCAAATGAAATTCCATCATCAGTTTCAAGTGAGGAGCTTGACAACATTTGTTGTGCATACTGTCACAGTTGTGGGTGTCATCACTTTGTAATCACTTATAAAACTCACGGGGAACTTGTGCGTATAACTGATACCAATGCTCACATTTGTAGCCTATGTCTGTGTCTTTTTCAGCGCACTTTGTAGGACCTCTTCATAAGCTAGACTGAAAAAGAAATGGAGCACCTGGAAAACTCCACAGCATCACCCAAACGGCTCTTCCTGCACACACAGAGCACTGCGGGCTCCCAGGCGGACAAAAGCGACGGGAACGCGTACCTGTACATATTAATAGTCATGTCTTTCTACGGAGTCTTCCTCTGTGGTATAATGCTGGGCTACTTTCGTTCCAAAAGGAGAGAGAAGAGGAGGATCAACATCTTCACGCGCCTGGTGCACGAGGAGGAGCAGCGGGAGTGGGGCGCGATGCCCAAGAAACACAGCCTCACCTTCCCCTCCGCTGTCTCGGAACTGCGCTCGGTGCAGGTGTCCCTGCCTTTCTGCGGTAACCACGGCAACCACTTTGGACCCCTCCACTACGAGGGCGCGCTGCCCTCTCCGCTCGCGTGCGCGCTGTGCACGGAGCAGAGCAGCATCAGCTCCCTGTGCTCCTCCGCGGACACGCGCTTTGCCATAGAGGAGGAGTCGGCGGAGGAACCGGGAGAGAACATGAATGGAGATACCGAGACCAGCGCAGGAAAACTGGACAAACATCAGCTGGAGAGAAAACCAGGAGGTTCAAACAGTCCACCCATCAGCAACGGTTAAATCATCTATAAAAACGCCCCAAACTAACATCCATGAAATGATATCCATGAAAGGGCTGGAAAAAGTCAAACAAGACTATGTGGCCAATGT
The DNA here is from genome assembly GCF_014851395.1 of Micropterus salmoides. Lineage (NCBI taxonomy): Eukaryota > Metazoa > Chordata > Actinopteri > Centrarchiformes > Centrarchidae > Micropterus > Micropterus salmoides. Next base: position 9,808,811 of record NW_024042261.1, on the reverse strand, counting down.
GATATGTATTAGATTTTAGTCAGCAAATAGCTGACAGTTCTGGGCATTGGCCCAGAATAGTTTTTGCTTGGTGTGTTTTGAACTGATTTCAGAAATGTGACTCAATGCAACACCTCACCATACCAGTAACAACATGAAACCGCACATCCTTTAGGCCTAACGTTTTTATTTTTAATTCTTCAATTGTAAATTTAAACAATAAGTGGTGAGAGTGAAACACATGAGTGTAATGGTGATTTTTCTATATCCCAGTTATATCGGGATAACCTATAGATAGTCATGTCATTATTCAGTTCAATTCTATGGTATAAAACTTTATTTATGCCTGCAAAGGCAGTTAAGTAAGCAGCAGTAACTCCCCCCAGTCAGGTCAACATACACACATCAAAGGCTATATGCTGGAATCATAAATAAATAGGCCTACATCAATAGATAAATCTGAATCTCCAAATATATCTAAAACAAACAATGAAGTCGTACAAAAGAATAAAATAATATATCATAAATGTAATGATACTATTATAACATATTATTTCATTGTAGTATGACTTTGCTTTATTTGTTGGTGACCCCTCCCTGCCTGAGCCCCCTCCTGACGCCGCATTGAGAACCGGCTCACTGGTTTGGGCTGATGACTCACCCTGCAGGGGACTGACTGAGAGACTTGCTTTCTGGCTGTGTGGACTGAACTTGACTTCCTCTTGCCAACATGGTCTCGAGTATTGAAACATACCTGGAACCCACTTGAAAGATTGTTTTAATGTGTTTGTTGTATTATCGTGTATTGTTCATACAAGGTCAATGATGTAGGTTAACTTGACGGAAGCAATGCTCTGTACATATTCTTTGTATTTTTCACTTCATAAGGCTTAATTTAAGATGGCATTTTTGTTTCAGCTCAAATAAATGCTTATGAATTGACACAAGCCTTATTTTCTTCTTCTTCTTTTTTGTTGTACCATGACGCTTCACCAGTGGAGGGCACTCATGTAGTGCTTTGTGTTTGTTGTTGCTTTTTACAAAGAAGGAAGATGAAAGGGAGATGAAGCAAGGGGAAAAGCGACTATTATTAACATGTTGTTATTTTTAGAGAAAGACTGCAATAGATCATGCATAATAATGCAGATAACTAAATCAGTACCCCCATGTGGCACCATGTGCCATAACACATCTTTTCTAGCTCACATCCTCAGTGAAACATTGTGTCAGACCCTCTATTTCTTACATAGAGACTAAGCAGATCAGTTAGCCCAATCATGTTTTAAGCTGACAATGCTCAAACGTTTGGTGGCAATTAGAGCCTGAAGCAGAAAGGAGATGGGTTCTTTTTTCATTTATTAGTATTATGTCGTTGGTGTGGTGGTTTACGGTCATGCAAAAGACCCCCAAAGGGATCATGGACTCTATTTAAAGTCCCATTAGACTGGAGTGTCGCATGTTGACTGATACAGAAGACAGTCACCCAGGGTTTTCACTCCTCTTTCAGTGAACACTTTCCTTGCCCCTTAACCCTGTTCCTCTAAGGCAGCGATCTGTTGTGTTTTCCCTCTGCTGCGTCACTCAACCCTGCCTCTCTCACACACACACACACACAATCATACACAAACACAGGCTATTAGCAGCGCTGCAGGCTCTCAGTCCCGCAACTCAATGCAATGACAGCTCGCCACACCAACAATAAGAAAAGAACAATAATGGCCAGTGGGAATTCACACATTGATTTTATGACGTACATGTATTGACAGTGTAATAGCCCTTATAGGCCAGAAGGTAACTTGTAAATGTCTGCAACGGCGCGTGTGTGTGTGTGAGAATGGATGACAATCCCTTTCTCCTTTCTCATAGTGAGGCATTTTCAATGTAGAGCCTTTGTATATAAATACCTGTGAATTGAAAGGAGCATCATTAGGCATAACACCTGGCAGGACAACAACGACAATTTTCCTTTGAAATATATATGTATGTGAAGCTTGGGCTTTATGTTTGGAGGGCATAATGTTTAGTCTGATGGCATAAAGCTTCTTCCAGTTGACTTCAGAGTCCCTTATGATGTCATTTGAGTGTCTTTCATTTTAGCACTTTACCATAAAACACCCAGCCAGCAGTGTCTCCAATCTTAAGTTCTTGGCACTCCTTCAGAATTGTCATAGGTATGTTGGTGGCCTTCCTCAGTAGTCTCCTTCTTGAGCGGTTTGCGTGGTTGTGGGGAAGCAATTCTATCTGTGGTCAGACGGCTTTGGTCCAGACTGGAACCTCTGAACATCTAGTGGGTGGATTTCCATGAAATATACATTTATGGTCCACAGAGGATGAATCCTAATGAGTATGTTGATCTCCTGACTTTTCCTTTAGCGCTAACAAGAGGTTGGTATTTTAGGCTTTTTGTAAAATATCTCAACAACTATTGGATGAATTGCAATGAAATTTAAAACAAACACCCAAGGTGCACAGAGGGTGAACCTTAAAGACCTTGCTGATCCTCTCATCTTTACATGCTGACATTAGCTTTTACCTCAAATCACAGCAGCAGTCCCACAGAGCTGCTAGCATGACTGTAGACTTTAAGTCTTGCCAAGGTCAACATGTTATTGCTTGGTTGCAATCACGTGACTGTTATGACTTGTGAATGATGGAGGGCAGAAAGTGATTCATGTACTGGGAAATGGGAATGAAGGAAAGTCTCTACATAAAATGTTCATCATCAGAAAATTGAAACTTTCTGGATTTCATCCATTCAAAATGAAGAAAAGCGATTTTTCCCACAACCTGACTGATATGCCAAGTGTGGAGGCGATCAACATTACAACTGACATCGTCCTCCAGACTGCCTCCATGGCTAGCCAGATGAAGGCTTGTAAGAGCCTAGAGGCTTATTTCGTATTCGGTTGAGTCAAAGACCTCAGAACCAAAGTAGTATTGAACAACTGCTGTCTTGTTTTTGGTGAGCAAATGTGCTTTGGAATTTTTATCTAGCTAACTTTTTAAATTTAGCTACTTTTAATACCTACTCTCTGTTTCTCTGTGAGTTTTTTTAACTTCACCCTGTGCAAACAACATGCATTGCTGTGTCACTGTTCGGATTGCCTCCAGTTGCCTATATCCTGTACCCTCCATCGGGTAAGTATGCCAGTTTGTGACCTCATATGCAAAGAGCCATCAGAAGATTTACAGCCGTGCCATACTCAGTTTATTCATGATGGATATCATTGTGCTGTTGCTGTGGGAGCAAATGACCGTATATGGAATAAAGGCTCAGTCTGGCTGCGTATATCATTGAACAGAGCCGTTGGTAGAAAAAACAGTTCAAAACAGAGGTCTTTTTTAAAATACTTTAACCTCATTATTTGAACATCCAACATCGTAACATTGTAGATAAGTCATAATATATGGAAAAGCAAAATTGGTCTCCTTTAGATAAAAAAACATGTACTTTTCTGTCACCTTTAGGAGTTCTTTTTAGCTAATCATGTGTCTAAAATCAACTGGCTGCACACATTTGGTGTGTTCTATTAAGAGGTGAATCTGTTTTCACTTTGACAGTCTTTTTCTGTTCTGTGTAAAAAAAAAACTTAAATAAAAATAGACACTTTAGGTGGAAGGGCTGAATATGCTCAAGTTCCTGGATAACAAAAAACAAGAAATCAGTATTTAAAGTCTGAATAATCTTCTCTGTGCCCACAGAGAGATCAAATAACTGTGAATTGCTGTGAAAAGAAGAGCTAAAGAGGGACACAGAAAGCATTTCTGTAGCTCTCTGTCTTTCTGTCTTCTGGACAGCTTGACACGGATATAGAAGAATCAGAAATACTAAATAATTCATGTACAACAAACACACATGACCACACAGTGAAACATTCATTTATTATCAACAAGGAGGTTGAGGGGGGTGCACTGCTGCGTCTCTTGCAACAAGCAGGAAAGTGATGTACAAGCTGCCTTGTCTTCTATTATGGTGGAACAACAGCTGTGTTTGTGTGTGACCGAGATAATGGGACAGAAAGCGAAGGATTTTTTTCTCAGGCGGAAGAACAAGTAAGAGTAAGCAGGGTGAACATAAGAAGCAGATGTGATGCATGGAGTGCCTCCTGCACCGTGAAGCAGGATGTTTGTCATTAGTGTCCCCCCGGAGTCGATGGTGGGGCCTGTGTCCTGCCTCAGGTCTCACGCATACACACACAAGAGTTTGGAAATGAGTCACTTCAGGCCTAGCTGCCTGCCTACCTGCGATTTGTTTTGGGGAGTGGCTTTGGAGGGGGCCTGAAGTGAGGAGGAGGTATTTTTTTCGATTGGATACTCTCAAAAACTAGCTGTAGCTAGTTTCTCCAATGTTGCCTACCCTTGCTTTAACAATTGATCAAATATCAAAGATGTCGCATATAGTGACAAACCCACAGAGAGTCATCTTCTGACCGCAGTTTCCCTCACCTCGACAGAGAGTTTTAAAATCTTACAGATCTTCGCAGGCAGACAAACTTAGGGATTTTTAGGTAAAGGAATAGGAAAAGAATGTTGGACTTCAAGTCACCAGAAACACAACTCCTTAATAATAATTATGTAGGTGCTCTGTTTACAGCTTTTTTCACTGACCAAACAAATAAATTCATACAGGTTTAAAGGTTACTTTTTCTATCTTTTGTCTCCTTAAACTTTTGTGGTGGGGAATCTTAGTGTAAATCATGTCCTTGCTTCGATATATTTCTATCTTTGGTGTCAATATCAACCTAGAAAGAAATCCATAAATGTACCCAATTGTTTTCCAGCAACCTTTACCTGGTATGAAGCTGGTTGTTTGAATCAGTCCACCTGACCAAAGCTTTTCAGCTGATAAGCAAGCCTGCATTGGCAGTGATAAATTACCAGACCTTTTCTGGGTCATGGAGATTCAGCAAATTATAATATGACTTCAAAGCAATTACAGCAGTGTAGCAGGTCTGCGTCACTCAGGCTCTTACCAGCACTGACAATTATTACTAAGGAATCATATGAAAATATATGTAAGAGGTAACATCACTTGGTCAAAATACAGTCAGCCTGCGCGACAGACTCAAGATTACTAATAGCTCAATGGTGCACTAATTATGCTTGAGTACAATTAAATGAAAGATGCCTTGACTTTAATAATTAAAGCAGCGTCATGTAGTAATTTTATCTTAAATGTGTTCTAATAACAGCTTCAGAATCATTTTGATGGTTCACTGACTTGTAATTGGGAAGTAGCATCTCTGTCATTACCACTCCAGGCTGCGAGCCTGGAGTGGTAATGGTAATTAGGTATTAGACTATGTAACGCTGGAATACCGAGCAGGACATTTACCACAATAACAGCATAGATCTTTACTCCACCAACAAGACTCTTCAGCAAGCAAGCTGTATAATGTACAAAGAACTTACATTGAACTAATGTACAATATAAGTTCTTAGGAAGAAGCTAGCTCATCATTCTCAGCATCATAGAGACAGAAGAAGACACTGTTGGGAGAAGCAAGGAACAGAAAAAGAGAGAGTGACCGAGCAGGAAACCAGACAAGAGTAGCGGACTGGCTTTCACTAATTGGCGAGAGCTGAAAGGATGCAGGTGCCGAGCTGGGCTTCTTGGTGTTGATTTGCAAAATTAGCCGAAGTCTCAAGACAGAGGTTTGGCTATAAGTCTCGAGTTGATGATCGCAAACTCACTAGTTGACGCACTCTGGCATCGGTAACGTTCTCTTGCATCGGTTGCTGTCTAGCATTGTTGGCTAGCTTGCCACCCAAGTTTCAATAACGTTATGCTGCTCCTGGTGGAGAGCGGCGCTGGTGTCGAGCCTGAGCCAGGCGTGCAGGCTACATAACTGGTCTCAGCAGCCTCTATGGATATAATGGTAAATAAAGGTGAAGAGACTGAAGAGGATGTTGACGGCGGAGCCCTTAGTAAAAGGCTGTGAGAAGGACGCCTTCTTTCTGTTGGACTAATATTGCTTTGTCTTGTGTTGTCGCATTTGCTTGATGTTTGGCTGTGTTGTGGACTTGTTAGTTTTGATCGTGAGTAATGTGATCATAACATATGCAGCTGTTCTTATTTACAATCACTTTCATTCTCTTGCTGTGCTTTAGGAATTCTGATCTATAGCTACATTCTTTGCATGATCCTTTCTCATCCGACTGCGATGGCGAGCACTGAGAAGATGAGCTGACTGCTGTTTCAGTATGTCTCCCTAATCCTATTTACTGTACATACTGTAGCTCACAGCCTCTTTGGTAAAGTAATAGCGTTGCTGTTGGAAGCGGAAGTGCCGCAGTGATGGAAACATACTCAGAGATATGAGGCACTGCTGATGAGCTTATTATAAGAACCACAACTTTCCCTGGAGTTCTCTGTTCGACTCTGACCTTTTGATCTTTATCTCAGAGACTATTAGAGTCTAATCTTTGAAAGCTTCTCATTATATTGTGTTTGTTTAACATGCCATTCTCCTGAGCAGATCATAAAAACTTTCTCAAACATCGCAGGCGTCTACTGGAGTCACTGCCTGTTGAGACACGTAGCCTCGACTTAATTAAAGAGATTTTGGCTTGGTGTTCGCCCTTTCCTTTAGAGCTTGTAGTACAATTTGTATCGGTTTTGTGTGCCCGCCTCCTCCTCTTTGAATAAACTAACTAATTCTGTTCTTCCGTTTTTGTCATTAGTCCCTTATCCAAAAATGCACCCACACACCTGTCAACACAAACAACAGAGAAAGCAAACTGGCTCAAATGTTTGCTTGTGTACAAATTAAATGTGTTGCTTTCAGAGTGTGCATAGCCTTGCCTTCCTGTACAAAAAACAGCAGTCAAGAGTCGACCTTTTACCTAATGAGTGTTACTATGGAAACGTGAGACAAAGGCTGATTTGTATCTGTGTTGCTGGTCCGGAGAGATCACTGCTCCAAGTCAAGAAGGTGGGAAGCCTCCAAAATACTAACGAAATGAAAAAGATGACTAATCATGTGGCACCTTTACATCATATGTTGATTGTAATTTGTTCAATGTTGTTCAGTGTTGTTCAATTAAATCTGCTCTGATCAAGTGTCTTATATGAAAGGTGTTGCTTATATTAACAAAAACAGAGCCTAATGCATTTCCCCTCAGCTTTATGGAGCATTTTAGTGTTTTTCGGCTAATTGTTTTGGTCTTCTGTTTGCTTGCTTAAAATGGAAAAATACTGCATAAACTCTATGCTTGCCTGGACAATGGACTTATTTTTCTCTGCGTAAGATTCGTCAGGTGCCTCAGTGGCAGTTTGATTTTGAGTTTGTTTTATTTTAATTGAATTTTTGGTTCCTTTTGTCTGATTTAATATGACGACAAATCGACTCTACTGTAAGAGTGGTAATCTGTTCATCTAATTCTTGGCAAGAAAGAGAATAAGTGTATTTCCCAAAATGTTGCACTATTCCTTTAATGTGTACTTACTGTATATTGTTAGAATTGTTTATATGGTATTCTCTATCCAACTTCCGCCTTTTGTCATTTATTCCAAAACAACACCCTCTTCTTAAAAGTACCAGAGATATGTGATGTCTCCCTTGAAAGATCATGTCACCCACTGCATGAGCTGTCCCTTTTATAAAAGAGTCTGACTAATGTGAAATATTGGGGGTGTGTGGACATGGACAGTGTGACATCAAGCCAGGCATAGCAAGTCTTACCCAGGTTGGAAAATACTTGGTCACGGCTTTGTTAGCTCTGTGTGTGAAGCTTCATTAAGTCAGTGGGAGGTGTTGTTCCTTCTTACCAGTTTTGCCTGGATCATTACTAATGAGCACAATCTTAGTTCAGTGTCAAAAGTGCAAAAAGTGCCAAAAAGTGCCGAAAAGTGCATATCACCGGACCAAAGCCAGCCCATGTGGCCGCATACTACAATCCTTCTCTTTAATTGCAAACTGAGCAAACAGCAGCTCGCATGGCCTTCTACTGGCTGTTTAAAGACACCTGCCTAATGAATGACAAATTGAGCCCCACTGGTTAATTACGCATTCAAAGACCTGTCCCCTATAGGCGTGTTACCATGACAACCATATGCCAATGCAGGAGTCTCCATAATTATCTGCATGAAAGCTGCACTGGTCCAACGTCACTATTAAACACAAGTAACTCAAGTAAATAAACTCAGTCAATCTTTCTTCTAGTCTGCACTCTGTGATTAAACTGTAGATAGATCCTGTGACTGGTGTGGTGTGTCTACTGTGGTGCACACTGGTACATAGTGTGCTGACAGCTGATGCATGTGGGAAATGTTGCCCCTGTATAGGGATTCAATGCCTCTGTTACCTCTGCAATGTTGCAACAGCCCTGTCAATCAGTTTTCTAAATCATACCATGTTCCATATTCAAGTCTGGTGGACAAGGTGGCTAATTGCATATTAACTGCCATGTGGTGTAAGTAATTGTAAGCTGAAATTTCATTCTGAAGAATCTAATAAAGCCTGTTAATGTGGCAACATCTTGAGTGATGCACATCATTTCATAATTATTTAATCAGCTGGTGATTAGCATTTTATTAGCTGAAAATATGTTACACCACTGACAACCAGTTTAGCAAAAGAGTTTTATTACATTCTGAGAAGGTATTAAATAATCTGGTGGTTATTGCATCATTAGTTTTCATAAGGAAGTTTCTGTGTGGTTGAACTGACAGACTTGAAGTAAAGAGACTGAAGTATTTTTAAAGTATATAAAAAAAAACAGGTTTTAAAATGTATTCTGTACTTTTTAAAACTTGTTGTTGAACAAATGTTTTTGGCCTGAACTGAAGTAGTGGCTTCGGTATTCCTAGCAAATTATTCTGGAGGTATTGTGGGCTCAAACATGCCTGTGCTCACCATGGCTGCAAGTAACGATTATTATTGTCGACTAATCTGTGGACTACTTTCTTCATTAATTGATTTGTTGTTTGGTCAACAAAATGTCAGAAAATGGTGAAAAATGTCGATCAGTGTTTGTCAAAGCTCAAGAGGACGTCCCCAAATGTCTTATTTTGTCCACAACACCGCAGACTGAAGTTTGCTTTTATAGGCTGATATGGATCAGCTGATGATGATTGGCTCATTCACAGCTACATGGCAACTAACATCCAATCATATTGGACGTTACATGCAGGTGTACACAGCAGCCACTTCTCGTTCATGCCAACGTCGCTCTCTTTACCACCCGAACCTCTTCCTCATGGGGTATTTCATGTTGTTGATTTATATTCATGCATGTGTTTATTAAAGGGGATTAGGTAGGTTTCCCCTACCATTGTTTTAGGGGGGTGGCCCCAATCCACCACATGATTACACACTCTTTCTGATGACTAAATGTAATTAAATCAATTAAAACAATTTTACAGAATATGGCAAAATTCAAAACAGATTTCATAGGGCCCTATCTATAGTCTCATCACCCTATATCTGAATGTTGCATAACTAGCAAGCTCCATCAGGAGGTAGAAACTTTAGCGGTAAAAATGTCTTGAAGGCGATGAGCCTAAACAGGATAAAATTTGTGCGCCATGTCTATGACAACACCACGTATCCGTAAACCACCTGCTCTGTGACACTAGTAATAAATCCTAGGGGAAACACTGAACTGTGTAACCCTTTGCCATAAGTGGTCACTTTCTTGACATTTTGGATTTAAGTGAAATTAAAAAAAGAAAAGAATGTGTCTTTTACATTAGTGAACATTAAGCATAATAGCTTAAAAATTGAGGTTAAAAAAAAAATCCAAACTCAACTTTATTTCCTTCATCAACATGTCAGTAGCTGTTATGATAAAACTGTCAAAATGTACACAGTCCATGTATAACTGAGAATAAGATCATTTACCAATGCAGCTGTTGCTTCCTTACAAGTCTCCAAACACACTTTTAAAGGGATGTGATGAATTTCTCAAAGGTGCAAATTCTAATGAAGCTTTATAATGATTTTGTTTACATTCTCTTTCTATGCTTCTTTTTTGTCTGCTCTTGTCTTGTCAAGGTGGCACTAGAGACCTTTTCTTATTATGTTTTGTTGTTGTACCTCCTATACCAACAGCACACTATGCTCCCTGCACCACTGGGCTTTTCTTTTTGTTTCTAATTTCCTATAATTTTAATTGTATCCCTATTTGGTTGGAGGCCTAACTACATGTAATTTACAAATTACACATTTTAGTTGTAGATAGAGGTCCTCTGTAATAGAAGTGAAATAGAGTGAGTCAATTTATAAATGTGTTGTTCTTACAATAGGTGCATGAAACATCTGTTAAATTCAAACTGATGAATTTTATCCTTATTTAGTCAAATGTTTCATCATGACACAATCACATCACTTGGTTACTGATATGAATCTGAACCAGTAAGCTGAACCCAGTCTATATTCGGTAACTCATTAACACCAAGATCCTGTAACATTATTATCTGCCTAATTAGCACCAGGCAGGTAGCATCCTTCTACAGTGAGCTGCGGATGCTGTAACTGGCTGTTTGGGGGCTAACTGCATGACAACAGTGAGTACTGTGGCTGAGCGGGAGCAGACTGTTTATGTGCCTGGATGGGTCTGCAGACCAGTTATTTATACTAATGAACAAGGGCTGTGCAAGGGTGTGGGGGGTGACAGAACAAAGAAGAGAAAGATGAAGAGAGTCGGACTGAGAGAGCGAGGGAAGAAGCAAAGACATGGAAGAATGAAGAAGAAGGAGTATGAGCAAGCCCTTTTATTGAACTGCCGCCACACACATACACAGTGTTACTCAGCTGAAATGTGTACTGAGAGTAAATCAAACAAGAAATGCATCAACCTTTCCTCCCCTGTGAAGAAGATAAGACTACAAAGCTGAGTTGTCTGTATGTCAATTCACAATCCCCCATTTATGCCTTATTTGTTCTTCTTCCTCAGTGGATCTATTTCAAAGGGTTTTTTATCCCTAACATGATAAGGATTCTTCTTTATACCTGGAACAGCTTGTTGACACGAACATTTTCAGATTTAAAGCTCCAATTATCAATATTTATTATATTTACAAACAGTAATATGAAAGGCGTCCCTCATGGTGAGCCAACACAGTTCCCCTAAGCTCTTTTGGTTTTCCAGCTTACAAACTGACAAATAGGCACTTTTTTTTCTTTTTCTACAGTAATACATTCGACAAATCAACTTTATGAGGTGCGCCTGAACAGTTTCATTATATAACATGTGACATGAACGACTTACAGAGCTGGAAGACAAAATGAGAGACTTCATTTCATGGCAACAACTGCTATTTGCATAGCAGTGCTAATTAGATCAGTCCTCCCACACAGTCGCGAGATCAGCTGGCCATGGTACTTATTATTATAATAGTCATAGTTACTGGTCAGAATGTGTTAGAATATAATGTTTTTATTATGTGTACCGTATATAGCAATATGATATCAGAACTGTAGTTCAGGGAATGCCTTTTTTCATGTCATCTCATGTATCTGTATGTAGTTCAACATAAATAACCATGGGCTTATAATTGTGTAACAAGCTGATTATTCAGAATTATATTATATATTATTTATTACACAGTTGGGTGAAAGTTGTATTTTAAGCCGTGTTGACAAACTTTCAGCCCAACAAAGCAAACATGATCAAATAATGTTGATAAATTAAGAACTTCCATCATCATACTGATGAATTATGCATCAGCGCATTTAAAGTTTTTGTCATAGAAGCCCTTGCTCCAACACAAAGTAAGCTAGTTGACCTAGTTGTAAGCGAGTTAATGTCTTAGGTAACTTTGTGCAATTTTGTCTTTTTAATCTGAAAAATGCATACGTGTTCCCAGTTTTGAAAAACATCTAGTAGGCTGTGTGGCCGGATCGAGGACATAGCTGGAAATAGTGCAATGGAAACAAACTTATACAAACCGTGACATACATGAGGCATGTGAAAAACTACAGCAGCTGAAACATTAAATCAGTGTGGAGCAATAGGGAGTCTCTAATGTTGCTCAAATCAATACACTCTCTTACATCTCCGATCTCCACAGGGTGTGATGAGAGAAACAGAGAATGTCTAGACCGGCAAGGGAGGGCGTCAAGCTGAAGGCACAACGCCCCTTTTTTACTCTCATCCTGGGCCACAGCTGTCTTCCGACATCCAGGGGGCAGTGTGATTGACCTGCTGCTTCAACAATTCATCCGGAAATTCAGTGGGTCAAAGTTCCCTCAGCAGGGGGACTTGGAGTGACATGCGCCGGCCCATGCCTTGCCTTAGATCTCTATCACAGGGAGGTCTAGGGGATGAGGAAATTATCCTAATACTGCTCCAATTCCCATTCCCCTTTAGCCCTTAGCCAAACTCACTTGGACTATGTTATGTACCTAACCCTGTGGGATTACATTATATAGTTACCCTAACCCCTACCCCAACCCTTAGTCCTTAACCATAACTTCAACCCTTGACGGGCAACACAGAGAGTCCTATGGGGGATACTGAAGGTCCCAATGCCCATTATGTTTTTGAAATTATTTACCATTGTCTGAGGTTTGACAGGTGCTGTTTTTATTACCTCATCTCGTTGTGCCCTCTTGTTCCACAGTGGTTGAATAGCACACAGCTGGAGAGTTAGCAACTGTTTAGCTCAGCATACTCAAGTCTAAATATTTGCATAAGTAGTGGATTCATTCATTCATTAAAAATGTCTTTTGTCGATTTTCTGGAAATGCTGTTGAAATTTGCACTACATTTGGATGGAAACCTGGTTTATGTCTTTACTGTGTATGTTTTTTTGTGTGTACTGTAATAATTTGCCTACACTGCAAGCTGATTACCATCTGGGAAAAAAGAGGTAATCAATCCATCAACAAAACCATCCACACTACTACTGGTTGGGATGAGTTTGGATTCAGTGGCTAAAATAGATTCTAATGGTGAGACAGCAGCATAATCCACTTCTCCACCATGTGCATTTGTAAACTTAAAGTTTCTCTTTGGATTTGAACTTGCGAGCAGACACATGCATTTGTTTGTGCAAGTTAAAGTGCGGATCCTTTTTCCTACCACAGCTAGGTCGGTGGACACACTCTTTGGGACTACTTTATACTGAAGATATAGCACCACTGAATGTTTTGGATCCCACAGAGGTCTGGGGGTTATGGGGAGTAAACAGGACAAATGTTGTCCAAATTTCATTTCCCATGCTGAGCACAAAACGTCAAATTCCAGTCACTTCCACTGTATTGGGGATGTGGAAGAAGTGTCAGAAGAGCCACTATCAGCATGGTTAGACACCACCAGGTTTATGAGAAAATAAATAATTCACTATGGGTGGCATGATTCTTTAAAGCCACCTTTGAAGTCTACTTTGAATAAATGTTTGGTACTCAAAGGAAAGATTTTGGATGGAGTATCGCTTTGATACTGGGAGTGATGAATGGATTGCAACAGTGACGGCAGCATCCTCTAAAACCTTCCAAGTATACCTCAGGAAATATATTTATAAGCCTTTAACGGAACTCCCATGCCATTGTTCCCAAAATCAACAGAACACCAAACAAACGTGTTGACCACAGTAGCCTGACAATTTCCTGTATTTGAAGACCAATCTAATCCACCTCCACCACCATGCCCCAGAGGAGTTTACTGACTACAGTGACCGCTGCAAACAAGATGAGCTCTGACCCTCCAAATCTTCCATCATCACCTGAACAGTTTAGGTGAAAGTAAAAGTTTCCTTTCAACGGTCCAACAGCATCCCCAGCTGAATTCAGTATTTCTCCACACTTGAGAACATGCAGTTCTACCTTCACCTCTTCAACCACAGAATAGTTTTCTAGTTTCACAGTTTAACTCATTGCAAGCAAAGCTAAAGTTTTAAGAGTGTGATACTGTATAATTTACTCCCACCTTACACATACCTGCCACACACACACACAGTCAACAAGAATGGATCTCCACATCAATAGCAACTGTAAACATCTTTTATCAGCCCTGAACATTTCTCTGTTTGCTTCTCTCTCTTTCTATCCTCAGTGACCTTAACAGGAAAACCAAGCAGCAACCTCCAGGTCTGAAAAGTGAAGCCAATGCGGAAGTCCCTTAAACCTGCATTCCAGCTAACACGGCGACATGTCATTCAGGATGGAGGCGAAACTTGTCCACTGCACTGTGTGCATTTACGTAGCCGTGAACTTGTTTTGGGGGGTTTTGATCTAAGAGTTTTGACCCTTTCACAGAGTATTTTCAGTTCATGAAAGTAACCTAAAAATGTCTTGATCAGCTGTCAGTTGTCCTAAAAGTGTACCCGACTCTGCAGTTCCCCTTATGTAATAACAGTTGTCAGACCAAACAGAGCCAGTAGAAGAGTGACTATTGGACTTTTTTTGGACATTTGTCAGGTGGTCAGAAAAAATAATCCTTATGTTCTCTGCTGGTCATGTAATTAAGCAATTAGCATTACTCTTCTTCTGCATTACAAACCAATAATGATGGTAAATAGGATTTTTAATTTTCTTTAACTTATCTGAAGGAAAACCAATTCTTTACTCAATCATTTTTTTGTTTATTGAAAATTCACAGTTGAAGCATTGGAGAAAGTAAAAGGCTGAAATAGCTGAAGATGTTGTTGAAGTGGCAGTCAAAGTACATAGTGTTAAAGCGAAAGAGCTGGAAGGAAGTGTATAAGCTAAATAATGATGTCAGTTGAAGTGTTGTCTGATGTCTAAGACCTGACTGAAGTGACACATGGGGAAGTTGTGTGAGCTAGAAGAGCTGAAGAAGTTTTGCTGTTGTTGTTGAGACCTGAAAGGGTTTTAGGTGTCAGTAAAAGTGTAAGCATTGAAAGCAGTTTAAATGTCAGTTGACATGCTACAACTGAAATCAGTTGAACTGCCCTTTAGGTTGTATAAGATGAATGCAGTTGACATGCTTGTTGAGGAGAGAAAGAGATGAATGCCGCTGAAATGTCAGTTACTTCAAAGTGTTTGTGGTAAAAGTCATCAAAATTTCAGTGGCGGTGGAAGCGCTGACAATAGTTCAAGTGCGACACTTAATTTTTGAAATTGCTTTACAGTAAGTTTTTGTCCTAAATGTTTCATAATATGTGTTTATGGCATGACTTCTGGAACATAAGTGAATTCAGTCAGCCAAGTTAAATGATTAATCAACAAATGTTTGGTTTACCTCTGTGAAACTCTTTGATGCAATCCCTTTTAGGAGTGTGAAGACACATAGCCCTGAGTTTCAATGGTTTGTGTGTGTGTGTGTGTGTGTGTGTGTGTGTGTGTGTGTGTGTTTGTCTTGTGCCTCCCATGAGTCTCACAGCCAATCCAACAACAACTCTATCTTTGGTCTCTATGGAGACGGGCTGTGCACCTGAGCAAAGTGGAATTTATCGCTGGAGGAGAGCCAAAGAGAGCCTGGAGATGAAACATGAGATCAGCGTGTGTGTGTGTGTGTGTGTGTGTGTGTGTGTGTGTGTGTGTGTGTGTGTGTGTGTGTGTGTGTGTGTGTGTGTGTGTGTGTGTGTGTTCTGGAAGCATTTTAACAGTAAAAACACAGCCTAATATGTTCAATAGACCATGCTCTTACAGAACATGCTCACACACTTTCTGTCTCTCCAGCGACTCAGTATAATTGCAGTCATTTTTCTCTCTCAGTAATCGAACTCGAACTTTGCGTGGGGCTCAACATGACATGAAAAGTATCGGTTCTTAGGTCTCATTCTCCGGTGCCAAGGGAGCTAATTGAATTCACAATGACCCTCTGTCAACACACGTCAGATAATCCTGTTGTTTTGACACTTTACACAATGAATTCCTTCCACCAAAATGTACGTGTGTATCTGTATGTGAGTCCTGGCAGTAATTCTCTTTGCGGCAGGCGATACATAAAATGAAAAGATGAAGCAGCTAATGAAGAGATATGTCAACTGAGTACTTCAACTGTTGCTGGCCCTGCAGCCATTTGATGTGTGGCAAGGGAGAGGAAACGGATGTGCGCACATGATTCTGACAGCCAAGAAAGAACTCATTTGTTGGCCTGGCAGGGGTGATGATTTTCTGAATATCCTGAGGAGCAAGATTACAGAAACAGAAAGAGAGACAACAGTTTACTAATCTGTGGAAAGGTTATAACACAGCATGCAATAATGGCTTGGTAAGTGTCTTTTTCAAAAAAGTCTGGTTTTGATTTTCATTAACATTCGGTGTGGCCAACTTTTATTTAGAATTCTCTCTTATATTGAAAGACAGTCTCAAGTCCTTGCAGCTCTCGCAGATTAGCAGTCCTGCTCAGTTGCAGAAGATGAGTGTGTGCTATATGTGTATGTTTGTGTGTGTGTGCAAGTCCCGTCTGCTCTGTCAAGCTGCAAATACACCCAGCTAACTGACAAGGCAGTCATCCAGTCGTGACGCACATCAGAGCTCAGACATCCTGTGTGACTCTCCCATAGCTTTCTCTCCATCACACACTGAATTCATTTCATCACTTTTTTGGCCGTGCAAGCAGCATGAATCTATAGAAGGCCATGGCGGTCGGTTGGTTTGGGGAATTCCACTATTGTGCTATATACAGAATTCAAAAATTCATGGTCCACAGGGGACAATTTCACGTCAACCCCTGACATTTCATGTTGCATCAACATGACAATCATATTTTGGGGTTTTAGTGAAATGTCTTGACAACTATTTGAGTAATCGCCATGATATATGGTACACACAGTCATGCCACCCTCAGCCATTCTCATCAGCCTCAGCTCAGCTACTTTGTGTTTAGCGCTAATAATTTAGTGCTTGTTAGCAAACAACTGCTTATTTAGGCCTACACATCCAACAGATACGGAGAACCATTATTATTCTTGTCATGTTCCTGGTGACCTGACTAAGTCAAATATTGGGCCTTTCCGTAACTAGACCCTCGCCACTACCTCTCCGACAGGAGTGAACTCTGGTCGAAGTCACATTACATTTGCAAATAGCCTACATTTCAGTATAAATCAAACATTATATTGAAGCATTTTATAGAATTTATAAGAATTTAAAACAGTACATTTTAACAGTTTTAAATTCTTATAAATTCTATATAAGACTATTTTTCTTTAATACATTTGTTGCTTTTTACGTGATCCCCCTGTGTATCTAGTATGTGTCATGATCTATTATTCTGTCGTTTAATGCAGGCTATTTTGTTTTGGCTGAAGATTTTCATATGATATGAATGCGATTCAGTAAAATCAGACAATATGACCTTTGTGCTACATTGTTAACCTGTGATATGAAATCCGACATGTTAACCAGCGAAGTCACGCGGAACTTACATTTGAAAAATAGGTCCCCCATTGTGCAGCTGGGCAGGTAACATGCAGTGAGTTTATCTGAGCTATTTCACTGACAGTAAAGTTGTGGGTCGTACAACCAAAACAACCGAGACGCTGAAACACTCCGTGGAGCTGAGAGGAAATGTAACATCAGGTGACAATATTTCTTTGACAATATCACATTTCACGTACTCATTTGTTCCATTGTAATTAGAAGAATATTGGTTATAGCCACTTTAAGAGAACAAATTGTCTCTTGCAAATATTGGGAACACAGAGTAGGCTACATCAGAGCTTCATGGAATACATCCGGTCCCTGCAAGGTATTGCTCACTGCAGTACACAGAGCACCAGAACCAACTATCTTATTTTGATCTTTGCTCCCGTCCTAACTTTTACTATAAGACTATTGTAAAATACAGTGAGTACAAGCAGTAATTCAGGCTAATGAGGGGTGTTAGTAATAGCAGACTGTTTCATAAGGTCTCCTCTGAATAGCTATGTCCTGTTGAAACATCCCCAATCATCACAGTGAAGCCTACTTCCTCGCTCTGTGTGCAAATTGCTTGTGATAAGAGTGCGAACGGAGATGGACTCATACTGACAGTGCACCTGTAAAAAGTAAATGTTCCATCAGAGAAATATCACTTTGATGTGTTTTTATAGTCACCGTTGTAAAACCGCAGTCATTGAATGATTCACGGGCTGACAACACAGAGCGGAGGGCGGAGGGACCTGAATGCTTTTTGCTCTCCTTCAGAAACAAATTAACACTCAGGCACAACTTTGCATAATGTGCAAATGCAGAGATGTAATTTCACATGCACACACAGGTACACACACACGCACTTTCTCATTCACTCACGCAAATCTGACCTATGAGTCATTCTGGCTGTACTTCCAGATGCCCTTCCCCCTCCCTCCCCCGTTCCCCACCCTACCTCTAACCCACTGGATGTCACAGATGGATGCTGCAGACAGCCGCAGTCTTAGTGCTGCTTCCTGTCTCTCGCTGGGCACTTAGCAACCGCTAGACTCTGGCCGAGTTCAACCAGCAATTAAAGAGGCAATTCGTCATCACTCACCATCACGGGGAATATGCAGGACTAGATGAACCAACACAAAAGCTTTGAAAAATTACCCACAAACACTGAACGTAACAGTGGACTCCAATCAATCATATCTCCAGCCTGAAAGGAGAGACTAATGTGTGAAATCAGCTGCAGAAGTGTTCAGTTGGAATTTAAACCAGCAGACTCGTTTAATGGGAATTTGGAATTGGTCAGTCTCCTGAATTAATCTTCTGCGGTCAGACTGTTGCTGTCTGCAAGTCCTTAGTTCCTTAGCAAGTCAGAATTAATACTGAGAATGCCTGAATTCATGCCAAAGTCTCTTTATATTGTATTTTTTCATAAATAACATATGATAAAGGTCCCTGCCAGAATTAAACTGGGGAAACTGCAGTTAGTGACCCAACAAGACATGACTCAAAATACTTGGTCACTATTACTGTCAATCCCTGCTCATGAATCTATAAAGTAAAATACATTTCTAACAACATACATACAAACAGGCTGACATAGGGACGCCTGAGTCCTTTATGTCAAGTGAGTCCTACTGTATTTTAACAGTTTCTGGTGAGTCTGAACATGTGAAAAAGTGTTATGACTGTCGAGTAGATGTAATTCCCATATGACAGTGTAGTGGACAGAAGTGTCATAGCCATGAATGTAATATGTTATGGCAGGTATTTGGTCCTATCTAAGTCTGGAGGGAAGACGGAAACACTGGAAATCTTCAGGGTGTGTTTGCGAGGATGTAAGCTTTTGCAGACAGACCCCGCAAACATTTAGACTTTTTAGAAGATGACTATTTGGTTCATTTTTGACAGGAAACATTGGGCTAGGGGGAATGCAACAGAGGTCACCAGCCTGAATCAATCCTGATATTTCATGGCACACACTTCAGATCAACACAGTGGGTTCCCCACAAACATATAGGTTCTGATCAATGATGGCATTCAGTACCCAATTAAAATAGGACCAGAAAAAATTATGTCAATTTCCATGATTATGTAGATCTGCCTGCATTATGTTTGGAATCAGTACAAGGCACAAGGTACAAAGTTGTTTATTAGTCATTATACAGCACGAGGGTGCATAACAAAATGAAATTTGTAGTTCCTTCATGCTACACACACAACATATGATCTAGTGTAGGCCTATATTAAAATATGGTAACATATAAAATAAAGTAAAACAATATATACTGTTATATACATACACGTATACACCCCAGACATTCCACAGTGCATTTTTTGAATTTGCATCTAGGGTGAATGGTAGTTTTTGTAGTTGCATAGTATAGTATTTAGCACCGTGACATTAAGAGGCATTTGAGGGAGCATTTGTTCCAGGGATATTTCCCATTGATCCATTAGCTATACCCACTTCAGAATCAGAATCAGAATCAGCTTTATTGCCAGGTATGTGTACACATCCGAGGAATTTGTCTCTGGATTGTACAATGCTCACAATTTGCTTACTCATAAAATAATACAATAACACAATAATACAGTAAGAAAGTCAAACACAGGCTACAGTATAGAGAACACATATATACACACTATAAACAAAACAGACAGATTGAGACAATAGTGCAATGAACAGAGTGCAAAGGATGCAGGAGTAAATTATTATTACCATTATTGTTATTATTATATACATGTTGGAGGTGGATGTGAAATATAGCATACAATATGAACAGTAAGAACAACTCTGAAATAGAAAATGATGAATAAATAAATGAGGCAGAGTTACTGTTCATCAGAGTGATGGCTTGTGGGAAGAAACTGTTCCTGAGTCTGTTGGTTTTGGCATACAGTGCTTTGTTGCGCCTACCAGAGGGGAGAAGCTGGAACAGGTTGTTTACGGGGTGAGATGGATCTGCAGTGATGTTTCCTGCCCGTTTCCTGACTCTCGAAATATATAAGTCCTGAATGGAGGGCAGGTTGCCACCGATGATCTTTTCTGCAGCCCTGACTGTCTGTTTTAGTCTCTCTGTCCTTTTTGGTGACAGATCCATACCAGACAGTAGGTATGGTTGAGCTTCCTGAGCTGGCGCAGGAAGTACATCCTCTGCTGGGCCTTCTTGATGATGGTGTCAGTGTTGGGCTCCCACTTCCTGGGATATAGTGGATCCCAGAAATCTGAAGAATTCCACAGCAGACACAGGGCTGGTTAGAATGCTTCCTCCTGAAGTCCACGATCATCTCCACAGTTTTGATCTTGTTAAGCTCCAGGTTGTTCTGACCGCACCAGAGAGCCAGCTGATCAACCAATAGTCCGAGTGCTGGATGTGATGTCCCCCAGCCTCACCTGCTGACTCCTGTCAGTCAGGAAGTTTGTTATCCACTGACAGGTGGAGGCTGGCACAGTGAGCTGGGTGAGTTTGGTGCTGAGGATGTCCGGGATGATGATGTTGAACGCCGAGCTGAAGTCCACGAACAGGATCCTTGCATATGTCCCTGGAGAGTCGAGGTGTTGCAGGATGTAATGCAGTCCCAAGTTGACTGCATCATCCACTGACCTGTTAGCCCTGTAGGCAAACTGCAGGGGGTCCAACATTACAGGCCCCTTAATGTCCTTCATGTGGGCCAACACCAGTCTTTCAAAGGACTTTATGACTACAGATGTCAGGGCGACAGGCCTGTAGTCATTTAGTCCAGAGGTGCTCCAGTGATGTGTTGAAGATCTGTGTGAAGATGGGGGCCAGCTGGTCTGCACAGATTTTCAGGCAGGATGGAGACACACCGTCTGGGCCAGGAACCTTCCTGATCCTCTGCGTCTGGAAGAGCTGGCACATATCCTCTTCACAGATCATGAGTGCAGGTAGTGTAGTTTAGTCAGTGTGCTCTTGGCCTGGTTATGACTCTGTTTCCACCTCTGAAGGCCTCCTCTTTGGTCTGACGGAGCTGCCTGAGTTTCGCTGTGAACCTGGGTTTTTGGTTGTTGTATGTGCGGAAGGTTTTAGTCGGCACACTCATATCCTCACAAAAACTGACGGAGGATGTCGCAGTGTCAGTTAGTTCATCCAGGTCAGTGGTTGCAGCCTCAAAAACACTCCAGTCAGCGCAGTCAAAGCAGGCCTGTAAATCCAGATTTGACTCATTGGTCCATCTTTTCACACTCTTTACTACAGGTTTAGCAGATTTCAGTTGCTGCCTGTATGTTGGGATAAGATGAACCAGACAGTGATCGGAGAGTCCTAAGGCAGCACAGGGAACAAAGCGATAGGCGTCCTTTAATGTAGTGTAGCAGTGGTCCAGTATGTTACTGTCCCTGGTGGGACACTTAATATGCTGTCTGTACTTTGGAAGTTCGTGGCCGAGGTTTGCTTTGTTGAAATCCCCGAAAACAATGTTTTTTCTCCATGTTAGTTATCTGGTCGGCCAGGTGTGGTAACGCCTCACTAACACAGGCCTGAGGTGGAATGCATTTGAATAAAAAGGATTACAGGGAGGGCTGCATGATTTCTTCAACACTGTGACATCTGTACATCAACCTTCGTTTATGTAGAGACAGAATCCTCCCCCTTTTTTCCCCGTGAGCTCCGTTACGCGGTCCGCCCGGAAAAGATTCAATCCCAGTAGGTGAAGTGCGCTGTCTGGGATGTGCTCGGTGAGCCAGGACTCGGTAAAACAGAGGGCAGCGGATCTGCAAAGTCCGAGTCAGTTCTGTTGAGGAGCAGCAGTTCATCCATTTTGTTGGCCAGAGAGTGGAAATTCGTCAAGTAAATAGAAGGGAGCGCAGTTCGAAAACCCCACTGTCTCAGTTTGACCAGCACGCCTGCACGCTTTGCCCTTTGGCATCTCCAGAGGATCCCAAACAGAGAGCAGTGAGCAGTTGAAAGTCCGATGTTTAAGAGCCTTTCTGGCTGAGGGATGGCAGGAAACAGAGTTAATAAACAAAAACACAAAAATCACCCCACTCCAGTCAGGGATACTTTATTGGACAGTATTAGATTGTACGTGTTCATGTTATTGTAGCAACCCGAAACATATCTTTCTCTTATCAGACCAAAGCATTTTTTCTGTGCTGGGGGATTATTACTTGATTATTATACAGTTAATAGTAGAGATATGACTGGACATGAGAGCAGAACAAGCCCAGCCAGGGACTTTTGATGAAAGAGGAGCAGTTTTAATTCACTGTGCGAGTTCACCTGTACACCGTCAAAACATCGCTATGCTCCAATTTTGTGGAGTAAAGATGGCGCAGTTGATGCTGAACTTGACATCAGACTTCCTGAAATGCATCAACAGCTTGCTGGAGATAAGCAGGGGTGAAAGCTGTCGTTCTCTGAGAACTCTGACTGAAGAACCTGTGATCTTCTGGTGCTGCAGCAAGATATTGCACATCAATTGGTGACCACTTTATGTACCCTCGGGGTGTTGAGGGCTGAGGAGAAGCCAGGAAAAAAAGTACCACCAAAATTGAGAGTATTGACAAAAGATATTTGGGTCTCAACACACCTGCTAGCCCTGAGGGGTAAGCCGCAGCTGTGCTTACAGGAAGTGGCATTTCACCTGCATGAGGTCAGTTTGTTATGAGTTCCCTGACTGAAGCTTTATTTTTTCCTCTGAGATGAGAAGGAGGTACAGGGTTACAACCAGTTGTTTATCCCTGAGTTTCAGTCGAAACAGTCAAAGTCAAATTAGAGTGAAATTAACTGCTAAACTCACAGTAATTTTCCAGTCATAGCTTAACAACCATAACAAGGAACCATAACCAAACTCAAAAGGGCGAAATTAAAAGAAATAGATTAAACACTGTGTTTAACTGCTCAAACATAAGCTGCTAATGTTAGCATGTCTGGCTAACTAGCTAGGTGACGTAACATTTTATTAGCTAATTACATTTATGGCAAAATGTTAGGGAAAAAAGCCAAGTTTACAATAGCACATCCACTGTGTAGCATTTCCCCACTGCATGGCAGCCGGTCATGGATGCCACAATATCAGAGTTTAGGCTAACGTTAGCGGCTCTATCCTGCTCTTTCTTGTATTTGGGGAAGTTTTCACTTTACCAAACACCTTCATTAGTCCACCTCCATAAAGTCTTTTCTCTTGTTAAGTGAAGCATATTGTATGAAAATACAAAAAACAAAGCATAAATGTAATGTGTCTCTTGAAAACTGGGTTGGACTTTCTGGCACAGTACTAAACTGGTTTGATACTTTGTGTCTATAGGTAATCACACATCTGAGCTAACAAAAATGACTTGGAATTCCCCAAGGCTTCATTCTGTGGCCTCTTCTGTTTAACATTTACATGCTTCCACTGGCTCAGATTTTGAAAAAAAATAAAATATGTTACCATAATTATGCATATGACAGACAGATGTACATAACCTTATCACCAGGGGACTATGATCCCATACAGGCACTGAGTGGCTGTATTGAACAAATCAACAGTTGGATGTGCCAGAACTTGAACAAAGATAAAACTGAGGTTATTGTTTTTGGAACCAAGGAAGAATGATTAAAAATCAGTGCTCACCACAAACGAAGCCAGAAATCTTGGTGTAGTCATTGACTCAGACCTGAATTTAAGCAGCCACATTAAGACAATTACAAAGTCAGCCTACTATCACAAATTATACATTATTCATGTGACAGTAGGACCTGATTGTTATTCTGGCCTGAGAAAGGAAATAGCTGATAATAAATGATTCAAAGATCTGTGTAGTGGGAGTTCAAGGATGGAAAAGAGAATCAATAATCAGAACCAACAGACACAAATTTATATAATGGAATGAAAATGCAAGGTTGTGGGGGCTGTAGGTCAAACAGTGCAACAAAACTTAAACAAAACTACTTATGTAACTCTGTAATATTTAGGTTAACTGGGTTACAAATGGTCCTTCTTGTCTAGAGTAGAGTGCAAGGCACACTACCATGATATGCAGGTATCAAGTTGAAGTATAGCTATATCTTAAGTACATATATTCACATATAGTACGATACAATTAGCTGATAACAATCAAATCAATAAGTGTTATACATTACTTATTGTGACAGTTGTGTTATGTTTAGCTCACATACTGACACAGGAAACAGGAAAATGAACTGGTACCAAGTGAAGGCAACAGACCAACTAATTCAGGGACAAGTGTTCTGGGAGCTGGAGAATGGGGCAGGTGAAAAACAGAACAGCTTCAAAGTAAAACAGAAAATAGGGTTGAGATGGAACAGTGGATAAGATGCATGCCTTAGGTGTGAGAGACGTGGGTTCAACTCCCCACTGTGACACGTCCACCAATGTGTCCCGGAGCAAGACACTTAACCCCTAGTTGCTCCAGAGGCGTGCAACCTCTGACATAAAAATAGCAAATGTAAGTCGCTTTGGATAAAAGCATCAGCTAAATGAATAAATGTAATGACAAGTTGTGTTGACTCTTTGTATCTATTATTTTTTACTGGAATTAAAGTAAAATCTACCATCTCAATTGTATGTTGTATCATGACGACACAGAAATGACCGGCAGAAATTAAAAGTAGTTTAATCAAAATGCACCAACAAGCAAAAGTCTAACTATCAACCAAACTGCAGCAGTGATTCTTCCACAGGCAGCATGAATAATATCCACAACAGAGTAAGAGGAACTGAGTCTGATTCTGGTACGGGAAGTGTCAAGGGTTCAATTCTTGGTCACTTTTAGGTCAGCAGTATTCAGCATCTCACAAGACAAAAGCAGAAAAAATCAAAATCAAGCCTACGAGTCTACAGTCATGCTAAAAGCTCTTTGAGGCTGTACTCAGGCACAGTGGTGCTTTTTGAGCTAAATGCTAAGGTCAGCATGCTAACACACTCACAATGACATTTTAACACAGCTTATGTTTAGAAATAGAAAATATAATGTTTACCATATTCACAATCTTAGTTTACTGTGTTAGCATGCTAACATTTATTTACCGCCAAAGTGCAGCTGAGGCTGACAGGAATAACATTACAGGTTTGCATGTCTAGAATAAGTTATAACAAATAAATAACTGATAAACTGATAAATGTCTGCAGAACTAGATGAAAAGTCAATCACACCAAAGTCATCATTCATTTTTCATCCTCTACAGACCTTGCTCCATGGCAATCAATACGATAGTTTTCAAGATAAAAATCAATACGGTCAATCTCGTGGTGGCACTGAAGTCAAAGAGTTAACCAGAGTAATTGGATTCATCCTTTGAGGTCCTTGAATGTTTATGCAACATGACATGCCATCCAATAATTCTCAAGATATTTTAGTCTGTACAAAAGTGGTGAACCGACCACCCGACTGGCTACATACATATGCCACCCCTTGAGTTGCTACCATAGATTAAAATCCATTTGATGATGTATTTGTTTCAGAGACAAGAAGAAATGTATTTCCTTTCCTATAAATACATATACAAGGCTGTCCCAGCACTCAAATAGTGAAACACTGGGTTATGCATTATTCCTTTGACATCCAAATTGTGCTCCTGCATGATTGCTGACCTTGGATTATCGCGCAAACAACGGCGACATCAAATCATGGACATGCGTTGTATCTTCTCATCCAAAGCATCTGTTTATGTCACAGTTTCACTGATTTGTTTCACAGATGTTTGTCCAGTGGCATAACATATTGTGGGTTCCCCTGGTGTCTATCTAATTGCTATCCACTCTAACCCTCAGGCAGGGGGTGAATTCCTTACAAGCAGACCATGAAGCCAGGGAGATCAAACTGGGGATTTGGCTTTATGCACTAAACCCTCCTCTGTGATACCAGGGCTCGCCCGTCCTCATTATCTCATTGTATTTATCTCCAAAAGTGTTAAATAGTATTGCAGTATGGCTTATTCCAGAAACTTCCAATGTAGCTCCCTGCTCCTTTACAAGTAGCCCCACTGTTTCCTGATGTGTTGCAGCGATGGAGGATGCTTCTCAGATGCCAGTGGGGTAGCAGCGGAGGGAGGGGCAGGTTTATTTTTGTCTTTCAGGAGGAGGTAAACAACAAATATTCCCTTTCGCGCCAACAACTCAACATCTGCTTTGTGACTTTAACATGGAGCAATGAAGCAGAGGCCTTATTTAAAAACGGCAACATCAAAGCTCAGGATCATAAAAAGGCAACATGAGGCTGTACTTTATTTCATAAGCAACCAAGTGTAGAGGTTTTTTATGGTCTGCAAACAAAATTCACTGAACCTAATAGGGTAACTTGGCAGCAATAATATGAGAATATATGCTAATACTTAGGTCTATAAACCCAGGGAAGACAGAAAATGTTTTTATCTGTTTTTTTTTTTTAATCCTCCCTCTTTTCTCATCAGCCTTAGGCAACAAAGACAGACCCAAAAGGGAAATGTGGAATACATGAGGGAAGAAAGATCATGCACCATTGTACCATTACTGTGGGAAAGCCATGTTGCCGTATGATGTGTTGTGACAACACTAATAAAGAGTGGCCGAGAATAGACAAAACTGAGTAGGTGGTGGACAAAGGAGAACATTGTCTTATAGAAATTATGAGACATTTTGTTTTATAAAGGTTTAGAGAAGTTAACTTCACAGAAAGTCAACTCTAGTTATAGTTATTCAATGTTTATTAATTAATAAGGAATTAAGAATTCAATTATCACATGATCAAATTGTAAGATCATATTATCATCGAGTTTCATTAAATAGCATCTTTTCCAATTATTAAATTTACGCTTTTACATCATAATGTCACTTTTTATTTCATAATATCACTCTTCTTGGTAGTGGAGTGCCCCCAGCCTTCCTTAATCAAGATAGCTCAGCAGCTGCTTTAAAATTTAGCCAGTTAGCTGTTATTAGTTAGACCAAAAATAAAGTTAAAGCACTTCTGAATGAAATTAATTATCATCCCTGAATTATTACCCTCACTGAATTATTTATGTATAGGCTGCAGCCTGTACTTAAATAAACACAGCGCATAAATAAATACAGTACACAGGCACAATAACTCCAGTGTTTGGAACTGTTAGGAGCAGGTTTTTAGCATAATATTGATATATTAGATACCATATAGAAATATTAATAAAGTTATTTATATGACACAATTATGAATAAAGAAGATTCCAGTCTGGAATCAGGGACCAGGGAACGTAAATGGCTAGTGGGACCACGTAGGTGTCTCGTCACGCAATGAGTGGTTTCAACGGCGGACTGATCCTGGGTGCAGCTGAGTAATCAGTGGAGCCTACTTAGGATGGAGAGAGACTGGAGCATCAGAGGTTATCCCTCTCTCTACAAAGAGATGATGAAAGATTAAAAGGGTGAGGCTGAAGCAAAACAACCAAAAGAGCTTTGCTTATTTTCACACTTTCCTCTGGTCTTTGCTTTTTTGGAAATTACTGAATAATGTTTCTTCTGCTGGACTAAAAATGATTACACTAAAACAAAGGGAAACTTGGTTGAACTGGTCCCAACTTGTTGAAACCAAATGGGCGATGACTGATGACAACTCTGTGGTCATGAAAAGCAGCATTATGAAATAAAAGTGTAACTGGAAAAAAGTGCCCTTGTGAAAAAAACAACGGACTTTATGAAAAATGAAATTACTATACAAACTATTCATTTTGAAGAACATTTCATGATAATGAGGTTGAGTTTTAATGATTTTCTAAATTATCACACCATTTTTGACATGATTATTTGATTCCTGATGTCTTCTTTAGTTCATGTAATATTGAACACTTTGGGGTTCCATGATTAGGCTTGTTTAAACATTTAGTGATTCATACATTTAATCAGATGACATGTTGGAGCTTTAAACTATTATCTGTGTAACGATACAGATCTCAGTTACCTGCTCAAACCCCCCACCCTATCATGTAGTTCCTGTTTTAATTTCCCGTACGTGCTGAAGGTCCTGCCAATTTCATTTTGATTTTCATACACAGCCAAAGTGTTCTGATTGTTTCTGTTGTATTCTCCTCACAAAGCATCAGAAACCGAGTGACTCATACTCCTGTGGATACACAAATCATTTTTACCTACAGTGGGCCTCTTCTTTTCATCAGACACAACATGAAAATGGATTTGAGCACAGCTACATAAATGATGTTTTTGGATAAAGTACTTCAGAATTAGCACCCTGGGGTCTTTTAATGGTTGTGCCACAAAAACAACATTTTATAAATGTCAGGCACTTTGTGTTCTTCCTTTGGCCCCTTTCTCTCTCTCTCTCAGTAGCACACATTCAGTCTCCTGTAGTAGACAGATGTGAGGGCTGTAAGCAAGCAGTTTTGGGAACTGAATGATTTCATTGTTTTCATCATTTCAGGGAAAGGTGACAAATGTGATGGAGAACATTCTGTATATCTGCCCTGGTGTGCTATAAATGCCTTGGAGAGACTCTGCCACAATCTGGTGCCACATCTCACATTTCACAAAAGAGCAAAAATTGATGCATCACAGCTATTCCCAGACACACACACACACACACATAATCGACCAGAGAAAAGAGGCTGACGTCAAACCCTGTAGACCCATTCACAATCTCTCTCCCTCTCTCTCTCCCTCTCTCTCTTTCTCAACATTGTGCCTGCCAAGCTTCTGACAACCTGAGTTAAGGAGCAGCAATTATGGGCTGTCAAGCCCAGCAGTAATACATAGGCTGCAACCGGTCAGTCGCAAGGGGGACAAACACACAGAAAGAAAAGACAAGGGGAGATGAGATGAAACCCCACAAACATGATTCATCGGTAATTATTCATTTAAAAATGAAACACATCACCTTAAGAGTTTTAAAGTCATCTCAGTCAGCTTGTTACCATGAGCAATGTGATGCTACATGAACACTCAGAAATTTGCCAAATTTAGAACAGTTTTAGTTACTTAATATAAGATATGTCTTTGTTTTTTTTTTACTTTCCTCTTTTACGGGGTTTGAAGTTGGTGGGGCTCAAAAAGGTTATGTCACTTACTTCCATGCACCAATCAGCATTTAGCAACATCTGAATTAAAATGTGATGGTTGTTTGCGTATGTTGCTAAGCTGCTGTCAATTAAATCTGCTGAAGCAGATTAGCTGAGTTTTTGAATGTTGGAGTTGTAAAAAAGAAGTTTCTTTTCTCCAAACTTTAACTTTGATTGTTGCTTATTTTTACTTAATGTTAGAGACAAATCAGAAGACAGACACAGACAAAACTACCTTTTACCATACTTAGCAAATTGCTTCTGTGGCATTGTGTCTCTAGTCCATGATGGCATTATGTACCAGTTTACTGATTGTAATGGCTTTGGGCTATTACACCATTTCATTACAGACCTGCACCAGGGGATGTACCCAGAAAATTACACTCTGTACCGTCACAGTTCCTACAAAACAGTTGTTAGGGTTTTTGTCCATTTCATCCATAGCACTTTTAAAACTTCTCCTGTTGGCTTAAAAGTTAAACACTAATGCTCTGTTTACTGGCATTTATAATACTGATGAACATGTATTTTTTAAATTTCTTGTTTGTTTGTATTTTTTCTGCCGATGAAGAGCATGTAATATGGTTCCATACAAAACATATAGTAACTGACCTTGAGTTGGGATTGATTTTTCAAACTACCCTTTCCAAAGTCAAGAATGAGCTTTGACACTTAAAAAACTGTTTAATGACATCACTTTCCAGCTTCAGTAACTTAAAAAAAAATTCCAGTGGAGTATAAACTCACATTACATTACATTCCCCATAGTAAGAGTTTAACTTTAGATGAGAGTAAATGTACCACTTCCTGTGCTGGAAAAGTTTCATATCCAACATCTTACAAAATAATGTGACCCCAAACAGTCACACCGCACTGCTGTGCAAAGAGGGGGAAACTACTAATTGCCTGGAAGAAACTTCTCATTTGACCTGAGAAAAAACCTTGTGTTTTTTTCAGTGGACCAGCAGTGGAAATGGAGGTGGATCTGAGCTGTAATTGGTTTCTGTTTACCAGTAATCCTGCCACAGCACAACCACAAGCAATTAGCCCGACAGCTCGGGCTTTATCAGTACAAAACTGGCACTGGGTGTGTATGTGTGTTAGTCATGAGGGAAAATGTAATTAGGCTGAGGGAGATATGAGATTAAAATCAGCTCTCTTTTGTCCTGGTTTCTTTTGGTCTTCTGGTGCAGAAACGTCTGGTATGAGAACATTAAACATCTTACATACTAATAAAGGTTACTGTTGCTGCAGTCCTTCAAAAAAAAAAAATAGGGATCAATACAAAACATTTTATGTGCTTCAGTGTGAATCCATATCTAGATGTTGTGAATGTGACAGGACTGAGCCTTTAAAGTTCCTTAATGAGTTTGAAAGGATGTTCCTGTGTGACTCATCCCTCTTTTTTTCTCCACACTATGCAGTGGTTTTCAAAGCACCAGAAAATCGTTCTTTTGTAATATTTCAGAACCTTTTCTGGTGCCATAAAGTGATGTTTAATGAAACGTTCTAAATGCAAACACACTGATTTCGTCACTCAGATTTGATGGATTATGTTTGCATTTCAGCAGTCAGATGGTTTCTGGTTCACTGTGGGCAGAGTCACAAACCAAAGTGTGTTGAAATGTGTTTCTGTATACAGACATTTATTCATATATGGCAACTGTGACAAAGCTGAAAACAAGATAGCTCCCCTCAAAATCAGACAAGCAGGTCAGTGGAGGATAGCCTGAGCACATCAAGGAGGGGGATTTATGAATGAAACTGCAACGCACGCACAGACACACACACTGATCCACACTAGACAAGATTTGACAGGCAGCCAAAAATAGAGACCACAGTGCGCTGGCTGATGACAAAAGTGCTCTCTCTATTGCTTTTTTCTCTCTCTCTTACTCCCCCCCTGCCCACCCCCCAACACACACACGCACATACTTCTCTGCAGAGCCCCTGTCACCCCGCCCGTCTCGGAGTTTGGCGGAGTCCGTATGTGAGTCATCGGTGGACTTTTAACTGTCTCCGTCCCTCAGTGCTGCAGCAGAGACACAACAGCAGTCAATGACAACAGCCATTCAACAGTCACTACTACAGAGGGAAATATTACTATGAGCCTCATATAGCCTACTGTCGGTGAAGAAACCAAATGAATCAGAAAAGCAAAACATTTATTGAGCTATCAGCTATTTCACACCATTTGCTTAACAATTTAGCAAAGAGGAAGGCTTTATTTCCACCAGTCTCAGCCACCTGACGACTTGTGATCTTTGACAAAACGCCCATTACATGTCTTCTTAATAAGCGGCCTAAATATCCCATGATAGTTAAAGTTATTGCACACAGCCGAGACAAAACAGAGTTATCAGCCCATCAGTCAGTCAATGGTCCCAATTAGCCATTATGAATTCACTGGTTTCACCGTACGCTGCGACACGAGCCGTTATGCAGCCGCTGAGATGTACTGGGTCACAACTAGTTTCAGTTCATATTCATTAGAGAGAAGCAGTATTAGCTGACTCAAATTAACTGAGCGTGCGCGAGGATGTGTGCGTGTGTGTGTGCGTGTGTGTGTGTGTGTGTGTTTGTGCGCGCGTGCGTGCGTGCGTGTGTGTTATGTAGGGGGTATGTGTACACGCGGGTGTGTTGCGTATCTCCTCGCTCTCTGACGCACGAGTCAGGTGGTTCCTCATATAGCATGAAGAGCTGTCCGCGGTGCTGAAACCAGACTCACACTGCGAGACAGAGAGATGCTCAGTTCACTCACGACCCTCGGTGGAAACTAATTACAAAGGTAAGACTTGGTTTGAAATCGCATGACCTACATCGCACCACTCTGAACGTGTTTCCTCTCACATTTCAAATGAATGGAGGGTTTTTCTTTTCTTTCTTTTCTTTTTTTTCTGTCTTCTGTTACTAGCTGTTTGCCAACCTGATGCACCGCCACAGATGTTGAGGCGAAGAGGTTGCGTTGTGTTGACCGCAGTTTCTTTGTTCTCATCTCGCTTCAGATTATTCAGAATTGAGTGTGGGGCTGCTCTAAAGTGCCCACTTTTCTGCCACCGATTAAAAAGCATTAACGACTAAGTGAAGTTCAGCAATTTCAATTAAGGCTGGAAAAAATTAGGCTACTGGAAAAGTGCATCGTCGCTTACGGTCAGTTAGGCATTTTTCTTTTTTTCGTCTTTTTGAAAAAGACCCCCCCCCCAAAAAAAAAAAAAACTTAGGCTAACATTAATACTATTGCATGCATTTCCATAAAGAGATATTCATCAAATACACATTTTGATGTGTTTTGAACGCGTGTGTAATAGAAGCCCACTGGCAGAATTGATCACACAATTCGTTTCAAAGATCAATGTTAGCTTTGAGTTAAAGCTTGAAGAACAGTAGCCTAATAATTTGAGTTTAGAGGTTTTTCAGCGGTTTGAGGAAATGTTTCATGGAAACATCAGCCACACAGGGTTACCTTGACAACGGGGCCATGACTCACGGAGAGCAGCAATTTGACCACTAATGAGATTTGAGCTGAATGCCGCTGCTATTACTGCTGCTGGCAAAGAGGCGGCAGGATTCCGGTATGATCTTCAAATACTAGGAACACAGAGAAATACAAACACTCTGGTTTATATTTTACCCAGATAACTCAGTATTATATCACTTCCGAATTTATTATTATTATTATTATTATTATTATTATTATTATCAAGTAGAAGATTGGCCACCAGTTGCTTATCAGCAATCATTCATTCTTTTTGCTGCATCTGTCCTCTTAGCTTTAGCTACATGAAACATGACAAAAAATAGTAGAATTTAACAACATGAAAAGCATAGTTCAAAGAAGAAATTGGGTTTATTTTTATTTAACTGGATTTTGTCAGGCAATTCTGACATATGACGTGTTTGACCTGGTTTACACCCGAGCAAATTAATGGGTGAGATTTTAAGCGTGATCTCCTGCCTTTAAATCAATACAGATGTCTCCGGTGGCTGTGATGTGATCATCAGACCAGACATTTTAAAGTGATTATAAGAGCAACAGACATTTAAGAAATACCGGAGCAGTAACCGTTGTGAACCTGTTAGCTTAATGTGTAAAGGTCAGTGCTGACATGTGCATCTTTGTCTTTCCTCTGCAGGCGTCACCATGCCGTCACTCCCCAAGACTTCCACCTCAGGCGGACCTCTCCTCATCTGTTTAGCAGACCTCCTCTTAGTCCTCCTCTTCCTCAGTTCCTCTGGCGCTCACGGGGCTTCTCTCAGAGAGCACAGGCTGCGAGGAAGTGAATCAGATCCCCAGAGAGGAGGAAATGTCCAGCAGGCTCCTAACGCTGACATGCTCAAAGCTTTGGAGTACATCGAGAGCCTCCGTCAAAAAACCGGCACAGACTCCCAGCAGCACACCCCTCTCACTACAGGGTACGATGCCAGCCAGATGGATGATGCTGAGAAGCTGCGTGCCATGCTGAGACTGGCTTCTAGTCCTATGCAGAGCAAAGATCAGAATGAGGAAGAGGAGGAAGAGGAGGAAGAGGAGAAGGGAAGGGGGGAGGATAAGAGTGAAGAGCTGCTCCAGGCGGTGCTCAGCACCCTCCAGCAGACAGAAAAGGCCTCCAAGCCGGCTTCACTTCTTACCAGCGTAGAAGGAGCAGGAATACAGGACGACACGTATCCCAGGGTGCAGCAGAAGCAACACGGCATCAGGCCTCACAAGAAACTCCCATTGATGTTTGAGGACGAGGAAGAGGGTGAGGGCGACGAGGAAGAGGACGAGGAGGGTCCAGATCTGGAGCACGAGAGCCCCTTCAAACGCACCAATGAGAATGTGGAGGAGAAGTACACGCCTCAGAACCTGGCAACTCTGCAGTCCGTGTTCGACGAACTGGACAAGCTGACTAGTGCGAAGACCGTGCACAAACGCCAAGATGAAGAGGATGACATGGAGGAGGACGATGAGGAGGAAGATGATGACATGGTTAATGCGAGAAATGTGGCATACGATGATGTAGGCGGGGATCTCGCAGACTGGGGTCCTCTACAAGAACAGGAAGAAGAAGCGGAGGATGAGGCGAGGGACGACAAACATGAGGCCAACCGAGGGCTTGATTATGTTGACGACAACGAGGAGGAGGAGGAGGAGGATGATGAAGAGTACGATGATGAAAGCTACCCAGTCAAGAGGTCAAAAGATCCAGACGATGTCGCTAACCTGGTGGACTATTACCTTCTGCGAGTGCTAGAGAAGACGGAGGAAGAAGAGCAGAAACGAGAGATAGAGGAAGAGGAGAAAAAGAGGGCTGAGAGGAGAGCGTCTCAGACACAGTATAGAGACAACATAGAGCCACAGGCCATCTACCAGCTCATTCAGATCTCCCGAAAATACCAGATTCCACCTGAAGACCTGGTGGATATGTTGAAAACTGGAGAAACGACAAATCAAGACAAGTCGCGAAAGAGCAACAGTTTAGCCAGAACAGAAAACAAGCTCTCTCAGATATCCTCAAAGAAGACACACACGATTCCTGAAGCTAAATTCTACAACAGACGCTTTCCTGATAGACAAAAGACCCCAGAAGAGCTAAGGACAGAAGAGATACTAAACATCCTTGGGTTAGGGGGCGCGGAGGATCGAGCTCCTGTCAGGAAGCAGAAGCAGTACAAAAGCCCGCTGTCACGACTTCACACTCAGCCTGCGGGGCGTTTGGGGGAATCCGCTCCCACGCAACGGCGCCTTCCCAGCACATTAAAGAACGACTATGACGACACCGTGGATGAGGATGAACTGGCAGCGTATCTAGCAGCTCAGATGCTGGCACAGTATCCAAACCCCGTGTACAGTAACAACAACAGGGCCAGCCAAAAGCGGGACGGGGTTGCACAGAGCGTGATGGGCTCTTTTGAACAGGCGATACAGGATTATTTTGATCGCATGGACTCAGATAAAAAGCCAAATGAAAAGCGACAGTCGGAGGATGATGAGAGGGGTGACGACACTCAAACGCAAGGTTTTGATAATGAGGCGGTGATGAAATTGCTGAGCTACCTGAACCCAGAAATGGAAGAAAGTGATACTGATGCCAAAACTGCCCAAGGAATATAAAGAAGGCTGTAGATATATATTATGTTGGTGGAGGGAGAGGGTGAAAATAAAGTATTTTGAAGAATAAAAAACGCTGTCAACTTTAGTTATTCTGTAGGTTTACAAAAGTTCTTATTTATTAGCAGAAACATGAGTGTTCAGACATTCATTTGATGCTTTTTTTAAATGAGTTTTTTGCCCAACAACACTTAATAACCAGTACATGTGACTCACCAGCCTTACATTCCAATGCACACACAACCAAAATCAGTGTTGGATCCTGTAGATTCACTTGTGTTTTTTGGTAATTCTTTCTTAAATGTGGTCATATGTGACATATCTGAGGTTAATAAAGCATTGACTTTATTTTTTCCTTACTGTGTAGTGTTTCTTCATTTACTCACCATCACATGATGCATTCCATTCCGACACATATTTAAATATTAAAGTGTATTAGATAAACTGGAAAAAAGACTCTTTCCAGTCATATCTGTTGTTATAAAAACCCCTGAGATAAATATGAGGATTAAAAGGCACTCATAGATGCAAACACTATTACAGATCTTAAAACTTGATTAGAAACATGAGATTGTGGTTATTGTATGACCACAGCATTATGCCAAATGAGTGATTATTAGCCACTAATAATGCAGAGTAATACGCCTTTTACTTCAAGTCTTCAAATGTGAGCCACCCTCGTCTTCTCTTGGCTCAGTAGGCAGGTTTGCTCATGTATTCTTCCATTGTCTGTGATAAGAGCAGGGATATTAAAACACAGTTTGTATGAGTAACAAGAAAGGCCTACGTTCACTAAAAGTCTGTTGAACCTTAAAGTACCTCTTGGAGTTTGTCAGCCTCCTCCATAGATACACCCACAGCTACTTTGGACGTTTCAAGAATTTCTCCTTCCATCAGGAATTCATCCAGGATGAAGTAAGCCTTCTCAAAGTTGAAAATGATATCCAACTCACACACCTGAAATAGAATAATATACTATCTATCTACTTGATCAGTGGTATGTGGGGTAATTTCACCCAGGAGAGAAGATGATAAACAACTGCTGTACTAGTATAGATGACCAGGCTCTAATTGAATATTATAAGAGTATGTATTAAGAGTACAGAAATGGCAAGTTCATTAAGCAGACTGAGATCTTTAAGATAATTATGAAGAGCTTCTTTTTCACATCCCTCCCTTTTCCATCTGCTCTTCAAGTTTCAGTTTTATTATTTGAGTTTTTGTTAATAAGAAGGCGTGGCTCTCGCCTTGTTTTGTAAATCAACACAGGCTGGGTATACTTCAAGTGGTTCTGGAGCAGAAGCACATTATGGGCACCAGGGGGAGTCGGACTGGTAAAGAGCACAGTGACATGTCTGTGTGCATAGTCAGGGCGAATGGAAAAGGAGTTTGTTGAACACCTGCAGAGACTGTATAACCTTTGACCTATAAATTATTGTGAAGAAGTGTGTTAAATATTGAGAACACTGATAGAAACCTCATTGTTTTCTGTTCCTTTCCTTTTTACAGTGCCCTTGTCACAGCTGTTATAGAGCTCTAATCATATACTACGGCATACAGTGTGCTTCCATCTTTGTGGCCCTTTCCTGTTTCTGTGATGAGATGTTAATGCAGGCTCCTGAGGGCCTTTTCTTCCGCTCTCCTACAGTCAAAAGGCTCCAACTGCATCATACAATCATGATAATAATAATGAGCAGGAAAAAATAGAGAGAAAACCGTATGCCATATTAGTAATATAAAAGTTGCTGATCACATGTCGTAAGTTTATTTGAACAGCATTTGTTGGAAAACTAGAAGCCGGCGGCTAATGAGCTACCGCAGGACAGGTTAACTAACTCACTGACCTCTGTGGGAAGTTATAGTAGTGAGCTAATAGGTTGGCAGTGGCAACTGGCAGTACAGTAGTGTAGCCTTACAAAAGTTGGAACAAACTTTCAGCAAATGGTTTGCTTATTTCTCACCTAAAATTTGTTCAGAAACAGATTTTGGTGGACCGTTACAGGGAAATAAGTGTTAGTTTACGTAGCATACTTCATATACAGCGGAACCCTACTACTCATGCCCAAACCAGGGCCGTTAAAGAATTAAATCTCAAACCACATTGGCTCACATAACTTGCAGGAGGGAGGACTGCAAGTCTCCCAACAGTGCGCAACACTAGCTAACGTTAGCTTAGAGATAAAGTCCGATAACGTCAAGAAAATGTCCCACCACAACACAGAGTGTGAAATAGCCTATATTGTGTTATTGTGGTTTTAGCTGGATCATGTTAGCTAACGTTTGCTTGCTTGCTAACATGGAAGAATTGCTAATGTATCAAAATACTGTCTTGGCTTGTCTGGCCGGTAGATTTTCTATACTCTAAATGAGCGTCCATTACATTTAAGCCTATCACCTGCCAGGTAAATCTCTCAGCCACAAAATGTATTATGATGATGATGATGATGATTATTATTATTATTATTATTATTATAACTGTTTATTTTGTTTATTATTATTGTATAGTTTGTGTTACTATGCTTTGGCAACATTGTATTGTATGCAGTCATGCCAATAAAGGCAATAAACAAACACAGGACTTTCATATAGGAGACCAGGGTTCAAGTCTTTTTGTAAACACTTAAAATGTCCTTATATCTAGCTATAACAGTCTATCAAACAACTATATAATAGTGAGCTTATTTAATGTTTTTAACTGACTTACGTTGCCAAAGTATTTATCCAACAACTCAACATATCTGTGCAGCACTTCGAGGCTCAGCAGCTCATTATCCCGGTCCTCCAGACCAGCACAGAAATACAGGCTGGCATACCTGCATTTGAAGAAGATAAAGGTCCCATGTTACAGCAATGGTTGCCACACTGTTGTGAAGAAAACTATGGAACATTACAAGCACATGTGCCTGAATGAAAGACTGAAAGTCCTTGAATTAAACTTAAAAGTGTTGTTACAGAACTAGCATATTAATTAAGTATTAATCAGGACTGCTGATAATGACAAAACACTGAAAAAGTAGCATGTAATGTAATTATAACACAAATAAAAAAGCAGCTGCATCTCTTGTGGGCACCTCTTGTAAACAATCTTGAGGTCCCTCCATTGGAGGAAGTTGCAGGAACGTGGTGGACGAGCCAACACTAGCATCATCATGTCCCGGATCACCTTCTTCTTCTCCCGGTCTGTTAATGGTGTGAACCATTTCTGCAGTCGCAGCTTCCCCTGCCGGCTGAACAGCAACAGAAAGCGCATCTGGAGAGGGCAGAAAGTAGGGAAAAGGACAGAAAACACTGACTTTTGAAAAGTTCAGGAGTTGTTGTCTCGCAATGTTAAGTATGACTGCAGAAAGCGGTGCAAAGTACCAAACAGAAGGAACATCCTAAAGACATATAAGTAAAATGTGGTATGTGGTATAGAATGTATAGCATGTCAACAGAAAAAAACAAACACAAATACAATGAAGCAATCACATAGACACATGCACGAGAAAACAAATACACAGTAATAATACCCCCACCTACAGTCAGAGCTGCCTGCAACTAAAACTAAACCACCCATAACTGAGGGTTGCACCCAACAGCAATTAGATTTCACAACTCGAAAACTCTCCTATAAACATAACACCTTTGAGTGCACTAACAGTAAATATGATGTGTGCATTGTGCAAGGGCAATTAAAGAGAGCCCTTTGCCCTGAGGTGCAGCTGCAAGCAGCACTGCTTGCAGCAGTAAAGAAAGAACAGGGTGCAACACAACCAATTATAAAGAATAATTTGGGTAGCCTAATTAAAATCTACTATATATGATTATTTTGTGTGAAATGGCAGATCCATTAAATTGTTTGATAATATTGTCTAAATTTTAAAAAGCACATTTAAACTTGTGCAAAGGAAACCAGCGTTTGGAGATTTGCATTCATTTGCCTGTCAGAGAAGACATGGTTGTTGCGTTGCAAAAACTGACCATCCTTTTGTGTGAATTATCCTGATCTTGAATAGAATAGGGACGCTACAGTATCAATTACATGACCTTTGATCAAGGAAGTAGATTCCAAACTGATTTGCAATAACAACTAAGGAAGATCACGCTTATAGAGATTTTGTTAAATTTGACTTGGGCGTTTATTACCTTTTCTTGACAACAGGTACATGCGTAAAACTGTACCAGCATGCTCGGGTACTCACCATTTTGTCTGCAGTCCGAGACAAGTCACCCAAGTTCAAATCCTTCCCTGTCCCAGAAATCAATCCCAGAGTCCTATCCTACTGCATGTTGTGCGTTTCGAGATGCGCAACATTGTTGTATCTTCCCAGAAATCAGTGAGCTTACACCTTTACCAGTCAGAGCCGCGCCCTGCTGCGCTCCAACGGCTGATTGGCTGCCGTGGAGCAACCGGGCTAACTGTCCCCAGACAGGTGAATCAGCGCGGTGCGGTCAATGAGCAGACAGCCTGTGGCTCAGATTTACTGTACCGTTCAGGCTGCAGGGACATGTTTATTTGTCTTTTGGCACAAGCCACACCTACATTTCTGTAACATTAAACGACTAACGTTAAGCGCACGTAAACATCCACACTTTATTTTGTTTTATAGTTAGATAAGTTAAATTTCAGTGTATTGGCAATAATAAAATGTTTTTAAACTATGGGAGCTGATCAGCTGGAGGTAGCATTTTTATTTACATGGAGCACCAATATCTGTCTCTGTCAGCTATGTTTTACGTGTTTATATATCATGTCTTACTGCACTACCAGCTTTGTAGGCCTACTATTCACCACTGGGAGGAGAGCAAGATCGGGCCATTGTATTTACATAGCCTATGTAAAGTTAAACACCAAATAATAAACTCCTAAGAAAGCGAATATGTTACCATCAACCGGCAGGGAGGGTACAGCGTGGGTAAGTTAAGCTCACTGTAAATTCACTTTGAGTCTCCAACCACGCACTGACTAAAGAAAGTCAACAGGAACACACATGGGAAATTTATATGTTTATGTCTGTCTGTAGGTTAAATAACACTGCTCAACTGAACTAATGCGTCCCTCTGGCCACTGGGTGGCCGGTGGAGCTGTCGCCCGCTGATGTTAATTCAGTGGAGCTACACGTGGTTTTGGTCCAGGGTAAAAGCGCAGGGGAGAGCTCAGCGCAGCGAGAGGCTTCCAGAGCAGCACCATGTCTCTGTACCGCAACTCCGCCTGGTTCCTGAAGGGAGTGACCGAGTTCACCAGGTAAGATGTCTCCATCTGCCCCGAATACTGCTGACACATTACTATAGTTAGTGAGTCTCTGACCTACTGCTGTGTCCTGTGTGAATCCTCCCCAGCGGGCCTATGTGTGCGTGTGTTTGGGGGGGGGGCAATTTAGTTATTATTTAGATAAGTTCACAGTAATAACTTTGCGGGAGCAGTGCAAATAATGCATCAAAAGCTTATCATGTGCACAGTATAATTCAAGAACACATATGTAGCGATTTAATATTGAATGGGGTAACCGCTAATAACATTGCCTAATATTAAACTAACGTTAAATGTATTTTTCTGCTCTTTGCATATCTTTTCCTCATTTTATTGCAGTTTTGTTGTATTGCAGCAATTGATGTAATGGAACAGACTAGACTGTTTAGACTCTTGAGGTATCTAAAAAGTTATTTGAAAATATTGCTTCTTGTGGGAAAATTCTAGATCGTATATATATATAATATAGATAGATAGATAGATAGGTAGATAGATAGATAGATAGATAGAATTGAATAGAAACAAAGACAACCCAACTGTCAGGTATTTTCATTTCAAGACCTTCAAGTTTTGAAAAACGTTCCTATGAAAGTTAAAGCCATGGCAAGTAGAGTTGAAATGAGTAGTCGATTTATCAATTAGTGGTGCAACAGGTCTTGAATCAGCAACTATCTGATAATTGAGACATTATTTGAGCAGAGTTGCCAAATATTTACTGATTCCATCTTCAAGGATTTGCTGCTTTTCTATGTTTTATAGCATTCAACTGAGTATGTTTGGACTCTTGGTGAAACAAAACAAAACATCTGAAGATGTCACTTTGGGCTTGCGGAAATTGTGATCGACCTTATTCACTATTTCCTGACATTTAACAGATCAAATGATGAATCGTTTAATCAAGAAATGAATTACCAGAGGAATCTCTAATGAAATGATTATTATTTGCAGCTGTAATTGTAAGTAGGATCTAAATACAGTATACAGGTTCTATGAGGTTAGGTTAGGTCAAAGGATATGTAAGGGCTGGATCTTTGAAAGAGAAAGATTTACCTATATCTTCTTGTATTGGTGAAAATTGATTTGATTGATAAAATTGATGAACACTGTCAGGTTTTAGTTTACTGACCTTTCAATGGCCACTGATGCATCACAGAATGGGACTGCAGCGCATCTTTGAAAATCCTTGATTTACAAATTGAGTAAAGTTTACAGTGACTCAGCAGGAGCCATGTAAGACCATAAGTCAGTTGTCAAACCATAACGGGGCTCTAAATGCTTTATCAGTCTTGCAATCTGATCTGTTGCAGCGCCTTTCCTCATCAGTGTACAGCAAGCCAAGTTGTCAGAAGAGGTGCTTTTGTGATTGTTTCCCATCTCCCCTTTGTTCTGTGTTATCTTTTCTGCCAGAGAGCTGCCCGGCAACCCGCTCTGACCCTGCACTAATAGCTCTCTGCATGACACCATCGAACAGAGCAGGCATTTAGCCTCAGTATTACCCACCTCCCTGTCCCCTTTATCCCCCTCCTTCAGCCGCCCTCAACAATGGCATCCAGGACAATGGGGGGAATTGAAGTCCTTGGTGCCACACACGCTCACACACACACACACCGATCCTGTTGTCACTGTCGGTAGTCTCACCCCAAACCCCTTCTCATCAGAGATGATGCCAGGCACACTCTCGTCTTCATTGTATCTGTACAGTGAAGCTGTGAAGAGACGTACAGTAACCAGGCGCACCTCGAACACTGACCCTTTCTGACCTGAATACACACACACACACACACACACACACACACACACACACACACACACTCACATACACTTTCTCTTTCAATCCTGCTTTTATTTTATTATTTATTGCTATTGCTCTGCACTGAATCCCATTTTGACCCCTTGAATCTCAGTTTATTAAGTCTCATACATGAGGCAGAGCCATACAGTGAATAAAAGGATGTGCAGATAAAGTTTGCTGACGTGAATTAATGCAGTAAATGTCCTGCAGGAATGCCTTCCTGTCAGCCTCCAAGAGGTTTGTGGAGAAGGACCTGGAGGTGTCCGTGGCTGGTCGCGCCTTCATGATAACAGGAGCCAACAGTGGCATTGGAAAAGCCACTGCCATGGCCATCGCTAAGAAAGGTACCAACCCTTTTATCAGCAAATAAACTCATATACAAAGACAAACACAAAACATGTGTGGGGATGCATTGTAAAAGTTATTCTTAGTGCTACCATTATTAGAAAGAAAAGAAAGAAAGATATAAATGCTCCGTATAGCGCCTTTCTAGTCTTTTTCGAACACTCAAAAGCGCTTTTACACTACATTGAACTCACACACATTCATACACTGAGCCTAAGTGCTCAAACAGAAACTAACATTCACACACATTCATACACTGGTGGAACAGCCACCAGGGCCAATTCGGGGTTCAGTATCTTGCCCAAGGACACTTCTACACGCAGGCTGGAGGAGCCGGGGATTGAACCGCTGACCTCCTGAGCCACAGCTGCCCCCTTAGCCATTTGAACCCTACCCATAAAACTTTAAAATCTTTCACAGCAATTGTTCTTGTCCTTTATGACTTTTCACCAACTACTCAATAAACACTACACTACAATAGAGTAGTTCAATATTCAGGGCATCCAGTTAAAAAACATTAGCTCATGCACATTTCCCTTTAATCTGTAAATTAAAATGTATTTAAATCCCAATAATCTATCAGGTATGTTGACAAAACTTTCCTTTGTACCATCACAAAAGACAGAGATTTCAAAATGGTGTGGAATAGGGAACCCCTAACCCTAACTCAATATCAGAAATGTGCCCCAAAAATTTTGGATATTGTGTGTACTGTGGTAACGTGGTAGTGAACTAGCAGGAACAGTGCACCCCTGCAGCTCCTACGAAGACGGTATAACGCTGGACGTGTCAGACAAAGTTGACAGTAAATCCAACACTCTTCTACTACCCTTGAAAACACAAACAACAACAGATTCTGTTTTCCTTGTCTGGTAAAGAATGATGGTAATCCCATCTTTGTCACAGGCGGAACGGTCCACATGGTGTGCAGGAACAAGGACAAGGCAGAGGAGGCGAGGGCAGATATCGTCAAGGAGTCAGGAAATAAAGTACAGTATGGCTCACTTCTCAACACACTGGACACTGGCCTGGCTCCCCAGACGTGACATTATTCCTTATTCAAAATGGCT
The DNA here is from genome assembly GCF_014851395.1 of Micropterus salmoides. Classification (NCBI taxonomy): domain Eukaryota; kingdom Metazoa; phylum Chordata; class Actinopteri; order Centrarchiformes; family Centrarchidae; genus Micropterus; species Micropterus salmoides. The sequence continues at coordinate 9,765,050 of NW_024042261.1, read as the reverse complement.
GGTGTCATTACAGGAGGTCTATGTACACATCCTGGACCTGTCTGAGACCAAGAAGGTTGGTGAGTTTGCTGAAGCGTTCAAGAAAAAGTACAAGGCCCTTAATGTACTGGTGAGTAACACAAGTTATCTATTTTTTATATTTGGAAATATATGGCAATGTGTAAGTCATAAAACTGATTGGCTCTGTGTAGATCAATAACGCCGGCGCTATCATGAGTCAGAGGGATGTGAACGCTGAGGGGCTTGAGAAGAGCTTCGCCACCAACGTCCTTGGTGAGTCACAGGTCAGATGTGAGGTGTGAAGAAAACACTAATGAGAAAGAAAGATAGGAATGATGATTTTTTTTTTTCATTGCCTTCTAGGGGTTTACATTCTCACCAAGAGCCTTATTCCCTTGCTGGAGAAGAGCGCAGATCCCAGAGTGGTGAGTCTGAGAGACACAATCTGTGTTTGTTTCCCACAGTCAAAAACTCCTACTATTTACTGTGTAGGTTTGTCATACCTCATAGAAGTTATAGACACCAATTGTTATAATCCATAACTTTAATAATTATTTAATGGGTTTGTCCCACTGGGTTGTGGCTATAGTTCATTGCTGGACACACCAATGAAACATGTTCTCAGAAAACACCCGGAAAATTTGTGAGAAGAACATGTAGTTTTTTTTGACTAACAATACAGACTGCAGAAAAGATCTAATCTATTTATGAAACTGTAAAAATTATACTGTACAGTTAGCAGTGAAAGACGTTGTTTGTCTTCAGTAAAGTTAAAATAGTAATACCACAGTGCAAAAATATGTCATTACATGTAAAAGTCCGGCATTCAAATAGTAGTATGATTTAAAGAATGTACTTAAAGTCTCAAAAGTACTCACTGACCTCTGTCTGCGTTATTTTATATTATAATATCATAATAAAATATGTCATCATGTACGCAACATTTTAGCTAATTACATGTTATGCATCTTTTAATGAGGTAATATTAACACTTTGTAACACTATGTACAGTTTGGTAGTTTAATCTATTCAAATGTATCATATTTTATTATAGTTTTGTATGTAAAATCATCATATGCAATGTAACTAGTAACTACAACTCCCTCCACCCCTGTTTCCATTCGTCCGTGTTCAGATCACAGTGTCATCAGGGGGGATGTTGGTGCAGAAGCTCAGGACAGGAAACCTGCAGTCTGAGAGAGGCCGCTATGACGGCACCATGGTCTACGCCCAACACAAAGTAAGACTTGAGCTTGAAACCTGCTGATGACACAGCAAAGTGTATGACTGATGGGCTGTCAGGCTTTACCGTCCTCATGACCTCTGAGTTTGCCAGGAAACAGACAAGACATATAAAATGTATTTTCATGTAAAATGTATTATAGAAAGATGTCTATTGGTAAGTGTATCACACATGATCAAAATGCAGGTTGGATAATTGCAGTTTGCAGTAGCTATTGCAGCAGAGTAGAGACTTTTGTTATTCATTGATCATTTATTGATCAGATACTAAAGTATTTTGTTCATCTTTGATATAAATTAAGTATATGGTGCAGGGTTTCTGATTAGATACTGACAGTAGCATTCATAAGTACTACAAGGAGTACTCAGATGAATGGCATCGATGGCGGTGTCACATTTTGACCAAATTCCATAGAAATCTGCATGAATGTTATTATCTAAGTCAGCTAAATCTTATTTTGCATGATGTCACAGAGACCTGTGATTCATCAAATAATGAACACAAGAGTCTGGATGCCTCCGTGTCTATTTCATGTGTTTTACGTGGAAAAATTGAAATGTGAAGCATCATGATGTGTGTCAGTGACACTGACATGTCAAAGACATGTGAGGTTCACCTGTTTAGTCCAACCCTCATCACCGCACAGAATCTCTCTAAGACACGTTTGTTTACGTCTGTGTGTGTTCCAGAGGCAGCAGGTGGTGATGACAGAGCAGCTGGCGAAGACTCACACTAACGTCCACTTCTCCGTCATGCATCCCGGCTGGGTTGACACTCCCGGTACCGCCTGCTCACATATATGCACAACACTAAGAGTTAAAAGCAACCACTTTTTGGACAAATTTAACAAAATCATTCTTTATTCAAAAGAAGCGTCCCTTATATTGCCTCCTAATACTTCTAATCTTTGATTTTCTCCCTCTCTACGTCTGTCTGTCTGTCTGTCCCAGCGGTGGCCAATGCCATGCCAGACTTCCATAGGTCTATGAAGGACAGTCTTCGGACCCCAGAGCAGGGGGCTGACACTGTGATTTGGCTGGCTATCTCTGAGGTTGCAACCACAAACCCCAGCGGACGTTTCTACCAGGGTATGTTGCAAAACTGAAGAAATCTTTGTCGTTTTCATTCACCCACTTATCTCTTAGAGATTTATGAGTTAAGAAAATTGTTTCACAAAAGAGGCATTACAATACAAAAAAAAAAAAAAAGTTCAGTACGCCAAGATAGCAAAAACAGTAAAAAAGGGGAAAGAAAAGAAAGGGAACAATATTGGCTAAATTATGTGTTTGTCAGTTGTGGGTCGGCATGGTGTGTGTGTGTGTGTGTGTGTGTGTGAGGGTTTGGCCTGTGTCCATTGCAGCTGGAGTGGGCTGCTTTTGGTGCCAGATACTGCCAGAGAGTACAGTGCTCCTATGAACACACACAATGACCCTAGCAGCCTTGAAGAGGCAGCCTGTAGCCTAATACGAAAAGCACACTTCAACAGACACAAACACACCGCATTCATTTATTGATGTGACGCAATATGACGCAGTTATGTCGGGCGTCTTATTTTAATTTTATTTTAGGTTGCTACTTTCAGTACTTATGCCATTTATGTAATTCTAGTATGAAGTGAAAGTGACATAGAGAAGACATGTTTTCTGCTAACAGAAGAGTCTGTATGGATTTAGTTGCAGGATAAGCCTTCATATGTGAGGTGTTTCCCCAAATACCAGTTAAGCTGTCTGTTTGGCTTTATCTCATGTCAACACTCGCTCAGCCAAACTGCTTTAGGTGCCAAAATTGTGACAGCTGTCAACAAGACTACTATCGTGGCAACAATGACCAATTTTGATTCTGGCATTCCTACGCAAGTTGAAGACCTGGGACGTGTACATCTCCAGATCAAAACTGGACAAATTAATTTCTCTTCACACTGATTAAACATCAGAGCCATCTCGCAAGTGAGGGAAAATCTGAACTGGGACACGTCCAGCTGGAGTGTGAACACAACCTAAATAAAAGCTTAATAAAAATGTTCAAATTGTTGTTTTTTTGTTTGTAGTTTCACACACCAAATTTCAGTGTTCAAAAGCATTGAATTTGGTTTCCTCCAAAAAGGCCTTAATAGGTATTAAGACATTTGTCTTAAATGTAATTCACAAAAGTCTTAAATATTATATTGCCTGCTGTAGGCAGAATTCTAAAAATGTTTTTGTACCACACTGCGGGCTGTCGGGAGATGTTCACACCTATAAACCACAAGTGAGGCTTTTGTGACAGTGGACTGTCACACCAGCACATGAGGCTGTTCAATCCTTTCAGTCAACACCATCAGAGCTGTAGCACTGTCACCACTACATCATCTCATAATGGGAACATGTCAAAACGTTAAAAAAAAAACGAACTCGAATCATGTGTCATGAGAGATGCCGGGCTGTTGCCATCGGGGATGAGGACAGAAAAGGAATCCAGGGTTTGCATTTCTTCAACCAATCTCCTTTTAAAGTAGCAGGCTGATGCCTGGACATGCGCTTGGCCTTTCCTGCCTTTTAAACAAACCTCTGACACTTGTCCTCTGGTCGATAGACAGTTCCTCCATGTACGCACCTTTAGATGTTAATATGTATTTGTGTGTTGTGTGCACAGACCGAAATATGGTGTCCACCCACCTGCCGCTGGCCTGGACCCACAGCTCTCCCCTGGAGGAGCAGAAGTTAATGTCTGTGCTGGAGGACTTGGCCAAGACGTTTCAGCCACACTGAGACAGCAGGGACTGGCTGGCAGTACACCACACTAACACCATCCGTTCATACTGACCGAGGCTGGGCTCAGTATTTCATCCACCCGATGACATAATACACTCCAGGAGAAGGAACAGATCTGGGGCCATTTTATCCAAAGCATTAGGAGTGTTAATGCTACCTTTGGTCACTACCTTAAAATGGGAAAATATGAAGATATACTGTGAGTTCTAAAATGTGTGTTGGGACACCCAGCCTTACGATGACAGATTAAACTCACCTATAATCGAGGGAACTATTTATATGGTAACACATTTTCCTATTTGTGAGCTCAACTTTATATGGACTAAAAATGTAACGAGTGTTTGATAGTGAAGATGCCTTTAAATGAGTTTTCAAAGGATGTTATCTTTCTGATAGAGTGAGCACCTTCATAAACCACACAAACATCCCAGTCTGTTACTGTGACTTTATGAAAGTTGTCAATCAGATGGGAATCTGATGTGACCAAAGTCACTCACACACCCTGCATTATTAATTCACAACACCAGCTATGGGTTTCGATGTCATCCTCGTGTCTTGTCGACTTACAAACGTGCCATGTGTTGTGTATTACACAGCTATGTAAGTAACTTTATTGTTTATTGTATTTGCTATGTTGTAGTGCAGCTTCTGTTCTGTGCAGGTTGAGCTCAGGCTGGAGATGAAGTGCTCTCTTTATAAGCGGTGTGGCTTGAATACACCACACAGCAGCACCACCTGACATGAGCAATAAAACCTACTTATTTATGATCCAGTAATATCTGCTGAGCACCTTTAACAAGGCCTTTTACGGACTGTGACTGTGGCTTGAAGTTATCTTGTAAATGCCTGCTTGAATAAAGAAAATGACTCCGATTATTGTCTCGTGCTGTTGAGTTCCACTTCAATTCAATTCATACAAAAACTCTCCAGAAAAAAAAAAATAATAAATAAAAAAAACACACAAAGAGTCAAATAAACATATCAGAATATCTTTATTATGCATTTATTCTTTAGCCTCTCTATGCTGTCAAACCAGGACACAGAGGGACTAAATTCTGTACTGTATTGTCAACAAAATTATTTAAAAATACAATTATTTTGAGATATACATTAAGAACATTATGTCTGAAGAGAAAAAAAGTCAAACCAAACAGAAATCAGTTCACAGAGTTTGAGATTATGGGCCATGGTGTTGTGGAAAATGAGTCATCTTTAGTGTTGATGTGGCCTCCCATCAACATGAAGGCCAACCATTTTAGTGTTAGATGAACTGAAGAATACAAAACCAAAATAATAAACCATTAACAACATGAATCTATTCCTTCCTTCCTGCGACTGGCTGGCAATCTGAACATCTATTTCATTAGCGGTTTCTGCTAACAGCACATCCTGCCATCCGTCGTACCTTAAACATCTTGTCCATCTGCTATGGAGTTTAGCTTCCAGAGCCATCAAATCATCAAACGCAATCTGTTACAAGGACACGATAAGAAGTAATGACTGGAAGAAGCTTCAATGTCCAGTTAACTGAAAGGAGAGCTCGGACTCCTGATTGTACGGTAGCATCGCCAATAACCCTGTAGATCCCTGATGACGCTTTGTGACATGAGTTTGTAATGACACTAAATCAGTTAGCCAATACTGGCGATGAACTGAAAATTTTATTTTCAGTTCATAACAACATGAAAAAGTTCAGCTAACATGCAAAAAAAAGCTGCTCTAATCAATATTTTGATTGGATCAAATGATTACCTGTAATAATGGGTCACTGTGGTGACATCACCAGAGAATGACTCAGAGCGTTTCATGTTTTTGCAGTTTCATGGCACACACCTTCTGTGTTTTGGTTGAGCCTTCCATCTATTATCAGCCATGTTTCCAGCAGCAGCAGCAGCTGTTTTTTAACGAAAAGGCCCGGATGAACCCACTGTTCGCTACCTGCTCAACACGACATGGCTGACAGACAAGGTTAGCCACTGGCTGGTGAACATATTAAAGCATTTAGCAGCTCAAGAGTCAGATATTTCACTCAGAATGTGCTGTTTGCCTGCATGTGTTTGCCCCAACAACTTTATCAAGCGAAAGCATGTGAATGTTGTGTTTACAGCCTGGTCCACAACCCCTGAGTGGCCAACAGAAAATCCATCACTTTTTTGCAGCTTTAACATCTTCATTTTATTTACTCTTTCCAATTACTTAAAGCTCTGCTAAGCTATTTTTGTAGCTAATTATTTTGGTATTGTGAGCCAGCAGAGTTAAGCTAATGTTGCTCCATGTCGTTTAAATAGGTGACTGCTTGATTACACATTCACCTTCAAGTGATATGACAATGTTGTGTTTTCAGGTTGTTTGGCTGTACCCAACCGGCCCCCCCAAAAATAACAGCTATTTTTTCCCCTGATACTTATGAGGAACAATTTAAGGCATGTTTTATCCCCGAGCTTCCAGCTCGCGTGCACTCAAGACAAAACAATCCTGTCTTTATAGGCTCCTTTTTTTGGCGGGAAACAACAAAAAGGAATATCAATGCTAAATATCGACTTCTGACAAATTGATCAGTATGAGCTTTCAGTCTAACCCCAAGTATGATTGGGTAAATATCATGGAGTACAGTCTTGATGATGAGTAACAATTGCACTCACATGACAACCACTGCTGATCAGCCAGTCAATCTCGGTCCTTGTTAGGATGTAAATTGCTTCATGATCTGACCCTGCAATCTATCTCGCTGTTACTGAGTTTGCATGTGCCTCAATGAAGATGGTTTAACATGTTGTATTTTGTTATTAAAAGGAAGCAAAGACTAGATGGGCACAAAGAAAAGTAAACAACCATTTACAATGGTAACAGATAAATACTTTACTACAAATATACACTACATGATCAAAAAACTGGAATGTGACTACATTTTGAAATCAGTAAATTCCAACACTATAATGCTCATTTTTCCACTTACAATAAGGCAAGCGTTAGTCTAGCATTAGAAGATCCTAGCCACTATTTACAAGGACGCTACATTGAATCCAGCTATTACCCCTCCCAAATGTGAACTTACAAAAATGCTTTGTTTAATTCAAAGTCAAAGACCACGTGTTGTGCAATTCACCGCAGTGGTGAGAGCGTAATGAGACATCTTTGATACACAGATGCGTGGGAAAAGTGGAAGCGCTCAGAACAGAATTTGAAAAAGCAGGATGAAAAGAAAACGCTAACAGGACATCCAGAGCTTTATAACGAGGTGAGTGCATGAGAGTGAATGAGCACGAGTGAACAGTCATAAGCACTGACAAACCACTAATAAAAAAAAGGCTTTGTGAGCGTGTCCCCTCTATAAGGCTTTTGAAGGAACGCAGGCAGCCCTGATCTGACCCACGATTTAGCTGGGGACGGTTCAACACGCTAGCATTTAGTGCTACATTTAGTTTACAGTACCTATCCAGTACCTAAGTGCCTTTCTGGCTGGAGGAAATCCAATTTTGCATCACAATTTATTTTTTTTTTATGATACCATCTTATCTAGGAGGCGGTGATGCTGTGCTATTTTTTAAACTTGTTTTCACCCAAATAAAGTTGGAGACACAATGCCATAAAGCTGAAACGATCACAAGGCCACACTAGCCTAGAATTGTAATTGTACTGGAGCGCCTCAGGACGGCGGCGACACACTGTTTGACGCCATCAGAGCATGTTTCTACAGCAACATATCCCAATTTCCCGTGCCTCATCGGGCTGCGTCATGCAAACATCTGACAAGGACATCAAATTTTCTACGGCAGCATCTTTGAGGGTGTCGAGAGATTTCCTTCATCTATTAAGAAAGAGGCAGTTCTATTGATTTTATTACCGTGCTTGAGTGATTACACATAATGGTAGTAATGGTTACGACTGACAGGAAAGCCCCGCCCTGTGACAACGTACTGATGTAAAACCTCCTGAGAGTGATTTAAGGCCAACTAGTGAAAGAAACAAAACTGAAAAAGAGGAGTATAGACAGAAAAAGCTGATCACTTTGATCAGTGAGAGCCATTTCAAGCAACTATCTACTGATGCATGGCTATATACAGATGTATGTTTTTTTTTCCTTTTACAAGTTACAGTGACTGAGCAAAATGCAGTTAGTGGGCCACAGAAATGAACAAGCTCGTATATCTTTCTACAGGAATGGCAGGTCAGTGATTTAGTGAAACCTGACTTTACAGCATAGGGTAATAAAAATGACCTTGGTCAAAAGAAGCATTGGAAATTTTAATATAATGTAAACACAGATATTAATACCATTCCTCCCATTGGAGAAATCATTACGTGACATGCACACATGTACACACACACCGTTGTGCTTAGGGTTCTGTTTTGGATCAGAGCAAAAAGTCAAAAATCTGTCACACACGCTTTCATGTGGGACTGAACGTTAGTGAAGTTAAAAACAAATTTGTTAAGAGGAGCAAAAGGAATGCTGAGGGGCTGCACTGTGAACACACGCACAAACACACACGCTCGCACATTCACTAAGAGCAGGCCTGGGCGCAGCTGAAGATCCCAGGCATGATGGGAAGATATACTGTACAGAGGGGTTTCCATGACATTGGAAGAGTGGGTGGAGCACTGAGGAGGCCTGACCATGTAGTGGGCTGGGCCAATCAGCGCGGAGAGAAGCCTGTTGCTAAGCTACAGCCAACCACCTGCGTCATATCCCAGATCTGTGGAGACAAACAGCCAATAATGATGACGGTAGCAGCCTGGTGCAAAGTTGCGCTAAAGGAGGCTGAGTTATTACTGAGAGGACTTGTGAACTGCATGGAACTGCTTCTGTTATTGCTTCAATACTTTCAGGATGTTTTTAGGTTATCAGTCTGCTAGATTCAAGACTATACATTTTTACTAATAATGTGCACAATTAAAATAAATAAAAATGTGAAAATAAAAGGAACTGATGAAATATGATTCATACAACAAAAAAACCCACTACAAGATACAGAAGAACTCTACAGGTGAACTTAAGAGTGATATATCACCAAAAATCTCATGTTTGGATTTCTCTGTTAGCTTATTAAATGCCGTTAAAGGTTTGTATTTTGCTTTTCATTAGGGAATAGACTCTGCAGTCTGCTTGAATAAATAATAATAATAAATTCAAATTGTGACACGTTTTCAGAGTGGAAAAATAATTAGAGACAGTGAAATCAAAAGTCCAGAAGGAAGTTCGCAAACCATACTGGCAGCATAATCAATTTTGCTGCTTTTCTTCTAGCTTAATAGACTTCTAGCTTGCAAGCAACATGGGCGTCAACATACTGACTGTGCAGATGGGCACGGGAGAAGGTGCATCTCAAAAAAGTTGAATCTTGTGAAAAAGTTCATTGGGAGCACCAGAACCAGACTTAGAGAGATATTAAAGGCTCAGGAAACCTTCGCAGGTGTTTTGAGTTAATTAGCTGATTAGAGCTCTTCTCAGGACGACATTTCCATATTTTAAATTCTTTATTCTAAAATTCTAATACATTTTGAGATACTGGAGTTTAGATTTCCATGAACTGTAAGCCGTAATCATCAAGATTAAAACAATTTATATGAAAGTTTCACTTTTATAATTAAATTCCAGAAGAAAATGAACTTTTGAACGCTATTTTAATTATTAGAGATGCACCTGTCCAACATGCTGCAGCAGTGGTTTAAGAAGTTTCTTTGAAAGTTGTGCTACTTTGTGCTATAGTTATAGTGCCTATATAGTTGTTTTATAAGAACTCAATCATATAGACTAGCGGCTGTGACGCGTGCATACTTGCTTGTGTGCTAAAACTAAAGGTTTCAGCCAGCTCTGTGCAGCTGCACAGCGGCGCTTTGAGTTAAATGCTAACTTCTGCATGCTAACCACATCCTTGATGCCAACATGCTCGCGATGACAATACTAAGTGGCTGATGCTAAGCAGGCAGAATCTATACCATGTTCATCATCTTAGTTGAGTGTGTCGACAAGCTAACATTTGCTCATTAACACTAAACACAAAGTACAGTTGAGGGTAACAGGAATAAACCAAATTGGACTTTTAAGACTTCGAGTTTAGATCATTTTAAGGGCTATACGACTGCCTGCAGACTCACAATACATTAAACAAATACCACTGTGTTTGACACAGCCTGAATCCATGCATGAATTATCTGCTATCAAAGAACTGTTGTTGACCTTAACAATGCGGTCGCTTCCACAAGTGACCATCAGGCCTCTGGATGGGTCCATGTCCATGTGGGCGATGTGGTGTTTCCCCTCATGGAACGTGGCCAATGGTGTTCGACTGCAACACACACACACACACACACACACACACACACACACACATTTAATCAGAGTTGCCTTCAGTACTGTGTAAACAGGCGCATGATGTGATCAATTACTACAAAATTTAGAGATGCCCTATACTCACTCCTCTTCTTTGATGGTATCAAAGCAGGCATCACACACTCGCACCGGGAATTCGAAGCCCATAATTGGGAAAGTGGAGCGTTTAGAACTACATTTTCCACATACAGCCTTGCCACACTTCCTGCAGTGGTGCTGCACAAAAGGGAAAACCACCCATATATTAGCATGACTAACAGACTGAGGGGACTGCTAAGGACACTGGTCAGGCCCGCCCCTACCTGTCTGAGCCCCAAGGTCTTAGTGTCCCACATCTGCTTGATATTCCAGAAGAAAGGTTGCTCGCACTTCTGACAAGAGTCGCTGTCTAACCACTGGGGCGCCTGCAGAGACATGCGCAGTTGAAGGTTACTATTAAACATGCAGAAACACAGTAAAGTAAACCACTAAAATAACTCGGAAGACGAGGACATGTGCAGCAAAAAAAATCATCTTTACCCACACAAAAAGCATTGAAACCAGGAGTGAGACAAAAACAGAGAGGAGAAACAAAACTCTTTGCCAATTACAACCAGCTAATAATACTAAAACACTACATGTTCAATGTTAGCTACGGTATGCTGCTTTGACCATTATAGTGAGTAAACGGTGAGTGATACACCATCTATAGTCTTAGTATAGGGTTAAGAGAATACGCCTGTAAAGCAAGTCAATTAAAATGTAATGTCAGACACATAATTAGCATTTTACACTAACATCTATGTGGAAAACTAGAACTAGAAAAAAATTATAAATAGTAACATTTGAAAATAAAAGATTATAAGAGTATCACACAGTAAACCCCAAATCTTGCATTTACCAAAGTCTGAGCTGACTGTATCGTTACAACCCGTATTTGTGTGGCACTTATAATGTTAAAGTGATGTAAACCTCTTCTCTCTGTGTGTCCATGTTCCACACTGCAATGCCACCGTCGGCTGAGCACGACAGCAACTGCCGGGTCAACTGGAGATACCGCAAGGCCTGAACACGCTCGCTGAGGGAGAAAAAGGGGAGAAAAGTTCAATCAAAACAAAATCCTAATCTAAACCTGCATTAAAAGTTACAATGTGTAAGAAGTCAGACTACTCTCCACCTGTCGAATTTATACTCCGCATATCACATATAAGTGCTGCTAACTGCCATTAGCTAGTTAGCTCAGTTAGCCGTGCAGCTAACTGTGCAACTTACTGTGGAATGGGCACAAAAACCTGAGCCTAGCGAGTTGGCAACAGAAGCCAGCTGAGATAAACTATCAGACTATCACTGCTTGAAGTATGAAATGGTATTACGAGGCAGAACCGGCTGGGGTAGGCTGGTTAGCATGCTAACTTCATTAGATTTTACTGCAAATGTTTTAAACTAAAATTCTGGCCATGCAAATGTTTAATGGGTAGCTCAGTCTTAGCATCTCTAATGAATGTCTGAAACCATTTCCAGCAAAAAAGCTGTGATAAACCCAGAATACAGAGAAAAATTGGAGCTACATGTATCAGGTGGACAGAATCTCAACTCTAAATGAATTAAAATTTTCTGCCCGCTCGATGTTGACAACCGTGTGCTAACACCTTAGCCACTATATCTTTATAAACCGTTCAATGTCGGCTTGTTGTGATAAAATAAAATAATGGTGCTTTCATAAAATACACAGGTATAACCTTTAGAATAAGAGGTACAACAATACAATTATGCAAATAAAGCAGTAGAACTTTAAAAACAATACAAGATGCTGGAATGGCATTTTGAGCTTTTGGCATTTGAATTTTAATTAAGCACTTACTACAACTTAATATTTTCGCTGCCTACCCTGACACTGACTAAAGCTTTTCTGCTCAACAGTCGTAACACTAACTGTAAAACTGTTACATCCCATCAAAAGGAGGTCTATCAAATACATTTTCATAGATTAGTAAAAGAGAAAAAAGGAGTGACAAGGGCATAAAAAAAGCTTGAAAAGAGATCAAGACTGGGTCAACACAGGATTTAGGACCTGTCATTACTCTCATTTCACTGGGTGTCTGAGAGATCAAACCTCTATAAATCCTGCTAGGGTGCAACAGGATCTACGAAGGCTTGCTCGGACACGCATCACTGTACATAGGCTTTGTTGATGACTAATGTGACTGGGTGGGGGGGACTAGGAGGTGGAGAAATATGTATGAACAGCGAGAAGTGGAGATAAAAACAGTCAGTGCCTGAGAACAGCGGTTACTGGCACCACCTATCCCCCTGATGATATTTTTAAGCCTCTTGAGCCCTGACAAACACAGGGGAGGTAAAGCAAATTCAGCATCCAGGCATATATAAAAGCCTGACTGACTTACTGGTGTCCCTGCAACAGTAACGTCCGTCCCTTGCGGCCCCCAATGTCCCACATGATGACGCTGTGGTCGGAGGCCCCAGAGAACAGCAGCCTCTGGACAGGGTCCCACCAGAGGGTTGCTATACTACCTGAAGGAATGGACAGAGAGAAAAATAAACAAATTTGGCACTTGTGTTTTTATGTGCTGCAGGAGCCTGTTAAGTGGAATGTTATAATCTGAACCGTTGGGTCCATCTGGTGCCTGTTCTGAGAACTACAGGAAGCTCCGACCAAGCACACAAGTGGAGCTAACTCCAGATGGAGGCATAAGTTACCCATTTTTCAATGAGACAAGTTTTTCCATGGTTGTGTTCCATGCTGATTTAATCTGATGAAGATCTCAGTATTTGTTTTAGTATCGAACTACTTAATGCCTTGCTTGCCAGTGAGTGTGGCACTCCTCTAGGCTACAACACTATTAGCTTAGCTAGCTCAATAAGTAAACAACTTCTCTACTACTGCTAAAATGAAAGTTGTATTAGTCTTAGCTGCTACGGGCTAGCCTGTAAAGCAAGCTAGAAGCAAACTAATCAGTGAGAACCGTGTTGTTGAAGCAGCTGTGTTTGTTGTTGACTGCGATTGCTTACCAGCATGATAACTAAAAACATACTGGATAACATGTAAGAAAGGCTAAAGGGTCATCCCAAAATGCTAACCCTAATTAGCTCTCTGTACAATTTTGAGTTATAATTATTATTAAGTTCCTGCTTCACTACACTCTGTTTAATGAAAATGATGGTCAACAGTGCAAGGGATGTGACGTGTAAAACATTTGCATTTGGACAAGAACAAAAAAACACCATGGTGTGTGTACTGGACTTGCATTTTAATAACAATCCATTATATCTAAGCCATTGGTTTGCAAAGGGTGGCCACAGAACAATTTGACTGATAAGTCGTTTTCAGCTGATCCGACTACACGGCTCAGACCATCTGCCCATTCTTGTCAGATGGTGGAGCATATTACAGGCTAAACACTCACTAGCCTGCTGTCTGTGGCCAGAGAACACCACGCAGCTATGTTGTTACAGTACAAGGCACAGACGGTGACTTAAATTGCTTCAACGGTCTTTCTGATTTTGTTGAATCACAGCAAACAAACAGCACAACAAAGACTTCATTTTTCCCGATGTTTTCAGTGAAACCTCTAGCATTTAAAGAGAAAAGAGCTCTGGGTCAGACAATTAAGCTGGTGAAGTTAGGACCAGTCATATGATGATGAATAATAGCCTGTGGCAGGTGGTGGTGGGCTGACAATAACTGTAGCCACATTACAGACACAGGGCCACACACACACACACACACACACACACACACAGCATTCATGGCCACATGATTTATAACTTTTAGAGCCAATGTGGAAAAACACTAGTAATAACTCTGCTGAAGATATGTTTCCATCAGCTAAACATGAACTGTTAATGTCAGAGATAAAAGATAACTAAGATGTGAATTTGCTATTACTTCAATGCACCAACCAAAGGCAGAACAACCTTTGAAAACCCTTTTCAAAACAGTAAGAAGTAAAAATAAACAAACAACAAAAAAAAAATACCTTGACGTGAGACTAAGGTGAGGTCTGACCTTTCCATTCTGTTTTTCAAATTTCATCAATCATAATTTCCATTTAATAGTTGGATGGAACTCCTGCTTGTGCACAGCTGGAGCTAAACCCATTAATATGTATTATTATCAGTCTGATTAGTATGTGTTATCATGAGCACAGCGGCACATCTGCAAATCAAAGAGAGAGGTTGGATGTAAGGCTTTTATAAAGGCATGGGCGCACTAATAAGTCTGTCCCAACTGGAAAAAAAACAAAAACAAACAGTGAACCCTCAAATACAAATCCTATCTTGGTAATGCATTCATCCTCTGATGAAGCATTTGTATTTTGATGGGAGCTTCCGAGAATGACAATAGTCCCATCTTAAAGGGCTCAAATGCTCACTGAATGGCTTGGTGAGCGTGAACACAGTTGCTAGATCTCAACTCAAACAGGCAGGTATGGGAATTTCTAGAGCAGTCTGAGAGATGGTATTTCCCATCATCATCTTCATCACCATACAAACCAAATGATGGGATTCCTTGAGGAGATGTGTTTAGGGGAACAACAGAGAATGCGTCATCACACTGGATTCAACATTGGATTCAAGTGGTCTTTCATTTTCTTGCATAGTGACGCATCACGTGGACGAATCTGGGTCATCTATTTTTTACTGTGGCCACATCTGCATATCTGCCGTCTGCATGAGAAGCCTGTGTGTGTGTGTAGAGATAAGCAAGACAAACTATTTGTGCTGAGACCTTGTGTGACTCACCTACACTAGGAGAGAACAACAGTTCTGTGTCTGTGTTAAAGGTGATTCTTTACGTGTAGGCAGAGTGTCTTTACCTTCATGACCCTTCAGCGTTGTGATGGTGGAGTACGTCTGCTTCTCCAGTTTCAGCAACGTGATCTGTCCTGAGTCATCGCCAACAAAGGCATGCTGCGTCTCGTGATCGTATCTGAGCAGGAAGTCAGGGCTCGAACACACTCTACATGTTACTACTTCAGCTGACAGATAGATGCTCAGATATACTGTACACACAGCGAGTGAATGAAGGAAGGATACTGTAAGCAGGAGGCAGAGGCGGTGAAGTAGTGTCTCCCCAGCATGCTGCCACTCTGGGTGCACATCCAGCTCACGCTCTTGTCATGGCCAGTACTCACCACCCACTCACTCTCCAGGGAGAACACCATATCTGACACACGGTTCTGGTGGGCTGCAAAACACACACACACACACACTTTAAGTGTTTAACATGCACATCGTGTTGGATAAACGTCAAACAAGACCACGTCTAAAGCCATCGAGGATGAACACCATGGAAAAATATATTGTCCTTTGCATGTGCCGATCCCATCAGAGGCTCTGCTTAACTGATGCCGTAGTTCAGACTAAGACAGATGAATCACTTCAGTTTGTACTTGCATCGGTCTTAATGGTCCACCTGGGGATCACCTCTACACTATTGTTGTGAACTTCAGGTATTGAACGTCTCCAGTTTTCCAGACAGCAGGGTTTTAACACTGTATTGTTTAGAACTCTGGCAACAGCTATATTATCGTTACATTAACTAGAGTCGATACGTCAAAGAAGAGGAAATAAAGTGAATCGCCACCATCAGTGTTGAGTTTCTCAATAGCTTCAGTGATGTTAATAATGAATATATAATATAATAAATAATGATAAGCATAAAATGTGTGTTTTCAGATAAATAAGTTGTGTTAAACTCGTGTTTACAGGTAAAGTATCGTGGACACAGAGAGCAGGATTCTTATTATTTCAACACAGATTTATTGTTCACAATTGTTAGCATAATCACAGAATAATAATATAAAAATAAATAAATAGGGAGCGTCAATAGTGAGTTTACTGTGTCCTGAATTTGTATGCATCAAAGATTAAGGATGCATCCCTATCAACAAGCACAATAAATTGTTTCATGAACACATTTTAGAAACAGTGTAAAACAACTGGTGAAATACAAAATAGCTAAACCCTGCTGATGAACTGATTTGTAAACCTGCAATAGTAGATTACTTGCCTCCAAGTGAGCAAAACAAACACACCATTGGCATATTATCACCTTACGAAGTTGATATGGCGAACACTATTCACACAGAGCAACATTAGCATTCATTCAGAGTTGTGTTTCTGGTTTAGGGATGCGGAGATTTCAGTCTCTTTAGCTGCTAATGCTCCTCTGTTTTCAGTAGCTGGACGCTAACCATGTCTGACTGCTGATCAGTGCTGGGCAGGTAGTGTACAGTGGACTTTTAGACTTTTTTCACTGAAAACAGCTGCCTGCTGCTGGAAACAGGGTTGATGAGAGACGTTGATGAGAGTTAGCCAAAACAGTGTAGCTGTGGGCCATAAAATCGAGTGAAAGATGCCAAATTGCTCTGTAGAGCTGAGGGGAACTGCAGAGTTGGGTGATAATTCATCACTATGAGCAGCTCCTTTTCCCATTACAAAGTAAAGTCAGCCATTGTTATAAAATATTACTTATAGCATCTTTAAATGAAAAACAAAAAGTGTGTCCCCCAAAAACACCCTCAAATCCACCACCTTTGTGTCCTTCATCATGACTCAAGAGCACGTTGTGCAGTCACTGCAGCATAGTTCAAACAGATCCCAAGGTTTCCAAAGATACTCAATACTATATGGAGTGGAAACAATCCAGCTATGGTGGGTTTAAATATTTAACTCAATTTACTTCAAAGCTACTTAAAAGTGAGGGAAATAGGCTAAAACCATTGCTGCACAGTGCAACAGATACAGATACTTTACATGCTGTCTGACTGTATTATTTGTCACTGAGAAGTGCTGTATTGGATAAATTAAGTTATTATGGCTCATAATGCAAAGCAATTCAAGTGTACAAGCCAGTAGAATATCTTACTACTGTGTTTTCCATAACCTGTTGCTGTCCTAGGTTTCTAGATTGTCCCTTGTGTGCAAAAGACACTCCTCGTCTGCATCAAGCCACCGCACCACACATAATGCATATATTACATATTTAGCTCAGTAATCAATCTGAACTGCAGAGGAGTAAGCATTTTCCAAAATAATTTCTATCATTCTGTCTGTTATAATTTTTTAACAAGACTGAAATTATGTAAGACAAGTTTTATCATCAGCCAATGTGTCAATATCAGCAGCTGTGAAGAAAGTAACAGTGACTGCCAAAAGGCACATGGCGATGTTAAGCCCTGCCTGTCTTTGAAGTGCATAGACACATCCTATTGGCTGTTTGATATGATCGTGACTCATGTTTTTTTCTGATCGGGCTCTGCTGCTGGAGTTTGCTACAAGGAGAAGCATTCCAGTTGTGACATGTGGCGTTTTGCCCTGTAAAGCCACAGGCTAGCCATTTTCTCCTGAAGCTTAATTTTCCACTGAGGAGGCAAAAGTGCTGCTGACACAGTCACAGGAACTGCGCTCCGCTGCTAACCTCCCAATTATGACAAGAGATGAAATCCAGATGTAATCACTAGGGCTGCAACTAACAATTATTTGCATTATCGATTGTGAAAAAAATGCTTCATAACTTCGCAGAGCCAAAAGAAGGTGGAACCAGACATTGTTTGGCATTTGCTGTAAAAAGGAATTTTATTTTTTTTAAAACAAGTTGTGTCACACTAATTTACACTGTCCTGACGCTTTCAGCTGCGTCAGTCGTGCTAAACGTAGATGTCCCTTAAAAGTCTCCTGGAGCAGGGAGGGGCCACATCTCTGAGAGTAAGAAACACTTGTCAACTGTGCCAGCTATTGATTACACTAACTGTTGTGAATTTCATTGGGTAAACTGTGATGTTGCTAGCTCATTGCTAGCAGCAAGGATTAATCGAGTAGTTATTTAATATTAAATTAATCGACTAGTATTTTGAAAATCTTTTAATTGGTTTGACTCATTTTTTAAAGAAAATAAAAAAAGTCAGACATCTCTGATTCCAGCTTCTTCAATGTGAATATTCTCTGTTTATTTGATTCCTCTATGAGAGAAAACAGAAAGTCTTTGGCTTGTGGACAAAACAAGACATTTGAGGATATCATCTTGAGCTTTGGGAAACAATGATCGACATTTTATGACACTTTACAGTCCAAACAACAAATCGATAAGCGACACATTAAATCAACAATAAAAAATAATCATTAGTTGCAGCCCTAGATGTTCCTTGGGAGTTCCTTTAACTACTGCAATTCTGGCTAATCTCAACTTGTTGCTAAATTGGACTGAACAGTTTTGTGTGCAAATGTGTTCTCATCTCCCGTTCTCACCTGGATATGTTTTGACGTGGTTCATCTTGTTGAAATCTTCAGAGATGAGAAATTCCTGGAAGGCAAACACACACACACACACACACATTTCTAATCAAATAACTATCCTGCCCTCACGGGAAATTGCAAGAATCCAAATATTGAAATTGTGGCCTATTTGAACCAGATATGCTGTTTTTCTTCAAAGGACACTGTTTGTCGTTTGAAGAAACGTGTCGTTAGTGTCAACAGAGGGAGCCTGGGGTGAGCACGTGAAGACATTTGTTTGAGTTAGCTTCACTCACCACAACAGCTCCATTGTCCTGGCCTATGAAGATGCGTCTGCTGTCATGGTGGTACGACATGCAAGAGCATGGAGCTAAAAGGAGAAAGAATGGTCGCCATGAGCAGGGAATTCACTACACACAGGCCATGTTATAGATAGGTGTGCATTATATTGCTGTCGTGGTCCAAAATAACAAAAAGCCTTTTCCCCTCAAACACACAAGCATGTGCATCCATCCATCCATCCATCCATCCATCCATCCATCCATTGGCTGGAGCCAATCCCAGCTGACATCAGGCGAAAGGCGGGGTACACCCTGGACAGGTCGCCAGTCCATCGCAGGGCCACACAGACAAACAAACACTCGTGCTCACACACATTTATAATCCCTTTTAACACTGAAGCAATGCAGTCTTACTTACAGGAGACTGTGTGGTAGATGCTTGGCCAGTACTGACCGCTGTCTCTTTTCAGCCAAACTCGGATGGTTCTGAAGGAAAATGTCAAAACATCACATTGAAAGCACTCTGACAGGGATCACTCTGTAGTCTATTTCTTGTTATGAAGGTCAGTTATTTTTTAAAATTTTAATTTATTTATTTATTTATTTATATTATATTATATTATATTATATTATATATATTTTTTATTATTTTTTTTTTATTTCACACACACACACACACACACACACAAACACACACACACAGAAGTTTAAATGCAGGAAAACTTGGCACTTTTCAATGGAAATACTCAATGGAAATATCCATTGAAGAGAGCCCTCATCTGGGACTGGGCTTAATCCTTGTCTGGGAAACCAGCCCTAATTCTCTATATACATAATGCTCGATTCTATTCCCAAACAGCACTGAAAGGGGTGGGATGGTGTATTTTGTGTGTTTACGTACTTTCAGTTAGTGAAAAACTATTCCTGGCAGGTCACTTTTTTAAAAAGCGTTTTCTAAATGACACAGCAGCCATGCAGACAAGCTTCGCAAATGTTGCTGTTAAAACCACATTACAGAAGTGATTTTTCGATACTGAGCCAATTACGAAACTGTACTTTTGTCTTTTACCAGAAGACCACAAAATGAAACCCTTTTGAGACTTATTTGATTAATGTGTTTAAGGCAAACTGGACAACTTTGAAAAGATCATACATAATGTCATGTTGTGTTTTGCTGCAATGTCGGCCCACAACTTCCCTTTGAATAATAAGAGGGTTAGATGTGTGATTTAGACAGCATCACATTTCTTCACAGCAACTAAGTTCCTTTATCTTTAAATGAGGATGTTGCTTCTTGACACTTGTAATCGAGAATAACAGGTCTAATATCACTTAACCTATAACCCAGTGAATGTGATGGCCTGATGAGTCCATGCTTACACCTTCACAACTAAGATTATTTGGCTACTCCAAAAGTGAATGCAAGTGAAGAGGTCTGGAAAATACAGCTGTACTGCTTGTGTTTTGTTGAAAACATGGAATTTATTTTATGTTGTAAACCTACCACGAATGCCATAACAAAAGGTTTTTATGTTATACCCAAAATATAGGTTTTTCTATTATGTCAAAATGTGATGTTCAGGGGGCACAGCAATTTCAACAAGTATTGAACCATGCGCAGCTTGGATGCCACACATTATATATCAACATAAAGATAAGATAAACAAAAAAATCAAAAGAGGTAGAGTTGGTTATTTTGTTCCATCATATCAAACAATACTTTTATTCCAAAGTCCAGGAAAAGTGTGTCATTAATTGCACTCGCAGCGATTAAAATGAACGCTACAGCATACGTGGAGCACTTGAAGGCAGCAGTCGCTAGTTTGAGAAAGCAGTGTTTTGAGCACCAGCTGGGTAGCTAGCCAGCTGGTTTAGGCAATCTAGCCTAACACATTATAATATTGTTCCGTATAGCGAACAATGAGTCGTAAAACACAACGTTATCAATTGAAATCTAAATGTTGTATTCCCGTTTACGGTGCATTGTTTGTCCGCGGATGTTATGGAAGGGACTCTTCCTGGATTTCTCTCCCCACAGCCTCCTACGCGAACCCTGGTCCCGGAATATCCCATCCAAAAATATATATAAATATATCTCAGATGGACAAAATGTGTCTTCTTTTCTTTTGTGTTCTTCTTACCCAGTGCACCAGGAATTATGTGTGCAATGACCAGCAAGTAGACCGAGCCCGCTAGCTACTGCTAGTACGCTACTATTAGCCTGCATAGCAAACTCACCTGTCCTCGCTGACCGTGATCACTCCATCTTCTTTTGGTATTAAAACGGCAGAATTCACCGCGTCTGAGTGTCCCTCGATCTTGTTCAAAAGAATAGGTCTAGCGGTCTGGGGCCTCGAATGAATCTCCGCAGCCATGGTTTTAAGTAGCCAGCAGTGTTTTCCTTCAGCTGACTTTTCTCCTCACTCGACAGTAAAGAAGGATCAGCTGACACCCGGAGCCGCTGTCAGGATTACCGTAATAACTGCAAGCGTGCCCCCAACAAATTTAGACAGGAGACAACTGAAATAGGACATGCGCAAGAATTCAGTTTTCAGCAGAGGACATATTAACCACAAGGATGTATAGTGTGTGTGCGTGCATAGAATAAAGTAAATAAAAGAATAAATCTTGAGGAAGCTTAAGGAGGCCAAATTCCCGTCAGTTTTTACAGAGGAGCAATAGAAAGCCTCCTGACTGGAAACATCACTAACTGGTATGGGATGTGCACAGCCCAGAACCGGAGGGCTCTGCAGCGGGTGATTAAAACTGTTCAGAAGATCGTTGGTACCCATCTCCCGAGCATCAGTGATATCGGTGAGGTGCTTACGCAGAGCCCAAAGGATACTAAAGGACAGTACCCACCCAGCCACAGCCTGTTCACCCTGCTGCCATCTGGGAAGAGATGTAGGAATTTCTACTGCCGCACCACCAGACTGCAGAGCAGCTCCCCCCCCCCCCCAAGATGTCAGACTCTTAAACTCTAATTCATCCTCAGCACTGCTCCACTGAATATCGTTTATTTCTGTTTACCATTTTTATAATTGCTTCTCTATTAATGTATGGTCTGCTGCAAAGCAGAAGGGAGTTACAAACTTAATTTCACTCTTCAACCTGTTGTAATGTGACAAATAAATCTACCTTGTATGTTTAATTAATACATATTATTTATTATTATTTTACATCCTACACATGCTGTAGGATATAAAAAGGCTAGGGTACACTACCTTCTGATCAGTTTTTGTGTTTTAGCCACTGCCCATGAAAATGTCTGTGCAAGTTACTGGCTGAGTGGAAAAGTAAACAAAATGCTGCCCCAAGGCATGGGAGGCTCCTCGTGTTTTCAAATCTAAGTGTGCTTTCTAAAACTTGGATATTTTAAAACTAAATTTATAACATTCAATTACAGAACTATAAATATATAAAAAGCTGTGTCTCAATTCAGGGACTGCATCTTTTGAAGGCTACATTTGAAGACAGAATACGTCACGGTCAGTGCGACTAGGCTGTCTATATACATAAACTCCAGCCAGCAACCTCAAGATGTTTAGAAAATACATGGATGTGTTTCAGTAGTTGCTGAATAGCTTGAATGGATCGTTAAGAAGCACTGTCGCTCCTTTTTGTAGCTGTACATGTTAGAATTTAACATGAAAACACAGTACAACAGAATGTCACATGTACACAAACATTTCTGTGTCAGAAATACCGTTACTGAAAAAAGGAAGGCAAAATCATTTCTTGTTATAAATATATGTATTGATTGGAACAAACATGAAGCAAGTATGATAACATAAGTCTTCTTCAATGAGGGAAACAATTATTGTAAAGTTGCTGAATGCGAGCTGTTGAAGATGTGATGTACATTGCCATAACGTAGGAGTGAAATTTCGAACTGACTGGAGTGACATGACTTAAGATGGAGAACTGAAACGCTGACACGATAAACCAGACATGAGAAAATACACAATTGACATTCAAAGTCTTAAAAATGGAATAAATTCAAAACAAAGAAGTACACAAAAAATTTAAAACAGCTGGAAAATTTAGTCTGCAGAACATTTCAAAAAGCATGTTATGCATTACAGAAAATTGGTAACATAAAATGCAATATTTAAAAACATTTAACATATGTCCACAATGTACATAAGTCTACAGCAAAGTTGGTGTGTGTGTGTGTGTGTATGTGGGGGTGTGTACATGTGTGTGTTCATGCGTGGCAGTGTAGAAGCATTTCCCGTGCTGGCCTACGATGCTACCAGGGGCTGGCCAGTGATGGCTGGGCTCAAGGCTGGTTGATCTGGCCCATAAAGAGAACGGTACCTGGGGACAGAGACCGGGA
The DNA here is from genome assembly GCF_014851395.1 of Micropterus salmoides. NCBI lineage: Eukaryota > Metazoa > Chordata > Actinopteri > Centrarchiformes > Centrarchidae > Micropterus > Micropterus salmoides. The sequence continues at coordinate 9,741,865 of NW_024042261.1, read as the reverse complement.
GGACTCATCACAATCAAGCACTGCTTTCTTCAGGCTACCTGGTTTCACCAAGCCTAACATTTTAGATTAATTGCCACATTTAAAATGGTGACACGTCTAGTTCATTTCTCATGTGGTTGCACAAATGTTAGATTTTCCATACATAAAATGTACTGTACATAGATGGACGTAGAAGACTGTACCTGTTGGGTTATGTCTGATGAGGAAGAGGAAAGGTCTGTCCACTGTAACCCAAGGCGGAGAGGACCGAGCTAGCAAAATGGCAGCTACACAAACAGACAACAAACTCACTTCAGAAACTAAAAGAGCATAGGTTACTGTTATGAGTGTACTAATACTTTTAAGTACATTATTGGCCGTTGTATAGAACATTCTCATCCACTAAGCATACAGCTGTGTGTTGGCTCATCATTTAAGTCCAAGAGGCTCACTGTAGAAATACTCACTAGTGGCAGCTGCTGCTTTTGTTCCATCTTCATTCACCACAACTTTGGCTTTCTGGAGGGCCTTTGATACATACACAGGTTCAGCACCTGAGAAAACAATAAACGCTCAGTCTAGCTTCAGACACTTGGTTTATGGATATGTCATCCAATGCTGTCCACATTCAACAGTACGGGTATGATATACTTTACTTAGTGTAATTATATATTAAAATCTGTTTGAGGAATCCATGAAGGCCCTATATGTCCAAGGTTTACCAACACAGGCGTTTTTGCTTATTTAGCCTGATCAGAGCTCTTCTCAGGATTGTGTACGCCTGCGTAGTGTGTGTGTGGTGAGTTTTGGTTCTACGTGGAACAGGGCAAGACATATCCCGGACGCAACTTGAAATGTCCAGCGGGTTCGAGTGAGAGGGTGGGATTGACCTCACATTCAGGGAGTATCTTTTCTTTTTATATTCTTATTTTACAACAGAGAAGACTGCATTCTGACACTGACAGGTGAATGACTTAAATTATTTGATAAAATATTAATTACTAAGTTGTGGACTTCTGTTAGCATTCTAGCCATGCTGTTCCTGCAGGTAATGTTTACAACCCTACCCACACCATTTCCTGACCCCCCGCTTATGGCCACACCATGCTAGTAAATTGTCCCTGGCAGATGTCCGTCTAACTGCGCCATCACAGATGTTGTGGCATCTGCTAAATCTTCATTTTATTCTTTTTGATACTTTGAGTTTGAGGACTGTTATGTATAAGCTGAGGTCCACTCAGCCATAACACTTTAAGCGCCTGAATTGTAACAAGCCTTTTTCACAGCAGACATTTTGATTTGTCGCAGTAGGAAAAGCTCAGGCGAGTCATGAGAGTGTGAGACGGTGAGTCAGCATGAACAATAACAGGACCCTGAGACCACGTCACCAGATTAAATTCAGCCATCATTCATTTTAATTATTTACAGCTGTGCTCTTCCTACTGAGACATGTCAGAGGGCTTCTGTGATGAGACCCACGCAAGATATACAGTGTTTAACGCACTGCACACAGGTATGCAAACGACAAAGCAAACTGGCTTACAATAGAGAATTTTAGAATCCTGTGGTGGCGATTGCTTCCTTCAGGTTCTTTACACCTGTAGTTCGGTTAATTTGGTCCAGACAAAGGAAGGAAATACATTACATACATTGTTTCCTCGATGACACTGAATTGTTCTGAACAACGATGTGTAATCGTAAAGTTGTAAGGACTGAAAGGTAACTCGGACAGTTTTAATGACCCACATCAAATTCAAGTGAATGACAGCCGGTCATGTAGCACTTTACTGAACCTTGTGCGTGTATTTATCTTCTCTTGTGTCACAAAGAAATACCTGATTATGGGCATTATTATTCCAGACTGCAACTGGACCTCATATGTCATAAATAATGACAAAATGGGGGTGGTGATGGGGCAGTGTATAATACACATGGCTTTGATGTGAGAGACCCGGGTTCAAATACACTGTGAGACACCAATGTGTCCCTGAGCAAGACACTTAACACCTAGTTGCTCCAGAGGCGTGCGACCTCCGTCCTATATAGCAACAGCAATTGTAAGTCGCTTTGGATAAAAGCGTCAGCTAAATGAGGTCTCTTGTGCTATAAACACCGGGGGATAGTTGCGATAGTTAGTGTGGCCATGTCACTAATTTTCAAAGATACAAACAGCTAAAACAGCTTCTGATGAGCTCTACTCAAAATTTGAGTGGTGAGTTTAAATATATATATATAAAAAAAAAAAAAAAATGTGTTAACCGATTGCTACATTACACCACATGATGTCACTATAGCAAAAATCCACAGGTGTCAGACAGACCCTGGTTGATTTTTATTCCCCGCTGGAGTAATCCTACAAACTCCTTTGTAGATTACACCACATGATGGCACTAGAGCACTTCAATTAGAGCTCCATTCATTCCATCACTCTGGGAGAAGATGAGGGAAAGAACGAACACGAGTGATTCAGTTTTTCACACTGGCCAGCTAGACGTAGTTCATACTTCTTCCTGGCTCTGGCAGTAAACAGCCAACAATGCTTTTATTTCTTGTATCCAAATAAACCTGTTGTAAATACTCGCAGGCACTGCGTCATTTCAGGGTTTGCACTGGCTGTGCTTTCACTCACTGAGGTGTCTGAAGTCGGCTTTGCCCTGACTGAACATGTTTGTTATTCCCAGTGCTGTAAGGGGGGCTTTCAAATCTACCTCTTCATCAGCAGTAAACCTACAGACATAAACACACACATGCACACAAGGTTACAGTCACATTCAGATAACTTTTAAAAGCAACTGCTGTATGTGTGGGTCTTACTTGGGGATGAGCAGGCGGACTTTTCTCATGTGCATCAGTTTGGCCCAGTTCTGCACCGTGGCTGTGCTGATGTGTGGGATAACACGGGACAGAGGCGTGTCCTCTTCAATGGGCAGAACAATCAGCATGCTGATCGTGTTGCCGTGGTAGGGCAACTCAATCACCTTGTATTTCAGTCCCTGGGGTGTGGTGGCAATGCCTGGCAGAAGAGGAGGTTAGGGTTAATAGTTTCAAAGTCAGGGTGATGGTAAGAATGAATCTGGAGGATTCATGTTGCCAGGTTTATCTGTGGAAGAACTTTGTTTTTTCTGTGGGTGACAGTTTGTTTCTCAGCCCACGATGGCTAGTTGCTCAATATTTTTATTTAGTCTAAAAACACTAGAAAGGAAAAATGCATCATTTCCTGACGACTAGCAGATTCTCCCTTTGAAAAGACCTGCCAGACAGCAAATGTTTATTGAAGTAAATTTGAAACGCTTGAACAGGTTGTTAGTTGAAACAAAGTTATGTTCTATCATTGAGGAAGGGGCAGTAGCAAAACAGCGATAAAGACTGACTTTTTATTTACACAGGGATCCAGTTTGACTGCTGTTGTTAATATACCTGCAAGGTTAAGATGGCAGTTCCTTTAACTTTACAAAAACAACACATTTCCATCTTGTAAGGCATGTAACTGCAAAATAAGTGACAGTTCAACATCTGTCTCAAACCACAAGCATCCATTCAGCTGCGCCTACAGTTGTAAATGCTTTATAAACCCATTAAACTAATCATAGCACTGCTCATTATGTTCTGAAGTCATAAAGCCAAGTATTTGTAAATCCCATTATATTCATAAAACAGTATTAGTATCAAGCTATAGCCAGTGGATTTAGTGCTGTTCTCTTTATGAAGTGTGGTAATTTGGGGACAATGATCCAATCAAGAAGTCATAGTCTATGCACACTAAAGTCAGCACACTACGAGAGACACAAACGTCTGTGGTTCACAGCAGAACATGACCCTAGTTTAACTCTAGCACTCTATCCAGGGCACTCACCATGCTAACACAAGTCTGACAGCTCATCTAAATATAGATGACTGACTGTGTGTCATTTCATTTCACACAGGACTAAATAATGTCCTACGGATGTGGCATGGCTAAGCCTGCATTCCTTTACAACTCAACACAAACTGATGTATGAATCACAAACTGGCTGGGATTGCATTATAAAAACAAACTAAAACAACTTAATCACTGAAGCTGCAGTTTATCAAGCTGGCAGACCTGAGTGGAACAGCAGCTGCTGATAGGCTTATTTATTGCCATTTGTCCGAACTTGATTTGGTAAAAGTTAAACCATGTCAAGACAGTCCAGAAAAGTCACTTAATGTTGAGTCAAAGCTTTGGTTGTCAAACGTTTTGCCATGTAACCAATACATTAGTATTAGACATATTTAAAGAAATCGACTTTGCACATGTTTTATAAGGAAGGGGATGCATTTAATGCATTTGCTATACCTAAAGGATACACACACAACGCATTTTGGTGAAAAACACTGAATGTAAACAGAAATACTACTCCCAGGAAAACTCCACAGGTTTAACTTTGAGTTACTGTCTGGCACTCATTCAACACAACTTTAAGTCCAGTATCTAACCAATCTCCAATACTGTATGACTAAACATACAACAACAATATGACCAATATATCCAGCATGTCAACAAAACAAAATAAAAAAAGAACAATTCCTGTTAATTCATGGTTAAGACAATGATGGCCCCTATTATAGAATTCCACTCCTAGATTTCCAAACACAGATAATCAAATATTTGTATTTATCATGTGGGAGAAGTATAATTTTATTTGACTTGTCTTAACTGGCTCTTACTACTGAAAAAGAAAAATGATAACCTTCTTATCTGGGTCAATTAATTTCAACCAGTCTGAACCCAAAACTATACAGTATAACAAAAACATACAGCAGAGCATTCTTATTATGGCACAGCATATCCTTAAATGTCATTAGGTGGTGAAATGTAATAAACAACATGGTAATCAGTATCCCAATACCTCTAAAATATTGCCTGTATGTTAGCAAATTAATGACACCAAAGCAAAATCATTAATATTGAATCACTGCGCTAAGAAAAACATACTCAAAAAGGGTTAGTCTCACACAGCAGGCCATCAATGGAAGCCCCCCCCCCCCCACACACACACCACCACCACTCACCCATGTTGAAGACCGACAGTTGGGACATCATTGGAACTTTATAAATCTTTCCATTGCCCGAGTTGAAGGGCCTCATCTTGGTGTTCTCAGCCTGGAAGCGAGACTTCCATGAGCCTTTGAAGTAGATTGAGTTGACAGCGACTAGACGGGTCAGACCTGAGTCCAGCATGTCTGCTTTGATCAAGCTGGGGATGTGACCTGAACAAATATGCAACAGTTTCAGAAAAAACACCTTTTTTCTCATTTTCATTTCAGAACAGGTGAGGAACTAATAATATCCACATTACATAAGGGCGCACAAATCTATGCAGCAGAAAGCGAACCGCTTACAAAGTCGAGGCTTCCTGTGGTCTGTGAAAAAGTCATAGTTTTAATATGCGTTTGCCTTTGTTGTGTTAGAACATGACAGCACAGACATGCAGGGCAAATGGGAAGCTGAGTAAGGCTTAAACAGGTTGACAAGAAGAGCTGTTAAATCTGCATCTTATCATTCTAAGTAAATCATTTTGCACTTACTTAATTTACAACTTATAAAATCTCTCTTAGTTTCATCTCTCTTCTCTCTACATACTTTCATAATAACTGACTGAAACTATAAGGGTTTTTGTAACAGATGTCTTAACTGTCTCAAAATACATGCTTAAACCTGCCTTTACGAGATAACTTTGAGTATATATCAAATGTCTCCTACCTTTGGTCTTATTCTTGATCCATTCATTGATTTCATCTGCTGCCCCACGGGAGTTGTTGAAGTTCAGGGTCCTGCTCTCACATTGGAAGTTGACTTTGTTGGTGTCTACAAAGGCCTCCTTCATGGGGAAGCCCTCCTGGGTGAACATGCCGTTGCTTATCAGCACAATGTCCTTGTTGGATTTAGCAATCAAGGTCTTGTGCAGCTTCTTCAACATTTTGTACGGACCTGTGAAGACCAAGTGGACTTTGAATTATTTCTCAGGGTCTAAATGTCAACCAAAATATGAAGGCTCGTCTGGCTGCAGTGACTACAGACAACTTCAGCAAGAACTAGCCTTAACGTTTACTGCCAGAAAGAGTTCATACCACTTCTCTTGTAACGAAGAGCGTTCAAGACCTGCTTCCGAGTCTCTCCATGGGCTCCTGGTAGCAACATCCCAAGGATGGAAGCTACCCCGTGGGGTGAAAGCACCACGTTTTCCAGGGGCTTGGAGCGGACTACTTGCTGAAATACCTGTATGCCAAGATCAGAGCCCCGTTCACCGTAGGAGGGAGCCCGGGACAGCACGCCCTTATTGCCATACAAGGTCACCAGTGCATACATGCACAATAATGAGAGGTGCTTCATTTTACAGTCTACAGCACCTAGTAAGAAACAAAGAACAGAATATTAGAGGCATGTTGTAAGAACCATGGCAGTCTCATCTGTTAATTTGTTCTCCAGTAGACACGGTTAGTATTGGTAGCATGAATTGTTAAAGCTGAGCATCATCAATATTATCTACCATCTGAAAAACTACACATTTATGAAAACATCAATGTACAACCATAGTCATTCCTTAAAAACACTTTCAAGAGCTGGATGTTTATCCATGACTCATGAGGGTTAACCACAATCATTATGTGCACCTTTGCTTGTCCTTAGGCAACCAAACCCTTGATCCAGTGCTGCAGGGTCTGACTAACTCTTATGGTCTAAATATCAGTCTAACCATAATCAGCCTAGTGAAACTGGGACCTTTTTTATTTTTTTTATTTTAGACTAAATTAAATCTTTCAGACCATTTTAGGAAAAGGATTCAGCCAGCACCCTACTCACTGAAGCAGATGAATGTAGCCACAAGACCCAGCCAGACTGTCTGCGGGCGCGTTTGCTTAGGAGGGATATTACATGTACGGGGTTTATTGTGTAAACTGTGCAAAAGTTTTGATTATTAGCTGTAGCGTGGTTGATTCGCCGAATAGATTAGCAGTTTTAAATCTCAGAGCTCGTTCTCACAATCTCTGGAAAACGCAGTGAAATCCTGACGCAGTTTGTTTTAAATGGCAAACCCCACTACACTGACAGATTTCTGGCAACTGAATGGACTTTTGACATGGTGACTTAATCCGTGTACGAATAATGGTAGAGTTTGGCATAATAGGCCCGACCAAGCATCATTAGTTTACAACTGTACATTTGGCTCGTCCAATGATAAAAACTGACATGGTGTTAAAAATATATGGATGTAAACATGTGCATGTACAATATGCCGAGAATTTGGGACTTCTGGATAGGTTATTTTGCTAAACAAGCTGTAAAGAAAAAGTTCAGCCTGTCAAATGTCTCGGAATGAAGCTGCCACAGAAATGACAGAAACCCATTCACCATGCTTTTCACACATTAAAACTGCACTTCTTCCAGCAGGGAGTAGTGAACACGAAGGCAGCTCAACGCTGGATGTGAAGCGCACTTTTATTGGTGTAACTATTGTAACTTAACGTAAATCACGCTATCACACCTTAAACTTAAAGTTTCCTGTCGTACGTTTACGTTCTTTCTTTTATAGCCAATTGAAACTGTCAAACAAGTCTTTAATATCAGCTAACGTTATACGTTGGACAAATTGTATTAAAATGGGTAGAAGCTACTTCTTGTGCTAGAAAGCTGACTACAAAGTAAATGTTGTAGCAGTTAATGACGTCTGGCTCTCTTCAGAAAAGCGACATTTCTTGAGTCTTCTGTAAAAGTAACGTTAAAAAAAATACGACATTAGCGTTACCTATCGCGAGGTGACTTGTCCCGCAGGTGAAACTGCTCACTTGTTAGTCCGCTTTTCACCGGCGTCCAAACGAGTTTCCAGGGGTTGGTCCGCAGTGTAAATGACAATACACTCTTTATTCCTGTTAAAGTGAGAACAACTTCTGACTCCACCGTTGTCTCAGAGAGGACTTTATTGGTCTGAACTCCGCCTTCCACCCCCACAGCCGAGCATGAAGCGAGTATCTCCGTTAGTCTCAAACTCAAAATAACAAACCGCCTCCGGTCTAAGACTGCCAAAATAAAAACCAATGAATTACTATATTGTTGTCCAGAAACACCGAAATACAGTCCCACACCCTTTGTAATAAAACGCTCGTGCTTTCAGTTTATATTACCATTTTGTTTGCGTAGTTATAGCTCATATTTTCCAGCGAGGCAAAACGTTCATGTTTAGCTAACGTTATATCCGGTACGATTTTGGCTAACTTGACTCAGCTAAGAATTTATAAAGGTGTTTACAGCAGGAAGTGAGAAAGATGGGGGAAATGTTTAAAAACATGTAAGAACAGTCATCTTTGTTAAGTTTCGTAATATTTAATGGAAAGTAACCGAGGCCCCCAATTCACCTTGGTGCATTCACGTACCATTACAAAGCATTCTCAGATTAGAAAGTAAAATGTTTTGTCTTGTTTTCCTTTAACGTAACTACAAAGTATTTGCTGAACAGAGCAATGATTAACAAAATATTAACTGGTCGGTTCGCTAAATAAATGGGTCTCATATGCCATATTTTAAGAGTTTGGTCTATCCAAATGTGATATGATTTTATATTTGCATTTAGGTGATAAAAACCGGATAAAGTTGGGTGGCGAGTCGAGACACACACACACAGGAAAATAGGCTGAGGATGAATTACATCCATGCTGCAGCCAAAGAGAGGATTATGAGTAGGTGTAAAAGTTTTGAATTACAGGGGATTAAATGAGTGTGTAGACAATTCTGTCTAAATCTAGCGTAAATGTTTACCTTTAAAAAAGAAATTGTGGGCTGTCAACATATTTCACATGTATTTTGCAACCTCTGCTACAATAGATTAGTTTCACACAGTGTTTGACTGAACACCCAGGTGGAGGCTTTAAGAATCCACTTTGCTCTGCAGTCTTTGTGAGTGTGTGGTTTGTGCTTGGAGTGGGGGTCTTGCATGTCCAGCTGAAATACAGAGATGTGACTGTTGTGAAAATAAACACTGTTGATCGAAGTGGGTCATTTTGTCTCAGTTTTGAGGAGGTAGTGAATGAGCATACAGCTGCGTACTATAATCATGCCATTCAAGGCCATTTATTTTTCTCTCGCAGATTCTGCTTTTAAACTAAATCCATCTACTTCAAGACAAAAGATGGGAACATGCAATATGTAGTCCAAATTACACAGTTCCCAGAAGTTGTTTGTGTACCCAATGTGCTCCCTCTGGAGATATCATCATGCTTCTTTAGCTAAGACAGCATTATAGTTACCTTCTTATCATCAAACAAGACTAAGCCTGTGCTGAACAAGACCAGATGTGCACATGTTTTGTGCAACAAGTATCCCATGCAAACATATGAACCATTTCTGGTTCATGTTCATCTTGGTCTTTGTTTCATTACTACCTGTTCAAACATGATTTTCAGTGTGTTAACGAACCATCAAATGCTACAGTGAAAGGGTAATGTGTGCATTCATGATTCTCATGAGCTCACTGAAAACTCCTGAAATTTCAAAATGTTGAGTTTCTCAATATGAAATGTAAGAGCAGATAAGATTGGTCAACATCATGCAACAAAAGGCAGTGACATTGCATATTGTATCCTAAAGCAAATGTTATGGTGGAAAAAATTAAGTTTCACATACTGACTTTTGGTGTGCCTGAGATTAGATCTTTTTTTCTTCTCGGAAAAGGAGAAAAGATTGTGTGTGTTGCTCCTGTAGATAAGTATTTCTAGATGATGCTACTTGTTGGTCTTCAGTTAACTAGTTCAAATAATCAATAAGAATCCATTGACAGACATTGATGTACACGACATAATTACTAGGACTATTCTAAACCATATCCGAGACTACTATTCCTGGTTTGATGTATACCCTGCCCAGAAACCAGCTGGTGAAGTGGATGTAATTATTCACTTTTGCAATGGTACCTCAGAACAAAACTAAAAATGAGAAAATAGCTTCTACAGTCTTAAAAAAACCAAACATATTTATTCATCAACTCAAAACTGTTTCACTCATTTCAAATCCCTGACCTTTGTACCTACCGATCCTTGTGTAAAGTGCCTATTCAAGCAGTCCTAAATGTGGTAGTAAAATAAGCAGTGTCACACCAATATCAAGGATCTAGTCAAAAGAGTAATTAGTTTGCTTTGCAAAGCTATCGATTGGCCTGTTTGGCTGTCAGTCATTGCTTTAACCACTGCTGGAGAAGTAAATAGATGTGGTCACGGGCCAGAACCAGCTGGGGGAGATCCTCGCTCCTGGCAGGGTACATGTTGGCACAGTGGGCTGTTCCTGGATCAGAGAAACAATATAAATATTAAGGATATGGCAGCAAAAAACAGTAAAACTGAGAATTTCTGATTTACAAGAACAATCATCCACCTAATAAAGACAGAGTTAGACAAGTAAGCCATTGTTTTACTCTGAAACTGCTGCTTGCCTTCTGTAATGTAAAGCAACCACTAAAAAATTCATTTCACTTGTGTGACTCAGCAATTAGATGCGGAAATACACTAATTCAATCAGTTCCTTCTAGGCTTAATGATGAACTATGGTCAAAAGTTAGGTCGACATTGAGGACTTTAACTCCTGTACATAAACAAGAAAAAACTACTGGACTCATTGTAATCAGATGTCTTTTATGTATGATTTTGGCTTGAGTTTTGTACTTCGTGCCATTTGATATTTTTAAAATCATACTGTCCTGTGAACAAAGTTTGACTCCATTTCAACACATAGTTAACACATAGCTACAAATTCAAAATGCTTTTGAAACAATGTTTATATGTAACATTGATGTCTAAAAACCTTATATTTTTTATTCAAACTCAGTCCAGATTTTACCTGGATGGATTTTGATCAGCAAATTACCAAATACACAGTTATGGGAATAAATGAGATGGGCACATTTATCCTTCCAGTTAGTACCTTAAACATTTGCTAACAAGCCATCCATCCATCCACCTAAGTAGTTGTTGCTAGTTACTTTGCTATCTAAGCTAGCAAGTTGGATAGCAGCAAAGATGTCAATGTGGTAAAATTGCTGAATATGGACTGGGCTGTTTTTTTGTTATTGTGTTTTTTTTTTTAAAATCAGATTGAATACTAATATATGTTTCTCGATATAAAAATTCTTGTTTCTAGAAGACGGTATAACATCAATCTTTTCTGAGCTGTTAAGACAAAGTCACAGTGCTTGTACGTCAGTGGGATTTTATCTATTGTTACCTTTGATGAAAACAGCAGGAAGATCAGGTGTGATATCCTTGGTGATTCCCAAGGCGTGCCAGGGGTCAATGGCCCCGTTCGGAAAAACTATCCTGGTGGAGCGGATGTCATAGCCGGCGTAGTACTCATTGGTCTGGGCCACAGCTTCCGCCAGCTGCCCAGAACTGACATTGTAGAAGTCTGCACACTGTTTTACATGATACCTAAATGAGAAAACACAGATTAACAATGTAACGTGTAATGAAACTGGAAGCAAAGAAAGAAAATGGCCAGCTTGTGCAGTGGGAATAAGAGTAGGTCATGGGGGAGCAGATGAAGGGTAAAATATAACTATGAGTTTATGAGGCAGAGAGGCAATGTTTATTGTACTCACACAAGAGGGAAGCCAGTGAATGGTTGGTTGGGGGAATCAGTGCTCTGGTAGAATCCAAATTCAGTGCAGGTCTGGTAGACCCACTGTCGCCCTGACAACACACACGCATACACAAAATGTACCCATGGCCAACATATTCATATAAATCAAGGCACTAATGACACAGGGAAGGTAAAGCGAACGATTCGTTTCAAGTGGCTTTCTTCTCAAAAAGTATTCACTTCCAGTTATTCAGCCTCAATTAGGAGAGGAAAGAGTGCAACTGAAACCCACATGACAAGGGGGCAGTTGAGAGAGTCTAAGCAGACACATCCGAGTGGGTTTTTTAAGAGACCACTTCCTGTTCCAGTAACCCCCCGCCCCCCTACTCATTAAACTGAAACCACAGCCCAGGGCAAAGGTATAACATGGAATATAGAGAACCCATTTTTGGTAAAACATGCGGACTTGTTACTCAATCCTGAGTGCCCCATCAAGAGACAACATTCAAAAAATAGCATACCTGGTCTTAGAATAGTCTCCTTTCCTCAGTCAAATTTCCAGTGAAACACATGTTTACATCATTCCAGGACTTATTTAGACGTTAAGTAATGTAATGACATTTTTTGGTGTACTACTTTGCCAGAATTTAACTTCTCCTAAAAAAGCTTTTCGACAACACCCAAAAATGGGTTTGCTACGTTGTGACTAAAACCACATCCCAACACATAACCTGTCTTGTGGCTGTGTTATATTCTGGTCTCCTGACGCTACTGATGATGGAGGAAATGGTGGTTCTGGGGTCCACTGCATTTGACTCCTGTAATATTTTTTGACAACAGTGGGAAATTTCAGTTGGACTATACCCACCTCCACCTGCAGCCGGCCCATCCCAGGACGTATTAGTCATGTCTCTGACGTAGTTATTGAAGCTGGCATCCAGGCATTTCAGAGAAAATGTTTCCATCATGAGGCGGGCCACTGCAGCATAGCGGTTATAAGGCTCCCCCAGTGAGGTGTCACCCATCAAACCACACAGCCCCTTGATGGTGATGTTGGTGCCCATCACTCCCTAAATTGACAGCCACGCCATAAAGAAGAGGGGAAAAAGGCAAATTAATGAAGATGATGTGACTTTTGTGAGTGAACCTCAACCTCCTCTCTGTGCTGTCCTGATCATAGTACAGAATATACCAATCTCTCACAGTATGCACTATACTGTTATCTGGCAGTATACAATCAAGGCAGAAATAAGTGTTTCCTCACAGGCTGGCCTCCTCACAGAAGTTCTCTCTGTTCTGTTCACTGCCACCCAATGGACCGTCGTAGGCAAATGGTTAAGGGCTCCGTTTACCAAAATCAGGAGACATTTGAGAGGCCATTAAACTATCTGCATGGCTACATACCACAGGAGAGATGTGAGAAATTATGTTGTTGTTATTTTGTTGAGCTTAGAAACAGCAGCTGAAAAAACAACTCCAAACAGCTGTTAAACAGACCTTGTGGTGAGATTGTTTTGTCAACTGTTTTTTTGTATTCTGGATAACTAACACTTTGACAATGTCATATGAATAGTTGTACTCTTTATACTTTGGTGTATTATTTTAGGGTTACCTGTTGTACCCGTTACCTGGTTATGACGAACTGATTCCACACAAATTGGAAAGAAATCTATCCTCTAAATTAGCTCTGAATCACAGAGATTTATGGAGATAGTAGCCGATGATGTTTTCCACATTCAAGAGCTTCAGTTTCATTATGAAACCACATGCCTACGGTAAGGTAATTTCATGGTTTTCTCTGCCAAATATAAACTCTTTCTCTTCACAAGAACTTAAGCAGCTTTCACCTAAGGGAGAAGGGCAGTTATCATATGAACTGGCCTAATTTATTATGGCTAGACCTACGCACTCTAGCCCCAGGTGCCTTCTCTTATTGTTCATTCTTGAAAAATAACTGGCTTTGACGTAACATTAAAATCTCAGTATTACAGTTATTACTGGCACTCTATGGCAGCAAGAGGAGAGCTTTTTGTTTTATTACATTTGTTTAACCTTTACTTAACCCAAAAAAACCCTCACTGAAATAAAATGAAATAGTCTGGCCAAGATATGTGGTAGAAAAACAAAAAGCAAACAACTGGGGATAGACGCCACAAAATTCACAACATAAGATTAATATACAATAAATATCACAAACTTATTAAAAAAACAATATATAAAATCACAAGTTAAAATGGCATGGTGTACAGTGTTCACATGTTATCATTTACCATGTTCACCATCTTTACTTTAGCTAACGCATGCAAATTAGCAAAAAACAACAGCGTAAAAACAATGAATAAACAGCTGGTGACAGATCGCACAAAATGCGTAGCATAAGATCCATATAAAGACCACAAAATTGCTGTGCAGTAAAATTTCTACAAAAATCTATGTTCCCTTTAGGAGATGGCAACATACAAGGTTAGTGCTACAAATTGCAGAAAGGCAAATAGGAAGTGTAAGGAGAAGTGCTGTCCAGCATTAGTTCCCTCCACAATCACTAGAAATGCCAATGCGTCATTGGTGGTTTACAGTACATTACAGCCTTGGGGACCTGCTGAGTACTGAGTGCTCAGGGTCTATATACAGATTAAAACTATCTTGAATGAATCATAAAGTCAGCCCAACAATTGGAGACAGCTCATTGCAACTTTCTTATAACTGTGGCAATCCCTTTCCTGTATACCATTCCCACAATGCTCCTGCTGTCAGGTATAACCCTGACTAAAACAAAATGTAGAATTGGAATGAGGGTTGGAGCAGTAAACAGTTGCCAGTGGTCACAGTTGTTCTTACACGCAAAACAAAAGCCTCGTCAACTATGAATGACCCATGACTACTATCCTATGTGCACCTCAGCATTTTCTGAGTAGAAAGAAGAACTGTTAGTACTTGGTCAACAAGCTGTAGTGTTGCGTAATGTCCATCCGTATTTTATAAAAGCACCCCATTGATAACCTCTCAACTGTGAAGCTGCTGCTCTGACTCTTCTGATAGAGTTACACCACGGTCCTAGTTCTTACCCAAATTCCTCAGCGGTACCTAAAACCTGGTAGTTTGCTCTATACCCAGCCCTTTGTGTCAGACAGGCAGCTTCTAACTGTGTTTGCGCGCCGGTGCTGTGGACTCCGTGGCCCACCGCTCCTCTGGGCTCTTTTATAAGTGTCTCTTTAGCTTGGGGCGACAGGAAACTAGAGAGACCACAGAGTCTTTTGTTACTTTTTCACATCAGCTTATTGGTAACCGGACTCACGTCTCCTCAAGGCACCAGGGGGCACAGAGTGGGGCTGGGATGAAAAAAGGGGAAACTGGTAAAAAAAAAAAGGCCACCAAGAGGGAAAAAGAAAGTGGACAGAGGTACAGTAACAAATAATAAGAAAACATGTTGTGAGACAGGTTGTGTGTCCTACTTGAAACTATTTTGAAAGAGCTGTAAGATTTCCTACTAGTTCAGGACTAGGGCTGAACAATTAGTTGAAATCTTATCGAAATATGGCCAAACTCACAGGTGCAATATTAGCTAAAGACAAAAGTGTCAAAATACCATTTTAAATTAAATATTGCCATGCTGTAAAGATGTCCTGGCAAATCATTTTCTACAGAGTTTTTTGTTTTTCAATGAAAATGAGAATAATTATGTTAAAATTCTCTCCAATATCGCAATTGCAAAATCAGTCACAATAATTGCAATAAGAATGTCTTTCAAAATCGTTCAGCCCCAGGGCTGGGCTTTAGTTATTATATAGACAGACAATAAATTATAATGAGTTGATCCTGACCATAGGATGTACTCTGTGGTTGCTCTATAACAAATGAGCCTAACACTGTATATCAGCAAACACAAAAAACCTCTGAGACTCTTAATAAAATGGAGGTGCTGATGGACACATGGCCAGACTTTTGTAACATCCGTGGGCCAAGAAATGATGATCATAACACTAGCACACATACCTGTCCACCTCAGCTTTGCAGCAGCTGATGTTAAACTCGCTGGTAAACTCTCAGAATGGCGTCATTGTCATGGAAATCAAAACCTTTCTATTTGATTACATGGTTATTATAACAGATGCCCTAGTTTTGTGAAACAAGCTGACACATAGGGAAACCATTATAGAAAAATGCCACCTATAATGTTTTTAGCTTACAAAAAGGGGCTCCGCTTCTCATATAGAGATCCAGTCAAAGTAAGCAAGCTGCCCAAGGGGCATCTCTGGAGACCCTCTTACAAGGCCGTATCTCTGGGCCTCTCGCTGTTAAACAACACGTTTATTATGTCTCAGTATACTGCTTGGGCTGTCTGAAACCCTCCTACACCTCATAACTGCCTTCCACTCAACCAAGACTGGATACTAGGTCGACCCCTGACCTACAAAGGCTCTGCACAAACTCTCCCTTTCTTCTGTCGCAGTTAAACATCCATACATACATCATGTCATGTCCGATCTATTGTTTCTATATCAGATGTCTGTCACCCCTAAGAGGATTTAGTAAATTATACTGGAATAATTTCTCTGGTCAGTCTATAAAAATTGAAACCTGCCTTAAAGCTCAGCTCTAGCCATTTTCAACATGGACATTTTCCCATCATATTTCCCTGTTCATGTCAGTATGAAAAAAAATGGGTCTACATTGGTAAATGGCTGAAATGATCCTTTAAAAGAATAGCTGAAGGACTAGAAGCAGGGGGGAAAAGCTGGCTTGGCTTTAGAGGTGTTTGGACAGTAATTAGGGCCCGAACATGAACCGTGTGAGGTCCCTATTGAAACTGCAAGGATTTTTTGCGAGGACTTTCTTTTTTCTGCAAAGTAAGCTCAATTTTGCGGAGCTAAACATGCTCGAAAACTCACCAAACTTTGCACAAAATTCAGGAGTGGCGTCAAATTTCATATTTTATGGGTTTCGCACATGGGCGTGGCAAAATGGCTCGCTAGCGCCCCCTACAGTGTGGCCCCGGACAAAGATTAACCTAGATGTAATAAATTTTTGTGGTACTTGTATCATGTATAGACGCACAAAAAAGCCTCTTGGAGCCATTGCCTAAACCCAACAGGAAGTCATTTTGGATTTAATGGTAATTTTTGGCGATTTACACACTCTTTAACGGACTACTCCTAGGGATTTGGTCCGACCGACTTCAGATTTGTGCTGTGCCCTCTAAAGTTGTGCTATCTGTGATTTTTCGTCAATGGGCGTGTCCGTGGCGTGGCGTCAAAGATCAACTCTTCGCCATGACACAGGAAGTTGTTGTAAATTCAATGTACATGCTCACATCTTAACAAAACTTTACGTGCTTGATAACTGTCCCACCCCGAAGACATCTACACGCCAATATTAATTTATATTCATAGCGCCAAGTGCTATGTAGCGCCACAAAGGGAACACAGGAAGTAACGTATAACACCTTCATGCAGCGTCCGAAGCGCGTAGCAAATTCATAACCGCACCGGCAGAGCTCCAGAGTATGCAACGCGGCCGCCTCACGCCCCGACGCGCTACACATGCGAGGGCCCGCCCATCGCTGCTTGCAGCTTTAATTTTACTTTGCTTCCAGTCTTCTTGCTAAGATAAACTAAGCTAACCGCCTACTTTGTGTTCAGACATGAGGTGTCCATCTGCTCATCTATCTTTTGGCGAGAAAGAGAAAAAGCATATCTCCCAAAGTGTTGACCTATTCCTTTAAGCAGCTAATGGCCTATGTTAAAGTAGTTTTAATGACTCATGATGAGCAATGAACTTATTTTGGCATAAAAAAAAATAAAAAAAACAACCTTTAACTAATTTAAAGACCCAAACTGTTGGCACAAAATGTCAGCTATTGGTTGATTCCATCCATGTTTTATGAGGTTTTACTGCTGTTGTTTGGCAGACTCTCTCTCACCTCAAACCCCCTGTTGTCTTCATTGTACTGGACCACATCCATGAAGTTGCCAGCCAGCGTTTCCAGGAAGTAGGCCGAGTCCATCTCTGTCTGGATCTGCAGTTTGGAACACAAGCTGGAGGACAGGAGGAGGAAGGAAGATGACAGACAAGAGGAGGCAAGGCCACAGGGAGGGAGATGAAGAAGTGGCGGAGAATGGGGCAATTGGGAAAGGTGGAGGAAGGGAGGGAAGGTGGGGGAGACAGAGAGGAAAATGGTAGGAAATTTAGACCAGGGTGTGTTTTAGCAATAGTACAATGCATCTTGCTACATGATATCTTCTCAGGAAATAAAACCTCAGGTCATTCACGGCAAGTACACAGCAAGCCCACAGCAAACCACCAGCAAGTGTTCAGAGCTTCTTATGTATAAAACAAAACAGTTACACTTCTTTAGAGCGCCGACCACAATGGATGTGGATGGATTGTGTTGACCTCTATTCAAAATGTTCCACCTTATTTCTCCAAATACAAGGACAGCAATGACCGTCAGCACACTACTTTGGCACAGCCATTCATGACTTACACACAATGGGAACTTTGGTGATCCATCGGCCTTTCCCATCAAGTCCCATTAGTACTTCGTGTTTTGTGCCAATTAGCAAACAAACAATGTTAACATACTAACATGCTAATATGTGTTTAAGAGGTAAACACGGTCAACATTACACGTGCTACCACTAAACATTAGCATTTTTGCCATGCTCTGTGAGGCTGTACTCAGGCCCGGCTAAATGCTAACGCTAGCATGGCTGTGAACGCTTAGTCTTGTTAAGAGTCGTTAAGAGTCTGAACAGTGGATTCCACTTTCACTCTTGGTGGAACAGTGATTCATTCAAAGTTAATACATGCATGCTGATTTGGTCTGTCCAATGGACAGTAATGAGGTGCGTACACAGATGCCTGTCTGTGAAAAAGATTGAAGAGGTACAATTACAGATTCCTTTAGTGTCTGTCAGACCATTACTAAATGTAGATAACATGCTGATGTTGTGACCATTGTGACATTGCTGATTTTAGCAATGTCACAATGGTGACACACAGTGTGTGTTTGTGTGTGTGTGTAATGAACAATACTTCCTTCAGGATGTAATTGTGACGCAAGTACAGTATTCTCTGAGACATTGTGGT
This sequence comes from Micropterus salmoides, assembly GCF_014851395.1. NCBI lineage: Eukaryota > Metazoa > Chordata > Actinopteri > Centrarchiformes > Centrarchidae > Micropterus > Micropterus salmoides. Next base: position 9,723,216 of record NW_024042261.1, on the reverse strand, counting down.
TTGGAAGCTGGACAAGTCTCCAACCACCTTTGTGTTGTTTGTGCCTGAATGAGGACATGTCTGCATCTACGGTCTCCATGATCTGCAAGAAGTTAAACTGTCCCAATGTGGTGAGGGCAGTGCAGACGTGAAGACAAGGCTTTAATGTGTCTACATGACAACATTAGTTCTGAGAGACTAACCACTAACATAAAAAACATCTAAGCCTGTATATTCATCATATTGACTGAACTTAACAGTCACTATAACAACCAGACAGCTGTAATGACTGCAGGCGTAGCACAAGCATGCTGAGAAACCCTTTATGCTTGAACTGAAACAATGAGTGAAAATGAAGGACATAATGTAACAAGGGGCGTTTGTCTAAAAAGGCCCACCATCTTTTTAAGCAATATTCAGTATTTCCATTTGAATTTTATTCTTGTCAGAGTGTACAATCCTGGCATTTAGACTATGTGACACTAAAGACACCCACTTAAGCTTTGACTGCAGCAATAAAAAAAATAATAAATATAATTAATAACTATGTGGAATATGATTTAAATGTTCAGTGTGGTTTGCAAGCTTTCCATAGACAGCTTTAATGCTGTGCAATTCTACAATAAAGACATGTCAATAAACTGGATAACACCCATCTATAACCAGGGGAGGGGTTCAATATGGCTCATGTTGTTAATTCTGATATCTGCCCATGGTATTCCTCTCTGGAGCAGGTCCCACATTCCAGAGTCCCAGGCTCAGTCCAAAAAGGCTTGAGGGACACTCATGAAGTAACAGGACCCGATTCAAACGAGGAACCAAGACAACCCTCGCTGCTCTTTGAACCTCTCAAACCACTCCACATATCACTGCTAGTCCATCTGTTGTTACTAAAGCTATGTGAGCTATAACTGCTCACATTTAATGGTGCTGTTTCACATGCAGCGCAATTCACCATCCCAAACTGAGCAGATTTATAAGGAAAAAAAATCAAAATTTGGGGAAATACGTTAATTCTCTTTCTGGCTGAGAGTTAGATGAGACCATTGATACTGCTTTCGTGTCTGTCCGGCAAATATAAAGCTAAAGCAAAAAGACAGTTAGCTTAGTTTAGCATAGATACTGGAAACAGGGGAAAGAGCTAGCTGAAATACAAAGCGTGAAAATGACAGACTGGTATACAGTCCGGCATTTATACAGATAGTTCTGTATTTTTCAGATTTAACAAATGATGTAAATTAGTGAACTTTAAAGATGCTGGTAAACGGATTTTGTTAATTTTGTGGTGCCATGGATTGAGTCTTTATGCTAAGCTAGGCTAACCAGCTGCATATTTAATAAATAGCTATAAAAGTAGTATCAATCTTCTCATCTAACGCTCAGCAACAATGCAAATAAACAAATATTCCCCAAAATGTCAATCTATTGCTTTAAGACGGTAAAGTTGAAACATATCGTGATTGTCCCAAAACTGTTTTTGATTTGAAGTTATTGAAATTCTGTCAACCATGCAACATTGATTGAACTTGCTTTATCAGGTCTCTGGTGGCAAACTTGACAACTCCTAAAACACATGCTCTATGGTCATTTTCTGCCATCTGACAGCGAACACATTCTAGGAATCTTTTTCCTAGCAGATATTTTGACTTCATGGTGGTTATCATCATCCACTTTAGGTTGCCACACCCAGATCCTGCTGTGGCTTTCTGGAACACTTAATGGATATAATGACAGTTAGTTGCAGCTCTAGAATCTAATGAAGGTTATTAGGATGTTTTGTATTCACTTGTAATAACAGGAATTCAAATGCTTGTAAACAGAAGAACAGCAGTATGTCACACGTCTACGCACTCTGTATGTAAAATGTAGAATAACATTTGTTAAATGCAGTGACAATGAGCCCGAGAAAAATGTCCCTGAGGAAACAATGAAGTATGTTGTGTCCTAATGTACTGTAACAAATTCAAGCAAATATATGAAAGGGAAGCCTGGAACTAAAAATCATAAAATATCCCTGTACCAAAGTCTGACAAAAAAAGTAGTAAAAATGTATTACACAGCGAAAGTTCTTCAAAATGCAGTAAAATATACAGTTTATAATTATTATTATTATACATTTTTAACTTTTTTTGCAAAAAAAGATAACATCATCAGTAGACTAATTTGTTATTGTGGAAATATATCATAATTCCCCTCCTTATCCACATAATCAAAGAGAACTTGTTTTACATGGTTGGCTGGTTGGAAGTCAAAGAGTTAACTTTTTTGATATTTGAAAGAAGTCTTGGAAAACCATTCCTGGCCTTGGTCAGCTCAAGTTTTGAATTTTTTTGTAAATTACGGGGTGGAGACGGTATGGGTTACACAGAGTTTAGAGAACGTACTTGAAGTCTTTGGTGATGTTGTCATAGGTCTTGGGGTCCTTCAGGCGTTCCATAAGGGTATCTGAAGCCTTTTTTACCAGTAGGGGGCACTCTGCGTTCTCTGAGGCCAGCGAACGCCACACAACCTCCAAGTACTCTGGCAAAACATAAAGACAGAGGGAGGTGTGGGCACTTAAATGTGGGCAGCTATAAAAAGACCACAATAATACACATAACTCCTGGTTAAACATACAGGACTATTTTGAGGCACTGCAAAGGCACCAATTCACCTTCAAAGTAGCGCATGAACCCAGCTGTAGTCAAGTGCTTGAGAAAGTATTTATTTAAAAGTGAGGTTGAAAGTGAAACGATGAGTTTCAACCACAAGGAATTTCATAGTTTATGAAACTCTAAAAAGGCAGGCTCCAAGAGGAGAAACTCCATTACAAAATCTTGGAATATTTCCACCTGGAGTGAAAGCCAGGTCCTTACTGCTAGCTAAGTGTACTGCTGTTTCAAGTAATAAGAACTTTGTGGTGCCATGGACTTGGGAGGGAGGCGGAGGAGTCTGACATAAGCACACCACACCACTATTATTCTCTGTGCGTTTTGTATATGTATTTGTTTTGATGTTTTTCCTAGAGTCAAAGAGAATGTGTGTGATAGCGTCTTCAAGATAGCATGAGTGTGTGTGGGTGGAACAGTACAGGTCCATGTTCAAAGCTACCCTGACCTTGATTTTAGCCCGCAGCCTTCCGGAGGAAAACAATGGGCTCAGCCAAACACAACACAGACACAGAGAGAGGTAGAGAAGTGAAGCCTTCCTCGTCTTTGATCTGTCTGGGACTTTTACTTCCAAGACACTGAACAAAACTAGAAAACTGCGGTAAATTTCAATTTAACGCTTGATGTGTTCTACAGAGATGTTGATACAGGAGCATACCGTAGGGATTACAGGCAAAAACAATTTCAAAGAGGACATTTTCTTTGAAGTTGGGTTGTTTGGTGCATAACGTAAAACTGAATTTAAAAGTAAAAGGCACAAATAAATAATCTCACGTCATCCTTAAAGGTATAATTAATTTCCTTAGAGCAAATCATCCCTGCTTTTTCAATAGAGTTTGGAATAAAACTCAACTAAAAGATTATCCAGAAAGGAATGGCACGTTGCAAGAGTTTTAGGCAGGTGTGGAAAAAAATGTCGTAAAGTACAAAAATAGACACGTTAATAGATTATATTTATAAATTTTTAAAAATGCAAAGTCAGTGATCTAAATCCAATCAATATTTGGTGTGATCACCCTTTGCCTTCAAGACAGCGGCAATTCTTCTAGGTACACATTTGAAGGAACTCAGCGTTGCCCGTTTCTTTGTGCTTCTTCAAAAGAGCTTCGACACAGCACATCTGGAAACCCCTGTGTGGCTTGAAAAGTTCTACCTTTGCTGATGCAGTATAACTACCTTGTGACTGTGCTCACTCTTGCCATGGTGATGACTTTTGACAGTAAACTGTCTTCAGGAACTTCCCCTTGTTAGCTGAGTTTGGCTGTTCCTCACTCAGTTATATTCCTCCTGCAGCTTTTTCTTTATCAGTCAATGATTGTGTTTCAACCTATATTTTGAATTTATGAGCATTAGCACCTTTTTGGTATATTTGTTTAATCATACATCTGGCAATATGCGTACAAAATCCCTGACATTGTGTAAGTGTACCTTGCTGTTTTAAATGCAAAGGGTGGTCACACCAAATATTGATTTGATTTAGATTTTCCTTCTGTTCAATCACTTTGCATTTTGTTAATTGATGAACATAATCTATTAGCATGTCTATTTTTGAAAGCACTCTTACTTTACAGCAATAAAGTGTATGTGAGTGTGAAGTGTGCGTGTCTCTTCATACCTGGGAAGTTGACAGTAGCATAAACAGGAGCACTCGTGGCCACAGAGGCATGGACCAGGTGAGGGTATTTCAGCCTGAACCATGCAGCGAGAGAACCCGGGTACGACCCGCCAAACGCCACCCACTTCCTGTTGGTCAGCCCTCGGGTCTCCGACATCACCACACGGAAGTGTGCCAGGTCAGCCAACGCCTGACGACTACTGAGGAAACGCAGATTGTCTGTGCTGAGGTCACTAAATGGAGAGAAGAGAGGAGATGGAAGCCATTTACTGTGTATCCATCATTCAGTCTGAACAATACCACATGGGCCATGCGGGGCTGCCATCTACTGGCTCAACAGCTCCACCAGCATCAGCAGCTGTATACACTAATCACATGCAGCTGGTGGCCTGATGGATTTTTGTCCTTTTGTTGACGCAGTATTGTGAAACCAGAGTTGCTGAAAGCTCTCAAACTAGTGTGAACACATGTTGAGGGGGATGGTAATGACTGCCCTTTGGCACAGGTCATACTGTAAAGTGATACTTCCCTAATCTACAACTTCATTTTACAGTCGGTGACAAATCAAACTGCCAGGGTGAAAAAACAAAACAAACAAACAAAAAAAACAAAACACACGACGTTTTCTGATGACCAACTTTTCAGAAATGTACTGGATGAGCAGAATTCGAATAAACCAGATTCATTAAGATCCACTTTTACTGTACTTTCTTTTCTTGTAACAGATTTGATTGTATCTGCTTTTTGTAATGACTCAAAGGCTTCAAATATTGTACTGTCTAAAGAAGTATTTTGCAGTGTACTTGTGCCAGATATTAATGAGCTGGGCAGATGCAAAAAAAACTAGACAAACCGGCATATACCTCTTCAGTTTAAGGTTTGGTTGTTCTAATAATGTAACTCATATCCAGTAAATGCACACTGTGCCACTGGTGGCCATATTGGAAAGCAGTCTGCACCGCCCTTTCACAAACTGGCAGAAATACTTTCACTTTCAATTAATGGAGTATTTAAAGTATATTTAGGCTATGCAGGACCAGCTGTTTATACATGCTACGCACTGTATAAACATTAAGTCAGATGATCACTGATTGTTTCTGATATATTAACAGAATCCTCTTGTTGCGCTTTCTTCTGATGGACCTAATTTATCTTCACTAATATGCATTGGTTGCTACTGAATTCATTAAACAGAATGTGACGCAAAATAGATGCGTCCTATAGAATCAAAGGTTTTGTGTTTATTGGACAATTTTAGTAAGCTGCCAACCTGACAGGTTAGCCATTTTGGCAGTAAGAGGAGTCAAACTAATGTGATTCCTGTCTCTAAAATTAAAAATGATTCATTTGTTTGTACTGCCACAATTGACCTTCTCTGGTGTCCACACTAGTTCAGAATACATGAAGAAAACAGTCCAGACATTTTAGTTACACTTTTTTCCATTTACCAATATCTGCCTCCTCCTACACCTTTGCATTCTGGCAAATTTTTTGGTTTCGGTTTTGAATCATTTGCATGAATTGAACTGCAGTTCTCTTAGAAGAAGAGAAAGATCAGCATTTCGTGCCATCTGGCATTGTTGTAACCTGTCTGCAAAAAAAAATCCCCAAAAGACTAAAAGCTCTAGAGATTGAACAAACTGATCTGAACAGGCTGGGAGTGAACACCCCTTCACACAAGGACAAAAATTAAGTTAGCAAGATCAAACCTACACAGTCGGGTGACTCTTTCCATAGAAACGATGTTCCAGCATCAAGCAAAGTGCTCCTACTTTCTCAGCGTATGTGAGCCAGGTCCCGTACTGCATCCAGGCTGGACTGGCCGGGCCCTCTCCACCTATCATCAGAAACACCGGACCACCTGGCTTGTAGAAGGCTTCATTGACAAAGTACCTCTGAGGGAGAAAACAGAGACGAGTTATTCAGAGTGGGAAAACCCACAGACAGGGATATGTCAGGTTTGCACCAGTATATCTGTAGTGATTATAATAGAACTTTTTGACAGATGGAAAAGTGCACAGTTATACCCTTGTCTACCTGTACTAGCTGGGATCATATACTAACTTATCTGGGTATAATTTATAACTCAGGAGAAAGCAAGGACTAGCTTAATCTGATGACTTTTAAAATATATATTCAACCCTTGTAAGGATATGCAAACAACAAATCAAACGACTTAATACCTGCTTCCACTCTCTGCTGTCTGCACCATTGAAGTGATCAAGCTTCTGAGTGAACCACTGCTCTTCAGGCAGAGCTCTCCGGCTGATATCTCCCCTTGACTCAGCTTCCTGAACCCCTTATACTTTCCTTCCCCGACAACAAAGAGAGAAAACAATAAGGTTACTTTCCACAGAAGCAACCCACACGGTTGAAAAGCCATGTTGATATCAGAGGGAAGAGGGAAACAGACATGGGCGCGTGATTTATTTGCAGGTAGTCATATGACAAGTTCTTCTGCTGCTTTAAATGACACGCTAAACATGGGAAATATGATTTAATTCGTTCACATTTCCGTGTACAACTGTAGCACTTGCAAGACACACATTCTCACCATGTATGATTGTTAAAAAGAGAAAATGGTCGACAGCTTCTATTATTATTATTATGTATTTAATCGAATTGCTTAAAACTGATCGACACACATTTTGTTGAATGTGTGTATGTGACTCTGCTTTGTATATGGCGTCAAATGTATCACTCCAGACGTGGATGCGTAAACATACTACTCAATAGCACCTCAAAGTTGAAGTTTTCCTTCGGGCCTTAAAACTGTTTTGAACGGATAATTTCTATCTTTTCACCGCGAAGCCGTTGCTCATCGTTTTCCCGTGTTTTGTAGGACTTGAACTACCCCTAATGCCAAATCACCACCAGCAGGGGCGGTAAAGACAAACCACAACACACTTTCTATACTGAAGAAGAAGAGGTCCGCTCAGTTACCTTTGCTAGCCGACAGTTAATAGAGCTGCAACCATGGAGGAGGCAAAAAAGAAAGAGAATAAGCCATCCGAAAAGACCGATGAGAAGGACAAAGACAAAGAAAAGGGGCAGCAGTCCTCTGGGAAGGATAAGGATAAGAAAGAGGAGCAGGAATTGGTAAGATGGGGGTATTTTCCTCATTCAAATGTGTCCTACCTAAACATACATGAGCAGTGGATGTGTTATTTTGCCTTAGTCACTGCCGCAGTGACAACATGGTTGAGCAGGCCGGAGTCATTGCCACTCATAGATGGATGCCTGACAGACTCAATTACTTAAAATATTATTCTCATGTAAATCACACACTCTTATTTGTTACAATTTCGTGGCCCTGAAAAGTCGTAGAGAATGAACTCTCCCAGTTAGCTGCCTTTAGCCTAGCTTAACGCAGCCGGTAAGCTAACGTTAGCTTGCTAGTTGTCATAGCTGTTGGCTGTACTGTTAGCTTTTCTCGCCGAAGTGCTAGCATGCTCCGCTAGCCATGTTTAACATTAGGTAACGTACTGTATGACACAGCAGCTAACATGAAGTCAAATAAACATTTAGGACACTTATTTTAAACCAACCTAACGTGCACTGTTACAGCAGGTTTGGCAGTTTAGTTTGCTAGTAGTTATTCTAGTGTCACTGGGCAGATGTTCTGGTTAGTGGACTGCAAACATGGATATCTGTCGCTGTCTTATGTATGCTTTGTGTAATATTTCAACATTCATAGTTGGTTAACATGTTGTTGTTCTTACAATGAACAAAAACACACCCTAATAGGTTCAAAGATAGAAGAGTAAACTAGTACCAGATGTTGAAATTCAGTTAAAAGAAAGGGCTTTGGGTCATAACATTTTATTAAATAAACTATAGTTTAAAATAGCTGTAAATGCTCCAGCCAGGCATTCACCATTTAGGTTATATATGAATGGACAGCTACATTAGAAATCAACTAGGACTTCTGCCCTGCCAAAGTAGCTAGTAGACACAAAAAACACTTTACTGTCAAAGTTCAAGATCATTCAAGTGGTGGCTTGTGGTAATTTTTCATCCTAATTGTGTATGCTAAATGGTATACAATGCTTGGCATCGTGCAGCGACAAGGTCATTAGGTCAGTAAATTAATTTTTCATAATTATTTGTTCCTATGGCTTTACTGCAAGTATTCAAAATAATTGTCCAATGTACTATACTCAATAGCAACAGCAGTATGGTTGTTTTCAATGTAAGGTGTTAATACAAACAGCATTTGTGGACAAAGGCAGTAGTGGCAATAAGCCCTTGTTTAAAAATAAATAAATAAATAAAAATAACAGACAATTTTATTCTGTCCTTTCGCTCCTTCTCAGTCAGAGGAAGACAAGCAGTTACAAGAGGACCTGGAGATGATGGTGGAGAGATTGAGTGTAAGTATTAGATTTAGCTTAACAACTATTGTGTGTCAGGGTGTAAAAGCCTACAAGGCAGAAAACTCACTTTTTTTACACATTGGCAGGAGATGAACACAGCACTGTACCGTCCTGCATTGGAAGAGCTGCGCAGACTAATCCGCTCCTCAACCACCTCCATGACATCAGTGCCCAAGCCCCTCAAATTCTTGCGCCCGCACTATGGCAAGCTCAAAGAGATCTATGACGGCATGGCTCCTGGGGAGAACAAGGTAAGGACCCAGACCCGAAGGTCTACCCAGTGGTTCTCAACCTTTTTTGGACCAGCGGCCCCCTATCCATTATCCAGGTCCCTTACCGGCCCCCATCAAAAAAGATGTTTGCTTTGCCCTGAATATTGTAGATTTTTTTATTGTTATTAAAAACATGGAAAAGGTAACAAAAAAGCCATGTGAAAAGTAATTATATTTAACTAATAAGTGAATGTTCCTCCCAGAAACTGTGTCTGAAGCCAGATACTGTTTTCTTGGATGGGGCACTTAATAAGTGGGGGGTATGGGGATCCTCCCCCAGAAGATTTTGAGCATTAAACAGTTATTTTCCTGCATTCTGGTGAAAATTTCTCCTCCAATTTCTGCCTTTTCTACACCAATTTATGGTGGAAATGTGTAAAAATTCAGGTGGCAGGTGACAATTCAAAATATATAATCATATAAGAATATAATCTAGTTAGGCTCTCAGGCATTCTTATTGCTTTTAAATATTTTCCTCCTATAGATCAACTTATTTAAAATTAGCCCTGCTGAGTCAACACACATGATTAAGTCTTACCACCACTTTTGTGGGCAAGTAACCTATTTAAATGTGTTTGTGGCCCCTTTTCATCTCAGTAATAAATTAATCCGTTTTAATTCAGTTATTGACTGGACTTTATTAGCTCATCTGTTAATAACTTATCGTAACTCAGTCTTTTCCCACAGAATGACAGTGTAACTGTGGCGCGGATACAGCGTGCTAGCCTCGAAAACCCAGCTGTTTTCTAACATTAACTTGGCTCTCCTTATTAGCTAGGCTCTTTACATGCTTGCTAATAACTTTTAATAGCTGGGTCTTCGACATTGACAGCGTTGTGTTAGACAGATTTGTGCAGCTGTATTAACGAGGGAGAGAGAGCGAGGGACGGATGAGAGAGACGAGCGAGAGGATGTGCTACACGAATACGCACTGCCTACAGCTCAAATACGATTTTAAATAGGCCTAGTAAAAAAATAAAATAAAATCAAAAATCAATATGTGGCGGTCAGCACTGATATTGTGGCAGGCCGCCACAAATAAATGAATGTATGTGAAACTCTATAACTTATCTGCTCATGTTGAAAACTCTCTGCACATTCAGAATCTCTCCCACATATCTGAGTTCTCTAACATGTAAAGAAAAAAAGTCGTAATATTACGAGACTAACGTCATTAGCCTATTTAAAGAGAATTCATAATATTTTACTACATGCTCTGTACTGCATTATGTTACTGATTCGCTGGAAGCATCCCCTCGCCGTCTAACTGACAAACCTGAATGAGACGAGGAGGTGATCATGCTGGGGGAAAGCAAAACTAACCGACAACACCTGTGATCAGACAGAAATCTCACGAATAATTCCACACCTCTGATAAAGTGCCGCTTAAAGTCCCCAACAGAGCAAGACAGGGCTTCAGTTTTGAACGTTACATTTTTATAGCCTACTGAAACTACTGTATATGTCCGCTTTGGCACAAACTGTCTGCGACTCACAGCACGAGGTGGGTCCACGTCACTCGCTGATGTCGTAGCTAAGTTACTCTCAGGGTGAGTCCGACTGCGGAATATCCCTCTTGTAAATGTGTAACCACTGCGATAACAAGACGTTCACGTTGTATTCCTCAGAGAAATAAACACTTTTCCACCAAGCAAGAGAACGTAAATTTTCCAGAGTTTACGCAATAAACGCCATGTGGGTAAAAATTTAGAGATGATACTCTGACTTCGTGTTCCCGTGAAGGCAGCACAAAGCTGCACCACAAGTAGCTGATGGAGAAAAATACAGTCTCATCCAGTCGCAGTGGACTAAACAGGCAGGTTTTAATGTTGTATGTTTTTTGCAAGAAGTTTAAAGTTTAAACTCGTATTGTTAATGTTAAGTGTAAACTTGCCTTAGAATTTCCAACCAACAAACGCCCCCCCAAAAGCAGCTCAGTGGCCCCCGCTTCCAAAATATTGCTTCCAGCGCCCCCCATCGTCCTCGAAACGCCCCTGTTGAGAAACACTAGTCTAGACCCAGGCATGAGATGTATGGTGTAGAAGCTTCCTTACCAATAATCACCTGTTCTGTGTTTTCCTCAGAGTAAAACTGACAGCAGTATTAGTTTAAAACAGTGGGTCATCTTTATATCTTTTATAACTTTTCTCAGTCTGAGTGGTTCTGACCAGACCAGGCATCTAATCGAGACCTGTGTTTATTTGTCAAAATGTGTTCCCTCACCATGTCAGTAAACGGGGAAGGCGGCTATTTGGGACTCAGCTATTGATTGAAGTTTTACGGTACATTCATTAAAAATTACAACGAAGCCTCCCTCAAAAGGAAGAATATCGAGGCTCCATCCAGTGTGCATGCACCAAGACCAAAAGAAATGGACACTTCAGGTGCTTCTTAAAAGATACTTTCTTATCATTGTTAACACAGTGCATGTCTCTGAGGAAGGTGTCTGCTCCTTATGATTCAGGAATTCATTCTTATGTTTCACATTTGTATTTATTATAGTTTAAGTTCTCATCTTTGTTAATCAGGTATATATCCCATTTAGTCCAAAACTCTTCTCCCTTTTCTTTCTGTAGTAACCGAATATCATAGGTTTAATACTATATATGATGATACAATCTATCCATTTGTTCAGGGTATTTAAGAAGCCAGTATCTTGTAATTGCCTTCTTGCTTTTCTTAGATATGTTTCCTAAATAGAGAGAGGACAAGTGACCTCTAATATCAAATCCTAATAAACTGTTAGTGGTGGCTTAAACATCAGCCCAGATGCGTTGTAAGATGGGGCAATGGGGCTGTACCGAATAGTTTGAAGCTTCAGTCATAATGTCAACATTTGAATTCTAAATCAACATTAGAAAACTATGCAGCTTCTTAATTGTATAATTTTTTTCATGCTACACTATTATTAGTATTATTTATAGAATTAAAGATTCAAAGCTTCATTGGAAAACCTCCAATAGAAGCTTCTAATGCAAAAAAGGAGGGGGGTGATATTTGGGTACATTACCATTAAGTGCCCATTAATTGTTCAACCCTATCTTTTAATTTCTTGATAAATATATTAGTTGTTTGGACTGTACAACTACTACTTAAAAAAAACAAACACATAATTTCCCTGAGCACAAAGTGATGTCTTTTTAAATGCATTTTTGGACCAAGAGTCCAAAATGATATTGAAATGTAAGACTGTGAAAAGCTGCACATCCCTGCTTTTGAGAAGCTGGAACTATCAAATCTTTAGCGTTCTTTCTTGAAAATGTACCAAAATAATTTATCAAAATAGTTGCCTATGAATGTTCTGAAGAGCAAGAAATCAATTAATTGTCTTATCGTTGCAGCTGTAGCCTTGACTACAGACCCGTAGTTTAAACTGTAGATGGTGTTTGTATTTGCAGCGTTTCTGTGCTGACGTGGTGTCAGTGCTGGCCATGACCATGAGTGGTGAAAGAGAGTGTCTGAAGTACCGTCTGCTAGGCTCCCAGGAAGAGCTGGCCTCCTGGGGACATGAATATGTCAGGTAAGACACGACTCGACATCATCAGCCAATGCTCGTGTGGTTATTCGCGAAGCTGCGTTGTAAACAGAGGAATGCAGAGATTCTTTTATGGTATTTATATAATAACTATACAAGAAAGATTTGTACTGCTGATTTCTATCAAACAATTCAGTTCTGTTTTCAATTGTAATTAATCATGTCATGTAGGGGTGTAACGGTACATGTATTCGTACTGGACTGCTTCGCAGGACTTTCGGAACGGTGCACATGTGCACTGAAACATCATATATTTGGCTTGTTTTGTGTGTGGAACATACGTAAATTCCGAGTTTCCACACAGACACATTAACTAGTGGACCAAATATCCGCCTTACAGCACTGTAAGTGCTCCACACAAGCAGCCGCTTAAGCCCCGCCTCTCACTAACTGGTGACTTAAGCATCATGGCCAGACCTTGAAACCCCTTCCTTATTGTTAAGGTCTTCTGTTTGGGAACACATTGGTTTCCAGTGAAATACAACAACGAACAAGTCAATAAGACGAAAGCAGCGGGCCGACATTTGTCAGTAGTGATCAGGTATGTTTCTAGCAACACGTCAAACTTGCTAACTCACTACTAGTATCACACAAAGGAGAACGTCACTGTAACAAGGGAGAAAAACAAAAACGAGCACAGTGCAAACGCCTTTCGGCATTTAAACAGACTTTAAACTTCGGGAAAAGTTTTTTTTAAAGTTTTTTTTTTTTTTTTTTTTTGTCTGAGCAGGCCTTCAAGCTGGGATTGATAATGCTCATAGATGGAATAAATTAATAAGAAGAATGCTGCACTGTAATTATATATTTTACTATATTTTATTAGCTATATGTGGTATTGTTTTGGGAATATTTTATTTAGTGGAGAACTTGGTAGGATTTATATAGGCAGTATTTTATTTTATATAATTATCATGTGTAATTTAAAGTTTGTTTAAAAAATTACTAAAAGTAAAAAACTAAATTTGGATGTTTACAAAAGTTTGTTTACCTTATGACTTCAAAACTGAGGTACACACCGAACCGAGATTTTTGTGTACAGTTACACCCCTAATGTCATGACATATTGTTGACAATTGTTTGGTTTGGAAAAAGAGACTGAGTTTCCTGAGTACAATGTCACCATAAGACTCATTGTGTGTAGAGTACAGGCTAAAGGTCACTCTTCTGATTTGGAATTTATGACTTAACATGACTGACATTGGGGAGAAAGCTTTTATACATAAACTGGGCAGATGCTGGGATTTATCTTCTCATTGAAAACAAGACATTTTAATATCTTTGGACACCTATTACTGTATCTGCTGTTTGCCTCATTTCTTGGTGACAAATACGCCACCTTTCTATCTTTCGTCTTCCAGGCACCTGGCAGGTGAGGTGGCAAAAGAGTGGCAGGAGGTGGAGGAGAATGACAAGACACAGCAGGAAACGCTGTTGAAACTAGTGAAAGAGATTGTGCCCTACAACATGGCCCACAATGCAGAGCATGAGGCGTGCGACCTGCTGATGGAGATTGAGAGGCTGGACATGCTGGAGGACTACATCGACGAAAACGCCTACGGAAAAGTCTGCCTGTACCTCACAAGGTGTGTTCAGGTTTTACACATTGTTTGTAAAATGCAAACCTTATTTTTGAGCGGGTTGTCAAAAAGAGGAACTCTCTAAACTTTCTACCTCGCTCCTCCAGCTGTGTGAGTTACGTTCCCGAGCCAGAAAACTCAGCGCTGCTGAGGTGTGCCCTGAACATCTTCAGGAAGTTCAACCGTTATCCAGAGGCCCTGCGCCTGGCCCTGATGCTCAACGATGTGGAGCTTGTAGAAAACATCTTCACATCCTGCAAAGACATGTAAGGACTTCAAAAACACTAGAGCGTACAAGCTGGTCACGGTAATGATCAAAGCTATTAACCCATCAAGTCAGATGAGCACAGCATTAGTTAAAGGATAGGTTCACATTTTTTGTTTGTCTTACAACAATAGTCAGGTGTCCATACTGGCCAGGTCCTTTCCTAACATGCTTCCAATGTGCATGATGGAAGACAAAATTCACAGTACATTCCTGAAGCCGTATATGGCTTCAGCAAAGCTTGGAATGTGTTTTTTAGCACAGAACAAGGACTCGTATGAACAAGAGGAATGTGAAAAGTACATACTTAAAGTTTATTTATTTATTTTAAATCTGTGTGCCTGCTGTGTCATATTGTGAGACGTATGAAAGACAGACTCTCTCTGCCTTGCAGAGTTATCCAGAAGCAGATGGCCTTCATGCTGGGTCGCCATGGCATGTTCCTGGAGCTTAATGAGGACGTAGAGGACTACGAGGACTTGACAGAGATCATGTCAAATGTGCAGCTCAACAGCAACTTCTTGGCCCTGGCCAGAGAGGTAAAAGACAAACACCGGAAGGACATTGGGGACTGAAATTTAATACTTTTAACTGTAAAGCAAATTACTAATTCAAGAGTTGTGGTAAATGTGTGGACTTTGTAGGATTTGAATGTTGTTGGGTTTTTTTTTACCATGCCTAGAAAAATGTGTGCTTTTCTTTTATTAATTACACACTTGTCTCGTCATCCCCAGTTGGACATCATGGAACCCAAAGTCCCAGATGATATCTACAAAACACACCTGGAAAACAACAGTAAGTCCATCTGCATGTTTTTTGTTTTTACTGAAAATTATTTTTGTTTTATTAATCATTAACTGATTGGCATTTTGCATGACCTCCGTGCTGTACGCAACAGGGTTTGGAGGCAGTGGCTCCCAGGTGGACTCCGCTCGTATGAACTTGGCCTCTTCCTTCGTGAATGGCTTTGTCAACGCTGCCTTTGGACAGGATAAACTGCTCACAGACGACGGCAACAAATGGTTGTACAAGAACAAGGACCACGGTACAAAAAAAACTTGGATGTTGTAGTACTCTACAGGCCCTGTAGCCATTTTACTCAGTGCACTTTTCTTTAGTCTTATCTAATATATAGACATCCATTTATTTTATTTGGGATTTTTGTCTTTCAGTGCATTTTATTTGATCTTGCAGTGACTAAAGATGATATAAATGTCCTCAGGTATGTTGAGCGCTGCAGCCTCCCTGGGTATGATCCTGCTGTGGGACGTGGATGGCGGTCTGACCCAGATTGACAAATATCTCTATTCCTCTGAGGACTACATCAAGGTAAACATCGGGCTAAGAAGTATTGGAAACATTTCTATAATATACAGTAGGTCATAGTACTTTCAGATATGGTGGTAATATCACAGCCATATTAAGGCATATCATTAAAATATCACTACCTATTTTCCCCCATGTCTGCTTTTTCGTAATGAGATGTCACTACAACACATTAGCTTAAGTTTAGAGTAGATTGGACCAGGATAGCTTCCTTACGGAGTTTTAAATTGAACTTTTTTTAACAACTTATGGTCTGTTATCTACTATTATTACCCAGGAGGAAAAAGTGCCTTTCTTGTTTTTCTTACACCCACGTCATGTCTTCCTGTGCAGTCTGGTGCCCTCCTGGCCTGTGGCATCGTCAACTCGGGTGTGAGGAACGAATGCGATCCAGCCCTGGCGCTGCTCTCTGACTACGTCCTCCACAACAGCAACATCATGAGGATAGGAGCCATCTTTGGGTGAGGAGACCCATGTAGGCGGTTAAACATCAGACCATATGTGCAAGGACAATTTTCTAAATTATACAAGGAAACTTCATCCATCCGTGCAGTATATAGCTTTTTAGTTATTATTTTGTAAGGGTTTCTGTACTTGTCTGTACCTGTCTCTGGTCCTTGTACTGCTGTTAACATTTAGTGGTCAGTAAATCTTATGATGGCACATTATAGCTGCGTGTCTTGATCCTTGTCGTCTTGGTTTCAGTTTGGGCCTGGCCTACGCTGGCTCCAACAGAGAAGATGTCCTTTCTCTGCTTCTCCCTGTCATGGGAGACTCCAAATCTAGCATGGAGGTATGGATGATTGTTTTGTCTAAGAGGCTCCTCTTGCTTTACAAATGCTAAGTTTAGCAACATTCAAGCGTGTGTACTTAATCTCAAGGTGGTTGGAGTGACAGCGCTGGCATGCGGTATGATCGCAGTAGGATCTTGTAACGGTGATGTGACCTCCACCATCGTCCAGACCATCATGGAGAAGAATGAACAGGAGCTAAAAGACTCTTATGCCCGCTGGTTGCCTTTAGGCCTGGGACTTAACCATCTAGGTAAGCGTGGGCAGCCACAGGCCTCAAAATGATTACCGTTTGTGATGCTTCTTAAAGGTTCAGCTTTTTCTGAACCTTTATTTTGGTCAGGAGCTTTTCTTCCCTTCACCTATGATACAGCTGCCGTAACTACTCTGGTTGTGTTCTTCACTGTCCATAGGTAAAGGAGAGGCGATTGAGACGACCCTGGCAGCTCTACAGGTTGTACCTGAGCCTTTCCGCAGCTTTGCAAACACACTAGTGGATATCTGTGCATATGCAGGTCAGCCTCATAGTACTGTCTTCCAGCCATTTAATAGTTGTTTCAATGATCTCAATTCCTCAATCTCTGATTTTATTCACTTCTGTGTAGGCCAACCATTCACAGATCTGCCTGTAGTGCAGTGTCTGCTGATTTTGATCTTCAAATCTGCAAAATCTCACTGTAATAATTTGCCTCTCCCTCCATCTCAGGTTCTGGTAATGTGCTGAAGGTGCAGCAGCTTCTCCATATCTGCAGTGAGCACTACGAAGCCAAGGAGAAGGAAAAAGAAGAGGAAAAGGACAAGAAAGATAAGAAGGACAAAGATAAGAAAGAGACTGCTGCTGACATGGGCTCCCACCAGGTAAGGACTAACTTATTACCATGATTATGCTTAAACATCAATTATTTCTCTTTTTTTGGTAGTTCCTTTCCTTTATCAGCTTTATTATGGATGCTTGTGAAGTTTTCTATCTGGGGGGGAAAGGAGTTTAATTTTGTTTTTCTCTCAGGGTGTAGCTGTTCTTGGTATTGCCCTGATTGCCATGGGGGAGGAGATTGGTTCAGAAATGGCACTGCGAACATTTGGACATCTGGTCAGTAGCTCTTCTTACTGTCAGTTTCCTATTCTCATTTGACTGATTTACTGAACACGTAATTGCTCTACCTACCTCAGTTCTACCAATTTTGAATCACTGTTTTCCTTCCTCCGAGTCTGTTTTAAAGAGACCTTTGTGTTGTTGTTTGTTGGGTATGTTGACTTTAAAAGTGCTATCAGACCTTTACATTCTTTTGATCCATATTGTATCATCTCTATTTCCTCCTGCTCCATATTTTCTCTTCTCTCTTTACTGTTATGATCTGTCATTTGTCACTCTGTTCTTACTCATCCTGATGTCCTTAATAATTCTGACGAAGACCATAGCATAAAGTTCCTTAATGGCATGTGTCAAGATACATAGCTATTATAGTTATATTACACACAGTTTACTGTGTTCTGACATTTCAAGTAGGCAATTAAAATAATTAAGGCCAGATCTTTGTTCCTCTCCTGGCCTTTTAGTGATGCATTTACACATTTGCATTTATTTTCTCTGTATTTATATCATCAGCTGCGTTATGGTGAGCCCACCCTGAGGCGAGCGGTGCCTCTAGCCCTGGCTCTCATTTCCGTGTCCAACCCTCGTTTGAACATCTTGGACACCCTCAGCAAGTTTTCTCACGATGCTGACCCTGAGGTGTCCCACAACTCCATCTTTGCCATGGGCATGGTGGGCAGTGGTAAGTGGAATTATAGGCTTTAGATAGAATAATGTCAACTGTGTGTTAACAGCTGTGACGATGCTACACCCTGTAAGAGTGTTGTCAGAATTTTTGACTCTAGGACCCAGAAGCCTGTTTTTATCTATAAATAAATCATGTAAAGTAATTGTCATGTTACCAATAGTAGTATCATGAAATAATATTGACAAACTTAAAGTGATACAAAATGGAATTAATAAAATCTTGCTTAATACATGAAGCCTACACTATTTAATAATAAACCCTCATTAAAAACTTTCTTAAAAACAAACTGTGTTAAAAATGTTAATATTCATGCACCGATATCATACATTACCTGCTGAAGGTGGACAACTTTAAATTTCGGGAACGTTAGAATTGCCGTGAATATTTCCATTTCAAAATGGCTGCTTATTTTGTGTCGAGGCTTGGTGTGCTGAAGGTTTTTAAACTCAACAACTGAAACTGAACTGGAAAACTTTTGAATGACTAATGCACCAGTCATGATGAAAATGCACTCATTTGCAATTTGAAAAGCTGACCCACTGACATTTTTCACCAGACATGTCATTGAACACTTCAAGGTGTATGTTACATATTTGTCTCTCTGTGATGCACAATAACGCCTCCTCTGGGAGTGCCTCTGGTGTTAACTTTCTCAAGATGTTTAACAGGCTCTTCATTTTTTCCATTTTCTCAGGCACAAATAACGCACGTCTGGCTGCCATGCTGCGGCAGCTGGCCCAGTATCACGCCAAAGACCCCAACAATCTCTTCATGGTCCGACTGGCTCAGGTGGGTGGCAACACAAAAGGCACTCTGTACCAGACACACAAGTGAATTTTTGGGAATGTTTGTGTATGAGCTGCTATTGACTGGCTGCTGTTTGTGCCTCCACAGGGTCTGACTCACCTGGGCAAAGGCACACTGACACTCTGTCCCTACCATAGCGACAGGCAGCTGATGAGTCAGGTCGCCGTGGCTGGACTGCTCACCGTGCTTGTTTCCTTCCTCGACGTCAAGAACAGTCAGTACATTTTCCTCTTGCTGCTTTTTGCATCTTAATTTTGTCCATTTCTGTTTTTATAACTTGAAGGTTGTACTTAACTGTGTTAATATTTCCCCTGATGTTTAATCTGTGATTACAGTAATCCTGGGGAAATCGCACTACATTCTCTACGGCCTGGTAGCAGCCATGCAGCCACGTATGCTGGTCACCTTCGACGAGGAGCTACGACCACTGCCTGTCTCTGTCAGAGTTGGACAGGTGAAGCCTAGGAAAATTAGTATCTGTATAATTAGTCTGACAGGAATGTTTGTAGAAATTCTGCTATTTTCCAATTATTGTATATGGCAAGGTTACTCTGTTCATGAAAATATAAAAGAAACTGCTCTACTATACTCACAAAGGTTAAGGTATATTAAGAATATTCAGACATCTAAGTATTAGTGTAGACCACCTGACATATTCAGCCACAGTAAATATGTTGTTGAGAAATGATGGAGAATTGTGGTCTGAGGATGAAGGGAAAATGCTGTTTAACGAATATTTATATATGTTTTTTGTCTGATCTGTCTTCAGGCTGTAGATGTTGTGGGCCAGGCAGGTAAGCCGAAGGCCATCACAGGTTTCCAGACCCATACCACGCCAGTGTTGCTGGCTCATGGGGAGAGGGCTGAGCTGGCCACAGAAGAGTACCTTCCTGTCACCCCCATCCTGGAGGGCTTTGTTATCCTCCGCAAGAATCCCAGCTATGAAACCTAGACTGCGCCTATTCTCACTGACCTCTTGCTCTGTTTGTAAGGGTAGCCCTCCAAGGCTCTTGGCAGTTATATTTAGTTGTTTATTACATGGCTGAAAAGAGCATGGCAGGCCTATCCTTCTTCCCCGCTGTGTCTTCTCACTCCAACCCAGCTTCAGCAGCCATTAGAAATGTGGTTGGGGTCTGGTTAATTGGTCTGGGGGCACTCGGGGAGGGTAAAACTGGGACCTCATCCACTTTACATAGATGGTTTCCTCATTGCTCTTATTTTGATCCACCCAGGGCTAGTTCCAAAGTGGGAACTGTTCACCAACCTCCTGTATATGTCATCAGTAAATGGATAACAACTGCTCAATCCTCATCAGTGCATCAGATGTGTTTTTCCCCAACTACTTACATCCTCAGTCATGTTTTGTAATTAGAGCAGTTTAAAAGTATGTAATCTTCATCACGTTTTTCTTTTCTTTTTTTTTTTTTTCTTCTTTGGTTTTTGTTACAGTACTGTAAAAGTTTAAATCAAAAATAAAAAACTCCGATCCACATGGTGGAAATGTGTTGCCTGTATTTTTATTTAAGTGCAAACCTACAAGTGTATGTCAAATTAAGGAGGCTGCTTCTCCAGAGGGAGGAGCTGTTTAGCTAGGTGAAGGAATAGTGTCGGGTACTATACACACTTTTCTCTACATACATATATACACTTGTGTATAAATTTATAGAGGAAAGTAATGGCAGCAATTTGGAATTGCGGATTTCTACATAGAACAAAAGCAATAGCAGTGACATTAGCATAGGTGTGTGTTGGTCAGATTTTTTTCTACATACCTGTAATAAACTGATAAATTGTAACTAACTTTCAGTGGATATTAAATACTCAAACAGAACTGCAATAAACTATACACATTAAATAAGTACAATTTGTTTGTGTTTCTAAACATCTGTACAGCAGGTATGACACTTCCTCTGCATCCTTCTCTTAGGCCAGGTTTTGGATTGATGCCATCAATTAAACTGCATCCTTGGTTTCGAGTCACTGAGTTCAGTTCACTTTAAGGACATAAGGGTTTTGTATCAGAAGATTTGATTTATTATTGACAGAATTGCTTGGTGGTTGTTTTTTTTTTATGTCAGTTTAAAGGTTAGATATGCTGTAGTGGCTGTTTTAACCAAGTCATGCAATATAACATGCAGGCTTGTCCCATAAACAATGGCTAAAAGTATTTTGCTTTAGCTCAGATTTATCCCATGAAAATATTTAAAATTTTAATATTTAAACTCCATGCAGACCAGTTATTGAACCTATAATATAACGCATTATTTAACAATAGCCATTCTAATAAATGGCGGAACGATCTATATAAGGTGTCTAACGCTCATTTAAGTTTAAGTCAAATTACACATTTATATGCAAACCCTTTATCAGCATGGAAAATTATTTTTTGTTTTGAGAACAAAGAAACATACAAACATAGTAAAACGTCGCCAAGCGTGTTTATCACATGAAAACACAATTATGATAAACCGGACTAAAAAAAAAAGAAAAGAAAATACAGCGTTTACAGCCGTTGATGTGATTAATGGGAAAGTTTCACGTGATGGGATTTTGCCGGAATTACCTAGCTACCGGCTTCCGGGGAAATTTTCCGTCCGTCCGGCTCTGCGGACTCAAGGAGAGAAAGGTAACGACTACGGTCCTGAGTTAAATTCTTTAACAAAATGCTTATAATTTCAGATGAGTATAAGGACGCTTTTACATAGAGACTCGGGAAGGCCATTCACATGTACGTTTCGCCTTTTAGTCTGGAGATATACTTAGATGTGGTGACTTTTTGAGTGGTTGCTGTTGGTGCTCCTGCTGTGTTTTCAGGGATTAGCTAGCTAGCTGCTTGCTAGCATTCCATGCTAATGCGACGTGGGTGTTCTTTCTTCACTTTAGCTCCTCCGGCTAGCAAGCTAACAGTAGGAAACAGCCAAGGTGAGCCATAACTCGTGTGACGCTTACAAACATAGAAACGATATATTGTGAGTGTTGTGTATTAGATATGACACGCGGAAAATAGGCACAGCGGTGCTGTTCTTTTCGCCGGTTAACCTAATTCATGCTGCTAGCTACCCAAACGGTTGCTAGCTAGCTACACAGTATGCTATAGGCAGCAGTAGGTGAAATCACTGGTTGTGTCGAAGCCGTTCCCTGGGGCAAGCCTCGTAGCAGAAAGTGGTGGAGCTTGTGATCTCACACTAGCGAGCCTGGCTGTATATAAACAGATGTCTTCTGATCGTTGTGATTGTAAATAACTTGTATGCTGATAACTTCATACCTGAAACCATGTGATGGCGATGTAACGTTGGTGCCAGCAATCTGAAACCATTTATGTTTGGCGGTAAAGTAATGCAAAGGTTATCTGGTTGTGAACATTCTGCATGTTCATGCAGCAGGGTCTCTCCGTTCATGAGCCAAGCAAACGTTACTACTCTAGGTACCCAGACAACAATTAACATGTGACAGTAAGTTATGTGATGTCACATATTTAGTGGCAATTGAAACATATTTAAATGAATCATGAGACACTGACGATTTATGCTTCCCTATCGAAAAATGCTACCTTAATGCAAATTGCTAACGTTTAGCCCTAATCCTAACCAATAGACATGCAAAGAACTGCCAAGGAACACATCTCGATAGGTAGCATAAATCGACAGAACACCGGTGGAGGGTGAAGAGGGTTGGACACTGATTTGACAGGACAGTTGTTTTGAACCTTGAATCCGGTGACACCTTCATTTGAGGCCTTGCTGAGTTGGTTGACAGGTCGCTGTGCCTTCAAGTTAGGCACTGTGATGGAAGTAATACTGCATGGGGGATCTTTGTAAATATGGCATTTCCCATCATCTCCCACTGAACAGCATCCCCTGTAATGCATTCATACTAACGTAGGCTGTCGCAGTGGTGATGTTGCTGTTAAACTGGGCGAGATGCTGCGAAACCGAGGTGTCTGACTCATTGTGGCTAGTTACAGTAACGTTACTTTTTTTTTTGTCACGACACTGTAGACAGCACTGGCTAACTGTCTAGCAGTTAGTTACTGAATTTAAGAAGCATCTTGAGCTATTAAATACTAATGTGCGAGCTAATAGCCAGTAGCCACCTCCTCGGCTCGCTAGTTATCTAGGTTAGAAACGTTGCTCCCATTCATTGACACGACCGCAGCCACGGCTGTCGTCACTGCCGAGCCCTTAAAACCTAGTGTGCTTGGTGTGCTTGGTTATGATTTACAAGAAATAGATGGTTGTAGTAGCCGAAATCAGTTGAGGTGTGGCTGGAATGAAGCCGGCAGCGGGGATGTGCATCGCGCCAATAGCAGGACAAACCACGTGGTAAATCCAGATTGGGCCTAGGAAAGTTAGCAACAAGGCTAACAGCACAACACGTCTTCGCACCCACATTTGTAGATGTTTTGGCAAGACCGAGCGTGTGTATTCTAATGCCATGCACATTGCTGTCTGTGTCGTGTGTGTGTGTGTGTGTGTGTGAGAGAGAGAGAGAGTGTGTGTAGACGGGCAGACACGCCCCTGTGTCGTAGCAAACGTGTCCCACAGTTGAAGCCGACGAAACACCTGGATAGTTAGCATGGTATGATCGTCGCAGCTGTCTGACACTGACATTGTGTCAGATTGTTGGTTTAATGGGAAGCATCGCCGTTGTGTTCATTTTTAAGCCGTTTGTTGATCACTTCACCCAGCTTGCTGCGGGAGGCCTGAGGCTGATGTGGAGGACTGCAGACATGTGACCTCAGCTGAGAATGTGGGTCCAAAATGGATGCAGTTTTTTTTTATGCATGTCAGCGGGCACCATATAGCTAATCTAGTAAGATGTTCATTCCATCAGTCAACCAGTAAATCATTCAAACTTTATTTGTATAGCAACTTTTCATACAGGTCAGTGCAGTTCAAAGTGCTTCACAGATGACTGACAAGCCGATAATAACACAGATGTGTAGACCATAATAGAGTGAAACAAAATCTAGATAAAAATTAAAAAGAAAAGGTAAAATGATTGCAATAAAGTAGATTTAAAAGCTATGCTAAAATAGAGTTGGATAAAAGCTAGACTAAAACCTAGATAAAATAGATAAAGCTAATTAAAAAAAGCAAATAAAACATTAATTTTAAATAACTGATATAATAAGATTAGAATATCTGATTACATAAATGCAATAAAATAAGTGACTACAATACAGTAAATACTGTTTATAAACCACTCTTAATCTAAAAGCCAGACTGAAGAGGTAGGTTTTAAGTTTACGTTTAAAGATTTTAACACTTCCAGCTGCTTTCCGATCCTCAGGCAGACTGTTCCAGCCGCTGGTGGCATTAAAAGTTAAAACCTGCATCATTAAAGGTTTTAGTCTTACACTTAAGAATAACTAACAGGTGAGTGCCTGAGGATCTGAGGGGCCGTACCAGTTCATAAACTGCGAGCATGTGAGACATGCTGTATATGCTGGTGCAAGACCATAAAGCATTTTGGAGTTCTGAATCAGCTGTCGCTGATTTAAAACGTTTTTGGGTCGACCAGAAAGGAGAGAATTTCAGTAGTCCATTCTGCTCGATATAAAAGCGTGCATTAGTCTGAATCTGTCTGTGTTTGTAGCGGTGTTTCCATCTGTGTTTTCTAATGTGATACTTCAAAATGCGCACAAAAATACATTGACGTGACCCCACGTGACATTTAAAGTTTAGTTCTGAGTCAAAGAACACACCAAGGTTGGTTGGCTTGTGGCAAGTGCAAGGGAATTTAATATGGCATTAAGTTTCTCTCTTTAGAACCTGTGACTAAAATTTGTCTCTACGAACATCCACCTTTACGGCCCATCAGTCCAGGACAGTATTAAGCTTTAGCCAGAGTGAATGAATGAATAGCAGAAGTGCAATCATGGGAGAAATGCATGATGTGTTAGAGCTAGGCTGTCAGTTTGCCTGACATAAGGACACTACTGAGTTTCCTGTTGTGAAACTTTAAAGTGTAGAGCCTGGGCATGTGTGGGTTTTGGCTAAATATTAGTTAACCAGAGGAAGGTGGGGGGTGCTGGGCCGGACAGGCTGTGCTGGTGTGATGCTGTGTCACTCTGACTTAACTTTCACTGTTTGTACATCCTTCTCAGCTTAAAATGTCTGACTGAAGCTACATTTGCTGCTTGTCACTGACACTTAATGCTTGGAAATGTGATCATGGTAGTAACCAAGGTCAGCGGCAGAGCAATATTGTGAAGAATGCATTAGATCACATAACTCCTTTTCAACATATTCCTGCAAAAAATGAGGGCCGCTGGGGCCGGGCTGCCCCTCTTTGCAAGTTCTCTAGTGCTGCAGACTGCTCCCAGAATTTGTACTAATCACTCATTTTCTGCAGACTAACCTGTGTGGTGTTGACAGCAAGCGTCACTTTGACAGTAGTTGTTTAAGAAGCCGGCCACATCTCACTCCTTCAGGGTAAAGCATTCCCCCAAGCTAAAGGTTTGTGTGTTCCCCAGTGAGAGGAGTAATGCCTGTGAGGCAGTGTAGGTTGTTAGTCGGAGACCCTCTTTTAGCCCTGAGATTGTTTACTCAGCATTTCATCTCCCAGCCAGCCCCGCTCTGTCTGACAGTCTTTTTGTCTGTGGATGAACTGCTGCCTGACACCCCTCTGTTGTCGTTCCTAACCCTAACTTATATTGTTGCCATCTCCAAGCTCCAAGGCTCCAGTATACTGGGGATGAGCCTACCATCAAAGCCAGGGATTTAAGCAGGCTGTATGGAAACCCTTGCTCAGTTAAAATGCATTATCTTCTTTTGTTTGTGAGTTGATATAGTCATGGTAACAGTGGTGATTACAACCATTTCTGCAGCGAGATTTCCTCTTTAATAAAAACACCCTGATTCATCGTGACTCAGGCTTTTTACACTGCTCTGTGTGTGTGTGTGTGTGTGTGTGTGTATCAGGGAGATGGGCCCTGTGTGTGTCAGTGGCAGAGATAATGTAGGCTTCGGCTCTAAATACCAAATGTGTCAGTACTGCAAGGACTATATAACCTAAGGAAGATGATTACAAAGGGATCAGGAAATGCCCCAGTTTCTTCATTCATTGGTATTATAGAATTGTAATTGTGCAAGACTGCAAGCCTACAGTCTAATTCACAGTCTTTAGGTTCACATGAACTTTAGGTAACTGATGTGTAGTTTCCTCCTCATGTTGCGTTACATAATCAATCAGTTTTGCTCAGTGAGGTAAAAAAGAGAACAATGAAAGTGCACTTATATTAGATCTAGGGATGCACCGAAATGAAAATTCTTCACCGAGGCTGAAACCGAATTTAATGAAAATTTG
The DNA here is from genome assembly GCF_014851395.1 of Micropterus salmoides. Classification (NCBI taxonomy): domain Eukaryota; kingdom Metazoa; phylum Chordata; class Actinopteri; order Centrarchiformes; family Centrarchidae; genus Micropterus; species Micropterus salmoides. The sequence continues at coordinate 9,696,933 of NW_024042261.1, read as the reverse complement.
CTGAATACCAAACACCGAACAAGTACATTCACACTTTTTCCATTTATTTTGCTTCTTTTTTACCATTGCATAAATTAAATAGTGAAAATGTGCTTTTTATCCAGTGTTTCCCACATGATTTGGAGAGACTATGGTGGGTGGATCCGAGGTCCATTAAAGTAAATTACATGTGTCCATTTAATTGTAATGGACTGCAATACTTGTCTTTGTAAAGAGAGAAAATGACCTGCCTGTCAGCTCACTGGTCCGTTTCCGTGGATTTACCATAAAGGCCTGAATACGTGTGCACTCCATATTTAGGTGCGGCTAGCTTAATCGTCTTCTCACAAACGAAAGACAGAAACACTGAAAGCGGGTCAGACAGTTTGTTGCCTTTTTTAAGAAGTCAAGATGGAGTGGATGTGCTAGGAGACAATTCAGGATAACTTTCTCTGACACTTTAAAATGCTTCCACACTGCCGACATGTCACCGTAATTGTTCGGTAAAATTTTGACTTTTGACTTATTTTTGTTGCTGTTTTCGGCTGATTAACTTCGGTGGCCGAACATTCGGTGCATCCCTTACTAGATCTTTACTGATACAATACTAATAGAAACTTTGTGCTTCTGACCACATTTCCTGAGTTACAAAACACTGATATTCTGTATTTTTGGCGTGAAGCTCTCAACCTAGATGGACATGGAATAATTTGGGCTTTTAACAAGAAATGCTGTCCAAACTGGTGCAGGAAATAAATAATGCAGATCTGACAGTTTTGACATCAAGCAGTCAAATCTTAGTGTGTAACGGGACCTTATGACCTCACAAAGGTTGTTAGTTAGGTTGGAAGGTCACAGACTAGGGCTGAACGAATTTGGGAGAAAATCTAATAGCGATGTTTCTGCCAGATATTGCGATTGCGATTTGATTTGTGACTTTTTTTTAAAGTTTAGCTCAAGTTCAATATTTATTACCAGTCTATTTTTGATGGAAGCTGTGTTAGGCAGCACAGAACAGATGAACCAGGCAGGAAGTCAGACACAGAATGGCAGAGAGAATCCGGTCGAGTTTCAAAATAAAACATCCAAGGCAGACTCCCGATCGTATATCAACAATAAACACCGTTAAAACAGACAAAAAAGACACAATTTAACTATGTAGCCTACTTTAACAATGGTAGATGCACAAAATCAAGGACAACCGAACAAATCAACAAAATCTGAACAAGTCAGCAAAATCTGACATGCTAAACGCTCTGGGATATGTTGGCTACACAGAGTGTAACGGAACGGGTTCACAGAGATCTGTTATCCGTAGTTGAAGCACACAAAATGTAAAATTAAAAACACATCAACAACGTAGGGCAACAACGCTCCGCTGCTGAAACACTTCACTGTGAGTTGACTCCGGGTTAAAAATGCAGCACAGCCGCTGCCTCTGTCTGTTCGCCTGATGCCATTACCCCACGATTTCCTTCAGTTTCGTCGTTGTAAAAAGTACACGCCCTGTGCCCGCTGATTAGTGAGTAGGACCATAACAGGAGACACATGGCGCTTGTAATTGGTTAGAAAGTCTGTCACACAAGGATGACAACAGAAATTTTAACTGCATGACTGTTAAAACGGGTTAGATGCGCTATTTAATTTACATACATTTTAATCGCTGTCTTCACGATTAGCTAATCGCGTTCTTTCAAATCGCAGTTTCAATTTGAAAACGATTAATTGTTCAGCCCTTTCACAGACACAATTGTGCAGTTGTTTGTGGACATGGGTTGTAGGGCCGCAACTAATGATAATTTTTGTATTCAACTAATCTGTTAATTATATATTCGATTAGTCGACTATTCACGATTATTTTTGTCACCCCCTAACCTTAATTAAACCATTTAACTAATTAAATATTTTTCAAGTTGATTGCTAACACACAGCCTAACTAGCTAACGTTAGTAAGTGAATGAGGTTTACTATTCAAAATGAACACTAGTGTCAACACCAGGAGGAAACCAGAGATGAAGACAAGACACCGTCGGCTACTCCTATTATTCACTGATTTATACTAACTTTAAAACTTTAACAAAGATTTTTGCCATGGAACTATTATAAAATAAAAGCACATTAAAAGCAAGTACTATAACCACAACTGTACACTAACAAGAAGAAGAGAGAATAGAATAATAAAGTAGCAGCCCTCTTTCATACTACTTCTGTAGTTTATTTTTCCAAAGTGCTTGTAAGTTTTATAAGTGGGGAATGTTCTGTAGGCTACCTCATGAGCCAGATGTTTCTTGATTTACTTAAAAATGTTAAGCCATTACTCAGATTGTAACGATAGAATAACAGAGGTACAAACATTGAAACTATCTTACAGTAGTGGTCCTCTGTCGTTGCTGCTGTGCTGTTGCTGCTGCAGTGGTCTGAGTAACTGTGGGCGTGACTGGCCGGCCAGCACTGCTAACCTCGCAGGCACTTGTGGAGCTTCTCAACCCCTCTCAAATTCTACACAGTTGATTTCTCGCATCAAAACTTCTCAAAAGTGTGTTTAGTGATGAAATAGTGTACAAAACTTGTAAACCTCTTTTGCTTTCCGCTTCTCGCATGAACGCACCTTCTTCGTGAGTAGTCTTTTTGTCAGACAGTGGAAGCGATACTGCCCTCAGCACTTCCTATATTGCATTGTTGTTAGAAATGAACAACCAGAAATGTTCTTAATAAGAAAATTGCTATCTCTTCCTTAAACAGCATCTCTGTAACGATGCGTCAGTGAAATTTCACATCGAGAAATTTTTATAGTTGACGTTGTCGATTACGTCCACTAATCGTTGCAGCCCTAATGGGTTGTATTGTAAATGTGACTGGATTAAATGAGAGAACTTTGAATTATCCACTGGATGACGGTGATTGACGAATGTGATGGTAAAGATAATTCAAGTGGTTAGGAGAGAGAGAAAGACATTTTAATTTTCTTTATTTTCCGTATTTGTATTAACTTTGTATCTTTCAGTAGAGGAAACATACCTAACCTTTCCGTGTTGTCTCTATTTTTTTTTTTTTTTTACCTCTCAACAAAGTTAAACCTTACATTTCCTCCTCTTCCAAATAATTAGCTTTCAATTGTGATGTATGCTCTGCAGGTTCTTCTGCTGACAGTAAACAAAACTCAGTTCACTTTGGCTTCTGGTTGCTATAGTTAAATGCTTACTTTTACTTAACTATAAGCACAGTGTTACATTAGAAAGTTGTGGCAGGTGATATCAAGTGTTCTGCGGATATAAAACATGCAAAAAAATCTAATTATTTATAACATGCTGTGAAAATTAGTTTGCCAATAGACAATCCTGAAAGGAAGTTTTTGTTTAAAAAAAGGTGAGCCATACCTTTAACATTCAAAAATTAATTGTATGATGGTACTGTAGTAATTATAATTTTGTATAACCGTTGCTATGTAGCTTACCACTAGTTATTAATTCCAGTTGGACAAAACAGCAGTTTAATTTTGTGGGTTGTTTTCAGTCATTAAATCCATGTCCAAGAAAAAAAAGTATGGTAAGTCTCTAATTTGTTAATAATCATAACCATTCGTGCATAACAATGAGTTCAACATCTTGAGAGTTTGCTGTCAGACTTACTTAATGTCCCGCCCCGTCCTGACTGTGATTGGTTGCATCGACTTTATAAAGAAGATATTTCAACAAAAGTCAACTAAATAGCTAAATGGCCAGCAAGCCAAAATCAAAATTGTCTATTGTATCCCTATAGTCTTCAGTCTTACCACTTTAGCTGCAGAACCTCAACTAACAGTTGAACTGATGTGGGCCAGTAAAACTTGTTGTTTGTGTAATGGGCTCCTCAAGCGGCCCTCAGAGCGACCAGCCCACCGGGATTGTGGTCACAGTGCATCTCTGACCACCTCCTGAGGTGGTTTGGCCAATCGGCCCTCAATGCGTCTGGGGTGCACCTGTACTTTCTTTTGGCCAGGTGTAAATGGGACCTTATTGTTTGTAATACTCCGGTTGAAAACACCACTGAAACTTGCCCATAAGGTTAAGTTTCAGTGGTGTTTTCAGCATGCACAGAATGCTCATTATTTTCTGCCTTGATGGTCTTGACATCATCAAAACAAATTGCATGTTGTACCAGCCTTTACACTTCCTGTCTGTTTGGTATATATTTAGTTTGGTTACCTAGATGCTGTAGAGTATTTCAAATGCTCTGTTAGTCAGTCCACATAGTCATTGTTAACAAGGTTTCTCTTACTGTCTGTCTTTTAGGAAAAAACGTTTCTCAGTGTAACCACACTCAGGACCTGAAACGATTCTTAAATGTGAGTATCAATTCTGAGTTTAATGCTCCAGCTAAATCTAAATAATACACAACTCAAACTCTGCTAATTTAATTTTCAAAGACCTATTCAAGTAAATCTTTACCTGTTCTCTAAAAACAAAATGGACCACTTTCCACTCCATCCTTTCTGCTACACATGATGTTTGTTGCTCATCAGGCCTCACTGCTGTGGTACAAAATGTGACAACAACTTTCTCTCTCTTTCATCAGATTTGTACACAGGTCCACATCTGCCTCCCCATGCAGAACTCCATGAAATGAATAAAGCACCGCAGCCTATAACAGGACCCCCCTCCAACCCCCACCCTGCCCCCTCCCCTGGCCTTTCACAGGTAAGGTACACTGTTACCTAACATCCTGTATTGGATCTTTTAGGAGTCTTGCTGCATCCCACTTTGTTTCTAAAGAAAAGGGCTGTTGTAGCAGCGTTTATGTGCTCATAATGAAAAGCAGATCACACAACAATGTTCTCTCTCTGGTGTAGAAAGATTGCAGCAGCCGCCCGCAAGCCCTTCTTTGGCACAACTCTCAACCATGTAGCAGAAAGTCCTTTCCAACCTTGCCATCGCATTATGAGCTGACTGTGTAGCTTGCATCATCTGCATTGTTCTTATTAGGCCTGAAAAACGTGTGGTTGATACCCCATGGCCTTCTTTAAAACAAGAGTATGATCAAATTCAGAAAGTTTTCCGTCCTGCTTAAGATGCAGTGTATATTCCAAAGGAGACACTGTTAGGCCCTTTGCCTGCTCCCCATTAGCTTCAGTATGAAAAGATGCTGGTATTCAGAATCAGAGTTTTATTTCCATGTAGTATTTTACATGTATGTTTGCGTAAATACATAAACATGGCAAACAGATGCAAGTTTAATAAGATGCAGTAAAATAATTATACAACTAGTGTACAAGAAAAACATTTGCGTTACTCTGGATTTGTGTTGTGTAAACATAATACAGGGGGAGAGGATTTGTATTTATATACATGTATAAATGTCAAATAGACAAAAACATAAAAATTTAACAAATATTCCAAAAAAAGCTGAATAATATGACCACAAATATCACCCTCGGTACTTGAGCGCCTATGCACTTGCTGACCACTTGTCTACTGTTCATCCTCGCCTTCGCACTTTGTATTCCTCCTGCGTCCCAGTCTTCTGCTGTTTATATCACTTCCTGTCTCTTGCAGCCCTCATTCACCCCTGGGCAGCCCCCCTCTGTTGTGTTTGCCACCCCACCGCCTCCACAAATGAACCCAACACCACAGCCTCGACAGGTAGGCCTGCCCACTGCTCCCCCAGCCCACAGCACACGTACTTTGCGCAATTCCAGGAAGAAATACTTATTCCATCACATATCAGAGGCAGTGGTTCCTAAGATATTAAAACAGCTGTTCGGGTGCAGGAACTTATCCCTTCTCACACAATTTATTGAGTTATCTTCTGTGGAGCATTATGAATCGAATACTAGTTCTGTTTTATTTCCTAACCATCACTTTTGTCTTATGAGTGACAGACAAACCAATCAGGATAAAGAGTTGGAATGAGTGTCATGGTCTTTTATTCTTGTTGCAAATGTCCCTGTGTGCAAGTTTGGCATAATTGCTGCTCACTGTCGCTATCTGAAATCTTCCCAATGGAGAACCTAGAGTAGTCTCTGACTCCCTCATTTCTTTGAATGCCTGCATGTCTTTTTGCCTATTTCTCACCAGTTCTGCACCCTTTTAACTGTGAGTGTCAGCCTGTCCTAGTCTCACAGCTTCTGAACCTACGTGCGTACGTGATTTAAACTCTTTCTTCTTAATGCTCCTAACTGACTGGGGGAAATGCAAGTAGCTCAGTCTGCATTTGTTGTAACTGATAAATGGTCAACCAATAGATCACCATTCCCATATTTCTTAATTCAAGTTTAAATGTTTCGCACAGTCTTATTTGTAGTTATTTATCATTTCTAGTGAAGTCTACTGTATTGATTGAATGAATCTTCTTCTTCTTTTTTTTAATCATTTAAAATAACATTGTGATATTGTTAATAAATTGGTAAGAAAATGCCAAATGTTGGGTCAAACAAATCAAAACCAATCAAGAAAAGGTAGTCTGTACTGAAAGCGGGCATGGCTGTTGGTTTCGGGAAGCCAAGACTCCTCCTGTATGTCGGGAAAATTGCTTTCCACTGTTTTCAGACTGTCTGAAAGACAGTTTTCTATTAGCCTTTAAGTGCAGTTGCAAAGGTGCAGAACTGGAAAGAGCCTGTCAGTGGAGAGTAAAGCATGGATATAGTGCTTTGTCTTTAACCCCTGCCCTGTCTGACTCTCCTCCTCTAGTTTGCCCCAGGGCCCAGGCCTATACACCAACAGGTACTAACACCACAACTGACTAACATGAGGGTGGGGGTCGGTGGGTTTCATACCCTCTAACACATATTAGAAGCAGTGGAGAAAATTGAGATGCCTCACTGTGTTTTGTGACTAAAGGACTAATAACATAATTGTGGCCATCCTCACTGAGAGCCACACTAATGTTAGACCATGAAATTATGTGAAACTAAAAGAATAAAGTTAGTTTCCCAAACTTCAGACATGTAGCAGCGCCACTAAATAAAGAAATTAAAGTAATCTCTTCATCATTAATTCATGAAATGATACCAAAAATGCTATAAACATAGATAATTGTACAACAATTTCCCAATGCGGTGCATCAGAGCGGTCATTGCTACTGCTAATTTCTAAGGCCCGTCCCTAAATGTAGAATATAAATTTAGCTTGATGGCTGAGAATATTAATTACTGTTAATAAATATTTAACATATGTCATACTATTTCAAAAGAGGTATTTTAATATAATATTTCATCAACTGTACATGTATGCTTTAGTGAATTATAGCTGTAGCTAAATATAAATATGAGAGTAAGAGTTTCCAGTGCAAAGGTTGACCTGAAAAACAGGTGTTTCACCAGCTTCATAGAAATGTTATGAGAAAGTGATACTTTTGATACAAAAAACAACAGCAATGAAAACCAGGCTGTCTCTTTGTTGAAAAAAGTAAATGTCTAGGTGATTAATGCCAATCTCCCAGTTATAGTTCTTGAGTATTAGTCTGCATCTTATTTATATAGACCTGGTTGATTTGGATTGACTGTTCTGCCTATTCTCTGCATGCTGCTTGTTAATTCACTGCTTGGCTCAGAACGAATAGTTTCTGGGCACTTTGCTCTAACTGATTGTGGTGCTCTCTTTTTCTCAATCCTTCCCTTCCCACCCTCTTCTTGCTTTCCATTTGATGTGTCTCTGTGTTTGCGCTGCTGAAGGGAAGCTTCAGGTCACTACAGGTAACTCAATTTCCTCTTTCTTCCAGATTTTCCTTCGGTGTGTTTTTATTTTTTTTACTTACCCTCTTGAGGAGTGCATACGTGTGTGTCTAATATTTGGCAGTGTTGTGCTTTGTTGGCTGGATGTCATTTTGTTGGCTACGGCGGATAGCTCCCAGGCCAGCAGCAGAATGTAAATGAGGAGGCTCTGAATGAACAGCATTAGCTGCTTTATCTCTTCTGGCTGGCAGGGCCAATATGTTTCCAGTTGGAGTCTAGCCATACATTCATGGACAAACTATGAGCCTAGCTTTTTAGGGTGGACAAGCTAGCTCCACTTGGTCCAAGAGACAAGGGGGAAGGTTTTTATGTCAGAGGTTTCAGAAAGGCAAATAATAATTCCTTTATTTGTTTCTCTCTATTTTATCCCCATTTCCATCCCATTCCTCTTCCCATATTTTCCTGTGGCAACTCTTTTGTCATCTACATTTGTTCTCTGTCCTCTCATCACTTTTCGTCCTTTATTTATTTATATCTATATTTATTTCTCACCCTCAACATTTCTACCTCATCTTCCATCTTGGTTTGCTTCCCTACCTCTTCTCTAGCCCTATTACACCAACAGGGCCAGCCTGCCTCCCAGCACTGGGCCACGGGGTGTCCCTCCCAGCAGCGGTCCTCGACCTGTGACACCCACCCACGTCTACCAGCCGGGCCCTGGCTCCCAAATGATGATGATCCCAGGGCAGCAGTTGCCCTTCCCCAGCTCACCACAGGGGCCTGCTTACTTCATACCGGGACAGGTAGGGGGCACAGACTGGGGGGTGTTAAAGTGGGGATGCTGCCAAATATTTTTTTTTTTATTGGAGCCAGCTGGTATATGGACAGCTAACATAACACCCCCACCAAATACTTTCTGGTATCATCTGTCGTACTAAGCTTTTGTTGTATTTTTCTTGTTTGAATATATTCTATAAACATTGTATCCACACCATGTTGATGAGTACCGTCAAATGTCCTAAAGCTGTGTATTGTCGAGAGAAGGAAAGGTATTTTATTGTGCAGGCCCGTGTTTGCGCTCCTGATTTATGTTGCTCTAATGACTGTGTCTCATAATACAGTTTCTCTCCTCCCTACCCTTGCTCCTCCCTTCCTGTCTTCCATGCTCCCTCTTCTTTGCTTCCATAGTACCGGTCAGCAACCTACGTGGCCACACCCCAGCAGTACCCAGTCCCAGCAGGCACCCCAGGCTTCTACCCAGGCACCAGCCCCGCTGAATATGGTACTTATGGTAAGAGGCTCTACCTGGGGCCTCACCTGAGCCACTCGCACACAGATAGACACTTAGCTGGGTTTTTCGCTTAACACTTCTTAATGTAACACAGGGACAAAGTCCAATAGAGTTCACTCAGCATGGCAAGCAACAGAAGCAGCCAAATATATATAGAGATCGTATTCATTTTAATTTTCCGTTTGTAAACTAAAACGGAGTAGTGTGGATGGGGCTTTAACCTCAAGTCAACCCCAGATGACGCTTGTTGTTGCTTAGGACACTTAGTAGTTAACATGAAATGAAAGCAGGAAAGAAACTCACCGCTCAGAACCTGCATCCAATCTTGCATGCACGCACACACAAAGCTGTTGTGCTTCAAAGAAGATTAAGTGTGTACAGTGACTTCCTCAGAACCAAAGAGCATGTGTGTAGGTTGTCAGTCGTGCAAAGAGAGTCAGCAATCACACAGGGAGAAATTAGCGGAGATGACTTTCTTCCTATCCAGCATAAAGCATATAAAACCAATGAACTGCAGCTACAAGACATGCTGTGTTGTCACTGAAGGGCGGGGCTGCATTCTGGAAAAATGTTCTAGTTATGCTGTCATAGTCAAAGCAGCTTGAGTGAAAAGATAAAAGCATGTTAGCATAAATAACATTTGCATTGACTATTACAGAATAATGCGATGTAACAGTATAGAGTATGTTGCTATTATAAACTATCTCGGTTTATACACATTTTATGAACATTTCTTTTGTTTATTCCTTCCAAACATTCTCTCTTGTCACATTACTTCACATATCCTGCTAACTACAGTTGCACTACAGATGTTTGCTGTTGATCCCACGTGTTGCCACACCCTCTAGAGGTGGCCGAGTGTTGGTACATCACAAGAAGTGATGATGCCCTGAAAAAAACAAACTCGCTGACCCCCCCCACTAGCAGGCATCTGAACTATGTGTTGTCTTTGTTTAAACTGTAGCTCATCAGCAATAGAATGCACTGGCCTGAATACAGGACTGTAAAAACACAATTCCTCCTGTTAGGCTTTCCATGGCATGCTCTTTGCACATGTGCACCGTATGATGTGAGTGGAACTTGAACAATACCTTTGCCCACTCTGCACCTGCGTATGCATGTTTTAAAAAAAATGTGGTGAATGTTTAGTAAATTTAATTTATTGTTTTCAGAGTCAGTTGGTTTATACCACTGTCTGTCTGATGTTTTCAGACAGCTGATTATCATAGGGCAGTTGGTCTGTTTGAAATGCAGCAGCAACAATATGTTGATTTCTAAACAGAAGTGTAACTGGCTTGCATCTAACTTTCTTTGTCGCTGAAGAAAAGATACTGTAGAAGTTCAGTGTATTAGGTAGGGCTGGACTGAATGTCATTATTTTTTTTTTAGCTTCGATAGTAATTAAGAGCGAATAATCGAAGCTGTGTGTGTGTGTGTGTGTGAGAGAGAGAGAGAGTGCCCCGTTTATTTATTCTCATTGCGTAGGCTAACTAAGTGATTATTACAAAAATGTTTTAAACTTTTGTTATGGCAAGGCTAGCAGACCCAAGTAGGAGTTACATAAAAGAGGAATATTTATTGCAGGGTTAAAGGGATCGGATATTGAGACGTGGTAGAGTGAAAATGGATGCGTGCTGAACCAGGTTGGTGGTTGCTGTCCAGCGCAGGGGAAACCGTAGCTGAGAGTCCAGAGTGAGAGAGTCTGATCCGTGCATGTCCAGAGCAGAATCTGGAAATAGTTTATCCGGGTGGGGGTCCAGGGAGAGCAGATGGGATAAGCGCCATTTCCAGTAGCGGGACTAAACAACACATTATGCAAAATTCACTTAACTTTTATAGCAACTAAATGCTCTTCTACTACAATCAGCCACATTTAAATATAATTATTTAAATGTGTTCATTATGTTGTTTGTTTGTTAGAGCCTGCAGTTTGCTGATTAGATTAAAATATAGGAAATTTTACTGTTTTGATCTGTAATGAAATTATGCAATTGTAAAATTAATAAACACCGTAACTGCCACACTGCAGTTGTCACCACTCAGTTTAAAGTGCTCCCAAACAAATGAGGGCTTCGTTTTGTTTTCCCTTTGATGTCAACTGGAGCGTTACGGTCACTGCTGTGTGTGGAGGTCAAGCGCGCGGAAAAAAAACCCTCAATATTCGAATCTCAAAATTGAAAATCAAATGTGTACCCAACGATCGAATATTCGGGTCCAGCCCTAGTATTAATTAGCTTAATAAAGTTAAGCAAAATGCGTTTATAAAGCTTCTTAAATATGCTATTTTCTTGAAGGGAATTGTGTTATGTGTTTCTAGCAGTCACAAACTAACAGTGCATTTTGTTGTAAGATGTCAACCATAAACTTGTGTTTATGTGTGGATCACCGGTGCATTTTGTAGCAGCTTGAGCTTGTCTGGCTAGATTGATTTAATCAGATACTTGAGCCGGAGTTGACCCCACAGGCTACCTAAAATGGAAAAACTTTTTATCAGCCCTGTTTGGACAAGTTCTGTTTGTCAATGTAGGTCAGGTCAAATAGTTGTTAATTTTGCTTATTGCACTTTCTTGTGGTTGTACAAGAAATGTGACCTGATTAAAATGAGCTTGACCCGACAGGCTTTTCCATGATAGATATGTCCTCTGTTTCCACATGCTGACACATTTTCGTTGAGCTTTATTACTTTTGTAATATTGATCTTTTGTTGCGTTTATAAGGCTGATGATTGGACAAGCCTCATCTTTTGAGAAAATATGAGCATGGGGATTCGTTTGAGGATGCAATGACTTGGTATACAAGAGAAGACCTTCCAGTGTCATTGGGGAGGATTCCGGTTTTTTCCAACTGCTTTAGGGTTCTCTACTTTTTTGAAAAAAAATAAAAAAAACTTTCCCGCTTTTTCGTCTGACGGCATGCAGTATGTCTATTATTCTTATTGGTGTGACTCTCTCTCTGCTAATTTACTGTTCACTTCACAATAGCAGGCTACTGGTGGGAACAGAGAGCTGTGCTGCTATTTATGCCAGATAGTTAAATGACCTCACAGGCCATAACGTCCCATGTGTTTGTGTTGGAGGGTGCGTGTCACATTAGTCATTCTGCTTGTCACATGGAGTGTCCTGCCATGAGATTGACACATGAACCTAAATAACTAGTCATGTGACACTGAGATATGGCTCTAAGTCTCTGGTCACTTATAGGCTTCACCGCTATATTGGCTTTGAAAGTGCAGAGGTTTAGAGGGCAGGTGTACAGGTTTCCACCGTGTCACAGAGGCAGTAAAGGAATACACAGATATACTGAATATCTGGGAATGGCTTTCAGGACCTACAATGCCAAACATAAAATTCTGGTTACTACATAGTAACAAGCCCAGAATATTATTCAAACACCCCCCTTGAATCCTAAGTGGTGCAGTCTCTCTGACCACTCAGTCCTTTTCCAGCAGGCAGGTAAACACATACACTGTGCTGACTGAGTATGGTGACTATTTTTAAGAGTCCCACCCCCCATGCTGAGTGATTTGCTTAACTCATCTCACATACATGTACATACACACAGCCCCCACCCCCTTTGTAATAGGTTGTCATCTTTGCCAGCATGGATCAGATCACTTGGCCAGGGTGGAGAGAGAGAGGGGAGTTTTCCGGCAAATCAGAGCCACTCTGAATGACACGACTGAATAGCTTCACTTGCCTGTCGGTACACTGACGGGGGAAAGGGAGGGAGGCAGGCAGGGAGGGAGGGAGGGAATGAAGGAGAGAGGAAGGCAAGAAGGCAGGGAGGCAGTGAGAGAGATGGAAAAAAGTAAAAGGAAGGGAAGAATCAGGAAGGTCAGAGGGAGGAGCAAAACTGAGACACGCTGGAAGAGGGAGGGCTGAACATTAAAAGAAGTCATTCTGAGAGGGCACCTGTAGAGAGGACAGGAAGGAGTTAGAGAGGGGGTTTGAACAGAAACCCTCTCTCCTTTTTCTGTCTATTTGCAGCTTTGCATTCAACATGGGGAATCGTGGGTCTCAAGAGAAGGAGGACTCTGAGGGTAGGTGTCGTCTAGACAGCGTGTGTCTTTGCAGCCCCCTCGCATTGCTGTCTCAATCTCCTGCGCTGTGAGTCATATCTCAGGCCTCTTATTAACATCATCGGGACTCTGTCCAAGAAAAGTCTCATTCTGGCTTTCTGGTTTTGAGCATGCTCCTATTCTCCCTCTCTCTGTCCTCCTCTCTCTGCCTGTCTTCCCTCCCGTTCCCTCCTCCGCTCTCACTTCCCCCAGCCGGTGTGGAGTTTTGACTATATTTAGGCTGTGCTGCTCCTGGTCAACAATGCACACTCAGTAATGTGAGTTAGACTGAAATGCATGCCGAGAGGGAGAGAGGCAGAGCAGGAGCTAGCTACCACCAGGCTGAAGAGAGGCCTCTTCAATCTGAGGACTTTTTACCCTAGTCCTTTGAAAGTGGACTACAACTGTTTCTGAATTGTAGCTGAGGCCAGTTACAAGGCCAGGTAATATCACTGAATGGCTGGATGTCTTGTTGGCATTATTCACTAGGTTGGCTAAGTGAGGGTCTTCGATTGGTCAGGTTGGCAGTCGTTTTGTTGACAAATTTGTGAACATGATAAATATCCATGGCTGTAAGAAATAAGGGACACCATTTCAGGGCAGGGCAGAGGGAATGATTCTTGTGTCATGGTCTGTAGGCCTACCTGTGGGGCCTGCCAGGTGCCATATCTTCTGTCATGGGTGAAAGGGGGTGGGGGGGTTGAGTGTGAGAGAGAGCGTGTTTGTTTGTGTTACTCGGGATAACTAGTTTTAGTTTTGGTGAAGCAGGTAACCCAAAGACCCTAAGAGAGGGACCTCAGAACAACAGCTTCCTGCTAACCAAGTTCTATAAAGGTTTATTTCTCACCCTGGACAAACACTAAAATAACTAGTAGGGTGCAGGTCTCTGCAAAGTGTAAGTTTTCTTACATAGATGTATGTTTTTAATAAAGTGTTTTGTATAATATGGTCTCAGTTTTCTCTAATATGTATAGAATACTTAATGGGTTTGTAACAAAGCATCCTGGGTACGCCTTACTGTATAAACCTAATAAGGAAAGCATAAACGGGATGGTAAGTCCAAACTTCAGAATTTAAACATTATTATATAATTAGAATATTTTGCTGTAACACACACCACACAATATAAAACCCCTCTCCCCTCCCACACATAGAGTTGAGTCTCACTCAGTTGTCCCTCCCAGCTCCCTCACAGTCAAAATGGCGGCGAAGATAACAAAAACAGGGATTTATTCATCTCATATCTTGCCTAACTTTAGCTGATGGTGATAAATTACGCTGGGGATTCATCTGCAGACGATCTGGCTCTAGATTAGACCAAACCTTTCTGTGGATGTCAGTTTTTGAGTCAAGACAAAGGCCAAAATGTGCCTGCAACAGACTAGGTAAAGCCTAGTTCACGCTACACGATTTTAAGCCGGATTTGCCAGTCGGTGACCTCGGCGACCGTCGGGCTGTGATATGGGGTAAATCGGCGATCGATCAGCGGTTGCCAGTCATTATGTGTGAACTACTCAACGATGCATAAAAACAGCTCCCCGACACATCGCAGACACCAGACAAATAACTGGAGGAATCGGCTGACTTGTCATCCACATCCAGCCAATGAGAGCAGGCAGCTACTTTTTCACTGCAAAACTTTTTTTTTTTTTCCTCACCTCCAGCTCTCTCTGTAGCTCAGACGATCCCTGCTACCTTCGCGTGCCAACCCATTCTTTCACCCAGATTCTAGACGAAAAATTCAACTTGTATCTGATTACACTTTGCTTGCTTCATAACGTCATTCCTTAAGATGAACCGGTCCATTTTTGACACAGTTGTTTTCACAAGCTCTCCCTGGCACGCTGATTGTAGTGTTTACAGGACACAACAGCCCAAACTTAAACATTTTTGTAATCTAGGAATTGAAGTTTATTTGAGGTGTTTACACAGATGGTGAATTGTTCTTAAGACGTCATCAGTTGGCAGTGAGAAGACTTTAAGTGCAATTACCTCACTGTAATGTGACTTTGCTGTGGACATAAAACTGCAGCTGTTGCAAATCATCAAGAAATCAAACCTTCACATTTTGGATGCCGCTTTTCTCACTGCCTCAAAGTAGCCTAGCAGGACTTTAGCAAAAGCTGAGTTTAATGCCATTATGTAAACACTATGTGCTGTGAAGCGAATGTGTGTGTGTGTATGTCCTTTGCTTCTGCGTGTGACTGGCTGATGTGCTTGTGTCAAGTTATGGCTATAGGATTAAGTCGGCATGTGTTGGTTTACATTCTTCTCTCTGTCTGATCCACAGCAGGGGCCTACTACCCCGCCCAGCCTCAGTTCACCCCATCGGTGCAGACGGCACCGGTCATTATGAACCCTGCCCCTCAACAGCAGCAACCACCACCTCAGCCTCCCCAACACATCCCCACCAAACGGGAACGTAAACAGGTACAGTCAGTATTTTACTACAGAAAACATCTTCCACTTTAAAATGGCGTATTGGGAATGGATTTCTGGTTCACGGTTCCTAATATTAACTTCCATAAGTTACCAAATAGTACAAATTTTCTGAATGCTGTATCTTGACATTCGAGTCACTGTTCATTGTAAAAGTCGTTCATTTATCAACCCTTGTAGTAATAAGAACAAGTAGTGCTTTTTCCCCTCCACAGTAATCCAGAGACTTGATGAGTAGGGCTGGGCGATATAGCCAAAAATGTTATCACGATAAAAACATTTCACCATTCGATATCGATAATTATCACAATATATGTCAAATCATTATTTCTTTCAAGTCTCAAGGCTGATTATTGATCCTGAGTGAAAATTGAAGAAACCAGATGGTTAATTATGTGGTTAAACTTATCTTTATGGTCAGAATGTGACAAACACTTAATGCCAAACAGTGGATCACTTCAAGAATCTGAGGTAGAACATTCAAAACTGTTATCTTTTTCAACAAATATGATTAGTTAATCTTTTTTCAGGCCTCTTTTTTTCAACAAAATATTTTAATAGAAAATGTAGGTGCCAATTTGTGATTCAAATGAATTAAACCAAATATTTATTGACGACATATTGAACATTTATTATATCGTTATTGAGGGAAATTATATTGCAATAATTATCATAATATATTTTATTGGCCAGCCCTAGTTTTGAGATAATCCAGCTAGTCGGTGGTGTTGCAATCTCTCCGAAGATGATTCTAGATTATTCTTGAGTCTGGGCGTAGAGTTCAGCTTACTGATTGAAACAGATAGTGGTGGACTTGGCCTTAACTTCATGTGCTGTAACACTAAGCTGCTGCACCACATATTCCCCAGTTCTACAGTATGCGTAGTGTTTCCTTTGCTCTCTAAGATGGCCCTCGCTGGTATGTGGTAACTCTCTGTGAACTGAGCCCCCGTTTGTGCCTCTCATGTAATCATCATTTTTGCATTTGAAACTTTTATGATGCTGGTAACATTTGAGAAATTCATTTTCAGGTTCCACAGAGACTATTCTCTCCAGCTAGAATGAAAAATATAAACTAAAAATAAAGTTGTGGGGGTTTTTGACCTGTTTCACAAGATGCACAAGATGTTTTTCAGTTAACAGAAGTGACATATCTCCTGGGCCGTCTTGAATGACATTTATCACAGTCTTCTGTCGGAGAGGCTTGGAAAAATCATACGGCCTTACCAGCTTGCAGGGTTTTCCCAAGTTTTGTATTTACCTTTGAGAAAAACAGAGGTGTATACTTTAAATCATCTACGCAAAAGTAAAAATTAAAATTGATAACATGAGAGGTGCAAATTTAAGCTATCTGAACACATTACCTAGTGGCTGTATTTTGCATATTTATTTCTTAATTTCTCTGTTCATCAACTTTGTCTGTGTGTCTTTAACTAGTTTTGACTAGCTTGGAGCTGTTGTCACAGTTCGTGTGCGTTTTGACTTCATGGAGGCTGGAACGTAACTTTTCTCTGAAATATGCCAACATCATTTGTAGTTTCTTTATAGACTCCTTCAGATATTAAGGTATAATATAGTGTGAATCCCTCCATCTCCATATAATCAGGAAAATGCTGTTAGAGTACGTGCTCTTATGCCGCTAGACTTGCATGATGTCTGGTCCCTCTCGCTGGGGAACTTGGCTGCTTATCAGCGACTGTGGTCGCCTCGGGTGTACTTTGGCCCATTCCTATGGGCCCCGACCATTGCTATAATACTGGCCTCAAGGCCCTGTGCACACTCACTGTCTCTGTCACACACACACACCCACATAAAATTAAACACTCTCATAGTAAAGTTGACAGACTGGGAGTGACTGGGAGTGACTGGGAGTGAATGCAGCATACTATGCTGTGAGTTAAAGGTGTTAGTGCTGCAGCCATAAAACTTGTTTTTTGGAAGCGATGCACTTTGAGAGAGCAGGTAGAGATAGGTTGGTGTCTTGTAAAGGACACACCGACATGGCACAAGGCTGTAGTGTGGGCAGTCGGGACAGTAAGTGTAGAACCGCAAGGCTATTTTGCTTCCCAAAGGTACACATCTTACGCACACAAAATAAGTATTCAGTATTTTCTAGCCTATGGTAGTCATGCTTTTAGTTGCCACCATTTTACCCAATTTTTGCCCATTTAGTACTGCAGACGTTGAAGCTTTGCAAACAGTCTTTTTTTTTTTCCTACTTTCCTACTCTCTTGCTTCCCTCTCACTGTCAGAGAAAATCCAAAGGGGGAGGGGGGTGTAGGACATGTCAGCACATAGCTCAGCTCCACGTGTCCACTAGGTCGCCTCCCCCTTCTGAGCGGAAGAGCTAACCAACCAGCCTTCCTGTGCTGCTGTGCCCCCACCCACCCCTGCTGGTTTTCCTCTGCTCTCAGAAGGAGTGAGCCTGAAAAAAAAATCTGAGGAGCAACTTGAGCATGCAGGATGACAGAGCACACAGTGAGAATGAGGAAAAGGGGGAGTTTCTTCTGCTAGCTGCAGCTCATTTGATAACGTTAAGTTTCTTTTCCCCTGGAAACCCTCCCATTTCCCCCTGTCCTGCCCCTCCCTCGCTCCCTGTCCCCTTTAACTGTCTGTTAGTCTCTGTGGGCGGGTTGTGCATTCCAATACCATAGCTTTACAAGGCCAGTCGCTTTATCCTTTTTTCTCCTCCCTGTTCTGTTCAGCGTATGAGAGAGAGGGAGAGAGTGAGTCAAGTTGCTAACTAGCTTACTGACAGGCACAGCCCTGCTCTGTCCTGTTCTGCTGGCCAGTACCTCATTTCACAGCCTGGATGTGTGTGAGTTAAGCTGAGGTAAAACTACACTTGCTACGTCCACCCACCATCCTGCTCTGTGGGGTTTAAACTCCAGACCAAAGCCCGCTGTAACGGCTACTCCAGCCCCAGGATGAAAGAGGCCTGCTAAGGTTTGGAATGCTCCTGGAGAGGAGCTGCTGACAGACTGAACCAGTGAAAGGTCAGAAGCGACAAGCAAATATTGTTGTTCTTTAAGTCAGGCATTTTCACAACAATTTAAACCAGCAGTGAATTTTATTTGACAGTTTGGAAAGTTGGTGAACTTGATTCTTGCTCCGTCAGCACAGCTTTAGTGGTGACTAAGAGGCTGAAGCGCACTCAGTTGGGCAGCAAAGGAATTGCATAGCGGTTAGTGTTTGGATTTGGTGTGTGGTGCCTCAGTATTCACAATATGAAAAAGCTTTCACTGAATCAGAGGCAGCTAGCTAGCAGCCAGCTAGACCCAGAAAGGGCTGACGAGTGTAGGCGTTGCATCATGGGAAAGCAACTCTTCGCTTACACGTTACTGTCCTCACCCTAAAACATTTTAACCCTTTGCCTTTCTCTTTACTTTTCCTCATTTGTAGTTGAAAAGCAACCAGTTCTCAAGTGCTGTCTATCACATACAGATTTTCCTTTTCTGCCTTTCATCATTTCTGGTCTCACCACGACATCTCTTCCCTCTCCTCCATAGATCAGAATAAGAGACCCAAACCAAGGAGGTCGAGACATTACAGAGGAGATTATGTCAGGGGGCCGCAGTGGCTCTACCCCAACCCCACCACAGGTGAGCTACAATTCCATGATCGGGACTCAACACAGCAGAAATGGCATACTGTTACTGTTTCCATTTTACTTTTAGACACCTATTTATTTGTGTCATATTTTAAAAGACTTTCAGGGACTGACAAAAGATCAGATATCAAATCAGTGCAAATGGGGTGAGCGTCAGTTTAGAGCGTTAATTTAGGTTGGTGTAGTTCACCAAGATGCTTTCAGTGCATGTCAGCACTGTTGTTGCATTGTTTATTTGGATCCCATTTAGTTGTTACCATAGATTGTAAATACAGTTATATTATAGTTTATATAAATTCTGTGTATAAGGTTTATGGTTGTTATCCAACAGCTACTCATTTCTGCGGTCTATATTATATCGATTTATATATGTTTATTGTGTAAATGTCAGCACTGAAAATACATTTAAAACAAGCATTTACTTGCCTGTGCCGCCCACATGTTCCTACTTTATGGGGAATGCTGCCGATTGCCAGCCGTCAAACATGTGTTACACTACAACTTGTCAAAATCAGACTGATCTATGATTTGCTTTTAGAGTTCTGACATGTGACTCAGATAGCCAACTAGGGACTGATGTGAAACAATTGGTTTTCTCTTACTCAAGTGGGAAAAAAATTGTCCTAACTACTAAGGTCATACTTTACCTTCTGTGTGTGTGTGTGTGTGTGTGTGTGTGTCTCCCAACAGACAGCCATATCTGGCTCAGAAAGTACTGCAGTGGCCCAGGCCAACGGTGAGAGTGTCACAGCTGCTTTTACCCCAGCAGTGGTTAGACCAGGTGAGCTCCACATGCACAGAGCCCTGAACACAGTCACACACAGATATAAATACAATCTCCCCATTATCATTTTGATATTGTTCATATTTACATTAGCTATTAATATTTGCCTGGTATTATTTCATGCTGTTTTATTTTTCCTTTTTTTTAATTGGTTTATAGGTACCGAACCAAAGCATGTGTAACGCTGCTAATATATTTAATGCAGTTATTATTTGTTTAAAGATCTTATTTTTGCAGTGTGCTGCAGAAGTACTTCAAGATGAATACAGAATAGAAATGTTCCTATTTGCATTTTCAGTCAACAGTCATTAGCTTTCATTTTACCTTTTAATAGGTCTTAAATTCAACTTGTGCAGTAGCATTATTTCAAAGCATTATTTCTTTCTTTGTGAAAATGACACGCATTCAGCTAAAGGTTTCTCTTCTAATCAACATACTTTTAAGAGCAAGTTTTACTGAGGTATGGAGCTGTGAGCTAAGCGAAAGATTAGGTTTGATCATGTTATGTATGATCTTGTGTTTTATGAATAGGCTTACTTCCTACTGTAATTTGCTAACGGGGGAATAAACCTTACTAGTTAAACAAGCCATTTCCCAAACTTACATGTTGCAATAGTTAAATTGTGTGGATAAAAGGGCATAAGAAATTACAGCTCGCAGAGATAAATACCGTTAAGGAGTGATGTCAGACACAGCAGCCTCTGGATAATAAGGGGACTCGTGAGTTCAAACTGGACAATATCAAGTATATTGTGGCCTTATATTCTACCACATAGGTGGATGGTGGAAGTTAACACAATTTCTGGTTGATGAATGTGTCTTTATCTTTTGACTGTGCAATTATTTTGCAGCGTTTTTCATCTGTAGGAGCGACTACACCAGGTAGTCCAGCGATCACCATGAAGGCAGCGTGTTTAGAGAGAACAATGTGCCATCTAAAGAGTTGGTTGGTTTGATAATTCTATTCAAAGGCAGGTGCACTTCAGAAGAAGCTCTACTCTCATAAGGTTAACGCATAATGAAACTGGCTGGCATTTTGTTTCTCCTACATCAGCCTGTGTTAAAGCTACAGTACCCTTCGATGTTTTGTGACTGTGATCCCGGATCTATAAATACTGTTGTTGTTGTGGTGGTCCCCACACCGAGGGCAGGAATTGTGGATTATGAAAACATAATTGTGATGATGAACGGAACAGAGAAGTAATTATGATACATTTCAGAAGTCTAACAAAATGTTTTCCTGACCCTCCAGATGAAAGAGGGAAACCTACCCCTCCTCCTCTGTCAAAGACCCCTGAACTTGTTATAAGTGACCCCATCCCCACTGAGGCTACATCCCCAGACACGAACACTAAGCCCCCTTCACCCCCTCTACTATCAGAAGCAGAGGACCCCTCTCTCGACACTATTTCCACACTTGCTCCCAGCGCTGCTGTTGCAGATGTGATGGATGCTCCTCCACCTCCCAGGGAACGCACCCCAACCCCCCAATCAGCTCCTGAGGTTCCTGCCTACCCTGCACCCCTCCCTGACCCTGTCCCCACCTCCGCTGCACAAGACAAAACAGACAAGAAAGACACAGAGGAAAAGGAGGAGGTCATGGTAGAGGAGGAGGCTAAAGCTGAAGAGGAAGCTGCTTCTCTTGACACACCCTTTGCACCTTCTTCCACCATTAACGGTGTCGCAAAGGTGGAGCCAGAAAGGCTTTCCGTCATGTTGCCACCCAGTCCCCTCGAGGCCCCCTTGGAGTCTCCCATTGCACAGCCTGAGGAACTCTGCCTCCCCAATGGTCTGCCGCTGCCAGCCCCTCAAGACCCCGAGGTGCCCGCTGTCAGTACAGCAGAGCGAGACGACAGCCCCATCGCTGAGCCTGACGACAGCCCCATCGCCGAACCTGTCACCAGCCAGCAGCCTGTCATACAGACCTCCACAGCCATCACTCGGGCAGCACCTACACCCGTTGACCAAGCCACACCTGCACCTGTCGACCAGCCTGCACCTGCACCGCAGTCCAGGAGATTCCTGCTGATCCAATCGTCCAGGCAGCTCCCGCCCCGCCTGAGGTCAAAGAAACTTTCCTCCAGTCGCCCTGGACGTCAAAGAAGATTCCCCAGTGCCACAGTCCGCTGCCAAGGAAGAGAAGCCATCTCCTGCAGAGGCGGTTTCCAAAGCTGACAGCACCCCAGAAACTGTGCCCACTCCTCCCCCTCCCACAGCAGAGGAGAGGGAGGACACTCCTCCTCCCCAGACGGTCATCCCTACCCTTGTAGAAACTACTATGCATGGTCAGTGAATTACAACATTCAAAAATATTTGATAGTTTAGAATTATAATCTCCATCATTAGAAATGTCAAGTATGTTGTGAGGCTGATTTGTCTTCCTTCCTGTAGCTGCTGTGTCTGTGCCAAAGAAAAAGAGGAAGATGAAAGATCTGAACAAAAAGGAGGCAGTGGGAGACCTCCTGGATGCCTTTAAAGAGGTGTGTGTGCAGTAATGCATTTATTCATTCATTTCCACGCTTTTCCAACCTGTTTTTTTTGAGCCTGCAGTTACTTCAAACCTGTTGACGCTGGCGAAAAGATTTAATCTTTAACTCAAGTGTATAATAAATTTGAACTGTCTTATTGCTGTCTCAACTGCCCTAACCCCTCTCCCATCTTTAAACTAGGAGAAGGTAGTTGCTCCACCAGAGCCCGAGCCAGCCCCTGCCCCAGTACTAGAGACCCAGCCCCCTGCTGCTTCCCCTCCTGCCGCAGAAGAGGCAGACCTGACCTGGGAGGACAAGGAGGACAAGCTGGACGCTGAGAACATTCAGCCAGATCCTCCTGAGCCGACCACCACTGACAAGAAGTACCAGTACAAAGAGGGTGGGTCGCTGAACCTTGATACCTTTCAGTGGCTTATACTGTCAGTTCAGTGTGTGAGCGATGATGTTTTAACACTTGCATTCTGGAGCGGAGTCACTTGACTATGTTTTTGCCTGCTTTGTTGAAATTTAGGGAGTGGCATTTTACCTGATTGATAGTGTCATAGTGTTCAGCGAAAAAAGGATATTATGTGGGAGCGACGCAAAACAAGTCTCACCAAGCTGTGATTTTTAAAGTGTAGGTCATGACGCTTTGCCTTGTTGCAGCTTTTTTTCTGTTGTATGTAAATGTGACAAAAAAACTGTAGCAAGTCAAACATCTGCTTTAAAAGTCAAAACATACAAATAATTTCAGCAGCTTTATTTAAGATTGTCCCTCATTAAACACTACCTTTTAAAATGTATCCACAGACCACATTTACTGTACCTATTCATCCTTTTATTAATTCATTCATTTACTAGCCTATCTGCCACCTTGTGGACATTATGGGGCAAAACCATATCTACAGATATAATGACACTGCATCCCAGTTTCATTATGAGTAGATGCTGAGGGAAATTAAATGTCTTCAATAAAAGAACATTCTGGTTTCTCTTTCAGAACAATGGAAGCCAATCAACCCAGAGGAGAAGAAGCAATATGACAGAGAGTTTCTTCTGGGTTTCCAGTTCATCTCAGCCAGCATGAACAAGCCTGAGGGTCTACCAGCCATCAGTGATGTTGTCCTAGACAAGGCTAATAAGACCCCTCTGCGTCAGCTGGACCCCAGTCGTCTACCAGGAATGAACTGCGGCCCTGACTTCACACCCTCCTTCGCCAACCTTGGCAGGCCTGGCATGGGAGGAGGAACCAGAGGACCAGTAAGTTTACATTTTCTCGATGATGGTGATCCAAGAGCTCTGCATTTGGAGGTTCATAGCCCATGAATGAAATACCGTCTTTGTCCCTTCCTCCCGTCTCTCCTCCCAGCCTCCAGGTATGGGTATCGGAGTTGGCGGTCCACGCCGCTCTCAGCAGATCCAGAGGAAAGAGCCGAGGAAAATCATCACCAGCATGTCGCTTGGTGAGGACATTCAGCTGAACAAGGCAGAGAAGGCTTGGAAACCTTCAGCGAAGAAAGCCGTTCGCAGCCGCCCAGGAGATGAGCCTGAGGAGAACGACTCAGAGCTGATGAAGACACAGGAGCTGTTTAAACGGGTTCGCAGCATCCTCAACAAACTGACCCCCCAAAAGTTTCAACAGCTAATGAAACAAGTGACGGATCTGACTATTGACACCGAGGAGAGATTGAAAGGAGTCATAGATCTTACCTTTGAAAAGGCCATCTCCGAGCCAGACTTTTCTGTGGCCTACGCCAACATGTGCCGCTGCCTTATGGGGGTAAGTGGTGCTACGCACAATATAGAAATGTGTTACTCTAGGACTGTTGTGGATTAAGTGTTCACTTGTGCGTTTCTGCAGAGAGCTCAGAGGTGTGACTGCTTTGATAAAGTGTGTTAAATGATCACTTAGTACATTTCATGTCTCATACAAAAGGCATTAAAACAATACATTCACACAAGCCAAGTATTTTTTATTTACATAATACATAATTAATCTCGTTAAAGTAAAGCCTGAAATGCTTCCATTAAAGAGGCCATATTATGCTTTTTGGCTTTTTCCCTCTCCTTTATTTAGTTATTGGCCTTTTTTGGTGCATGTAACAGGTTTGCAAAGGGAAAAAGCTCCAAGTCCAGTCCAAAGGGAGTTTCCATCTCCCACAGAAACTCTGCTCTAAACTGCCTGAAAACAGCTCGTTTGTAGTCCAGCCGTTTCCCTTTCATCCTTGTGACGACACCGCAAAATGCACGTCATAATGCTCGCCAAGCAGCTAGTCCGACCGACACGCCCTGGAAAACACTGGTGGAAGAACACTGAGCAGCAGCACACAGTGACAAGACGCCCGCCTGCTGTCTCTCCTCTCCCTTCCAAACACTAGCTAGGATGAAAGATACTTTTGTTACGAATTAATAACTCTCCACTCTGAAACTCTTGCTCCAGTCTATTTTTATAAGCTTGTTGACCTGCTTCTCATGGCCCGCCCTGCTCTGCTTCTGATCTAGTAGTCGCATTTGCAACTCCCAACAAAGATCTTGTAGAGATAAGATGTCTCACTCCATAGGTAAAACGCCTTCAACACACACACAGGGTGAAAAGAGGAGCTGCAGCAATGTGCAGTATGACAAAAAATCATGGTGTTTTTTGAAAATGAAACCATGTAAACCTGTTCTGGTACAACCTCCTAATTAAGATTTTGAACCTGAAAGTGAGCATAATATGACCTCTTTAATGCAGAATATAAATCCCATATTAGGGTCGTTTGTCCAAATGTGTTTTCAAGTGCAGATAATTTATTTAATTACATATTCACTTAAACACTCACATACTCACACTCTGCTGTCAAGCTTTTGAAAGTGGTCAGAATGATTTTCTTTGACTGAGGGGGGTCGTCATCTGTGTTATTCATATTGACCAAAAATCATTTAAATGGGGAACGATTTGGAAATGAAGTTTCTAGTACTTACTTAGTCAAACAGGCTAAATGCAAGAATTTGAAGTGTTGCAGTGATGTGGTAACTGTGGCAGTCCTAGTTTACAAATGTCTCTACCAGGCTCTGGCCACTAACCTAAGGGATGGAATTGAGGAACAGTGGAGCGACTTGGACTACATAACCCTACAGTCTGTCTTTTCCTGCTCTTTTTTGATCGACTTTTTCTTCTACTCTTTTCAGCTTAAAGTCGAAACACCAGATAAGTCGGTAGGCCATGTGAATTTCCGCAAGCTGCTGCTAAATCGATGCCAGAAGGAGTTTGAAAAAGATAAAGATGACGACGTGATCTTTGAGAAGAAGCAGAAAGAGCTGGATGCTTCCTCAGTGGTATAGTACTTCGACATAAAATATGGGGTGGGGGGGGGGTCTTCATTTACACACAAAAGAAGTCATGTTGATATTATGCAAAGTTTTTTTTTTCACACAGCTAACCATCACTCCTCAACAATTTCCTCTTTTTTTTTTTTACTCTGGCAGGAGGAGGAGAAACAGCGGCTCACTGAGGAGCTACAAGACTCTAAAGACAAGGCCAGGAGACGCTCACTGGGCAACATTAAGTTCATTGGTGAGCTGTTCAAGCTTAAAATGCTCACAGAGGTCATCATGCATGACTGCATTGTAAAGCTGCTCAAAAACCATGACGAGGAGTCCCTGGAGTGCCTGTGTAGACTTTTGTCCACCATCGGCAAGGACCTAGACTTTGAGAAGGCCAAGGTACACCACGAGCATACACAGTTAGATAGTGTGATGAAGAGGAGTGCACACATACATATGCACGCTGATTAAAAAGTTCTAATGTTGCAACTGCAGCGTATGAGATAACCTCACCAAACTGTTGTGGTCATCCTCAGCCTCGTATGGACCAGTACTTCAATCAGATGGAGAAAATAATAAAGGAGAGGAAGACCACCTCCAGGATCCGCTTCATGTTGCAGGATGTGCTGGACCTTCGACGGGTAAAGAATAAACACAGCACACACACCTAAACAGTACACACACATGCTACTTTGCTTGAAATAACTGACAGTGGAACACAGCTTCCACTGCCAAGCCTTGTAAAAATATCTCTGGTCACACATCCAGTGTGTTGTTAAACCTGACCTTCATTGGCATCTGCGCCTGAGGCCAAAAGTGAACGTTTGTTGAGTTTCCTGGGAAGTGATGGAAAGTACAGCATTTTAAGCGGGGGATAAGTGGTGTCACAGACCTCCTCCTCTGGTAAGAGACTGCTTCTCGACCCGGGTGTAGATGGCTTCCTTGACACGTCTTTCAAACCATCCATCTTCTCTGTCTAAAATGTGCACCTGGTGGTCCTCAAATGAGTGTCCTCTGTCCTTCAGATGTAGGTAAACTTCCCTTCTGTGCTGAGTCATGCGTTTGTGTAGTGGTTGTTTAGTTTCCCCAATGTACAGGTCTGTGCATTCCTCACTGCACTGGACCACATACACTAGATTGCTTTTCTTGTGTTTCACCAGTATCTGTCTTAGTGTGTTCTTGGGCTTGAAAAATATAGAGATGTGGTGTTTGTTGAAAATCCTCTGTGATACTCCAGACGCGTATGGAATCACAATGTTGTTGCGTTTGAACTTCTTTTCCTCCTCCCCCGTAGTGTCTTTTTTTGCTGGATCTTGTGGCCGTTTTCACAAAAGTCCATTTAGGGTATCCACAGGCTGTAAGTGCCCCCTTCAGGTGGTTATTTTACTTTGCTTGTGCTTGGGCACTTGGTGGTATGTTGTCCGAAAAATTCTCATGACCCCTAGCTTATGCTCCAGTGGGTGGTGGGAATCAAAAAGTAAGTATTGGTCTGTGTGTGTAAATGTGCTATAGAAATAAAATTGACATTGATGTTACTGTCCACGGAGTTGCTGTTTTGCGGTGCTGTTCCTCTGAAGGAGTTGAGGGCTTTTCTCTCCACTTCGTCAATGCAAATGTTGACCACAATAGGGGATACTGGTGAACACAAACTTGTCTTCCAGTAGCACATAATTTTAGTTCTTTGTTTTTAACCAGTTCAAGAAAAATATTATCTAGTATTGTTCACTTGTATGCGTCTCATGGTCATTTCTAGTACATTTGTTTTTGTGATATTATTATAGAGCCAGTTTATTCTAGTGTTGTTGGAGCTTATTTCTCTGGAGGAATGCTGCAGTCCTGTAGTTAAACCCAGTCCCGCCCCCACAGTGTTACAAAACCTGCTATCTTCAGTGTTTACAAGCCAGATCAGCTACTCTTAGTCAGCATATTGGCCTAATTTCACTGTGAAACAAACTATTTATTTCCTGTCTAGGCAAAGGCTAAAAAGAAGTGTTACAAACCACTAGGTTGTTGATCTCTTGATCCCTTTCAATTCTAGTCTCTCCAAACACTACTGTCATAATATGTATCCAGTGTCTGCATTAATACTCCTAGATGCCTTTGTATTACCAAAATGAGAAATACTTTTGTACTCACAATTTCCCCCGCACCCCATCTTAGAACAACTGGGTTCCCCGGCGAGGCGACCAGGGCCCCAAGACCATCGACCAGATCCACAAAGAGGCTGAGCTGGAGGAACACCGGGAACACATGAAGGTGCAGCAAGCCCTTGTCTCCAAGAAGGAGTCGGGTAGCGGCCCTGGTGGCAGAATGGGTGGAGGAGGACCCGGGGGTCGTGGGGGCCTTCACAGCCAAGGCCGTGGTGCTCCCCAGGATGAGGGCTGGAACACAGTGCCCATCTCTACCAAGAACCGACCCATTGACACCTCTCGCCTTAGCAAAATTACTAAGGTAGGAGAGAACGGCGACTATGAAGCTATGAAGTTTCATGGTGTGCCTGTTTTCACTTACTCACACCATTTCTGTCTCACTCACAGACACTCGACACATTTTCATCTCTTTACCTGAAATAGGACACATGAGAGATATCTTTTTAAAATTCCATCAGTGTTGTATCTTGTTTGTAGTGTTTTTAACAAGTGTCTCTTCTTTCAGACTCCAATTCTTGACTTCAACAATCAGTTGCTTGCCCCTGGAGGTAAAGGCACATGGGGGAGCTGGGGTAAGGGCAGCAGCGGTGGCACCAGCGCCAAACCTGCAGATTCTGGTAGGTTTCCCAGACTGATGCGTTGATATGTGTAGAACATGTTCTTGAGCACATCAGAGCTGAAACTCAATATGTGCTGTGTGTTTTTCGTCCCTAGGACCAGAGTCAGGCGGCCGTCCAACCACCAGCACTCTGAACAGGTTCTCAGCCTTACAGCAGGCTTCGTCCTCCTCAGGCTCCTCACAGGACTCAGACAGACGAGTTCCTCAGAGGTGAGGAACAGGACACAATTACCAAAGCCAACAGTGTATTCAGACAGAAGCTTCCACCAACAGATGCACTGTGGGACCCTGCAGAGTTTGCATTTGTCTGTGTTAACTTTCCCTGACTCATCTCTCCCTCTGTCCTTCTCCAGAAACAGCTCGAGTCGGGAACGCGGCGATCGCTTCGACCGCTCTGAGCGCGGCAGCGACAGATTTGACCGGCGGGACGACAGGCGGGACGACAGGCGGGACGACAGGCAGGTCGACCGGCGGGACGACAGGCGGGACGACCGTGATCGAAACCGGCTGCAGGTCACCAAGCGCAGCTTCAGCCGGGAGAATGAAGAGCGGAGCCGGGAGAGAGAGCAGCGTGGGTCGGCCGATCCTGTCCGCCGAGTAGCGAGCATGACCGACGACAGAGACAGAGGCAGCAGGGAGAGAGCCAGGAGCAAAGAGAACGGTAGGTGGCAATTGTATATTTTAAACCTTAATTTGGAAAACTGAGAATTTGCTACCATGGTAGGAATATAATTGTCTGGGAGCATCAAACAACCGCATTTTTAAATTTTGGTGGGCTTCACCTAAAAAGAATGGGTAATATTTATAACATAAATTCAGATTATTTGAATAGAATTTTTTTGTTCTTTTTCGTTTTGTGCGTGAATAGCGATGCGGGAGACAGCTGCTACCCCTCCACCTGCCCAGACCCCCACCAAGCCTGCCTTGACGGAGGAAGAGCTGAACAAGAAGTCCACGGCCATCATCGAAGAGTACCTCCACATCAACGACATGAAGGTACACACTGACATGCATATGAAATTTTAGTTAACACTTTCCTCACTAATAAGCCATTTCGTGTTGCACCCTGAACACTTTCAACAACCTGTACGCCCTTCTGTCCCAACAGGAGGCTCTGCAGTGTGTGCAGGAGATGAACAGCACTCAGCTGCTGTTTGTGTTTGTACGAAACGGGCTGGAGTCGACGCTGGAGCGCAGCACCATCGCCAGGGAGCACATGGGCATGCTGCTGCACCAGCTCATTAAGACCGGCATCCTCCCAACGGAGCATTACTATAAAGGGTCAGTATGGAGCCGCTGAGAGGTGGCAGAGTCGGAGAAGTAATGTTGTACGTGTGTGAAACACGTCTTGAGTTTGATAGAAATTAATAGCGATAAAAGATTACATGCAATAAATGCATAAATCCAAGTGTCTTCTGTGAGGTGTATTATAGCAGAGGTGGAAATCGTGACTGGAACAGTTTATAACAGCAGGATTTAAAACTGCCTTTAGCAAGTAAATTAGTCTCTCAAAAGTAATTTTTTGAAGCAGTTGATTTAATTGAGAAATCTTTAAACAACGGTTCTTAGCCAAAAAACAAATTTAGTTTCCATGTTTGTGTCAGTGTGGTGCCATATTGCTCAGTTTCCCCATCTGTTGCATCATTCTGAACTTGTTTTTCATCTTGAAGTCTTGAATAAACTTTAAAATGTGTGCACTCCACGTGTTTGTGTTTCTTCAGGCTTCAGGAAATCCTGGAGGTGGCTGACGACATGGCAATAGACATCCCCCACATCTGGCTGTACCTGGCAGAACTGATCACTCCCATGCTCCATGAGGGAGGCATCCCCATGGGAGAACTTTTTAGGTTAGTCCCAGGCCTGGCCCCTCAACATGTTAGAAAGGGAAATCTGCAAAAGAAGAGAACTTTCGGCTTGTGTTTGATATTTGTTAGGTTGATGTCTAATCTGTGTTGACCTTTTATCCCTCTAGGGAGATTTCAAAGCCTTTGATCCCTCAGGGCAAAGCAGGAGTCCTGCTGGTTCAGATCCTCTCTCTGCTCTGTAAAGAAATGGTGAGAACAAATACACTCCCTAAACTATATTACATTATATCGAATCGTTTATTCTTCTAAGGGTATTTGAATATTTTTTAAAACTGATTGTTTTTAATTCAGTTCCTCTGGCTAATATTTTATGACACTAAGCAAATATGCTTCAGTTGAATCAGTTCATATGGCCATGATGAATGTTAGCCACAGTGTGATCAGTGAGCGTGTCAATCAGTCTATAACCAATCTGTATCTCCTTCATTAGAGCCATAAAAAAGTAGGCACAATGTGGAGGGAGGCTGGCCTCCGGTGGACAGACTTCCTCCCTGAGGACGAAGACGTCAACAAGTTTGTAACAGAACAGGTGAGAGGTCACTCACTAGCTTCATCATCATCCTCAACTGAGGAAATTTGCTATTATATTAAACCGTTGTTGATCATCTGTTATATTAGAGGCCTATGGTATAGTAATAAGACTGTACTGTAGTATTAAAGTGCAACATTAGAACAATGTAAGCTCCAGTTCCTGTATTACACAAATTAGAATAAACCAAAGTTCAGTCAGTAAAGGTCAGAACTCTAGTCCTTTTATTAATATTTCTGTGGTGAAAACTGTTGAATTTGAGTTCAGGCTCTGAATGAGAAGTGGAGTGAGTAGAGGTAACATGAGGAGTATGTTGAAAAGAGCCTGTTCCTGTCTCCATGGTGTTAACTAGGATGTGGAGTTCACTCTGGGGGATGAGTCGGAGAAGAGCAAAAAGGTGGAGCTTAGCTCTGCAGAGCTGACCAAACAGCTGGACAGACTGATCCAGGATAAGGTCGACAACCAGAGGGTCTTTGACTGGGTTGAGGTTTGTATTCCTGCTTGTGTGTAATTTATAGTATTATTGTTTTTAGTGACATCAGCCGTACTAATTTGAGGGTTTTCTTAAAACTACACTGAGGACTACTGTGCTATTTAGACACAAAAATAAGACCATATCAGACTGAAATGCACCTATTTGCGAGGGAACAGCTTGTTTTATTAGAGCAGATCTGCTGCATGAAGGCACGTGAGACATTTTTTTTTTTAAGACTTGTAAAGGGATAGTTTGTTTTTTGGTTGTTTTTTTTTTTTTTTGAAGCGCTGCTGTATGAGGTACTTATCCAATGTCAGTGTATTACATGCATAGACCTGTAGATGGCTGTGTGTCCCCAGTTTGGAGAAGAGAAGCAGAGAGTTGTGCCTGCAGAGAAGCTAAGCAACGTACTGCTGTGGACACGGTCCGCAGAAAAATGTATTTCAGTCATTTAAAAGAAGGCCCACCAAAAACAGATCAATATCAGTTCAAGTGCATACTATCTTTAGAATATTTCAGCATTAGTTTGTCACATACAGCCATTTTATTCGGAATTACATATTCTCAACGGTAGAACTTCCATATTCCTACACATAAGCGCAACATAACACCGCCAGAGATCAGCTATTTGGCTCAGAAAGTGCCAAGTGGACATTCCAGGTTTCAACATTCTTTTCTTTTTGTTTCCTACTAATGAAGCTGTTCAGATTGCCTCCGGTTTTCTGCATGTGTGTCTATATACACTGCTCAAAAAATAAAGGGAACACTAAAATTAACACATCCTAGATCTGAATGAATGAAATAATCTCATTAAATACTCCTTTCTTTGTGCTTACAACAAAATCACACATAAATTATCAATGGAAATCAAATTTATCAACCCATGGAGGTCTAGATTTGGAGTCACACTCAAAATCAAAGTGGAAAACCACACTACAGGCCGATCCAACTTTGATGTAATGTCCTTAAAACAAGTCAAAATGAGGCTCAGTAGTGTGTGTGGCCTCCACGTGCCTGTATGACCTCCCTACAACGCCTGGGCATGCTCCTGATGAGGTGGCGGATGGTCTCCTGAGGGATCTCCTCCCAGACCTGGACTAAAGCATCCGCCAACTCCTGGACAGTCTGTGGTGCAACGTGGCGTTGGTGGATGGAGCGAGACATGATGTCCCAGATGTGCTCAGTTGGATTCAGGTCTGGGGAACGGGCGGCCAGTCCATAGCATCAGTGCCTTCCTCTTGCAGGAACTGCTGACACACTCCAGCCACATGAGGTCTAGCATTGTGTTGCGAGCACATGGAGGGCTGTGCGGCCCCCCAAATAAATGCCACCCCACACCATTACTGACCCACCGTCAAACCGGTCATGCTGGAGGATGTTGCAGGCAGCAGAACGTTCTCCACGTCTCGTCTGTCACACGCTTTCATCTGTGAAGAGCACAGGGCGCCAGTGGCGAATTTGCCAATCTTGGTGTTCTCTGCCAAATGCCAAACATCCTGCACGGTGCTGGGCTGTAAGCACAACCCCCTGTGGACGTCAGGCCCTCATACCACCCTCATGGAGTCTGTTTCTGACCGTTTGAGCAGACACATGCACATTTGTGGCCTGCTGGAGGTCATTTAGCAGGGCTCTGGCAGTGCTCCTCCTGCTCCTCCTTGCACAAAGGCGGAGGTAGCGGTCCTGCTGCTGGGTTGTTGCCCTCCTACGGCCTCCTCCACGTCTCCTGATGTACTGGCCTGTCTCCTGGTAGCGCCTCCGTGCTCTGGACACTACGCTGACAGACACAGCAAACTTTCTTGCCACAGCTCCCATTGATGTGCCATCCTGGATGAGCTGCACTACCTGAGCCACTTGTGTGGGTGTAGACTCCGTCTCATGCTACCACTAGAGTGAAAGCACCGCCAGCATTCAAAAGTGACCAACACATCAGCCAGGAAGCACAGGAACTGAGAAGTGGTCTGTGGTCACCACCTGCAGAACCACTCCTTTATTGGGGGTGTCTTGCTAATTGCCTATAATTTCCACCTGTTGTCTATTCCATTTGCACAACAGCATGTGAAATTGATTGTCAATCAGTGTTGCTTCCTAAGTGGACAGTTTGATTTCACAGGAGTGTGATTACATTGTGTTGTTTAAGTGTTCTCTTTATTTTTTTGAGCAGTGTATATTCATCCTTCCACCGTGTATAGTTTTTCTATATTAAGTAGCATAAATGGAGCTACAGCTATATCTTGTTTTACAACCATGTGTTATAAAATGGTAAATAAATCCGCTTTGTACCATTTGTACTGTCTCTGTGCAGGCTAACCTAGATGAGCAGCAGACCTCCTCCAACATGTTTGTCAGAGCCCTAATGACCTGCATCTGCCAGTCAGCGGTCATCTGTGAGTCACATGTACACTTTACATTCCTCATTAATGCCTGCTAATAGTGGGATCACATAAGCAGGAGACAGAATTGCACTAATCACTATGGTGATGCTGCACTGAAATGTATGAATGAAAATACGTCCTAATAAATTTCCTAAAATGACTGCCTGTAGGTGAAAACCCCTACAAGGTGGACGGTGAGCAGATCAAACAGAGGGCCAAGCTGCTGCAGAAATACCTGAAGGATGAACAGAAGGAGCTGCAGGCCCTCTACGCTCTGCAGGCCCTCATGGTGCAGATGGAGCAACCTGCCAGTGAGTGCACTTTTGGTTGTGTGCATTAGTTGTATATGTTATATTTCTTTAAAAATAATGCAGGAACAATAACTCCTCAGATTCTGATAAATTGCTCTTGATCAGCTTTTGGATGTGAAACTGGTCTTAAATTTCATTTAAACAGTCATGAAATTTCTTCTGCCCGTCAGATCTGCTGCGGATGTTCTTTGACACTCTTTACGACGAGGACGTGATCAAAGAGGAGGCCTTCTACAAGTGGGAGTCTAGCAAAGACCCCGCCGAGCAGCAGGGCAAGGGCGTGGCCCTAAAGTCCGTCACCGCCTTCTTCACCTGGCTCCGCGAGGCCGAGGACGAGTCCGACAACAGCTAGGGCCCCGTCGGACCGCTGGGAGAACTGGTGGGAGTTCAGAGAGGATGCTTGGGGAGAGCGAATGTTCTGTGGATGATTCAGAAGACTGAATCAGCAAAATCCTTCTGCATAAACAGGAAAAAAAAGCAAGAAAAAAATTCTTCACCTGGGAGAGATTGTATTATGGATCGAACGTTCGATCATTTTATTTTATTTTTTTTGTTTTAGGTTTCTTGTTTTTCCTTGCGCAACCGAATGTCTTTTTTGAAATAAATGAAAATACAGGATGAAATGGAGAGAATAGATATGAGAGAGAGAGAATGCTGGGAAGCGTTACAAGCCGTGGAAGATAACACTGTTTCCTTCAGTATTTTTTTGAGGTTTGTCTCCTGTTTTCAAATGGCTTCTCCTCGCCACGGCAACACTATTCAAGACACTTTGCTTAATGACAGATATATAAAAAAAAAAAAAAACTTTAAAAAGGCTGTTCACATCTATATTTTTGATGACGTCATCCTTTATCATGTGGACACGACACAGAAGCATTGTCATGTCACATGTGCGGTGTTTGATCTACATGACACGCTTATGTAGACGGCTAGCTTTTTTTCTTTCTTTTTTTTTTTTCAGTGTTGGATGATTGGAGTGTATGTTTTGTAATAAAATAGAAAACTACAAAGAAAAGTTGCGCTGAGAGCTATCTAACAGACATTTCAGATAGGAGGTAAAGTAACGGTTGACTCCCAAGGACTTCACACAGACTTTATGAGGACGGTGTCACCATAGGGAGGTGCAATGAACTTTGACCGTTTTGCTGCTGGGGGGTGACTATGCTCCCTTGACGCCCCAAACCCCCAGTTTACCCTCCAATATATCTGTTTCACTTGTTTCCTGCGCTACAAAAAACAATCCTATGGACTGAGAAATGGAGAGCAACAACGAGGGCTCACGGCTGCACCCTCCTACAAAGTCTGTTGTCGGATTTTAAAAAGATAAAATATCGTTATTGAAACTTGAAATAAAAGTATACTGACAAATCCACTTAAAAATGACTTTAAAATTGTTTAACAGTACAAATCCTAAAGCTTTTTCTGCTTCCGAGAGTGGGAATGCATTTCAGGAGAGTGCTGTAAATATATGATGGATTGTTTATTTTGATTTTGTTTTTGTTTTTTTTGTTTTTTCAAAGACAAAAATACTCTCTTCCCTGTATTTATATTTTTCTCTCCTCAGCTGGCAGAAGGTGCTTGTAATTATCCAACCCAAGTCATTGATTACAATTTAATTAAAAATTTGTACATATTTTTTTGCTTTACTTTATTAAAAATATATTTAATTAAAGAAAATGAATGCCTCTTTTCACATCCAGAACTGGAAGAGATAATAAAGATTGTTGCCAATAAAAAACTTCCATACTTGTGCGTTTGTGAAGACCTTTTGGAGGCTGGTTTTCCTGCTAATGTGGGACCAGCCTCTCCGATCCCAAATACTACTTTCCCTCTGTTCCGCCTCACAACCTGGCTGCTACCATCTATTGTATATTAACGGTCAGCAGCACAATCAGAGCTTGCTTGTTTGTAAATAATTTAAAGTAAGCTCGGTGGATTGCACAGGTGTGGTTTTTATTAGGGCTGGGCGATATGGCCAAAAATGTAAAGGCATCAAAAAATTTCCTATCATTCGATATCAATAATTATCACTATAATTGTCAAGTCATTATTTCTTTAAACTTTAAAGGAAGATGGTTGGGTTTTAAACTATTTATGGTCAGAACAAACACTTGATGCCAAACAGTGGATCGCTTCACAAATCTGAGGTAGAACATTAAAAAATAATTAATGATAAAATCTTTTGTCAACAAATTTGCATGATTAAAATTAAGTAAAATCTTTTTCAGTTGCTTTCCTCAACAAAATATCAAATAAAAGTTAAGTGCGAATTCCTTCATGAGTCAAATGAATTAAATCAAACATTTATTGTAAACATTGGTTATATTGTTATTGAAGAAAATTATATTACTATGTGTTTCCATGCTGCTGAGGTGTTTAAAGTTAACCGCTGTCAAGAAAACCTGGTTAAACGTAGTTCACACCACTGTGACCTGACCTTGCAGGATCTCAAACTACTTTTAATGTGCCCTGTGGAGTTTTCTTTTAGTGATTCTCACATTCTTGAGGTCTAAAGGAGATGTTAACTGGATTTCCTTCCTTTTAAACATTTGCAAAAGCTGTTTAAACCTGTAGTTCAGTTGGTAATAGTGTGGAAACCATTGGCAACAATGTTTATTGCATGTGCATCCTAGTGACAAGTGACCCATTTATAAAAACACTGGTCCATACTGCTGCTCGTGGTCAAAAACTCTACAGGGCAACATTTCCCCATGCTGCCGCCAAATGTTTAATGTCTCCTAACGTTAACTCATGACTTTTTGATTTGACAAAAAAAACTCAACTCAATGTATAATTGCTAAAAAAAAAAAAATCCAGGTCAATATACTAGCTTTTTCCAGTGCTTTCAACCACATCTCATAGTCTTCCTCTGCAGGTGGAGTTTGCTCAGTTGTCCTTGAGTACTACACCACCCCCCGGGTATGTAACTCAGGTCATGTAATGACATCTGAGAAAAACTCCATCTGCTGATGAAAGCCGTGGGATGCAGTTAAAAGCTCTGAAAAAAGATAGTGTAGTATTTAACAAGTCTAAATCCATGGGGGCTGTAGTTGCTAACATGTTACAAGTCAGTTGTTCAGTGATATCCAAGGTAACTAGGACCACTGCAGATAAAAATGGATGAGGCATCTGTGATGTCATCCCCATGTTTTTAAAGTGATTGCTGCCCACAGACGGGGCTTCACAGCGCTGGACTTGTTGGGGAACTCCTGAAAATAAGACTTTAACCATCCTTGAACCTTTGATGGCCGTCACTATTTGTTTACAGGAGTAGTTGGCTAAGGTGGACAAACAGCTTAGAAACACAACAATGATTCTTCATTTTACATCACACCAAATATTGATTTTATTTAGATTTTACCTCTGTTTACTCTCTTTGCATTTTGTTTATTGATAAATCTAATCGATAAACATGTCTATTTTTGAAAGCATTCTTACTTTACAGCATTTTTTCCCACACCTGCCTAAAACTCTTCTTTTTTAACAAAAGACAAAAAAGCATTGTTTTGCTACACATAACCAAACTTCATGGGCTGAAATGTAAATTTTAAACTATAAAAATTCCTCTTCTACAGAGAAAGATCCTCGCTTCTGACACTTTTCTACCAGCGGCTTCCTGTCGAAACAACAGGTCCAGCCCAACACCTCAGCTGAGAACATCAGTCTCTCCACTGAAGGCGCAGAGACCAGTGAAACCACTGGATTCATTGGCTTTTTTAAGGTGTCACAAAATAGACAGAAATAGACATATGTAGCCTTTCCTAAAAGCACAATACAACTTGCCCATAAAAACTGGACTGACGGCCTCCTGTTAACGTTTTTTAATGCAGTGGTAAATTCCATGCACTCGCACTACATCTGTCTGAATTAAATCTAGAAAAATGTGTTTGATTAGCCGGAGACTCTCCTGGAAATCAAACTTCAATCTTAAGCAGCAACACAGAAACCAGCTTTTGGACCAACAAGAGTTTTTCTAAAAGCTGCTCTGTGTATCACTGCGCTTATTGTCAGAAGTACTGCACGTTACTCACGTCTATGAATAAGCCTGTACTGTAGACTTCACTTGTGGTAGAGAGGTAAAGTTGCCAGTTCAAGTCTCCAGACTGCACAGGAATATCAGTGCTGGGGAGGGGAGTGGACTGTCAGCCTGAACACCAGCCAGAAATAGAAAGTGTGGTTGTGCTGGACAGCTCCTAAATGCATCTTGGTCCAAAAGAGTGTGTGTGCTCAGCAAACTCTGCTTGGGCAAATAATTTACACAAAAATAACCCAGCACCTCGGGGTTCCTACATTTTTACTTTCAACATTTGCAGGCAGTCGATTATGTTTGCTCACTCCAGAGTCTGTGCACAGCCCACAGACCTTGGGAGTCGTGTCTAACTCTTACACTAACACACAAACTTAGATGCTCTCTGTTAAGCAGCACTTCACACAAAAGATCTACAGCATAGACCTTTGTAAGCTATTATTCAACCTTTATGTAACCTTACCCAGAGTCAGGCCATCATTTTCAACTTCCCTTATCATCTTATCTCACCCACGAGACCCTGCTGACATGCTCAGCCTCGGGGGAATCACCTTATCTCTAATGTGCTTTCACTCTGCTGCAGTATCACAGCCAGCTGGGGCCCAGTTTTCAGATGACATTTTCACACTTTTGCGTTACCAGAGGACCTATCATTCTTTTCCATGTAATCCTTCCAATGTATATTTGCAAATTGCGTATAATTTAAGGATTGTGAATAGGTAATCGGCCAGATGGGCACCATATAATTTCTTACGGTTGAGCTTCTACAGAAGAAACATCCTCTGAGAGCTTAGTGACACTAACAGACGCTAGCATGGCTGTAGACTCTTTGGTCTTATTGAAATCTGTTTTAAGGAAACAGTTTCTCCAGCTTCTCCAATGAAACATTAGAGGCTATGTGTTTGATTTAAGGCACTGTCAGTGAATGTTTGAGCTTCATGTGAATGTTTTTTATTTCCAGGTCATTATGTGAAAGACCAACATACGTGAACTCCAGCAACTCCCTGCATAAGCAATCTCAAATGAGACTGGCTGGATATAATTCAGTCTGAGGATTTGAAAAAACAAGAGGTTTCTCCGGAGATGAGTTTTTGTGTCTTTGGTTTGACATTTGCACATCTGCTTCAGTCATGGTTTGTGGATCTTGCAGGAATTCCATTTGAAGCCATCTGCAAAATGGTCTAAAATACATTTCTTCTGTAGTATTTATCTGCATCTGCTGCAAGCTGAAGGATTTTAAATGGTTTATCGAACACCCTTCTGTGCACATCTGTTGTGTGTTTTACACGTGGTTGCAGGATCTCATCTCTGTTAATAATGTAGGTGAACTCAGGCAGATACAAAATATCCAAATATATAAAAAACACATCTCTCTTCCTCTGGTCCAATTCCATTCTACATACTCAGTACAAATACTTTATATGCTAAGAAACGCTTGATTTCTGAGTGTGCTGTTCATGTACACTGTTGTGCCACAATGCAATGCACAAAGGAAGTAGACAAATTATGAAAGGTGAAGGAACACAGGACACAAAGGTGAGAATTATGTTTTGCAAATTGTATTATTTTACTTATATCACTGAATAATAATAAAATATAATTACCACATTGTAATAATTGTATTATATGCTATATGATGTTATTTTACATTTCTATTATAGATATTTCTTAGCATTGTATTATCAACGTCTCGTGTTTTTATTTTACTTATACTCTATTTATATTATATAACACTATATCCCTTAAGATATTATTAGTTATTATTCATACCAATATCCTTCAGTTCACACGTTATGGTTTGCTGGAGTTGCACTGCTGGATATATTTTTCGCAGTTCACTGTGTTGTCTATGTAGTCTAACATAATGTAACGTCATCTCTTTTTTATTAATTCATCACAATCTGTCATCTGTTCTCTTACTTCTTAGCCTGTCTCTGTGCTGCTATCACATGTGAATTTCCCCCTGGGGATCACTCAAGTGTTTACTTATCTTGAGTCATGAGTCCAAGCCTCTTTAATGTACCACACTCGGAGCCCAAAGTCTCTAAATTAGTTCATTTGGATTTTGTGTTTATTCAGTTAACTGTTCAGTTATATTTTCAATCAATTTTCTTTTTCCCAGCATGAAGGTCTGAATTTAAAGCCTTCTACACATTGCCAGGAATAGGCCTACTGTTCAAGTGGAGAAAAATAGATAGATTTATTATATAATTTTAGTTGCCTAATATATTTAGTCTAAAATATTGTAATCAGAATATAAAATACCAACCTTCTACATATTTTCAGTTGTAAAAACTCCATGTTGCTAAACCCCGCCAAATCCAAGGACAAAGTACAGAAAACTTGTCGCTCTCAGTGGTAGCTATGGCCCGGGTCAGTATTGTATAGAATGGGCAACACATCTATCTGTCTCTTCTTTCTCACACTCTCTAGTTGAGCTTCAGTGTTTACCATCATAAATTCACTAGATGGAGCCATTGCACTGTATAAACTACCCACATTCAGTTGCGTAGTTTGGGTTTTCATGACAGCTTCTACATCACTTATGAAACAATCAATTTACTCCAAACAGACAAGAGAGCATCAAAATATACAATAATAAAATACATTTTAGGTAAAATAGTAATTGTAGCTTTTGCAAATTGGATCTGTGCTATAAGTAAGAAAGTAAAAAATGTACATTCTGAGTGTGTACATTTAAGTCAGAGAAATTAAATGTCAGTTCTATGACATGTTTCTGTCAGAACTGCTACCCCAGAGTTATTTGAGCTCTATGAGTAAGCACTCCAGTTGATGCCTGTCAATTCCTGTCAAATATAATGTTAATGTTTTATTTCTGTGCCTGCTTATTTCTGTCTCCCATTGTCCCTAATGTGTGTGTCTTTTCCACCAGTCATTCCTCACCTGTCCACCTAACTGCACCTCATTACACTAATTAACTTCCGCCTGTGCCGTTGAAGTTTTCTCCGTCAGTTGTAAGATGATCAGTTGGAGGATCACGAGAAGCTGAAACCAGGGAAATGAAATTGATTGAAGGTATAGTCTGACCTTTCTGGGTGACAGATTCTCAGTCATGTAGGTCATGGTATCTAGAAGTGCAAAGTTAAATAGACTTTATTCCAAATTCCAAAGCTATCTTAAGCAAGATGCCTTTGATTTCACAATTTCAGATAGCCTTTAGAAAATCCAGTGTCTTGTGAAAACCATGTATGTCCAAATTGTGAATGTTTGTTTTTTTTGATAAAAAAAAGTATTATAAAGTATTAAAGGGGCTATATGTATATGTGGCCCACTAGCGGAGAGGTTTCAGATTGTAACCACTACCTTCCCAAGCATGTCCTTGTACGCATGCTTGAACTCATGAACGAGCATAGACCAACACAAAGGAGACAGCTTCACACAACATGCTGGAAACTCCCACTGTAACGTTACAGTAATATCTTTATCAGCTTGATGTTGAACTAATCCATGTTGGTTGCATGATCATGTTACATTAACTGCATGTAGCTGATGATAGATCGGTGTCAGCTCACCTTCCCAGTGTTGCCAACTCCTCAGTAAGGAAAGTAGCCATTGGCTGCAAGTGGGAAGCTTCCGGTCAGCAATCTGATGCTAACGCGGAAGTACCTGAAACCTGCATTCTATTGAATGGCCAGCAGGGGGCGACTCTTCTGGTTGCAAAAAGAAGTCCGGCTCCATTAGAAACAATAGTAAAATGACCCTCCTTCTCAGGTGAATAATTACCACGGTAAACATATTCATAATGAATTTATGGTCTCAGTCGCTAGTTTCAAATCATAGTAAATAATGGTCCCAATTATTTTAATAGACCATAAAGCAGAGTATGTTTCAGGGCAGGATTATCTATGATTGACAAGTCGTTACTATGGCAACCTGTCAATCAGGCTAGAGCCGACTTGTACCCTTGGCACTGTGTAAATTTAACAAGTGCCGTTGAAAAAGCTTATTAGGAGTCGGCTGTTCACTTTCTCTGGTGAGTACAAGAAGTTTTAAGTTGTTGTTCGCTAGACAAAGTTATCAGCCCTGTTAAAATGACAGTGAGTTACAGACGCACCTAGCTAAGCAAGGTAGCTAGCTCCGCACACGGCCATTAGCTCCGCCGTATCGTCACTTCCGGGTACTTCATGGTTGCAAAAACTCAACATGGCAGCGCCCTATCGGCCAAACTCGAGGCTTCAAAACGGCAGTCCACAAACCAACGGGTGACGTCTCGATGACTACATCCATTTCTTATATACAGTGATGATTGGCTGTCCTAAAAGTTGCTAAAAGGCGCTAAATGATGTCATTGCTTAATTTGCATAAATGACCATGTGCATGTAATAGTGATGGACACTGTAGAACAGGAATAACATTGTGGGAAAGACAAAAAATGAGTAAAAACAACCCAAATATGTTGAGAACTACAACCATGTAGTTCTCAACATATTTGCACATGTGTGATTCATTTGCAGTCTCTGGATGCGGAGAGTTGAGCATCTCCTGCTCTGACTGAATATTATAAATGAGATTGTTGCCACACTTAGTATAAAGGTTAGACCAAATTTTGTATATTACGTGGGTCACGTCAAGTTACAGCAACTGAGACTGGTGAATAAGCTGTGTACCCATACAATAAATCTAAATTGAACGTTACGAAGCAATCAATGGTAGACCTGTGCTACCATTTGCTGGCTGCCCCTGCATCACTATAGACTAAACAAATTGCTCCACATTTATTTTGTAATGTAACATAATTTCTTGCTGGCTAAAATCAACACTTTGACATAATACCGGTGGTACACAGGATAGTAATGTGGATTGTGTTAGCTGGTGAAGTAATGTGGCAACTATATTTTGCACCGGACATTGTTAGCAAGTGCTCGGTGCTAGGCAGCAAGCTAACGTTATCCAACTTGAGGCAACTAAAGCACAAAAGTAATGTTAGTTTACCTGTCCAATACGATGAAAGCTAACTCTGGGTCAGTTTTGTCGTTTCCAAAACAAAACGGAGGTCTCTCTGTGACTCAAGCCTTTCCGACTGTGTTTCTGCCCGACATCAATCTGAGTCTAGTTTGGCCTGACTGGCTTTAGCACGTAAAGTTTTATTGTTGATGTCTGTGCTGTGCTGCGAACCAGTCATTTTTTGGTGTTAGAAGACTGCATTTCATTAGCTGCAGACGGTGTTCAGAATCAG
This sequence comes from Micropterus salmoides, assembly GCF_014851395.1. NCBI lineage: Eukaryota > Metazoa > Chordata > Actinopteri > Centrarchiformes > Centrarchidae > Micropterus > Micropterus salmoides. The sequence continues at coordinate 9,653,806 of NW_024042261.1, read as the reverse complement.
TAGGCAAGAGGCTCGGGATCACGCATGCAGAAAATCTGACCTGAATTCCTCCACATAAGAAGCAGAATCGCGGCACTTCCAAGGGACCGAGAAAGTAGGCATGTGGTTCATCTTTATGTCAGGTTACAACCTGTTGTTAGGTGGTAAAAAAGTGATTTATTGATAAGTGATTATTAAAAAACTACATATACATTTAATGATTCAAGTGAAAACTGCTTCCATTTTATGATGAGCATTTTATGATGAATATTTCGTCTGACTAATGAGGATGACACTGACAGTGTACACCGCATACCATACCATGCTGCTGGTGGTGGAATGAGTTAGAGTCCAACGGTAAGTGGTCCATTTCCACAATATTTACCCTTCAGTGTGGGACAAAGACAGAACATTATGACTGAGAGTGCCATCCTAAATCTCAGAAGTTTACTATTTTGTTATTTTGGCATTTCTCATTCGCTTACTGTTGTTCTACTGATGCTATTTAGCACAACCTCATATTTTAAAAAAAAGTTTCACATTTTGTTTTGTTTAAAAAAAATTTATACCACCCTGTGTGTATACTATTTATGATGCTAGAGCCAGGAGACAGTTAGCTTAGCTTAGCAAAAGCACTGGAAAAAGGGGGAAACATCTAGCTAGGCTGGCTCTGTGTAACAAAATATGCCTGCCAGCACCTTTTAAAGTTCAAACACGAGATAATGTGTTATTAGTGAGCTTTCGAGGTGCTGCTAGGCGGATTTCGTTACAATGCCAGGCTAGCTAGCTGTTTCCCCACGTTTTTCCTGTCTTTATGCTAAGCTAACTTACTGCTGGAGTTAGCTTTATATTTTGCATACAGACAGGAAGATGGTGTCAATTGTCTCAACTAACGCTCATCAAGAAAGAGAAAAAAGGGGAATTTCCAAAAATGTCTTTGTCTATTCTTTTAAAGTCCTTTTCATAGTTATTTTTCACATTGCACTTATTATATATATTTTAATAGGTATAGCCTACTATATTCTTGTAACTTTGGAATGGTCCGTTTTGTTATGTGTGACCCTTTTTCTTTGCTCTACCTGACTCTAACTGCTGCCATGATTTGTTTTTTCTCCCACCGGGATCATTGCAGTTGTACACAAGCCCACACTGCCGTGTGTACAGGAAAGTAATGAGCTTACATCATACCATCATGTATTATAACTGTAGCAGATGGCAGCGGGTGTGTGCAACAGTCTACTGCCCTGTTGGCTGCTGAGACCCACACCAGTGAGGACGCAGTGTGGTCATGTCTCTTCTTCGCCAGCATCATTGACAACATGTCGGCCTGTTCGACTCACGCAGTGTACCGCACCAACCCATTCAGCTGTCACGCTCTGCTTCTCCTTCACAGAGCTGCAGTCACATCTTGTGCATTCTGAGATTTGTGTGTTTGAGTGTCAGTGTGTGAGACATTTTGCTTAAGGTGATGTTACTAAGGTGTAACACATGGTACTTTATTTAAATGTAAATTAATTAAAAATGAAGATTCTGATTCAAAAAGAACAGGACCCAGTTACATATAAAGGCCCTGTTGAACAAACCTTTTGAGTTTAGACGGCAGCATGTTAGAACTTCATGTCTCATACTGCTGTTTACCCTTTCTTATAATGCCCCAGAATATTTTTAGTACTCCCATTAGCTGTGTTCAGAAATCAAATGTTTTTGTGTGGTTTCTTTGTTTGAAAGATGAATGTGAAAATAATTTCTATGTAACATGTAGCATGTCCTAAGTTTGTGAAATGTGCAGATATCCTGAATTGTTTCCACTGTGGTGAGGCCCCCACAACCAATATCATCAAACAGATGACTGACAGGCTTATGTTTATTACTCTAGTGTGAATAAAGGTGACCAAACCATCAACATACAGCAAAACCTGACATGTTAGCCACGCTAGCATGGCTTTGCATTGTCGGCTTATTTGTTGGTTGGAAAGGACACAAAAGTTCATAAAAAGAACTTCTTCATCTTTGTGTCCTGCTATTTCTACCTCCATACCAATGAACATGCAATGCTCTTACATACCTAGCGTCTCTAGTGACTTAATACATTTTTTAAATGAAAACATCAGAAAAATATTTTCTAGCAATTTTGACACCAGAAATGCATTAAAAACAAATAGTTTCAAAGACACAGGAAGTGAGGGTTTAATTAAAAAACATTAATAAATTAAATGGGGAGTGTGGTCCTGGGTCTTTCATGTGTTAATACAAAGCTGCAGAGGCATTGCCTGCTGTCATGGTGCACCACCTTTTTCTACTTTGATTCATATTTTTGAGGCTGAGCTCCTTAAGGAACTCAACACTTGTTGTTTTTTTAATGACTTCTACATTCTTCTCCTTTCTCTCCATTATGAATGAGGGTCACACCTAAGGGACGCCCACATACAGTGTATTGAATCTCTTTCCTTGTGTCCACCTTTTTTTCTTTTTAGTAGCTCTACTTCCTTCCACTGGCATTTGTAAGAAAAATACATAATCCCAAGATAATTCATGGTGTTTAACCCATTTTCCATTAAAAAAAGTTAGTACCATTCTCGTCATCAGTGGCCTATCCACATTTTAAGGCTAATTTGTGAACTTCTTGGGAACATTAGGTATTTAAATTAGCTCTGATAAATGTCCCATTATCAGTGTGACGCATGGTACCTGTTGAATAAGAAGTAAAACATGTTTTTGTATCAGTTGCCATGTTACCGCTTACTCGATCACTGTCAGTGATGGAGAAATTTTGGACAAGCAATCAAAGAAAACATGCTTGCCGAATTTTTTTCTCTTGCTAATTTATTCATTGGAAAATAGATGGCTGAGTGTTTGTGCCATTCAGCTCAGTCCCTGTGGACTCACATACATACAGTAACTGGATCGCCTGCTCAGATACAGTCCGTTTATGATTAGAAATCACACACACAAACTCTTTCCATCGCTGTTTGGTACATTCATTACTATTCCCCTGATCTTTAACACAGCATCATAAATAATGCCCTAAATAAACTTGATCATTAAACACTATCATTACAGCTTTAACTACTGTCAGTAATTTATTCCTTAGATTTGAGCTGTTTATCAAATACTGTTTACTGCATCAAACAGACACAACTCTCTATTTACTATTTACCATTTTAGTCATTTAGCCGTATGTGCATCTTTCAACCTTTTTTCCTACCTATTTTTGACTCCAATCCAATCACAGCACAGTCTTTTAAGTCATAGGTCACGCATTTTCCAAAGCATTTATGACATGCTGTTAAAGATGACTGTCAGATAGTGTGATTGGAGACAAGCATTATTTCAGTTTAGAAGGTGATCTTTGGTTAGAGGAGCACTTCTCCAGCACGGCCATGGGGCTGACAAGAGTGGCCACCTTGGCTCTCTTTCTGCTGGTAGCATTTGGACCGTCTAATGCCAAAGGTAAGCAAAAAAGAAGACCTACTTCAGCGATACACACTCTTTAGTTTTTTTCTAGACACTTCAAACATCCTTTGACTTTCGTGCTTTAGCCACACAGAAATATGCTTAGCTCATTTAGAATCTGTGCTTCTCTTCAGTTTTGATGTATTTCATACTTTTTTTCAATGTTATTTGCTGCTCTGAATGCCAAAACTGATATTCCACCCATCTTTCAACAATGTAAATTCCTCTTCAAACTCCTTTTGTACTTGCTCATATTAGCTCTTTCATACCTTTCAGTAATTCCTGTTCACATTTTTCTCCCTGTCTCTATTTCCTATTAACTTACACTTCAACTGCTTTCACTTGTTTCATGCTGACAACTGACATTTGAACTGATCATTCGTCCACTGACTGCCTACTTTCAGCTCTTACACTTAATCTGTCATTTCAGCTGCTTACTATGCACACACTGGAGGTGACTTCAGTGCCTCCACTTACTCTTTAACGAACAACTCAACTGCTATCAGTGCTTTCACGTCAACTGACATTTCCACTACTTACATATCAACAATTTTTATCATTCAACTGTGTTCATCTATTTCTCTTAAACCTACATTTTAGCACCTTTCAATGCTTACACACTTGGATTTTCACCTTTGAAAAACAACTTCTCCAGCTCTTCTGTACCACAACTTCCTTTGTTCATATTTATACAATTCATGCAATTAACTCCAACTGCTTTCAGTGCATATAATACACTTCAGCCTTCATTAACTCTCCGATCTCACTTGAACGGCTATTTCTTTCAGTTGTTGTATTTCAACTGCCACTTGAACTACAACTTCAGCTGTCACAGTATTTCAACTATTTCAAGTGTCTCACATGTGCCATAAACTCACATTAATCTCAATGTAGCCTTTTTTATAGTTTCCCCTCCGTCTCTTGCTTACACACAACAAAATCATATTTTTCCTTAAGATCACAGAGGCCTTTTTACCCTGGAGTGAGGCTTCTGTTCTATTTTTCTGTGTGCTGTTTTACAATTTAATCACCACCCATTCGGGGCTGACATCCTCTTCTCACACTTTGCTCTATTTTCACCCTCGTTTCGCTCTCCCTATTCCTCTTAATGATTCTTCAACTTCCAACTATCCTTTCATCCTTTACAATCATTTACTTTTTTTGTACACTTTCCTACCCAGTTGTTTTGTAGGGGCCTTACAAACTTTTCAAATCAGCACAATCAGTACTTGTGGAGTGGTGCAACTGGCTGCTATCAGCAATTTCTGCTTGTTAGTGGACTACTGTATCAAACTACCAGTTACAGCCATAGACTGTCAATAAAAAGGTTACAGCACAGAGATGTCCTGTGGTAGATAAGAAAGCATGTGAGTGAGATATGACAGCTACAAACATTATAATACACACATTCACAAGTTTCAAAATGCCTGAACAAAGAGCCAAGTCAAAGGGGCTTTCATTTCCAGTCACATACTGTAGATCTCTGCCGTTTGCACAGAACAGCTCTTTGGCTCACTGTATCAGTCACATTTAATTGTTCAATGAAAAATTACACCTGTAGTGAGATGCGCTATGTGCTTTAATCTTTAAGCTCTTGTGCTGTAGTTGCTTATCTTTTGGTTATTACACTCCAAAGCACTTTGTTTTGACTGATCTCACTTTTAAAAAACAACATACCAACACAACAGTTTCCATTCAATAATACTACTAGTTTTGCACCAAAACCCTTCTGGTTTGTGTGTTCCCCTATAGTTGAGGAGGAAAACCCGGAGTTCTGGAGGTCACAGGCCCGGAAGACTTTGCAGTCAGTGTTGGACCGGAAGCTTAACACCAATGTGGCCAGGAATATCCTGTTTTTCCTCGGTGATGGTAGGTTACACAACACTGTCATTTTCTCACAATAAAACACTTGACATTCTTGGCTGGCTGAAATGGTAAGATAAGCAGAATCAGGAATTATTGTCTGACCTATACTTTTTTTATAACTGTGGGCCCTTTCGCCTCTGTCTGTTTCCCCAATGAGCTGCACAAAAATAAATATTCCAAAGAACACAAAAACGATGTGGCTAACTACTGTGTTCATCAGGTATGGGAATCACAACATACACTGCGGCTCGTATCCTCAAGGGGCAGCTGCAGAACCACACTGGAGAGGAGACAGTGATGACGATGGACACCTTCCCTAACGTGGGACTAGCTAAGGTACACAAACACACACACACACACACACACACGCACACACTCATACACACGTACACTTAGATCAATGAATGGAACAGATATTGCGCATAGAATATCAAATTATGCATAGGCCTATATGTAAATGAAGTTTAGTTAGAATAAATATTTTCAACTCAACTTGTACATGTGAGTGTGAACATGTGAGAACTTGTGCAATAGATTTGTGTGTGCATTTACAGTGTGAATATGAATGCGCATTTGGTCATAAATTCAGTGTATTCTACCCTACAAAGCTAAAATGCAGTAACTACATAGTTATAAAACTGAGTTAAGATCTAAATCTGACCTTTAATTTTTGTGAAAAGTGGCGGTGTAGTTACTGTATTCTGCCATTGTATCGCTGCTGTAGTAACTGAGCTTTGCTTTGTCATCTCTGGATGGCACTCTCTGCCAAACAAAGACAGTCACTACACACGTAAAGCAAATTAAAGCTAGCTGTGTAATAGCCATGGCTAGCTTTAGCTATGTAATTATTGATCTTTAATGTGTAGATGAAAAATATACATTTTTGAGACTCTAGCTTAATCATAATGGAAAATAAAAACTCAAGCTAAAATTCTGCTTGCTTAGCAGAGTAGCAGTACCTGTGGGTTTTTGACTTAAGTAGACTTTCCATGACTTTGTGTAGTGGCTAATATAAATAATATATTAAAATCTATTTGATATAGCAGCTAGACGTACAGACAATAACAAAACAGAGGTGCAGTAAATTTGTATGAACTATCAACAGCAATAAACAGTATATTATTTTATTTAAGCTCATATTTGTGTGCGTGTGTGTGTGTGTGTGTGTGTGTGTGTGTGTGTGTGTCATGCAGACCTACAGTGTAGACTTTCAGATTCCAGACAGTGCATCCACAGCCACAGCGTATCTGTGTGGAGTGAAAACCAACCTGAACACCATCGGAGTTAGTGCAGCGGCTCGCAACGGAGTCTGCAAGTCTCAGAAGGGCAACGAGGTCACGTCCATCCTGAAGTGGGCCAAAGATGCTGGTAAGTTTACCACAGAGCTTAAACAAACAGACAAACAAACAAATTTATTTTTTTTATATCACTTTTTTGGATTTTAAATCGTGTTAAAGTTGGGGTAGGCAACTTAGGAAACTAGCAAGAGACAGCTAGAACATATCCAACCAATAAGGCATCCCTTCAAGAGCCACTCCCCCAAAACACATTTTCATGCACAGTGAGTGCAGGGCAGAGAATTATCCAGCAAGTGTGCCAGCCATTAAAGGTTTTTGAGTAATGGAGCATCAGCCTGGTTACAGGTAACAGGTAACTCCTGTTTTTTCATCAGTTCAAATATGTTGGTTATTTTCATTTAAGTTTGTTTCTCTGTATGGAGAAACTATTAAGCCAATCAGAGCTATGTAAACGAGATTAAGAATGGGCACCCCTTCTCCTCTCCTAATGCTAGAAAAATGCCAGCAGAACGAAATTCTAATCCATAGAAAAAAGGTCAAAAATCCTGCACACACTTCTCACCTCCACATTGATTTATTATAGAACGCAAGTGTGTGTGGGAATTGACTTCTATGGAACTGGATCTTGAGGGGATTTGATTCCCTGCACCACAGAAGACACAAAGTGAGTGGTGTGCGTCTTGCCTTCTACTCAACAAAAAGCAAATTGCACAAAAATTACAACAAATGTGGATGAGATTGGCACAGCTATACAGTTTGTTGGTCAACTTGCAGGAATATAAACTTTTAAATCAGCATATTTATTCAAGTGATGTCAAAAACTGCCCCTGAAAAGCTCATCAGCTTTCATGTTGACTGAAAATGACATTGGCAGGACAAATAAATCACTCACTACCGACTGACTGACTGGTTAGGACAAAACGAAAAGATACATTTTGGTTTAAGTCACCAACCTTCAGTGGAAAAATCACTGTGCTTCATATACAGTAGTCCTACTAATTGGTCACAAATTAAAAACAAGAAGATATCACAAGATAATAGCAGAAGAATACAGAACAACAACATCATCATAATGTTTAGATGATAAGATAAAGAGGTTTAAAGGAAGGATTTCTCAGTAGAAAGCAAACTTATTCTTTAAGTCAGTGTTTGACTAGTCCATCTATATACTTTGAATGCCAAACAACAGGTGTTAACTAATGATTATGACAATTTTCTGGAAATGTAAAAAGACTCATATGAACAAATACAGATCATTGCTGCAGAGGCAATACTGAAAGGATAATAATGGATGTCTTCAAACAGTGACGGGATTGAAGCGACAAATGGGATTTAGTGACTCCTTGTCAGAGAGCAGGTAGAGGGTGACACAGCCCTGCTGTGTCACACCTTAGTTCTGGGTCCTGACAAAAGAAAATCCCTCAGGTCCTATACAGCCTCAGCAAAACCCGATTTTACAGCTGAGCGCTCTGCTGTGAGCCGCAGTGCCCCGTCAGAGCAGTATTACAGGGGCCACCAGGGAGCTGGGAGCAACAGCAGCCTGCGGCAGCTGATGGGCTACACCATAGCTCTTATCATGTCCCTGTGTTATCAATGGCCATAAATATCTCATTACACACACACAATGCCATGCCATGGCCCTGACCCCAGCATAGCACTGGAGACTGACACTCAGGTTTGATAATCCATGTATGTGTTATCTAGAACAAGAAAGTTATTGCTTGTCTTTGATGTCATAAAAACACATTTTGGAAATGGCCCTTACAGCAAAGTCCTCAAATGGTTCTACTTATAACCTTCATTTTACAAGATATGACCATTTGTTCCCAAAACCAGAGATCTGGGACCCCTAGCGGTTGCAAGATAAATCTGAAGTGTCACAAGATGATTTGCAAGAGTGGAATGACGAAACGAAAACTGTTTTGCGACACTAAATTGTGTTTATTTTTTCTGACTTCTCAAATCTTTGATTTTTTTCTTGTAAATGGAAGTCTTTGTACTATTAAATGGAACAGCCTGAAAAGAAAATCGCTTCTTTTTCAAGTGCTGTGAAATTCTAATTGTGAACCAATTAGATTATTATTTTCATTGGATATATTTACCATAATTTTCTTGATTAAGTAATTAATTGTTTAGTCTGTAAAGTTTTCAACAAATTGTGAAAATTTCCATCTCAAGTTCCCAGAGCCCATGGTGACATTTCCATGTTGATCTTGTGTTGTCCAAATGCTCCAAAAGATAGTTAGATTTTCAGTTTGCTATCATAGATGACTTAAAGAACCAACAAATATTCACATTTGACAGCCTGGAAACAGGGAGAACACTTTTGCTCATATATACGTATATAATCATCATCAAAATTGTTTGGGAAATCCATTTTCTTTCAACTAATCAATTAACTGACTAATTGTGGCTCTTGATCCAATGATTTAAAAATGTATTTAGTCCCGCCCTAAAGCATACTCTGCTTTATCGTCTAGTTTCCTATGATTGGGACCATCATCCTGTGTTGAAGAAGACTTAAAACTAACGATTGAGACCATAAACTCATTAGGAAAGTGTTTACTGAGGTAACAAATCAAGTGAGAAGTCATTTTGCCGTTTATTTCTAATGGAATCGGACTTCTTTTTGCAACCAGTGGAGTTGCCCCCTGCTGGCCATTAGAAATAATGCAGGTTTAAGGCACTTCCGCATTGGCTTCACTTTTCAGACCCGGAGGTTTCCACTTGATGGTGAAGCATTGCTCAGGACCTCAGGGGCAAACATTTTTTCACACCACTGTAAATGTCATTGTCACTGGAGTGCATAGTTTTCTGCCAGTGCCACTGTGGGGCATTAAGGAGGATTTAAAGAGCAATGTTGCACATCAAGGTGGTTAAAAGGACAATTGGTATATTTACAACCCACACCTCAACATAATTATAATATAATCTGCAGGGGGTTTAGAAAGTTGTTGATTAATGGCTCAACCATCACCTTGACAGCTGCTCAGACTTCAGCATGAAAGCTGAATCTACAACACATTAAGAATGAAACAAATCGATTTTGTAGGCAAGTCTGTCGGCATTGTAACAACCACGCGGGTGCAACATGCCACCCCAGCAACCACCTATGCCCACAGCGCCAGCAGGAAGTGGTACAGTGATGCTGACATGCCTGATGCCGCCAAGAAGGACGGCTGCACCGACATCGCCTCCCAGCTCCTTAAAAACACTGACATAGATGTAAGGTTCTCCATCACTCAGTTCCTTTTCATATGCTTTTAACATTGTGTTTTGGAATGGTTAAAATACATGTGAATGTGTGTGTTTGTGCCTGTGTGTGTGTTTCCAGGTGATCATTGGTGGTGGTAGAAAGTACATGACCCCTAAGGGCACCAAGGACCCAGAATACCCCAGGGATTACTCCTCCAGGGGCAAAAGAAAAGACAGACGCAACCTCATTGATGAGTGGCAGAGCATGAAAATTGGAAAGGTGACAATTCTGTTTAACCAGATGCAGTGACCAAGAAAATAGCCTCAATTATAGAAACAGCTTTAGTGAGGAGTCTCACACAAAAGGGAGGTTGCAAAATTACAAAATAACGGGAACTGGAAAGTTACAAGGTGTGAAATCAGATCACTTAAGAAGAAATGCAATTTTAAATATTTTTTTAAACATCAGGGCGTGTGATCGCTCCCTCAAACAGTAACTATACCCAGAGTAAAAGCTCTGCTTCAGCTGCCGTCTAGTATGTGAACTTTTCACCTTGCTTCTTAATCTGCCCCCCCTCAATTGTGATGGAACAGTGCATTATGGTATTAGTGGTTTGTTGTTGTGTGTCAATGTCTGCAGTTGTAAAGCAGCCAATTAGCTAAAGTTTTAGCTTATTGATTGTTTAAATTTCCATATGCCACCAAATGATGACATTTTGTCATGACCTTTAATATTAACAATATTAATATGGTTGCAAAATTAGCATTAATAAATGTATGACTAAAACATAGACTGTAACCTTCCTCAAACTAATACACAACAAACATAAATGCCACATTTACATCATGTTTTCCATGTTGTTTTTATTCAGATGAGGTCTGACCGGTGCTCTTTTAATTACCTCATCTTGTTGGGCCCTCTTCTTCCGCAATGGAACCTGACTGGAGAATAAGCGCCGCTAACTGTTGATCTCGATGTGCCCAACTCCTAATGCTCTCATAACAGCAGCAGATGGAAATGCGCATTAATTTGCATTTTCTTTTGCCAGTTTTCTGAGAATGTGGTTAAATGTGTTGTTGAGTTTCAATGCAATGAGCTGGACAAAGAACATTCAGTTTGGGCAGCAAAACACAGTGTTTCAGCCTGGTGTTCATTCATTCATTTATTCATTATTCACGATCGAAGCATTGTTCAAAAGCACAAATCTTTATCCTAAATTCTCATCCCAGGGATTCCAAAGATACCAAATGTGTGTATAAGAGGATGCATACGATCTCAGAAAATTTTCATTAATATGGTGCAGCTGTAAGAAAATGCTGTCTGGGTTTGAATATTCAACAGTATTATATAATCATAGCTTTAATTGGAACAAGGGTCAGAGAAAGGGTCTAAATTTGAAGCTTAAAGCTGCTGTTTTGAGCTGAGTTTTTTTGATCATAGCATCTTTCATACTATATATTTATAAAAGTCTTTTAGGAAAATGACAGAAATGAGTGAAAATTGGTGCTATCTGTATGTTCACACTTGTTTACATGCAGAACACAAAAGTAGCTGTTTGACATTTTAATCACCATAATCACTTTGTTATCCTTAAATAAAGGCCACATTTTAAAGACATTTAGGCAAGCACAACAATGTTTATTGTCTTCCTCCCATTCACTGCCTGAAGGTGTGTGTCCTGTGTCACACAGGTAGCCCACTATGTGTGGAATAAAACTGAGTTCAATGCTGTTGACCCTGAAACCACAGACTACCTCATGGGTGAGTTTTGTTTTTGTTTTGCTTGTTTCTCTTCTTCACTTGCCCTCTTGTGCTTTTCTTTCAAGCAGAGCAGTACGGAGGCATAGCATTCCCATCAGGCCCTTACAGAACAAAACATCAATAGGCCTGTACTGTCCTTGGTTTACTCTCCAGCTTACTCTTTTCATCCTGTAGTAGTGATGTCAGTCTTGAATACACTTCCAATGTTTTACCTCAAACTACTGTACCTGACCTACAAAATGTTTTCAAGGTGCAAAAACATCTCTCAACAAATCTGTGTTAAATGAGCTACCTGATGTTAGCTAGCTGATAGCCCACCCTGTCATATCATTACCACTTGGCTATATTATTTCATATTTTATATAATGGTCAGCTAACACTGCTGCTTAGGCATGAGCAGTGAAATTGAGGATTAGTTATTGTAGATAGGCTACACATTTTGACATCAATTTGGAGTTTATTATTTCATTTTAAGTTTTTTCTGAGTCTTTCTACAATAAGCATGACATTTGTTTTCACTGTGAGGTTTTAGCTGGCTAGGTAAATGTTAAAATCCAGTTATTTCAGATGTATTCAGTTTTATTTCTATAGTGCCAATTCATAACAAAAGTCATCTCATTGCACTTTTTATATTGAGCAGATCAAGACGGTACTCTGTTTAATAAAAATTCCCAATGCCCCAGCAGTGGATGACCACTGCTTTATTGAAAGCAGATTACATGTCATTCACAGTCAACATGAGCAAGAGGAAAGGAGATATTTGCTGAAAAAAAGCTGAAACTTAAAAGTTGAAATGATAAGAATTAGGAGTTGGCAATCATAATGCAGACTGTATTTCACGATGCTGTCTTCGGTTCTGGTTCAACATTGTGTGGGTCTGTTCTGAGCGGTCATGATGGTCTGCTGTTGTGTGTCTGACTTTCTGGCGGTTTTGCTGTAGAACAGTGACCTCTGACGACAAAAGTTGTTGTGTTGTATGGAATAAACTGGTGTAATGAATTTGATTTATCATCATCTACAGGCTGCACACATCAGTTAAATATTTAGATATGATATATTTTTAAATATATTACTATATTTTTATATAGTTAGATATTGTGAGCATTGTAAGATTTTAGTTTACTGAAGCCCGCGCCTGTGCTGTCCTGGGTTTTCTTTTTGACCTGGAAAAAAAAATTACCCCCTCAGTTTTCACTGTATAATTCGCACCCTGCTGACACTGAGCTGACAGAGAGCAGTGTCTGATTTGTTAATGCTAGTATATTTAATAATAAATGGCTACACACAGTATATCATGCTTCAAAGCTCCTCCTGCTTTCTGCCTTAATGTAAATATTCAAGCTAACAGTGTACGAGCAGTCTGCATTTAACTGGTCGTGCTTGTTGGTGTAGCTTGATGAAGACAGACCAAATTATGCATACACAAAAAAGACAAACTACTCTTATTTCATGTGGATGTGACTGATGTAATGTTCAGGTAAACATGAGGAAGTGAGCACCTGGATTTAATAGGCAATAAATTATGAAACATCACAGGATTATCTCCTATCATATCATAATTTAATACAGGGGACAACAAGAAAATTTACTTAATTTAAACAATCTTTACTTATTGGCGTACTTAACATACTAATATTAATGTAGACTGGGTACATTGTCCTGGTGTTTATGTGGCAGGTTATCTAATCAGGAGATGGTGACTTGTCATTTCATCACAAATAAATACATGTATGTTTGTTTCTTTACCTTTACCTGAGGAAGACATCAGGAGCTGAAATAATTAAAAAAATAAAATAAAATAAATTTCCTAAGGTACTCGCTAGTCAAAGAATTTTTTCAGTAAATACTTTTGTACTCTAACTCAAGTAGCTATTTTGATGACCACTTTTACTTCTACTTGAGTACCTGTTTTCACAAAGTAACAGTACTTTTACTTGAGCACAGTTGTTGGCTCCTCTACCCACCTCCGAAAATATCATAGTGACTTAATGGGAGTTTGCTTTAACGTGTGAATGTCTTTTGTAGAATAGTGTGCTCATTGTATCACTAGCACACCACCAGGTATATTTTACTGCAGGTAATCATAGCGACAATACTTCTGCTTCACCATACAAACAGTTAGCCCGGATCTTTCCATAACTAACAAACTCTGCCTACCTTTCCTATCATTATCCTAAGCTAAACTAGCTGGCGGCAGTGTCCAGCTTCATATTTATGGTTCAGACATGTGAGTTTTATTGATCTTCTCCTCTAATTCTTGGCAGGAAACAAGTGTATTTTCCAAAATGTAGAATTATTCCTTTAACTTCATCTTGTGAAGCAGCTCTAACCAACCGCATATAGGAGAAAAAATGTGCCCATGCAAGGTTTCACATTATTCCACTGATAGACGGGTGGTGGTAATGTGACAAAAAAGCAGTGAAGAAGAAGACTTTTGAGAAAGGAAATGCATTCAACACCTTTATTACACCTGTTGGGCAAGGGGTCAGCTTTGGTTACTTGGGGTCCAGATACGTGTGTGATGACTGCAACAACAAAAATTCTCAAAAAACACTGAAATGCTGGTGCTGGGCAGAAAGTGTAAAGTATCATGAAGTTATGGTGTGTGATAGTGTGGAGGAAATGTAGAGATAAAGTCATTATGCTTTTTCTGGACTGAGTGCTCTCTTGCTGCTGTGCAGACTTTGGATTTTACCCTCACACTGTGGTTTATCACATCCTGTGTGCTGAAAATAGTGGCAGTAGGAGGAAGATGGGACTTTCCTTTCCGCTGCACCTCCACTGTAGGCTGATAAAACTGACATGCTCTACTTTTACATTATAAAACATGGTTCTGGCATCTTTTTATTTGATCTGCCCTCTTCTCCCCCCAGCTCTGTTTGAACCTGGTGATCTGCGCTTTGAGGCGGAGAGGGACCCAAACATGGACCCCTCCATCGTCGAGACTACAGAAAAGGCCATCCGCATCCTCCAGAAAAACCCTAAAGGCTTCTTCCTGCTAGTAGAGGGTGAGGACAACAGCTTTATCCACCTTCCATACACTCCCCATCACTTAATCCATCAAAGAAATCCCCAGAGAGTTGATGGTGCTGCTAAAAATAGGGAGCAAACGCGTGACTGGTCTAGGTGGATCAATTGAATCATTGATCCTGTTAGCCCAAGTGGCAATTAAATGACTACACTGGTTATTGTGGTGGATATTGAGTTGAGGTGATCGCCATGGTATCTGCCATAGCGACACCCTCCAGAATACACACAGGGTTTATTTGCAGTGCACACAGTGATTTGACATTGATTCTGCATACAGCTCGATGAGTTTGCCGCAGTGTGTGCTAGTGGAGTGTTTTTGGCTGCCTCACCGACCTCCTCATCCATCTCTCCTTTAATCTGAGGCAGCCGCCTGGGGACTCCAGGGTGCTACTGAGTGTCTTCACAATGACTTTAAAATAACAGGCAAATGTATAAATAGAAGCAGGCATATGGTGCACCCAATCACTGACAGCTCACTGAGACCACAACTTATTAACGGAAGTCTACTTCACTATCCAATACGGCTGGTGGAGAGGACAAGAAAGTCAAAGGTAAAAAAAAATAATTTAAAAATACATGAGCTTTATCCCCCAGCAAGAGGGTCGATTTAAAATTCTCTGCTGAAGAAATGGGTCTCCTTCCCAGTTTATGTTTTATTCCAAGTGATATTCCTCAGATTCACTTCTATATTAAATAAGTTGTCTGCTCACCTTTAACAATGTAAAGGGAAATGTATTACATTTTTAATTGATCCCAAAGAGTCAACTTTGAAATCCACCTCCCCTCTGATCTACTGTATATACAGTACATGTATCAATTCAAAACTTGGTAGCTCATTGAAATTACAATTCACTATATCCCTTAGTTATGTTGTGAGATGTTTTCAGAATACTTTGTAGAGTGGATATTAGAGGGTTTTTAAATTCTTCTGGGCAAGGGCAAGTTTCAAGTTATTCGAGACAAGTCCAGTCACACGTCTAAAGTCCTCTGAGACAAGTCTGAGTAAGTCTTGTGATAGTACACCTCAAGTCAAGTGTCAAGTCATTTGTGACAAATCTGACCCAAGTATCAGATCATCCAAGACAAGTTTGCGTCAAGTCTCAAGGCAAGACAAGTCACAACTTTCGAGTCACAGTAGTCCCAAGTCCTAAGTAACTGGAGACGAGATTCCAGAAAAGTCAGAATCCACTCTAAAGTCCAAGTCCAAGTCAGTTATCAGTTTGTTTGACACAAGTTTCAAAAGGTGGTAGAGAGCGAACAGAGCTTAAAGGAGCGTGAATATTGTACTCATATTTGTCAGATGGCCAGACACATGGCTCCAAATGTATGCTAATGTTGCGCCATGTTTAGCAGCTGTTTGCTACTGCAATTTGAGACAAGGCGCAATCAAGTCTCGAGCACAAGATCTACAACTGACAAACATAATAAAAACAGCAGTAAATACTAGGAAGCGCTAATGGCACATATCGCATCAATGGGGTAAATACCTAGGGAAAGAAGTTAGAGTAAACAAAAAGTGCACTCAATACAAGATAATTGTAGGGGATAGAAGAAGAAGAGCCCAGGAAGTGCATGTTAGAGGTTAGGAGTTAGAGGTGTTATAAAAGGAAGTGTTCTCGGAAAGAGCTGATTTTTCAAGAGCTTCTTGAAGTTAGAGAGGGACGCCCCTGCTCTGATGGCGTGCGGTAGCTCGTTCCACCATCGTGGTGTCACAGATGCGAACAGCCGGGACTGGGATTGATTTGTGTGAAGGGATGGCAGAGCAGACGGCCTTCGTTGGAGGAGCGTAGTGGCCGAGAAGGAACGTAAACTTGTGTTATGGAGTTTAGGTAGATGGGTGCAGACCCAGTAGTCACTCTGTATGGAAGCATTAGTGACTTGAATCTGATTCTGGAGGCCACGGGGAGCCAGTGGAGGTCACACAGCAATGGAGTGACATGCGTCCTTTCGGGCTGATCAAAAACCAGACGCGCTGCTGCGTTCTGAACAAATTTGTAGGGGCTTCACCACACAAGCTGGAAGAAACACTAGGAGGGCATTGCAGTAGTCGAGGCGAGAGGTAACCATGACCTGTACCAGAAGCTGGGTGGCGTACTGAGTGAGGTAGGGCCTGATTTTTCTGATGTTGTATAGAGCAAAGCGGCACGACGAGAGACCGCAGCAACATGGTCTGAAAAGGACAGCTGGTCATCAATCATGACACCCAAGTTTCTCTCCACCCTGGTGGCGTGATGGTTGAGGAGCCGATGAGTAGTTTGATGTTATGGTGGATAGATTGCTTGGCTGGAATGACCAAGAGTTCAGTCTTAGAGAGGTTTAGTTGACGGTGGCAAGCCTTCATCCATGCAGAAAAGGTTTCACGTCATTAAAGACAATTCCATTCAAATGTCAAGTCATTTCGGACAAGAGTGTAGGACTAACAATTATGTATTGTTCTGTCTCATTAATTTTTCACTCTTCCACGGTGTTTACCAGGTCAAAATTTCTGACTTTTTCTTTCAAATGCCAAGTCAAGCCTTTCAGCAGTCAAATCTCTAAAACAGTATATTGCATGCCAAGTCTCAAATCCTAATAGGTTAGTGTAAAAACGAAGCACTTGTTCTTATTTTGTGTTGTCCTCTCTGACACTTAAAGTACCAAGCAGTGCGAGAAGCCGTTACCTCACCATCTCTCCTCATTAACCCTTCCCCCTCTCTGTGGTCAGGTGGGCGTATTGACCAGGCTCACCACGCTGGCCGGGCGTACATGGCGCTCCATGAGACGGTTGCTTTTGACTACGCCATCGCCAAGGGCCTTGAACTCACCAAAGAGCATGAAACTCTCACTATAGTGATGGCTGACCACTCGCACCCTGTTACCTTCAATGGATACCCATTTCGAGGGCAGAGCATTCTGGGTAACTGTGAAGTCACTTCCTGTATTCAGTCCTTCAATCATTTTTATTATGGTATAAAGTGATTTGGTTAAAACAGTTCACTCCTTTTTTGCACACATGACAAGAGCGTCCAACTCTGTGTTTACTTTCTTCCCTCTATCCTTTGCTCCATCCATCCACCCTGCCCCTTCCAGGTGTGTTTATATTCCAGGACAATTGACACCCAATGTGGCATTTTGTGCTTATTGTGCTTATTGTGCTTATTGTGTGTGTGTGTGTGTGTGTGTGTGTGTGTGTGTGATGCCTCTCAGTGTACTGCCTGCTTCCTTTCAGCTTCAGTGTGCCTCTGCCACCAGCAGCTTGACATTTCCTCAGCTTTCTCTCCTCTGCAATTACAGCCTGAGTAAACACATATAGCTGGCAGCCTTTTTCTCCCTCGCCTTTCTATTTCAGTCCTTTGCTTTCTTCTCATCTCTCTTCCTCTTGCCTGTCTCTGACCATCCACATTGACGCCTCTCTCTCTATTACATTATTCTCTCTAAGTTCTTCTCGCTCTATCAGTCTTTCTCGGCTCTTAATCTCCCTTTGGAACGTCTGTTTATCGACCCTTAGTTGCTCCTTACCCCTGTTCCTTCAACTCTGTCTCCTCTCCATCACTGTTCCCTGTCTCTTACCTGGAGGCTTAAAATCTGATATGAACCAACCACACTCATGGCAGGACAGCGGTTGTACCTCCATAGCTTTTTTTTTTTAACGAATAGTGTGGAACAGAAATATAGTGCCGGGTCCAATTTAAGACCCATCTGAAAATCAGGACTGTTGTTAAAGGATAAGTGACACTTATGTTCCTATTCAATAAATAGCTATTGGGAAATGAAATTTAGGCTAAACCTTATGGTTCCCTACCCAATACACTGAAAGGCTTAAATATGTACAAGGTAATTGAAAAAGTGTTTGCAATGGAATTTGTTTCTAGGTCCCTCATAAACACTAAATGTGTTACCCATTACTCCATGTACTTTTTCCATGCCAGTTGGTACCCAGTACTCTAAGTATTTCTAAAGCATTATCAGGATTTTGGGGGGTGGGGGGAGTTTCAATAAAGAATTTTAGTGTCTTGTAAAGGTCTAAATGTTGTGTCAGATACGTTTCCACCCTCTCCCGAATAAAAACTTGGGAAAACGATGACATTTTGAGTTTTTTGGCATTTAATGATTCAAGAGTCGGCCCACCAACATATCTGTATCAGCCTTCAGAGTCTGTATTGATTAAGCACTCAAGTTATGTCATGCTGTTCACACCTTTTATACTCGCTTTCCTGTCATGTTCTTATTTTGCCCTCCTCCTCCTCCTCCTCTTCCTCCTCCTCCTCCTCCCAGTGGTGCAGCAGTGATTAATGTGCTTGTGAAACTCTGAGCTCTTCATCAGCGGGGAGACTCGCCAGGCTAATGGCTCATCTGGAGAGAAACACAGAGATACTCAACAAGCTGTGGGCCTGCAGCACCCTGGGGATCCAGAAAACCCTCCTCTATTCATGTGTGCAGCAAAAGAAAAAATAAATAAATCAAAGATAAAATTTGATAGTCTTTCTGTATTTTCCAGGTAAATCTCCGCTGTGGGCTACAGACATGCTGCCTTTCACCACGTTGATGTACGGCAATGGACCCGGACACAAAATTGCCAACGGCAAGCGCCCAGACATCCGCAGTGTCAACACTAGTAAGACATTATTTCTTCGTTTTCCTCACAGGAATTTACAGATTGCAGTTTATCATATTCCCTGACCAGTTACAACACTCCTTAAGCAGTTAGTAATATACAGTTTTGTTCGTATTTATTTTGCACTGGAAACACACAGTAAGAAAGGGAAAACTATTTCAAAACAACTGGAATGACCTTTAAATGTTACCATACGTATTAAGATCCATGACCTATTAAACAGTGTAACCTTTCCTTATAATAAAATCACTTGAACTTTCTCTTTCTCTGACATTTTTTTCTGATTTGATTAGCATTTTATTTTAATAAAACAAGAAGGAAAATGACAGTTCAGTTAGGTAATATGACAACAAAAATAGATAGGAGTGTAACACAAACACAAACAGGAGTTTGTTGTGTCCGTAGAGGAACTGCTAGACTTCTTTTCCTAATGTTACTCCTTACAAAACAAACTCCTCTTTCCAACTGACTGTCATCTTCCTACAACATCTCGCCTCTCGTGAGATTTCAGAGCGAGAATTGTCCTTGAGAGAGACTTAAATTTCTTGTTAAAAACCAGGGGTGTCACCAGAAGTCACTCATAGGGATCCATTCTATAATGTTGTCAGACACCTCATGTAACAGTGTGACCCTGTCAGTGACCAAAAGAAGCACTTTTTGTGGACATAATTTTGACGGGCACAATTGCCCTGAAGGTATTTGTTGCAGCTACTGCATGGATTCCAAAACCTTCTGTACTTAAAATACCAAAATTATCCTTTAAAGCTCCATTAACTGATTTTGTTTTGGCTACTTGGGGGCAGCACAAGAAGTTACAAACAGTGACATATTATGAGCTTATAAAGTTAGTGAACGTGTTAGCAAACACTTTGCCAGTTTGCCTTTTCACACATCCAGCAGACATGAAGCAATATTAACATTCATTTGGAGTTGTGATGTTAGTGTGAATTGCAAGTCCAATATTCTTGCTCCTTTTAGCTCTGATTTTGGTTCCAACCACTTCCTGAGGGAAATATCTGGCTCTTTAGCTGCTAAATGCTTCCCTATGTTCACCAGCTAGTAGTAAACTTTGTCTGTCTGCTGTTTGGTGCAGAGCAGGTAGTGGTCAGTTTTTTTAGCTGAAAAATAACCTGAGTGGGTTCATCACAATGACTGACTGCTTTCACACACAGAGTCATGTGATCCATTGTTAATATAGAAATATTTTTTTTTTTTAGCAGCTTAAAAGTCAGTTAAACGGCTGCATGCAGTTGTAATGTATTGTAAGTTGCTTTGGACAAAACAACATGCCAAATGAATGTAATATAATGTCTCTTTTCCAGAAACTAAAGACTACGTCCAGCTGTCTGCCGTCCCCACAGAGTCGACGACACACAGCGGAGAGGATGTGGCAGTGCTCGCCCGCGGACCCATGGCCCACCTCTTCCAGGGCGTCCAGGAGCAGAACTACATCGCCCACGCCATGGCCTATGCCGCCTGCGTGGGAGCCGACCTGCGGCACTGCCAGGGGCAAACTGAAGTACCTGTGGTTCACACCAGCGTCACCAGCAACAGGAATGGATCTGGGGCAGCTCGTGGCTCAGAAGCTTTGCTCAGTAGCGTCCTCAGTGTGCTGGTTGCTCTTCTTGTGCAGATGTAAGATCCCATTCTTCAGTGAACCCTATTAATCTCACTCCACTTGCCACATCAGGGAGGTCACAGGTCAGGGTCATACAAGGATTCAGTGACTTGCTTAAATTAGACTACAAAACATGTTGTTGAAAGAAAATACACCATTTGAATAAGAGCCTATTGAATGTAAATCTTGATTTTACTTTGGCAGTTTGTTGAATGCCTGTCTAATAACAATAAAGTCCTTGAATAGAAAGCTGCTTTGTCACTTTATTCATATAAACTAACATATATATTCTAACAATATATATGTCATGTAAAGACATTTATGACTCCTTCATACATAAAAACCTTGAATCTTCTAATCACATATACATTCGTTGCTGTCTTGTGAAATTTAAACTTTAAATTTAACAAAAAAAACAGTCAATTTTTCAGCCTTGTTTTCAGCTTTGTAACACTGTCATATTCAGCTAAGTTTTTAAATGGTTTATTTAATTTAAGAAGTAGAATAAACACAAAGCTCTTAATCCTTCAATTTCTTTGAAAAATCCGTAACTGACAAATTTGGGTATGGTTTTCTTCGGACAGCTCCAGCAACAAATTGGCTGGTTTTCAATTTCAGTTCCACACGTTAAACATGCGTGTTACAGATTACAGTTGTCATAGAATTCTCACCCCCTTGCACATTTGTTAGAAGAAGATTTATATCATTCTCATGTCTGAGCACTGTCAGTATGGAGCTAGAACCAGGACTTTCTGCTTGTTGCTTTGCGACCTCACAGTGACAGAGGTCATCAAGAAATAATCCCAGCGCAACTCCTCATATAGTCACAACTTCTTGTTTTTACATTTCTCTTTGTGAACAGAGGTACAACGCAATAGTCAGTAAGCTTTAAAGGTTCTGGCAGACCAGCCTATTTGTCCACACTTCCAGTCTTCATGCTAAGCTAATGAGGGTGGTATCAGTCTTCTCATCTAACTAACAAAAATGTATAAGCATATTTCCCCAAAACTATTAATATAAGTTATGTTTATATTTATGATTAGAAATGTGAACCTATTTTAAGATACATTATTCATTGTGTTCATTCCAGCACATACATACATTCATTTCCTCACTTTGAAGGAGCTTGCCAACATACTTTACTTTTACATGTATATTTTCAAATACAGCATACGGTTTGTCAGACTATATTTGTAAGATTACATTTTCCTTATGTTTGTCATCTACAACGACACGGGATATTGTGACGATATTGTCTCGGCCAATGAGATTTCAGTTTATAAAAACTATCATTTGCTATCCCATGATACAGGACGAGTGCATAAATGACTCTTCATTCCTTTGATCCTCTTTTCCAATATCCGCAGTGCTAATTGAGGTTCGAGGCGACTGCGTTTGATGACATTACTACAGCAGTCCATTAATAATGCAAAATATTTAAAGATCACCTATTTTTATCTGTGGTTGACAGATTGTGGTAATTATTTTGGACATCTGTTGGGGTTTGGAGTTTATTAAACCTGATTTTGACTCTCCTTGTACTCATTCAGACTGGCCTTAAGCCATCGTTTCTGTTTCAGATGATGAGCCTGTTCTCATCTTTTACACACATTCAGTCAAGGCTCATTTATAGATCATATGGTGGATTGAAGCTCAACAGCTCGAGAGGGGATGCAAGTAGAAGGGTTATCTCTTTTGTCATGGTATTGAAGTTATATTTAATAACTAAGAGACAGCAATCAGGAACTGGTGACTCATTTATCAGTGGATCTCATTACTACATTTGGACATCCTTATATGATAATATGAACAGAAGAGTATTTTCCTTCAAATGTTATACAGTACATTAATTTGCAGTGGTGGAAAATAATTACGTAAATTCACTCAGTACTGTACTTAAGTACAATTTTGAGGTAACTATAATTTACTATTACATGCTACTTTATACCTTCGTTCTTTTGTGAGGCAAATATTGTACTTTTTAACCTGCTACATTTATTTAACAGCTTTAGTTTCTGTACATACAGAAATTTTATATTCAAAATGTAAGATGAGCCCATAAATGTCCTATATTACTTGATACAGACAATGCTATGTTGAAATAAATATTTCAGTTATTATAATTTGTGCAGGATATTTACTTGAAATGAACTATGGATGAGTTTACATTGTGGTATAGCTACTTTTACTAGAAGATCTGCAAACTTCTTCCCCCAACGATCATGTGGCAGGGCATGTCTGCACTTTGATCTACAGATACTGTCTATTCAAAGCTGGTTTGTAGATCTGGTGTCCTACAAAAATGCAGAATAGTAGTTAACCCCTAGTTGCTCCAGAGGTGTGCGACCTCTGACATATGTAACAATTGTAAGTCACTTTGGATAAAAGCGTCAGCTGAATGAATTGATGTAAATGTAATGTAAATATGGCATGATATATTTCTAGTGTGCCACACAACAGCAGATACAGTATTTCAACACTGCTCGTCACATAGTGTTCAATATACAATTAATCAAATGTGTGGTGCATGTCAGTGGACTGACACTATCAGTGGGTAAGATGCACTTGTTTTCTGTCAAGTCAACCAGAAACCTCAGGCTGCAGTGTCTGCAGAACAAATTGTTCAACACCAGCCTCCCATCAAGCCCATAGCCTCTCAGCTGAAGAACCAGCCAGCAGACCCAGGCTGAAAAGACATCAGAGCCAAATCTCTGAGCTAAGCCGCCAGCAGCAGAAGAGGCAAAATGGTTGGGTAATGCAAAAGGACCTTTGACCCAAGCTGAGAAAACTAGATATTCCTTGCTCCAGTGAGCCCAGAACAGCATAGAACAACTAGGCCAACAAGGTCAAGGCCAGCAATGAGATTGATGACCTCTGCCAGCCGACCAAACATGCCTCAATATATATTCTAGAGTCTAGAGTACTGAGACTGAAGACAAGTAGATCCTGCAGACTCAACTTCCTGGCGTCTTGGGGGAAAATCTCATGAAGGAAAATGAGGATGAGTAGCTTTGGTGAGATGCCTGTCTGAGCAGAGAAACAGAGCGACAGATGCTTTGACCCAGGCTGAGAACCAACTGGAAAAGCCACTGTCTCTGGCGGCAGAAGGCGATGTCCTGGCCCCTCAGGGCTTCAGACGAGAGCCAGCACGCCCTGGTAGAGAAGCAGTAAGTGTGGAACTTTAGCAGGAGCTGTTGGGCAGGAGTGTTCATCTGGAGCAGGAGATTGTGAAAAACATGAAGAATCTTGGCTCCAACCAAAAAGAAGGAAAATAACTAGAAGAATAAAGGAACTTGTAGGAGCATATTTAAATTGTGGTTAGTATGTAAATAGACCATAACTGTTTTAGTTTCTCTAATTATCACCAAAGTTCCCCAACCCCTTTCTGACCCATAGAGCCTGATTTTAATTACAGTTTATATTACCAAATGTAACATTTATCAGCTTATTTCCAAAATCCAACTCATTTCTATTTTCTCCCCGACAAAGGTATACATTTTCACCCAATCGTCACCATTTGGTTGTGGCAGTGGGTAAGCAGTAAGATTTTTCCCACTATGCTACACACACATTTAACTGGCTGTAAATGACTGACTCTCATACTTGCAGGTATAATAGATATGGCATATTTTGGTTAGATTATCACTTTTAATTCTCTTTGAATGCACTGGGACTCTGCAAACAACTGGTATGTAAACCAATTACTTAAGAATATTTGCACCATTATGGTCATATTTTCATATATAGGATTTATCCTGACTTCATATATTTTCATATGCATAGATAAAGCATTTTAACCAATGCACACTTTACTGATGTATTTGGAAAAGAGGGCTTGTGATGTCCTGGTGGCTCTACCTGTCTGAAAACTATATTTATCCGCAAAACATGACATTTCAGACAGTTTAATGAGCCACGGTTAGGTAAAAATACACTTTACTGCGCAACAGACTCTCCTGTGGCTCCCACAGCGTCCTCCACTCAGCCTTCCGTTCGGTGGCGCTAGAGCACCACACAAAGTACCACGTGGCATAGAGAGGGCTGATCGAGCTACAGAAGCTCTGGCTTTGCCGCAACTTTGATGTGTTATGAAATGGGAGTTGAGTGCGCACTGCAGGAAAAGAGGAGGTACAGAAGATTACAGTCTTCAGTGCTTCAAACTGTAAAATCACAGACCGTACATGAGCAAAAATAACAGTGTGACGAATGTCTGTCCTCCCACGTGTTGAACGTGTGATGAGCAGTACTGCACATTTTCCCCCCAGTTTATTTTCAAGTTATGTGTTTTGATGTCTCGTATTCTCTTTTCAGGGTGTTTACTGTTAATAAAGTGGGTCATATTTGACCACAAAATGTTCTCATGATGCTACTAAGGATGCATTCACAGTGGAAAAACACCTGTGGCACCAGCAGCTTTTCATTCTCACTCTACTTATGTCCTTTTCTGGCGCGCATTTACGCACGCACAGCGAGCGCTGGAACACCGATACAAATACTCTTTTGGGATCCTTTGGATTCGCTGACTAAATATCACAGATCTAACTGGTCTAATAAGGGGAAATATCTTGATCTGTTTCCCTTGGCTCGTGAATGAAATGAACAATGACTGAAATGCAAGTTACTGCACCTATCAGCCGTCATTCACCACCAAACGTCCAGCATGCATGTTTGTGGAAATATTAAGATTGGTCCTGAAAGCGTATGTTTGCAGATTCCAAACACTCAGATTTGTACTTAATGTTTTACTTTCTTTAATTGGTGCCACACATTACACCTCCCTGTGGGCAGGGTTACATTAAATACAATAGGCATATCAGTACTGTGTGCCGGCAAATGTGGGGAATATGGTTCATAGCTTTTAAGCACCTTACATCATCCTGTTTTGAGGATGAATTTAAAACATATAATAGACATAGTGTAGAAGCAGTGGCATGGGTCAGCACCTCTAACCCAGCTCTCCGTGGGTCTATATTTAGAGGCCTGGTGCGCGTTGAGAGAGACGGCGGAAGAATGGCTTGGAGACAAGAGTAGGTCGCTTACAAATAGGCCACAATAGGCCTCACGATAGACCTTTCTTTTTTTTTATTCACGCTCTCTCAGAATGCGTTAGCCTATAATGGGTTACTTTGGCTGAACGTGCATGAACAGAGCTCGTCAATGCTTATTTTTAGAAACGTTGCCTATATTTGGGCGCGGGGAGCCTGCAGCCAGGCCACTTACAAAGTGTGGGAGTATGAAATGAGGTTCTGATGTCTTGAAACCTGTCAAGCCGCCTGTGAACAATGTCACTTTCCTCACATGTGCGTTTGCAGCCATGACAGGATGGTCCAATTATTGCATCACTGCACAACACCGTGTATAAAGCCTGCGGGCAATTTAAAGCCCAACACGACCTTTTCTCCCCCGGACTGTAACATTGTTCTGGACAGGAAAAAAGGAATTAATATCTCACCTTCACAAGTGACTTTTGTTGCTCTGCATCATAACCTGCTCCAGGCTGTCATCAACTTTAATATTTTCGTTTTTAGACCTGTTGAAATATGCAGTATGTTCCTAATTTGTCATTATGTCAGCTGATGTACAGATGAGCAGAAATGCAATCCTTGGTTGACAACTTGCTTCTATTGTGTGCGCACCGTTAACTCCTCCCTTTTCCCTATGTGGCATGCAAGGTGACACCAGCCAATCACATCTCATTCCGCTTCTGCCTAGCAGGGAAAACGCTAAGAGGAGGCGGAAACACATTTGGGCTGTATATAAGCAGTTAAGCGGGGTTTTTGTATCAGTGTTACCCTCCAATTATTTGCTACCTGGCCGGGCGAAAGCAAGAGCGCACACTGAGCGCACAGGGACCGGAGACCCGTGCTGGTTTGAGGTGTGGACTTGACCGTCAGTGACCGAGAGGGGAAATTCCCTGCCCCTGCAGTTACCTGGCCGGGACAGAAACCCATGCTGCCGGCGCCGCTTGACATAGCGCTGTCCGTCCGCGGTGGTGCTGAACCACGGGACACGACCCTTCAACCTGTGACGCAGAGCTGAAGCTGATCCAAGAGAGAAGACTCCAACTTCTAAAGATAACAAGAACAAAGCTGCACAAACATATATGGATTTGAGGCAAGTCAAAAACAAAGAAGAAACCGAAAGCGCGGAGCAGAAGTGATGGCTGGACTTCCCCCCGCCCCCGGCGTCACTCCGAAGGTCTGAGCACAGCAGCGCGCTGCCGCTTCGTACCGTAACCCAGCGGAGCCTCCGTAGCTGCGGAGAGTGACAGAGGCTTTCGATCAGTGAGGTACGCTCTTGCACAAAGAATTTAGGAAAATACATTTGATAGATTGCTCCCCTAAAAGGCTCTACATGCAGCTACGAAAATGGGCTGTATCAGCTCCAAAGCGCCAGTTGGTAAGAGTTGTTTTAATCTGCTCTCATAAAAGCACGCTGGAGGAAGCCTGGATTTTTCGCATTTGTTTTGCTGCAGCCTTTCGCGGGTGCAGAGGCTGTGGGTAAAATTTGTTGGGTGCTTTATAGTGCACAGCATGCTGTGCCCGAGATGTGAGACATATGATAGCGCTGCTGAGTCATATGCGTATGAATAAGGACCTTCACATATAACTCGTGTTTTAGATAGCCTGAAGTTATGACATTTCAATCTATTAGAGGTGAAATGGTGTGTGTGTGTGTGTGTGTGTGCGTGCGCGCAGGGGTACATTTTAGTGGGGTGGCGGGGAAGAGCTTGAGGGGCTGGTGTCTGCAGCCTAAACATCGCGATGCAACGAGAGTTGCAAGGAGCTTTTTCGGTGAGCACGCCAGTCATAGGCAGAGAAGACTGAGGTGCTCCTGGAACCATTGAGGGATGCGCTGTTAAAGTGCTTTTATATTTATGACGAGAAGACTCATCCAGACACGATGGTTCTGACCGCGCTGACCCAGTTTAGTTGCAAGGTAGGACACCTCTTTGCTCGTATCCTCAACGCATGCGACCGAACAAAATCTTCGGGTTTATATTTTCTAAGAATTTCCGGATGATCTCTTCTTGGTAGAAAAGTAACATAGGCTACATAAATAAGTTCGCAGGCGCATATGTCCAAATTGAAACGGACTCCACGAGTGCTTCTATGCGCACACATTCAGCAATAGATCATCATGCTTGTTGCCAAGAAACAAGCTCCCTGCTGCCACCGCATCTATCCGCTCTCGTGATTGTTTACACCTTTGCTGTACGTGTCTCCCAGACGCTCCGCTGGCGGCTAAATTTCGCCGTGGGCCCCGTCCTCTATGTGCTACCCCGACCTCTGAGCGTGTCCCCCCCCTAGATATCCCCCATCCTGTTATTTATTTGACTGGGTCTCCTCTGTAGTCTCCATAAATCAAACCTGCCCCGCATACATATATCTTTCCATCCATCGCTCTCACACAAACAGAAGTGGTCGCTTTGTCTTTCTTTCTGGTGACGTAAATGTTGTGTGCAATCTTTCAGACTGTGATTTATCCGTCATATCCATGCTCACAGATCCTCTCCCCGCCTCTAATTGGTTGTGTAATCTGTCGCTTCAGTCACTTGATGATTATGGCGCCTTGTCTCCTCGTCGTGGAGTGCGTATGGACATGCCCTAGACCCATAAAAAGCACATAAAGCTGCCGTACGTTTCCGCACATTAATGTGTAATATACAGTGGGCCTAGGTCAATAGCAGCCACCTGTTTGACTCTCACATTTAGCCTGTAGCTTATATGTGTGACATCACACTGCTGCTGGTCCTGACCTAATTGTGTTGATTCGCTCAAAAGTCTCTCAGTGAGCCCGAAAGACGCGAGAGAGAGAGAGAGAGAGAGAGAGAGAGAGAGAGAGAGAGAGACGCACGGCCGAGGTCTCCCTATCTGCAGTTTCCACGACAACGGGAACTACAGAGAGAGACCTGAGTAAAATGAATTGAATAAATAAATAAATAAGAATAACATGAGGACTGCAATACTCATTTGCTTTGAGGGAAGAGGACACACGTTTGGAGCCGCAGCTCAGTTTTAGAGAGATCACAGTAGATCACAAGGAAGGAGATTAATTAAGATAAAAAGACGTCGAACAAATTAACAAATTAGCCACAGTTGGAGGATGAACGCGGGGCCTCACAAGAGTTTCAGTCGTGTTCTCCAAGTGAGAAGGCTTGACTCGGTCCAAGCAATGCACTCTGTTGCGTGTGTTTATTTCCACTGGATTTTGATAGCCTACTATAGCCTACAGCCATGCCACTTAAATTTCATCCCTGGTCTGACTGAGGGTGACTACTGCAAAACCATGGCTACAATGACGTGTCGGACATGTGCATTACATACATGCAACACATTTCTCTAGAAGCGCGCGCAGTGTCGTTTAATTAGGTTACTGTGTGTCGCAGTAATGAGCAACAGACCTGGCCAACACACTCTTCGACTGGTAGGAGGATGATGTGTCGATCCATGCGAAAGGTGAGCATTTTCTGGCCATTAATTGCTGACGTGTCACCATAATACCTCTGGGTTTAGGCAAACAGCGGAGCTGCACAGCCTACATCCACCGGGATCCAATGACTGTCACATTCTGGACACCAATCTGCTATACAAAACACGTGCGCATCCTTCACAATACTTTTTTTGACCAAGGTGGCCTAGATTGAAAGATACAATACATCCCGGGCATCTCACCTTATCACACCCAATTAAACGGCACATATTGAATTCTGCTTGTGGGCAACCTGAGCTCAGCCAGCTAAACGGCAGGTCTATGACCCGGGGGTCAGTGATTGGCCTTGATATTGGACTCAATATTTGAGATGGGTGCTGGCGACTAATCGAGCGAGTCGTTTCTTTTCACAGGCAGTAACTAGAAACGCCTTCCTGCAGTGGAGGGCTGGAAAGAGGAGCCGGGCACTGACATTTAGAGACCCACCTCTTAATCTCGTTTTGCAAATCTGATTTGAAGAGTGGCGAGCAGGCGCAGGATTGCACGTGTGTGTGTGTGTGTGTGTGTGTGTGTGTGTGTGTGTGTGTGTGTGTGTGTGTGTGTGTGTGTGTGTGTGTAGGACCGAGGACGCCTTCAGTACGTGGCGATGGGAGCTGTCCAGGTGCTGAAATGTTCTGCTGCACGTTGCGCTGTAACTGTGCGTGGCTTCATCCATAGGAGCAGGTTTATAACCACCTCTGGTCATGACGAGGGCAGATGGGTTAAACTCTCGTAGGCTAGTCAACCTAATAGCATATCTGAAGGCAATTATGTACAGTGTGCAGCCAGGAGGTTGCTTAGTGACATTTGCGCTCCACGTAGCGCCGCTGTTTGGTTGTGTTGATGACGTGGCCTGGTCACGTCAGAGAATGTGTATTAAACAACAGGGAGGTAAAAACGGCATAATTTCATCACAGGTATGTCCCTTATTCTGTGCTTTTTATGTCTTTATGCTTATTTCCGGCAAAGCAAAACTAACTTCATAAAATATCAAACAGGCTTGGGCTGCTGCCAGGGCCTTACCTGCATGACATGGCATGGCTTTAAAGTGCATGGAAGTAGACCTCCGCGACCCCCCCCCCCCCCCCCCCCCCCCCATGTTATCTCACTATAGTCTTTATAGAGTACGCTGCAATAAAAGGCTCTGTGAACGCTTAGCCCAACACTTAGACTTGTACCATACATAATAAAAAGACGGGTGCTCCAGCCCCATTATGTAATGCTTATAAACACTGCCTGAAAGTGTATGGTACAAGCCTAAAGATGCTTTTTAAGTATTATAGCACCCCGGAATACCGTAATACTAATTATGGTGCTGTAAAAAATATTTGAAAATGAAATCTTTAAACAACATCCTATTGAAATAGTTCTTTATTCAGAATAGTTCTTTATTCAGAATACTTGATTTTTCATATCAGACGGGTTGTCTTTTTCTTCACAGTTGCCTTCCACCCCCCTCTTTTTTATGTGCAGCCTGTGTATCTTTTTACAAGACCTTTAGGAGTTGGCCTGTGAGGCTTACGTTTATTTTAGGGGGCCGGCAATTTATGTAAGTGTTTGAATTTGGTTTTCTTTGGGGGAAACTGCAGTGAGATACAGCAACATTACATTCATGGTCATCGCCCCTCATTGGATGCCCTGGGGTCCGCGTGGAGGCATGGGCTGGCATGGTGATTGCAACGTTGACCGTAAAGCAACACGGAAGGATTAGCCTGATCCTTAAAATTTGAGTTTGTTATTCTTGCTCCAGTAATTAAAGGAATATTATGAACAATAGCGTTTTATTGCCACAGTAAAGTGGATGCGTTGTTGTCATAATATTATTTTTTTTCTTTATTGACTTTTTCATTCATTTTGGAGCGAGAATATCGTGTGGAGCTACTATTATTTTTTTAGATTGCTCATTTGCTATAATCTTTGCTTATAATCACGTGGCTCTCTTCCTCCTGACAGTGGCGGTTGACGGTTCGTTGCGCGTGGACTGGAGCGCCGCAAGCTCCTTGTCAGACCTCGCGCTTTTGGGGAGCACGCGGACCTGCTTGGCGCGCAGACTGATTCTGACAGCACCTTTGGGCGCACTGGACTTCAGCGAGGTGCCCTTAACGCTTTTTTAAAATTTATTTCAGCTTGGTCTGGTTTTGTATGGAAGCCTATAGGGAACTCTATTAAAATGATCACCTAAACTTGAAAATGAAAATGTAATTCCACAGTAATTATAATTGTTCACATTGGCTAGGTATGTGTTATTTGAGTAAAATTATAAATGAAAATACAATTATCCAATTTAGCCTAATTTTCCATTTATGCAAGCATTATTTAAGTCACGATTAAAATCAAAATGCAATTTTCTAATAATTTGAATATTAAAATGACATTTGACATTCAAAGACTTAACCTGCTGTACAGTGGACAATATTCAAATGCAATAAGCAAACCAGCACTCCCAGTCTTGTGCATTTACATTTAGACGTCACCATGCTCTTTTGGTGTCAATATGAAAATGACAATGTAATCTGTCAGTCCTGTCATCAAGGCGGGTTTTGAATTAGGATGTCACGTCCTTATTCAGTGACTTAGTTCATTAATATTTACAAGTTCGGCTTACCTTGTGACCTGGACACGTCCATCATTTTTCTAACCTACATAAGATGAAACAATGCCCACTTCCTTCTGACAAAAACCTTGGTGGCATATGACAGATTAAATTATTGTTTATCAAACCTCAAATGAGATGAGAGGTTGGAAAAACAATAGACTCTGCTGGAGGGGAGTGATTCTGGGGACTCAGTGATCGCTGTATTTCCCTGTAATGAAAGTGGCTTCCATCGGTCTTGAATGCTGTGTTCAGTCCTGGTCTGGCCGTTTTCACGGGAAGGCTGCTGAGCCCGCTTCCATTGCCCACTCGCCTGGCTTCAGTTTTGATGTCCATTCCCTGCTGGGTGCACCAGCCCCGGGCCTGAAAAACCTCCTCCTCGTGGTGATCCAAAGCTGCTGTGCTAAGGGTGTAAACTGGCTGACTCTGGTGCTACAAGCTTCAAGGGTCAGCTAACTGCTACTAGCTTCACAGCTAACTGTGCTAAGTAGCTAAAGCTACAGTATTTTTGCAACAAGTAAAGCTATCTGTTCATCAAGATACTCAGTAAAGCATCAAGAGGGCATCAGAGGGAAAACCATAAAATATATTTTTTTCCTAAATAGAATCAAGATTTTAAAAAAATCAGTAAATTAAGCTTTAAAGTTTTTTTTTTAATTTGTGTTTGTGTGTACAGTAATCAGTGAGGCCCAACCTGCAGAGACACTCCACTCCGGTGATGTCTATTGTTTTTCGTGCCCAGGTCAGTAGGTAGGTAGAACTCGTAAATGTTAATAAACTAAGTCACAAAAAGAGAAGTAGCATCCTAACTGAAGACCCACCTTGATGAGAGGACTGACAGTTTGCAATTTCATTTTGACTCCAAAGTAAATGCAATAGACTGAGGGGCTGTTTCACTTAATGCATTTGAATATTGTCCACTGTGCTGCAGATTAAGTCTTTTCTACATGGCAAATGTTGTTTTCATTTTCAATTTCAAATAGCGTTTTAATTGTAATTGTGACTGTAATAATGCTTTCACAAATGGAAAATTAGGCTACATTGTTAATATTGCATTTTAATTTAGCAAGTTTGATCTAGCCTTTGAATCTTTTCCACTTTACATTAGGTAGCTGTACACAGCAGCTTTTCCATTTTCATTTTAACATGGTCATAATATGCTTATAATAGTATGTGAAAATGCAAATTGAATTATTGCATTTTCATTTGTACTCAAATAACTCATGCCTATGTGGAAAATTATAATGCTATTATAGAACTATTTTAATTTTCAGGTTTACATTATCATTTTAATGTATTCCCCTGTAGGCTTCCACAGAGTTTATAACATAGCCTAGCTCCACTGACACTTTGTTCACTGTTTCCTCTTTGAGAGACTAAACTATAGCCCACGTTTATCATTAAAACATAGCTTATGCCACTTTATATTTCTAAGTGCTTGAAAATGGATAATTATGATTGAAATTAAGGAAATGATGCATTCAATTTAGTGTAAGCGTGAAGGCGCCATTTAAGCGAACAGGTCCACTCATACAAAATGTACATTTTTGCATTAATTAGATGGTGGGAATCTTTTACTATCTTATTAGTAGGCTCATGGAATCAAATGTTTCAAACTTGTATCATCATTTCTAACAATAAAAGGGTTAATAGAGAATTTCTGACACAACTTCACCTACTTTCAAGATCCATGAATGGAAATAGTACCATATGCCAAAACCAAAAACAGTAACTTGGGCTAAAAAAACAAGCTGCTGATTACTGCATTATATTCGATCATATTTTTATATTCTGAATTGTCACCGGCCACATGAATTTTGTTTCCCTTCATATAACTAAAGACATTTTCGCCATAAATTGGTGCAGAAAATGTCTTTAGAATGCAGGAAAGTAAGAGTTCAATGCTCAAAATATTCTGTGGGAGGACCCCCCCCCCCCCCACACACACACACATTGAATAGCCTATTCCATCAATGAATATTTCTTCTAAATAGCATTGGAGTATCTTCTTGTCTTCTTCTTGTGACTCCAATATTGTGCATTATCACGTCTCGCGGACTAAGTGTTTCGTCAACCTGCTAAGTAACTTAACAAAGATTAATTAATTAAACAAGGTAATAAGCAAGTTATACGGAGACAGTCTTCTTGTTCCCACAAAGGAATGTGGGCTGTCCTCCTTTAAGGTAATTAAACAAAGAGGAAGGTCAGTTGCCATGGTTACGTGTGTGGAGGGGCAGTTTAGGGTTTCCTGCCCTCCTTACAAAAGAGTTCTGATAGGCTGTTCAGGAGAAAGTTAGTTTCTGGTTAGTGTTGATATTGTCATTTGAACAGTCAGGGCATCGAGTCTTAGCTTCGTCAGAGGTGGTAGGTTTTACGATCTAACTGCCCAAAACAGCACTTACGGAAAGCAAACCTTTCACTTGATCAGGCTGTCTGTAGAGGGGGAAATATGTCAACCCCCCCCCCCCCCCCCCTTTCCTCAGGGAGAGACAGAGATTTTTGGAATCTCATAATCGCATAAAATAATTAAAACACTGGCTGATCCACTACAACTGTATGTACTTGTAGATGGGCCTATACACGGTGCTACAGATTTATAGCTCCTCGGGTAGGTCTCTACAAAGATTGTGTGATATATTAACTTAACAATCACCAAGCTACTAACAGCCTACTGTACTATAACATAGTCAGGTACCTACCAGGTATGCTTAATCAGAGATTACAGTCTCTCAGTAATTTGCCGCATGAAGCAGAAAATTATTTTCTCAACCCTTCCTGGTTTAATAATTACCTTATTAATCAGTCCTTCCAAATAATTTCTGTGTGTTTCAACCCTGAGTTCTTTCTCCATTTTAGTTTTCATTAAGGTTAACCAGTTGGTTCAATTATTTGCCAGCCAGTGTAATTAGCAATTCATTTTTAATTTGGGATTTTAAATGGAATCTCAGTGACACGGAGTGTCAAAATACACAAAAGCTCTACTTAGACCGTGTATGAATGGCTGGATCAACTCAGCTCTGAGATGCTACATTTGTAGTGGCTCCCTTGAATGTTTATTTGAGTTCAAAAGACCAAAGAAAACACATTTTTCTTTGACTGTTTGCACCAGCGTTTCTGGACAGTTAATTGTGGGGTTTCATATGGCAAATAGCCTACAGGTGGACTGAGGCTAGCCTGTTTCCAAGACCTACAAGAACCCACCTTGTTGTAGCAAATAATTAAATAAGATATAAAATAAGAAAAGAGGGGTTATCAGGGCACTTTGGTAAGGGTGGTGGCTCTACAAGAACCCATCATAAGCCAAGAAGCACCCAAAACAGGTTCTGCTGTGGTACATGCTATTTAATGCTACGGTTAATAGCCTGCTGTTTTTGTGTCTAGAAATAATCCTGGACATTAAAGCAAAGCACTGCCGGGGCTTTTTAAGCAATGCTCCGGTGCTGAAGTTAGTGGGATACTTATAATTGGTTTAGAGATGATGATGACGATGGTAATGAGAATGATGAATCCACCTTGCCTCTTTTATCCATCAGTGCGCACCATCTGGGTGTGAATGTGATGTGTCGCAGTGAGCCAGCCAGGCGACGATTAGCAGCGCCTAAGTGATCCATTATGAAATGCAGCTTCTCACTCTTCATTGGCAGACCTGTTATTGAATCCAGGGCACTGTGAGAGACAGGTTGGCTGGAATGCTGATCTTATTACATCTCTTTCACAGAGGAAGGACTCTAATGCGTTACACTTCAGGGACCCCCAAAAAGACACACATTAGCTAGCCTATATTTGGTCAGATTAGGCTTTAGGAAATGATTCAAAGTTTAGTTTCTTTGTTGAAGAAGTGCTGGAGTCACAATTGGTAGCCTACAAAATAAATATTTGGTCAATTTGCAAACCTGTTGGTCATGGAACAAAAAAAATTCATATTTTCAAATAGATATGTGGCATTTTTCTGCTTCATATTTAATGCCACCAAAGGGATTAAATGATGCACATGCCTAATCTCTGACGTGTTAGCTGTGGCATCTCTGAGCAGCAGAGTCTACAGTGAATGAAGGCAGGAAGCCACGTGCAAGAGGCATTCATTTGGGCGTTGTGGTCGTCGGTCGGTGTTGACATCATCAGTGAATCAGGCATGTACCAGGAGGAATTGTTCCATGGTGACCAGTTGCCATAGAAATGTTCCCAACGTGGAAAAGTTGCGAGATAGAGAGAAAACAGAGAAAGACAGAGGGGTACGCACAGGCGGGCAGAAACGTGGTATGTCTAGGGAGGACAATGATGTTCAGGTTATTTTCCACCTGGGAAGCAGATATCACGCCAGTCTGTTCCACTGAAACCATTCACGGCTTGCCTTCTCATGTCAATTTTGATGATGGCTTCTGTGTATGCCCGTTTGTGTGACAGAAGAGCGGGCTGCTGCGCACGGAGTCCTGTCTTGTATTTCAGCGTGTACATTGAGCTATTTGACTCAATCTGCCAGTTCAACGCCACAAATTAGATTTCTGATGTGATGTTATCTTAATCAGCCCAAACAACAGAGCAATAAATATAAATGCGTCATAGCCACTTCAGGCTTAATCACATAAACTAAGCATGAAAAGGGGGTTATTCAATTAGATATTACAAATTTATTTTAACAGATTTAAATCCCAATTTTAAATACAGCCACAATACGAAAACACACATACTATCAAAAAAAACTAGAATCAAAACAAAGAGGGTGTGTGTGTGTGTGTGTGTGTGTGCGTGCGTGTGTGTGAGTGTGTGTGTGCCGGCTTCCAGGTGACTCAGGCAGACACCGGTTTTATGTCACACTCCCACTGTCTCCTAACATGCCTGTTGTGTCGAGGAATCTGTTGTGTTGTTCTCTGCGCTGTCTCCAAGCCGAATTAGTGCGCCGCACTGACTCACTGAGACAACAGTAAACCAATTATTTAAAAGCCAAAGGTGAACCTGAGCATCATGACAGCCCCGTCACTGTCTGTGTTCACCAGACCTTGAAGATTTACGACTTTCTTGACATTACGTGTGTATTAGTGTGATGTTATTGCGATCCTTACGAGGGCTAAACATCTTGACTACTACTTGACATGAATCGTTCCTGTGTGATAACAAGTGTGCTACTGTAGGAGATTAAAGATTGAATTTATGGGTTATAATATTTAGGAATATATGTATTGTGCATGTTGTTCGGAGTGTGTGATGGAAAAGATGCGGCACAGCAGTCTAATTGAAGCGGCCCATGTCTTCCTCTGTGCTCGCTCTGCTGTTCAGTAGGGCAGTGGGGGAGCATGGGGGGAGGATGGGGGGAGGGGAGCAGAGCCGGCAGCCAGCCATGCTGTTAACCGGAGCTGCGTGGCAAGGTTGGACCCGGTGTTTAAAAGCTCATACGGATATATTTTAAATGAAATACATTAGAACATTTTGTGCCTCCAAACTCCAGAAATGACAAGTTGTATTTCCAAATATTATTCTTTTCAGGGTAGAAATGTCTCTGAAACAACATTTATATCTTCATGGGATACTCCACTGGAAAGAAATAGCATTCAAGTTTAGGGGCATTAAGCAGGGTAAGACAGGAGCTTTTGAGTTGGATATCCCTGAGGATGTCTAAAATCCTCACACACCATCCTGAAATGACTTCTCTGGGAAACCATACTAAAACAAATAAAGCATGTTCAGTTGTGGGTGGAAAAAATGACCTGCCTGACATCTGATTTTTAGTTTAAAGACCAATACAATATATCTTTATAACCCTTCTCGAGGGTATATGTCACATTATCTACAGATTATCCTCCCTCTGATCTGTGAGCTGCTCCCCGGCACAAGAGGATTATCACGCCTCGCGGCAGCCGTTGATGCCATCGCAAGCCCAGGATCCCCCTTCTCTCTTGCAGGGCGCGTTTGACAGATCATTTTGTTGTTGTTTGTTATTCGGCAGGTATTTTGTCGCTATTAAGTGGAATTGACAGGATAGGTCAGGGTGACGCTTCTGATGTGTTTCCTAATTCGCTGAAAATCCGACGTGGTCTGTTTTGAGTGGTGATTCATTGATGAAAGGTAGGCAAACAGGAAGATTTCACTTCAAAACGGCTCAATAATCCAAACACAGTATTATGTTTACTAGGGGTTCAGTTGTGGCGAGTCAAGTAGCTCTGTGTTGTTTCTCTAAATGAAAGCAGTTGAAACTAGAGCTTCAGAGATCTGCGGTCAATCACCACGGGACTGGACACAATCTGTACCTGTTGAGATATGCTTGTCTGCCTAAAATTAGTCATCAAATTGTTCAGTCAGCCAAGTGTGTTGATCCATATTGAGTAACAACATAGTAGCGTCAGCTCGGCATGTGGCCTTTGCTCTTGACGTGCTTGTTTCCCACATGAGTACAATAAGGCTATAAAGAGAGTTAGCAGACAAAGGGACTTGTCAACACCTGATCCTCCCTCTGTGGTTTGACTTTACAGAGCAGACAGATTTGATGGAGGACAAACTGGAAGGAGGGGGTCCATCTTTTGTCTACTGTCTGGTTCTGTTAACTCACAGAGGACAAATGATCTATCTGGCTGTCTGGGCACAGAGCTCTATCAGTTTCCTTTCAAGAAGTTTTCCTGTATAATTACTTGCATATTTGCATATTTTCAGCCACATCCAGCACCACTGGAGATGCCCGCTCGGGGATTGGCTATGTGCAGATAATGTGCAAAAATACAGCAACCAATCTAGAACCAGAGCTATGCTTTTTATTTTCTATGCCTTTTTGTCTGCGGCCATAGATACAAAACACAATGAGTTATAGCTTGAGTAGGGTCAGCTCAATTAGCCACCAGGTTAACATGTGGCTTCAACTGGCCACAAGTGTTGTTTTTTCTGTTTCTACTCTTCTACCTGAAATAATATGCAAATCAGATGTGCTTGAAAAAGACAGCAGCAATTGGCTGAACAGTAGTTAGGTCGTAATTATTTTTAACTTTAAAGGAGTTGTTTAGCATTTTGGGACAACAATTAGTTGTTGTCTCCGCTGGTTGCTTGGTAATCTCCCAGGGATACCAAGACTCCAGGAAGTCACTGCACCCAAGAAATAGTCAAGCACATAATTTGCTGTTTTTTACACTTTCGATTTATGGACAAACTATATAAAACATGTTAATGAACAACACGAGAGTGGTATCGTTTTCATCTAACTTGTGGCTAAAAGTGAATAACTGCATTTCCCAAAATGTCAAATTATTCTTTTAACATGTTATACCATGCTACATAACATGTTTAGCTTAAATGATTTAATATAGTCCTATTTATCAGTAGCTGTTGAAATAATCATTTTTCAGCAAAAGTTAGTGCCATGCACATACATGCCGCGTGTGTGGTTGTTGGCACGCAGCTTGTGACTCATTAAAAGCATTGATTGTTGAAAGAGAAAATCCTTCACATTCCAAGGCCCTTCTCCTTGCTCACGTTCATGCTGAGCTGAGCTACTGTACCTGCTTTCCCCCAACCCTTATCTTTCTTGTTGTTTCAGGTGAATGTTGACGACACCATTGAAATGTTACCAAAATCAAGAAGAGCTCTCACCATTCAAGAGATTGCTGCATTAGCGCGATCCTCCCTGCATGGTGAGTGCAGCATTTAACACATAAAAATGTGTAACCGTCACAAAGATTATGCTGCACCTTAACCCCTAGCTTTTTCCTTGCAGGTATTTCACAGGTAGTGAAGGATCATGTGACGAAGCCTACAGCCATGGCTCAGGGCAGAGTGGCACATCTGATAGAGTGGAAGGGCTGGTGTAAGCCTATAGACACTCCAGCAGCCCTGGAATCAGACTTCAACTCTTACTCCGACCTCACTGAGGGAGAACAGGAGGCACGCTTCGCTGCTGGTAAGACTTCTGTCGTCTGTTTGTTGAGACTTGTTCATTACATCTATATTACAGGAAGAAACACCTGCTACACACTTTGCTGCACTCAGAGTTCAAGCTGAAAGAGAGTTTTTGAATGCACACAGTCCAGCTGACAACAAATACAATGAAGAGATGACTCACACACCTGGGGCAAGAGAGCTTATGGAAATCTGCAAAATAATTATAAAATATCACAGGGGGTATCCTCATTAGATGAAAAACCACCTTAACAGAACAGTAAACATATGTAAAAAGGAGGAGATGAGTATTTATATCACATGATCACTAATTACAGTGTATTAAATCAAGATGCTGCATACACTGAGATAATTAAAAAAATCCCATTTAGCTTCTAACAAGCTGTTTTTTTCACAATATACACAGTGTATGGTTGACTGAAAACTCATTTTAACACAGGTTAGGAAATAGAACTGATATCAGAAGGATATTTAGAGGCTGGTTGCAGACAGAAACTTTCAGTTCCAGCCCATTTATACCTGCTTAACATGCACTTTGGATATTTTATCTGCATAAAGAAAAATTCCTGTTCATGCTAACAGATCGAATTGCAATACTATTGGATCAGTTAGAGCACATCTAGAGATTATTTGGTTCACACTGTGATTGGATCTGAGCAAGGTGTAAATGCAATTAGTACAGTTTGTCCAGTTTGGTTCTGGCCAGGGACCTCAACCGCATTCCTCACCCTTTGTGTCTCTCCGTATGTTTCCTGATATGATTCCTGAGATAACACATTAAACGCTATAAAGTGCATCACTCTCAAGTTTTACATTTGATTTGATTCCACCATCTAGTTAAATAAATCTGTGTTCATTTGTACGTCTGAACAACAAAAGGGCTACAAACAACTTTCTTCATTTATTGGAAAGATTTTTCTTTTCAGGATCTGTTA
Organism: Micropterus salmoides; assembly: GCF_014851395.1. NCBI lineage: Eukaryota > Metazoa > Chordata > Actinopteri > Centrarchiformes > Centrarchidae > Micropterus > Micropterus salmoides. The sequence goes on along the minus strand of NW_024042261.1, from coordinate 9,613,136 downwards.
TTTTCCCCATTACCTTTTGTTATGGATACATTAAAAGTCGGAGCGAGTTGGAGAGTCTTTCTGTCAGCAAGAAACACTTTTTATATCATTAATCGTCATTTCCATTTAGTCATATTTGAGGCTGGTCATTCCTGAGCTTTGGCTTTGAAATTGGTTGCATCATTTCAAATTGCCCCTGAAACATTTAGCCTAATAAGTCATTTTCAGTGTATAACATGATTATGCATTCACAATCAGAATATGAGTAAATACAGATAATGAATAAATAACATAATGCATTCTGACAGTAGAAATGATCCTGGGCCTCTGAGCAGGACACACTGTAAATACAGAATGCTGGTGTGCAGGTGTTTATTAAACAGATGACAGCTACAGAGAGAAAACATGATGCTCTGCAGTGACAACTGTGAGCCTTTATTAGTGTCAGCACAGTGCACATGGGTGCATTTAGAAACTCCATCAAAAGTCTCTACAGCTGATAGAGCATGACGTCGCATTTCTCTAAAAATATATTTTCTCATTTCATTTCTTCTCTCCTTAGTTTCCTCAGAAGAGACGCAAGTGAGGCAAACATGGCCGCAATTAAGAGTCTTCCGGCTATCTCAAAGAGCTTTGAACAAGCCCTTCCTTGGCGAAAGTAAAATAAGTAGCCTCCAAAGAGCAGAATTGCTTCACTGGATGTGGTCCAGATCCAGTCCACCTTTTGTTGAGGTCACAGTGCAGGCACAACCAAGAAAAGAAGATGTTACTGTAATACCAGGTGTAAACGCAAAGGCCCATGATCAGATGTCATTATCCAGATAGTTTCCAGACACAGATTGCATGTTACACCAGGTGGGAATGAGATGTTTGATCCTGCAGCTGATTTGCGCAGCCACTTTCATTGCCCTTAGTTCTTCTCCTCCACACATGGTTTGTTTCTCACAGAGCACCGCTCACCCACAGCTCATCTGTCTCCTCCATCTTTTACTCACTCACCTCATCTTTTACTTTTCTTTCATTCACTCATGGCCCCTCTATTCATTACCTCCTTCTTCCTATTAACACCGTCCCTCTTTTAATGTTCTTCTCTGCCCTCTGTCTCTTTATCTCCTCTTTTTCTCTGTCCTTTTCAACCTGTCCCTCCTGCCTGCTCTTCCCTACAGTCTCGCGCTCGCTCCCTGCAATGCAGACTCTCAAGGTTAATTTGCACAGTAAGGTTTTGCTCCTGGCTTGTGCCACCGTGACTGAGCGATTTTCCTCTGTCCCTCCTCTCTTCTCCTTTCTTTTCTCTTTAATATCGTACTATTTACATGACTTCTCTTCTCATGTCCCTATCTTTGTGATCCATTATCACAATAAAGGATCCATTTCCATGTTCTTTGGTTAGGATAGTGGCTTTATGTGCAACTGTAATGATGATTCATACAACTGATTTATCAAAATGACAAAGTTCTTCTTTTGAATCACTCATTTCATAGATTTTTTAAATCATTCTTAACATCTCTATAGGTGGTCTTTTTTGATCCGTATGAACCTGGCCACTCATTGCATGCAGTACAGTAATTTATTAAGCCTTGCATGTGTATGGCACATAAACAGGGTCGAATCCTTAGCAAGAGTGTCTGATGCTCTGCACACCCTTTTGTTATATTTAATTTGTGTAAACTGACTAGCAGTGGGCTGGGTTGGGGAGTCATTACTACACATTGTGCTTCTCCATATCACTTCAACTTAACTCATCAGTGCGTCCATTCCATCAGGGAGCTGCCAGTTTTGCTGACTCCTTTTAGTTTTGTCAACTCTCCCCTTGTGGCTTGGTGATGGTGTTACTGTGGGCGACTGGACACTCTGCGTGAATGTCAGCGAGCACCTGAGTACATAAAGTGAGCATGTGCAAATGTGTGAAGTGAGTGTTTGGTGTATTTTAGTGTGAATGCAAGCTGGCATGACACACTGGTGTGTGTGTGTGTGTGTAGGAGAAGGCATCCTGAGAATTGAAAATGCAGGTCGGGTTATCCTGTTGATAGACTGACTTCTGCCAACACACACACACACACACACACACACACACACACACACACACACACACACACACACATTCTTTGAAGTTAATCCTGCTGTGTCTCACTGTAGTGCATTAAACTGGCTGCCAGCCTTGACTGACACAGAGAGAGGCTTTTGTCACTGTGTGTGTGTGTGTGTGTGTGTGTGTGTGTGTGTGTGCGCATGTGTGTGTGCATGTGCGTGCGTGTGTGAATGATAAAGGCAGAGAGCGTGAGTGAGAGAATATGTTGAAAGTACATGTGTGGATGGGTGTAAAGTGTGCGTATGTGTGTATTTGAATGGCTGTATTCCAGTTTCTGGTGCACTGTAGTGTAGCAGAGGTGCATGTGGCCTGACCAGTTTTACACTATCTCAGCAGCAAACAAGCCTGTTGCAAAATCTAAAATGGGAAATTGGCTTAAAGGTTGGAAACTAATTTACACACACAGCACAATCTGACTGCAGCACAGTGTGTCAATAATGAACACCTCTTCAATCTGCATCAGTTTATTGTGATTTTGCATATTTGATTATAAGTGGTTATAATCTATATTGTTTATTAAAAATGGATCACATGACTACGTATAATGTGAAAGGAGTAGCTCATAGGAATTAACCCACAGAGAATTACAGTTACCCTCAGCCCTACAGAGTGTTTTAACATCTTTTGGCTCATTGCTTTGTTTTTACAGCCTGCAACATAACTGCTTGGTTCACTCTCACTGCTCTCATCAACCCTATTTCCAGCTGCAGTTGGCAGCTGTTTTCAGCGAAAAAGCTTTGATAAACCAACTGTACATTACATGCTCGACACCAAACTGGCGGACAAACAAAGTTGGCTGCCAGCTGGTGAACAGAGTGGAGTCATGATATGTCACTGCTGCGTTTACAACTTGTTTCCACTCCTCCAAACAGGCAAAAAAAACAACAGTTAAAGTGAGCAATAGGCATTCAAAATGAAGATTATACAGTATCTCACAAGTGAGTACACTCCTCACATTTCTGTAAATATGGGATTATATCTTTTCATGTGACAACACTGACGAAATGACACTTTGCTACAATGTAAAGTAGTGAGTGTACAGCTTGTATAACAGTGTACATCTGCTGTCCCCTCAAAATAACACATCACACAGCCATTAATGTCTAAACCACTGGCAACAAAAGGGAGTTCTTAAAATGAGCTGACGTGCAAAATGTAAAACTGCAAACTGCTGTATGACGTCCAGCCTGCTACAGTATATCCAAATGCTATTCTTTTGTGCACAGACACCTTCAGAAAAAGTTATGTAGTCTTAGTTGTAACAGAAATGCAGTATGTGTGTGTGTATGTGTGTGTGCGTGCGTGTGTGTGTGTGTGTGTGTGTGTGTGTGTGTGTGTATGTGTGAGAGAAAGACAATCTTTCATTTTCAGATCTTAGTACATTTTTCACACAAGTTGGGTCAAAAGCACAGTTTGTGATTAGGGTTAAGATTACACCAATCTGAGCTAATGAAAGTTGACACTTCAATGCTATTCATACTATGTAAAAAAAAATAATCAAAATTTTTATAGAGAGGAGAACACAGATAGTTTTGTGAGTCTGTCTGTCTGTAGGCGTACCCTATCTCTAATCCCTTTTTTTGTGTGGTGTGTTGGTCAGTGACCTGAAAAAGTATGCATGGAGGTGAAACCTCTCCAGTTAAAGGAATCAGCCTGCACGGTTGCATTTGCCGGATGATGTGTTGTGTGAGGAGAGTACAAGGCCCATCTACAGTGGAAGATGAATGAGAGCATCGATCTCTTTCTGTTGGAGACTACGCTTGAATATTGAGCATTGACCAGAAACGAGTCAGAGAGAGAGCGAGACACAAAGAGAAGGAGAGAGTCAGAGAGATAGAAATCAAAATGAGGAGTGAGGGACAGGGCTGAAAGATTGCACGGTGAAAGCAAAGGGAATGGTAAGAATCAGGAGAGTAAGGTGAGCCGATAGAGCGTTTTATTGAGGGAGACGATGGGAAGAAAGGCGTGACCTGAAGGAGACAGTGGATGAACGGGGAGGAATACAAAACAGATGGAGGGAGAGGAAGAGGCTGAGGCGCAGCAGAGAGATAAAGAGAGAAAGAGAGAGGAAGTCTTATTCTCTGATTGGCCAGCTCCTGATAATGATTGGAGGTGATTGGTTACTTGGACCTTGAGGCTTACTGGTTCTGGCACATTCTGAGTCACCTCAGCCGGACACACACGCACACACACACGCAAACACACACATACATACATAGATGTCCTCTCTGTAGTCTTACATGTGTGTGATTTACATGCACATGTATGTGAATGTATGTTTGGTTACTAATAAAATATAGTGATTTATTAATAAGGTAGTGGAGGTTATAATTTCTAGGCAAATAAACACAAATACAGCCACCGATAAAATCCGATCACTTTTTCTAAGCTTGTGACATTAAAGTCAGTGGATTTACATACACACGTTTGTGTATGGCGACACAAACAGCTCACAACAGCATACACAAGATGTTGAAACACATCTGTGGCATACAGCTCTGCAATACATCAAATGAGTCTTGGAGCATGTAATGTTTTGTTTTGTTGACTCTGTAACAGAAAAGTTTTTGCTCAGTAGATGGGTTGTATTAGACTGCATTATACTGAGAAGGGCATTCAATATTCTTCCTCCCTTGGATGTAATCTGGGAGGACAAAACAGAAAAGAACTACTACAAAGTAAATTGGCAAATACTGTAAATTTTCAAATTCCAACCATGGTCTTTATTTACCTCAGCTTCTAACAGCGTTATGTTAGAGATTTTATTCTTAATTTATTGTTTCTGCTTCTCTACACACAGGGGGCGTCGATGTGTATTCATTCATTTATCATTCACTAATTAATTCCAGTTGTTCCACTCTGCCTTTTTGAAAGTCAACACGTCCTGCAGACTTTTCACATGAAATGTTTTCCAGCCTTCTCTCTTTTGGTAGGCTGCTTATGTGAAAAGAATAATGTAAGATGTTTTTTTGAATTTATAGTAGTTTAACATTGGTAGAGAAAAATGTCAGAAGACAAAAAGACAAAGAATGAAATGGTAAATGAAGGTAGAATCTGATTTGAAATGTACATTTACGAAGTGAGACATTATGCTACAGGTGATTCCACCAATGTTATTCCAATTTTACCCGCACTTTATTTGCTAGCTATGACTTGAAAACAGGCATATATGGTATAAAAACCATACTGTATATAAGAAGTGGATGTAGTCATAGTGACGTCACCCGTTGGTTTGTGGACTGCCGTTTTGAAGTCTCGAGTTTGGCCGATAGGGTGCCGCCATGTTGAGTTTTTCAACCAGCGGCACCGGACGTGACCATATTTGGACGAGACGGTGGAGCTAATGGCCGTGTGCGGCGCTAGTTAGCTTGCTTAGGCTTGGTGCATCTGTATTTCATGTTAACTGTCATTTTTTTGTCAACAGGGCTGATAATTTTGTTTAGCGAAGAACAGTCTCCAAACTAAATGTACTCACCAGAGAAAGTGAACAACCAACTCCTCATAAGGTTTTTTAACGGCGTTGGTTAAATTTACACAGTGCCGAAGGTACGAGTCACTCTAGCCTGATTGACAGATCGCCATGGTAACATCATAGATAATCTATTTTCCTCTAAATGGGACCAGAATTTACTAAATGAACATCATTTTGTTTTAAATTAGACTTGAAACTAGCGGTTGAAACCATAAATCCATTATGAAAGTGTTTACTGAGGTAATAAATCAGCTGAGAAGTAGGGTCATTTTATCATTATTACTAATGGAGCCGGACTTCTTTTTGCAACCAGAAGAGTCGCCCCTGCTGGCCGTTTGATAGAATGCAGGTTTAAGGGACAGTTCTCTGACCATAAGCTTCCTGTATGATAAAAACATATTATTTCAATGAAAATGTCAGTAGGGTTTTTTTTTTTCTTGACATTTTGGGTGACATACAGATTCTGTGATGTCTGTGCTTCTTCCAACATACTGTCTCCTGTCTCCTCTGCACTGGCAGAAATGCAACCTGCATAACAACACTATCGAACACTTAGCGACGGTCATGTTAAGTGCACCAGCCACATGACCGCTGAAGAACATCGATTGTAATGGGAATGCTGTCTCTGTCCAGTCTAATCCTACAGGGTGCACTGTTCATCACACAGACCTGCCAATCAACAACATCTATCTAACATGGAGACACAATGGCCTCCTTGTTATCATGCCGACCATGTATTTGCTTGTGAATAAGTGCAGCTTATGTGTGCATGTGCATGTGCGCGCAGGTGTGGCAGAGCAGTTCGCCATAGCGGAGGCTAAGCTGAGGGCCTGGTCCTCTGTGGACGGCGACGAGTCCAACGATGACTCATATGACGAGGACTTTCTGCCTGCCAACGAGCCCACCACACAGAGCACAGGTACACACACACACACACACACACACACAGAAATACAGACCACAATATCTGTGGTAAAGCAAAATCATATTTATTTCCTTCATTTTGTCCTAGTACTCCATCACACACCCTCTTCCCTGTCCACCTCTCTCTCTCCCTCTCTCTCTGTATCTTTCATTGTCCCAGTGCCCTAGTTTTCATCCTCTCCCAACATTTTTTTTTGTTCCTCCGCGCAATTTGATATCCCTCCTGCAAGTTTAATATAATTTCCTTTGCTGCAGAGACAATGTCTGTGTGAGGATGGTGTGTGAGTGGGTAATAAATACACAGAGTGTATTTGACCATGGCTGTGTGTAAGTGTGTTGGTGTGTGCATACTGGAGCTTTCATCTTGATTACACTGAACCACCAATAACCTGTGATGCAGCTGATAACATTCAGTTCAGTGTTACTTCTCTATCTTCATATATTCATCTGTGGTTTCTTACCTTCTGGCAAAGGCCATTTAGTAAACAGAGCCTCACACGTACCAGCTGATATTTTGCAGCTAGTTTCTTAGCACTACTATAACAAATTGTTTATTTTGTTACATATATCTTGATATTGTTGCATTTTTCCTCTTACTGTATTTAGCAAAAATATCATACTTTGGGTTCAATATCAAATTTATGTATTTTGTATCTTTTTTTGCTTTCTTTTTACTCACAATTTTCACTTCTGGTATGTTTCACACTCTTGTAATGCAGTGGATGATGTCTTTTCCATTCTTTACATCTAGATAGTGTCAGGTTAATGCCAAGTGTAGACACAAGAAAAACGGATTTGGACCCAGAATGCAGACACCAAGGTGGAGCAGATGCATTTGAAGTGTTAATTAACAGTATGTGAAAACCTATAACCAAGGTGAGGCAGGCAGTCCGAAACAATGCAAATACATCCAGACCGGAGCAGGCCACTATCCAAAGCAAACCGAAATCCAGAAATAAGTCTAAACAGAGAATGAGAAAACACCCCAAAACCATGACACATATTTCTTTTTAACCCAGTTGACGGTGAACTTTACTAGTTGCTACTTTATATCGAGTGCTTTGTAACAGTTATTTAAAACTGGTACTTTTAGCATGCTTTTTTTCTTCCTTAAATTGTGCTGTGGTTGCTTTTTAAAATTACAACATTGCCATAATTATTTGTCAGCAGTGGAAACTTGCTTGACACATAAATGAGTTTGGCTTCCTTTTGCAAAAGCAGAGCAAAATTATTCTTACAGGTACCCTGTGTAGTACGTCACATTCCATGTTTTTCAGCAAAATGCATTGTATAATAATAATATGACATGAGTTTCCTTCCTCAGAAATGACCTGGAAAGCATTTTTCTTATTTTAAATCCTCATTTTGCTTTTGCATTGCTACGTTTCTTGTTGTGTTACTGCAGCCAACTACTGATCTGTGGGAGAGCATGCGACTGTTTGCAGGCACACATGATATAGACCTGCTCATTAAAACATTGCTCTGTAGCGCCACTAGTGGTCAAAAACTCCCTAGGGTAAAAATGTAAATAATGAGTACAAAGAGTAAAGGCAGGAAACATTCTAGTTTCATCTCATGTTTCCTCTCTTATCGTTGTTTGTTTTTCTTCAGGCTCACAGTCTGTATCATTCCTTCTAGATGTGCCATCATATCCTCCCTACTTGAAGGATCTGATCCACAGCCAGGTTTGCCAACACCTGGGCCTGCGAGGGCCCTTTTGCGAAGGTGGAGGAGGAGGAGGAGAAGGTGGCAGCGGAGAGCCCTCCCCCACGGCAGGCTCCCCGGACACCCTGTGCTCCAGCCTCTACAGCCTGGACGAGCACCACCCGCTACTGCGGGACCTGGGCGGCCACCGTGGCACCCACTCCTACAGCAACGCCGCTGAGCTTGCCGCCAAAATCTTGTCTGCGCTGCAGGGAGGGGAGGAGCTGCTGCTGGCCCGACTTCAGAGGGCGGGGCAGAGCGGGCTTGTTGGGGGGGACAGCGGCTTCCACAGCCTGGGCGGGGGAGGGCGGGGCATCAGGCCCTGCGGGGGTCAGGACTCTCCTTGCTACTCCATGTCTTACTCTGAGACATACCTGTCACCTGGTGAGGACGACGACACCCCCTGCAAGGACTATGAGAGCACCATGTGCCAGGTACAGGCGGAGGGAAACGGAGTGGAGTTCCCGCCCGACTATGTCCCGCGCAGGAGGGTCTCTGACGTGGCCTCCTCCGGTGTTGTGTCTCTCGATGAGGAGGATGAAGAGGAGGAGGAGAGGGCAGGAGATCCAAACAACCAATGACTCCTCTCGTCTCACCTCAGTGTTTAATCCCTGTAAGTTCTTGGAGGGTTTTCGTTCCCCTCTCCGCCATGGCGTCTGAAATGTCTGAACCTCCACGCATGTTGTTTTTTTTCTCCTCTGACTGAAGCATAAATCATCCGTCTTTGCCTTACTTGCAGCATTTCAACTCCTCCTTTCCATCTCCTAACTGCTTTGTCCCCGTTCGATGCATTGACTGTATTTTCTTTCAAGGCGTCCAAACAATCTTTTTTATCAGTGTGAAAACAGGAGTGCTGGACTTACTCGCGGGTATGACGCTCACAGTTTTCAGCTCCGTCCTTACCTGCGAAGTGACTCTCAAAACGGACGCCACCAACAGGCAGACAGAATGACTGAGTCCAAAACTCTGACTTACCTTTGCATGTGTTTTGCAAGTGCTGAAATTGATGGGCTGACCCAGTCTTGAGCACGGTTTGTAATCTCAGCTGTTCTGTATAACCCCTCCCCCCCCCCAGTGTCTCCCATGGGAGGGAGGGTTGACACTGCGTCCTGAGACCTGGCCTCACCCCCCCCCCCCCCCCTTTCCTTTCCTTTGCAAGAGACAAAATAGCATCCTTTTGGGCATGGCTTGCTGAGTATGCCAAACTATTTAACCCTGTCACTACCAATTATGAGCAAATGCTGGAATGTCTTCAAAGTGACAGGACATAGTATGTATTTTAAAATAACAAAGTTTAAAAAAAGATTTGTCACAAATTATATGACAGAAATGATATGCTTTTATTGTACTAGTTTTCTATCACTCAAACATGTTGTCGTTCACATTATTCCCAATATCATTATGATGGACATCTGCCATAATGATCAACTATACCTATTGGACATGTTTGGGACCGGATTCGTGCATGGAAGACACGAGAATTTTGGTTGTCTTGAAAAAAACACAGCAGCAGCGATGACGACAACTAATGACAGAATGTTCCTGAAGTGACCCTTCGGCGATAGGTGTACGTCAGGAAGCGGCACAGCTGGAAAAGACAGAAAAGTTTTTTTTCTGTGAAGAGATGAGTTGCATCGGAGATTTTCTATATTTTTGTATGCGTTGTCTTGCTTTGATCTCTTTGCCTATGCGGCGTGCCAGTGTATGTGGTTTTTTGCACGAAGCTAACGTGGCTGTAGATTTCTCCTTTTCTTCGTTATCACTGTGTGATATAGTTTAATGGGAAAAAAAATAACAATACAAATGTGAACAAAAACGTTTTTTTTTTATTTCAATAGAGGATACTGTGACGCGGTTTGTTATTGCCATATGTCATGATCCTCATGAAGAGCTCTTGTTTTTTCTTTTTTCAAAAAAATTCTAAATGCTCTACTTTCTGTCCTCTCATACCGACTCCTGAAAAGCTTTGCCTTTTATTCTGTAATTTTCCTTTTTTCTATGATGTTTGCAAAATGGCATGTTTATGTCATTGTGATGTGAGGAGCCCTGTTGAGGTTCTCCCAGAGGGACTGTCATTCATACAACTCAGGAAATCCCATTGGACCAGAGCATCAGTGCGTCCCACCCGCACGCATAACACCACTCCCCTCTCATCCGCCGTGTGTGTGTGTGTGTGTGTGTGTGTGTGTGTGTGTGTGTGTGCTTGTGTGGGTGCATTTTTGTGTGTTTGTGAGAGAGAGAAAGCCTGGCTCGTTATTTTCTATAAATAATTAAAGCACAGATTCAGTCCCCGCATCCTTCTTTAATGTTGTTTGACTGTTTAGAAAAGCCTCAGTGTGCGAATCTGTGTGTTTGACGTTTTGCGCAAATGTGTGTGATTGTATGTGTGTGGCCAATTTGTACGATGTCAGCAAGCTCCTTAAGCTTGCACTGTTTATCCATTCCAAACCCCTCCAATGCAGCGATTCCCTTTAAAGCAGTATCTGGTGTAGCTGAGCTCTGGTTGGGGGTTGAACTTTTACCGGTGCTGGAGACTTAAAAAACATACATCTTGAATTTATTTTGAAAATACAGAAGGGATGACATGTTAAATCGGCTGACTTCTGATCTCAAAACGACATGAAAATGAGGAGTCCCAGACAGGAGAGTTGGAAAAGACAGCAACAACTCAGGGGGAACCATTGAAGCTGTGCCTTTCATTTGACACCTTTGACCTCCCAAGTTGCACCGTCATCATCGTCACACCCTACATGCTGTCACTCAGGCCATAGCTTGGATTCCTTCCCCTTCTCTCTTTTGAAATGAGTGCAGTGTAAAACGCCACTAAAATCAATTCAATAGCGACACCAAATATCCTGTTGCATCTCCTGTGTGTATTCACCCGCTGTAGCTGGAGGTTACAAGCGGGCCCGTTTGCGTCACTGTCCTTTTGGTTGACATTAAAAGCTGGGCGATGCTGGCGAGGCGAGGTTGTGCTTTTGTTCTGGCACGGTGATGAGAGCGCGCCATTGTTCACCCCCCACCCACACTGCTATTTATCAGCTCACTCTGTCCACCACAGTGCATTTGCTGTGTCTGTGTCTCTGAGTGTCCTCGTCCTCTCCTCGGGCGAGTGTGTGTGTGTGTGTGTGTGTGTGTGTGTGTGTGAGAGAGAAGACGGGCACCTTGGCGTGATGCGTTTTTCATTCACCCAGCTATCTTATACTGGACATGAGTGTGTTTTCATGTCTCTATCCTTGTGAGAAACATTTCGTCCTCGTAAGAATAGAAACAGAAGAATTCCTGCTGACAGACAGAATGTCTCCTCTCTCCATCTTTCCTCCTCATTCCTGTCATTTCCTGCGCATTCACCCTCCTCTCCTCCCGCCCCTCTTTGTCTCTGTCCTTTCCTCTTTGCCTCCAGTCCCCCTTCTGTCTCTCTTTCTTCCCCTCCCTCCATTTCTCCTCCCCTCCATCTATCCCCACAGGTGGCTCATTACATAACCAAGAGGACGTCTGAGTGCTACCTATGCCCACAGGCAATTAGCCCATGATTATAAAACCGGCTGACAAACAGGAGATGCGTATCTCTCTCCTGTCTGTCTTTTTTCCACCCTTGTGTCTTTTTTCCCCTTCACTCCATCTGCTCCCTCTCTCTCTACCCCCTCCTCACAGCCACAAGCTTTTTCTAAACGACATCTTTTGAGGTTTGCCGTCCCAGAAAACTCCAAGCAGGATTTTGGAAAGCAACGGGTGATGAAGGGGAGCGCTTCTCGCTTGCCACTCTGTTCTGGTAGTGATTAATATTTCGCAGCTCAACACCCCGCTGTCCTTGAGTCAGACAGATGTCTTTAGAGGGAAACATGTTTCTTTTTGTGTGAGTGTGTGTCTCCGGGCAGTCTGTTTTAGTTTGTTGCTTCAGGCAATTGCTGACATTGGATACTTATCAGAGAGAAGTGCCCCAGATTGCCTCTGTGAGGGTGTCTGTGTGATAGTGGTGGGAGAACCCAGCGCTATAAAAAGACATCAAAACATCTGTCGGACAGTGTCAAGGCAGGAGGGCGAATGAATATTCAGTTGGTGGTGGCACCCTGCTTAACACTATAGCCTACTTACCATTCTAGAACAAAGCTGAAGGGCCCAGGGACCGCTCTCACCACAACACCGGCCCCCAGCGGTGAATATTAGGACAAAACCTGTGAACATAACTGAGAGTCAGGGTGTGAAAACTGTTGTAGGAACTGAATATAGACAGTGTTGTCTTCACAGAGAGAGATGGTCTGTGTTTAACCCACATTAGCCTGATAGCCTCCACCATCTTAATTAAAATGTCCCACAGTCCTCTGGGATGTCGGGGACACACAGAGACACACGCACAAAATGAAAAGATCTTGCGAGAGTTCAGAGAGTAAAGCCATACAACTCACCCAAAAGAGACACAGACACTAGAACTAACAGGGTATAAAGAAAAGAGATTGCCCAAAATGAATGTAGGTCCTAATATGAGCATCAGTCAAACACACACACTTAACCATGTCCTCCCTCTGAAATCTCAATCCTGTCTTTCTTTTTTCCTCTTTTTTTTCCTTTTTAATACTTTTCTTCCTCTTTTGGCTGAATGTAATTATTTGAGTATTGGCACCTTGGATTTGAAAAATGAATCTTGTTTGCTGCATCTGAAATTATTTCGAGTTAATTAAATATTATTGTTCTTTGCAAAAAATACAAACCTGGTGTTGTGGTTATTTTTTTACATTATAGGAACAACAGTTAAAGATAGATGGGAGGAGAAGTGTTGAGAGCTCCATTAATCTCACCAGATTCCATGTAGTGTTTTATGGTTATGGTAAGATAATGAACTATTACATTCACCTCATTCAACACCATTTACTACTGGGCATTCACTGTGGCACACACACCATAAAGCCTGCTGCAATTAGTTTCATGAGTAATTACCAGTGCAAATGACAGCAGTCAGAGACACAGCACAGAGTCGAGCTTGTCTTAGTGGTCGTATAGCAGTAGGTATTTCTTTTTTCCATGACATCATGGGCCCCCGGGGAGCTCAGTAATCCATTTGGTGGGTCGGAAGAGGAGGGAGGGGAGGAGAACAAAGGATGGTGTGTGTGATCATCGGGATTTTGAATCCTTAAAAAAATGGGGAAATGAACGGGAAAAAGAACACAAAACAAATAATGGCCTGAGAATGAGATAAGTCTGGGTTAGGTGTCAAAGTAAAGTTGAGTGGGTCTCAACAGAAATATATTGATATTGGTGATGGTGCAGTGGATAAGACACATGCCTTTGGTGTGAGAGACCCGTGTTGAAGTCCAGTGTAACACACCAATGTGTACTGGAGTAAGACACTTTGCTCCAGAGGCGTGTGGCCTCTGCCATATTTATATGCAATGATTATTATAAAACAATATTATTTGAAAAATCACAGGCATTTTGGAAGGACAGTTTGGACTTCCACACACTATTTTAACAACAATAGGTTCAGTTTGTCCAACGTAGGTAAAATTGTTACTTGACTCTAGGTTCTGGCATACTGTGTTTTGAGATATATTCAACAAGTTCTAAAAGTTGCCTTCCAAAAAAATAGTGACTTCTAAAATAATGAGTATTTCAAAAATGACTAATACTGGCATTTTGTGATCTGCTACCTCAATGTATAAGGTGACTGATAATATAATGACCTTCTTTGAAACACTCTCATTCGCTTTCTTGGTGAGAGTTAGATGAAAAGATCAATTCTAATGAGACACATCATGTTAATTAGAGAGCTTTTGAGGTATTTGTAGCGTCCTGCTTCCACCATGTCCATGTAAGCTAAGCTAATCGCTTCTCGTACAGACATGAAAGTTGTGTTGATCGTCTCATCTGACTCTCAGCGATAAAGTGATCACGTGTAGGTTTAATGTGTAAGTTTTAGTTCCATCTAGTGGTGTGATTTGCGAATTGCAACCAGCAGCTCATGGTGCATTCACTTGCTTCTCAGAAGGTCCCATTTCCCAAGTTGTGAAGTTGTTCTTCTGACTTCAGTGTGTGTTCATGTGCTCTTGTCAGAATGTGGAATCAACATGGATGCTACCAAAAAGGTTGGATTAGCATTATCAGGGCACATAAACAACATGCAGACATTTAGTTCACTTTACATGGACAGCAAACTAACCGTTATAACCATATTACAAATTACATTCTTGCAAAATATGTACATGCAATACGTGATTCAGTTACATCTGAACAAAATCCAAGATTAACACTCCCAAGTCAAAATAACAAGAGTCTTTCCTCTTTCACCCATTCCGCCAATATTGTGTAAATGCAGTATATTGTTCATCACGTTCACCATATAAGCGTGTTAGCATGCTAACATATGTTAATTAGTACTGTAGTGGTGTGTGCTTCTACGCAGGACTACAGGTGCTTAGACTTGCTCTTGAACGCACTTCTAGAGCATCAACTTAGCTCCACCCAGATCAAACCCACTCATTAGCTCAGCTTATTTAAGGCAGCTGTGCTATCAAGGCTGCCTCTTTGCCTTTTCTCTGCCTGTTGGTTGCCTCTGTGATGTTTAGGTAGGCGATTGAGTTAAAAACCTGCTTTATGCGTTTTGGCTGATTCCAAGTTTCCCTGTCTGGAGTGGCGTGATGTATCGTCCTTTACAGAGCACCTTGTGTTAAGGCATGAGAAGCTTAATAAGCAATAAGTAGGGTATGATAACTACATGAGGTAATTCACATTGATTATGTGGTGTCCGAACAATAATGCTGCGATGATGTGTTGAGAGGAAACCCGCTTGACACTGTTCTTGATCATAAAAGTTTATTACATCAAGGAGTTCAGCATCAATTACAAGCTCTGCAGCAGCTTGGAGAGTGACCCAGCCCGATGGCCACTCTGTCTCTCTGTACATCAAGCAAAGCTTATATAGGATATGTTTAGGTATCTGTTAGGTACCATAGAGAACTGGGGCACGATTTGGTAGCGACACGATTTGCAGTGAACCGGTTTGGAGTTAATATCGTGGGCACATGCAGTGGGTAAGTTGGTGTACCCCTGGACCACACATAGATAGTTTGCCTCTCCACAGCTGGCCCTAGCCCCCTTCCCCTTTTGTTCAATAATATTCAGCAATAACTGGGAGTGTATTTTGTTAAAGAATTAACATGTGTTTGCTTAAATTGTAAAACTTCTATATTGTGAATTGATTTGCATTATTGACATCCTCTTTTCAGGTACTTCCGGTAACCAATCACCTAATTGTCAAATGAGTAATTCTTCTGGAACCACATCTGTCTTCAGTAAACCTGTGTAGTCTTTGTATAACTGGGGTTAGTCGAGGTAGAAATTTCCTAGGGTGGAAGTCCCCAGGTGGCGTTGTTGGATTCTGGTAGTAATTCCTCTTAGCGCAACCACCCCTTGCCACAGTACTAATCTCACAAGGTACACTAGTTTTGCAGGTGTTTGGTCATAAATCAAAGTATTGGACACGATGACTTAATGGCAATCATCTAATAGTGACGGCCCAACATGTATTTACCTGCATTTCACATCACGCCAACGATTCAACTTAGAAGGAAATTGCATTTACGTACAGATCAAGAGAAGTTTTTCAAGTAAAAGGGCTACATTTCCAGAATTCCTGCCTGTTGAAACACCCTGACATAGTAGTAAAAAAATACAGCAGTTGCTGGTCTTGACCATGGTTTTCATGAAAGATTTTGGCAATGATGGTTTAGTTGATTAATTGATGCCTAATAAATGCTAAAGTTTCTTCTGGTGTTTTCCTCTCTTCAGCTGTTGCCTCACTTCATTCTTTCTCTTCTGAATTCATCCACAGCACCTCCCATGAAGATGCTGACTGAAGAGGTGAAGGAGAAAGCGGAGTATTAACTGGATTGTTTCAACTTTATAGTTCACATATGAAGTGTCCCTGCTATGACTGAGGCTACATTATCCTGAAGGGCAAAAGATGCTGAATGTAGTTTTGCACATCATGGAATGGAAAAACACGCAGACACATGTACCATAAAAATAATTTGAAAGGCATGAATGCCATCGTTGACATGCAGCACTGCTTGAAGGACAACTGTGTTAATAGGCAAATGTCACTTCGATTAAAGCTCTTAAAGAGGGAGAATGTAAAGGTCAGCTGGAGCTCTGTATACTTTGACTTTACAAACTATTTTGTATCTTGAATCTGTTCATCAGAAAGCACACTACATTTCAGGTTTGAACTTGTGTATCTGTAATTCCTTTAGCAGGTAAGCATAACTTAAACGGACAATTTTCTCTTGCATTATTGATAAAGGGTTCACATTGTGTGCTCTGTTAGGCAAACGGACAACCCGACCACTCACCACTTTGCTATTTCTGACCACATGCTAGAAACATCTCTAAGAGGCCCCCTTCAGCCTTATCTCTGCTGTGTGTCTGAATAAAACGGGGTCTCCACTCCTTATCAGTTTGTCCGTTACATTCTTGGCACTAATAGTTGCACAAACTGCCATTTATGGCCAAAGGAAGAACGTTATAGAACCCGCACTGTGCCCTACTTCCCCACAATGCACCAGGGCTTTATAAAAACCCACAACAACGACCCCTGGACAGTGAGAGAGAGAGGTTAATAGCTTTTGGTAACCCACTTCTTGTAGGTCTGTATTTTGCCAGTATTTATTCTGAGGAGGCTTAACAGAAATCAAATCTTAGAAAAGGTCTTGCTTTCTGAGGCTGGGGCATATTGAGAGTGGGAGTGTGTGCGCAAGTGTGAAAGGCTACTTAAAAATTCTCTGCTATGGCATCGCTGACATCTTCCAGCCGCAGATCCTCCTCATCCTACCACTCATCATCACGTTACAGCACCTCCAGTTCCTATCGGTCGGAGGGCTCACTAGGCGGATCGTCCGATTCTCTGGATCCCCTTTTTGAGCCGTTTCTTGACTCTGCTGATCATTCAAGTCTGTTTGGAGAAGAGGGCCCAGGAGGAACCAGTTGTCTGCCCCCCTTCAACAGGCACAGCAGATCCTCCTATGGACACACTGGTAAGGGAATTGATGTCCACTAAGGCCTGTCCCAATTTGTTACTGTAGCTATGCCTGTCCAGCTTTCTGTTATTGCACTGTTGCAAAAGCAGTTTGCAAAGATAACGGTGGTGGATTTACTGTAAAAGGTTCTTAAATATGCACTTCATGGCTACACACATAACATTGTGCTAAAATTCTGCTGCATATCCCAGGCAAAAACAAAGCTGAGCTAGTTAGCTAGAAATGCTAATGTTTGCTGCTTATGATAGAGCAGACACTCTCAATTGCTCACAATTTTCTTCTTTTGTTTTTGGTTACAGAAAGGCAACAAAAAAAGGCCTGCCGTGCCCAATTGCTAAACTATAATTGAACAATCGTTCTGTGAATGTCAATTACCAATGAATGATCAGGGACAAATCACTGATCTAAAGGTCACAGGGTCACAAAGCATCTAGACTGATAAATATGATTAATTTTTGATTATATTGTGAAATAATTACATAACAAAGGCTAGCTTTATTATTTTTTCCTTGGCAGCCAGTGGCGGCTGGTAAAAAATATTTTAGATGGGGCTGTGCCATATCCAGTGACTTTCAGTAACCGTCCCAATACAATTTAACACAAACTGCAGGATACCAGTGTTCTGTGAAATAGTCAGAAATTATTTAATGCCAATATTAAAAAGTTTCTTGCACAAAAACATAAACAGTGAACATAAACATGAAAAGTAAAGTACAAATACCTCTAATTTGTACTTCAGTACAGTAGGCCTACTGGAACCACTGGAAATAACCACATCTTAACACTTCAGAGCAGCCAAGAAACTATACAGTTTACCTCTGTAACCAACCGCTGTTGTTCTCCTTGTCACAAGCACCAACTGGCAGTGGGTGGAAATGTCAGTTATCTCATCTGCCTGAATAACAAGACATTCTGCATTTTTACTTCTCCCAGAATGTAATCTTTAAGAACTGACAGCATGCAGTCCAAAGGTTCATTTTGCACAGTCTTTGAGGTGCCTTTGAAAAGGGTAGCGGTCTTAAAGAGGCGGTATTTTAAGCTTTTTGGCTTTTTCCCTCTCCTTTATTGAGTTATATCTTTTTTGTGCATGTAATAGGTTTGCAAAGTGAAAAAGCCCAAAGTGAGTTCCCATCTCCCACAGAAAACTCTGCTCTGAACTGCCTGAAAACAGCTCGTTTGTAGTCCAGCCGCTTCCCTTTCACCCTTGTGACGACACAGGGATGAAAGCTAAATAAATATAACACTCGCCAAGCAACTACTCCGATACTCCCTCAAAAGCACCGGTAGAAAAACAGTGAGCTGCAGCACACACCTCTCCTCTCCCTTACAAACACTAGCTACCCTAGTCAGTGGACATAAAGTTGTTACTGTGATGTGGAGACAGAGTTCAGTTAAAACTTTATGGATGAAAGATACTTTTGTTACATAACTCACCACTCTAAGGCTACGTTCAGACTGCAGGCCAATGTGACTCAAATCTGATCTTTTTATGACAGTGTAAACAGGCCTGGTCACATGGAATCTGATCTTTTCCAGTTCGGAATTGGGCAACTTCCATATGTGGTCCAAAACCGATACAGATCGGATCTTTTTAAATGTGACCTCAGTGTGGACACTCAGGTCGCATTTGATGCGACTTTGATGTCACTGTAGAACAGCTGTTCTTCTTCTGTAGATGGAGCCACTATGAACAAAAAACCTCCACATAAAGCCTTTATCAAACATGTGGCCCTCTTTCTCCTCTACCTCACTATCATCTGCTCACAAATTCCCTTTCTTATACCTGAAATTCACCAGACCGGGGCTCTCTTCTGAGTTACGTGTATGCTACTTGTTCGAGTGGACACAGTGGGGAGAGAGAGGGAGGGAGTTGTGGGGCAGAAGCGTTGTACAGCGCCAGAAACCGTAATGATATGAAGATGAGCATAATACCACCTCTTTAAGGTGTTCCTCCAACACACTGTCCAGCGAGGCAACAAGATCTACTGAAAACGCCCAGAATGTAACACAGTCCACGTTGTATCTGAAAAAGCAAGCATGGGAAGCAAAATACGGCATTTACATAATTGCGTCCAGCTAACCGAGCTTTTCTATTCTACCAATTGAGGTAGAAGCCTCGCACGTACGTTTTACCTTTCTCGCTAGCCTGTTGATTGATTTTGATGTCAGGTTTATCTGGGCCAAGCTTTTTGACAAGTAGTTTCTCCACCAAAATTCTCTTCTCAAATGGATCTTATTGAATTTGTGGGCGGCTGAAAGCCTGTGTCTTCAGTTCCGCCTTCATCGCCTACAACGTCTGGCGTACTCTACAACCGACTGACTCTGCTTAGGGCAGGGGATAAATTTCTCGCCCTTCAGGCATCAGATTTGAGGATGCTGACTGGCTTAATTTATGTTGCTATGGGCATATCTTATCTGCTATTGGCTGCGCTGCTGTACTGCCTGGGCTCCCCAGAAGAGATCAGTGGATGAGCAGGAAGCTAATTTCCCCCCCAAACCTAATTATTTATATTTTATGTATTACACATTATTGTGCATTTTAAACACACATATACTTAAAACAAGTTATTGTTTATTTAAAAATGTTTATATTAAAAAGAAAAATCAAAAAACTTTCCACCAGGGAGGGTGGTACCCTAGGGCCCTCTATTGGCCAGCTGCCACTGCAGCAATTTTTGAGGCACAGGGTAGAGCCTTTTTCATTCATTTTCTCCACCAGCAGAAAAGAGACATTCGTTTCTCACATCACAGTGGTGGTTTGACTGAAAGAATAATACCATAAAAAAGACAAAGACCTGCAGGTCAGAGAAAGTAATGAGCCAGCGTCTGAGCAAGAGGTTCTGTACTCTGAGAAAAAGAATCTGTATGACTCCAGACATTGTCCACTGGACCAAATAAAGAACTAATAGCAAGGTTAAAAAATAAAATAAGTAGTAAATAATAAGTGAAGTACTAACATGTAACACAAGAGCTTCTAAAGACTTAATAAGTGCCGCTGTACAAAGCAGTAACTGCAATAATAAAAAGGTTTATTACTGCTGTGACGTTATAGGCATTAAAGAATAATCAATAATTGGGTTTAAAATTTAATTTCACTGACCCATTTGGAATATTTCACCGCTCAAATCAAATAAAAAAAAAAAAACTCCAACTGAGTCTCTTCAGTGAAATATTTCAGTTACTCATGGCTTTTAATGGAGTACTAAAACACCCCAAATAACTGAGCAATAATGCTTGGCTTGACTATATGAAGGTCCAAAGGTTTCTATGCTAAAGATGTTCCTCAGAGACAGAGCCACAACTCTGTAAAGAGCAAAAAGACCCCAGTTAGCCAACAGGGGCTAACTGGCTAGCTAGCAGTTAGGGAGACTGGGTGGCTGGCGGTATGTAAAGGGGCAGAAATTGGTGAAAATTTGAAATAAAAACTAATACTGTAAAATAAAAAGGGACATTTAAAGGGCATTTTTAAACATAAATGTCTACAGGTACAGTATAGTAAAATGTAGGCTACTCCAATAAAACTCTCACTCATACTATTATTATGAAAATAAAAACGATGAAATAACATTTATAAAGACGTGTTTAAATGATTTCTTTAACAAATTTTTTAATTAGTTTTCAATTTCTTGGTTTGTATTTTACATTAATTTTTTTATTTAACAGCATTTTAAATTGAGCAGAATAATTGCTTCAGAACATATAATGTATGTACAGTGTAAATGTTTTCCAAAAAACTAAATATTATGGATTATAATGTACACATACATTGCTGACTTATTCACATCCAGCCATGCTGTATATCATATTTCTCATATTTTCATTTATACTTTTCTACTTGCACATCGATAACATTCCCATTGATATTACAACAATATGCCATTAATTGTATTCTTATTCATGTTTATTTCTCCAACATCTGGATGTGTTCTAAGCCTCCTGTGTTGTGTCTCTGGAGGTCCTGTAGGCGGTGCTGTGACATGCCGGCAGAGCAGTTCAGGTGGCGGGGTGCGATGTCTGGGAGACAGCTACTACATGTCAGCCAATGTCAGCCAGTTTGAGCCACATGACATAGTGGTGATGGCCTACAACCACCATGTTGTCATTCACGCCCAGAAGGTAGGGGTGTGTGTGCTTAAAGCCAAATTTTCATGTCATTTATTCAGCTTCCCAAATGTGTGGATTTGTATCTCTGTTTTAAAAATTGTAAATTAAAAGTTGAATTGAATGATTTCCAACTCAGGGTCATTCAAGTCTGAGAGCTCTCTAGATAATTAAGGGGATTAAATAGAATATATATTTTGTTATTTGTTTATGTTATATTTCTGGATTTTCTCTAATTTCTGCCTTTTTCTTGTGAAATACTGGACACATACACCTCTTCTGGTCTCCAAAAATACTTTAAATGTAACATCATGTAACAATATCTCTGGTCAAAACTCATGTCCATTCTATTCAATTCAATGCGCCAAATCACAACAACAGTTATCTCACAGCGCTTTTCATAAAAGAGCAGGTCTAGACCGTACTTCTAGATATTCAGCCCTAAACTCTGATGAGCAGTGGTGGAAGAAGTATTCTGATCCTATAAAAATGACTATATACTACTATAAAATTTTAGTACAATAAAATTATTTAAAAAAACACTAGTAAAAAAGCCCTGCATTCAACGTTTTAATCAAGCAGAAAATATATGAATATATGAGTAAATATATGAATGGCGAATTCTTGAGTATTATGTTATTAGGTATGTAATACTACTCGATTATTATTACTTATGCATTAATAAGTTCAGAGCTTGATTGACAATGGGTCATAGTTAATCATGTATTTTGTAAGCAAAATCTGCAAAGTAACGAGTAAAGGTAGCTGTCACATGAAAGCGTAAAAAGTACAGTATTTGCCTCTGAAATGTAGTGAAAATTATTACGTAGGATAAAATAAAAATATTCAGATAAAGTACAAGAACCACAAAATTGTACTTAAGTACAGTAAATGTAATTAGTTACTTATTAGTTACCACTTATGATGAAGGGTCACAAGTAGACAATACTTAATTTCCCAAGGTCACAAGCCAAACAGGTCGGGAACCACTGAATCAATCAATAATGATATTTGACCAGCTGCAGCCCTACTGTACACAGCATTGCAGACAAGCTGCACGTTTAAAAGATCAGAAGAAGGAAGGAAAGCCTCTTCAGGGGCCAGCTGACAAATTGCCGAAAATCCACAACCGTCCAACTTGCCTTAAAGGCCTTTAATTGTGCATTCAGACCAAACGCGAATTTAATGTGGTTTAACGCTTTCCTCGCGGGGGTTTTATCGCTGGGCATCCCTGGAGTGTTAACACACAACGCGATACTGCGAATAAACACAACTCGCCATTACTACAGCTGTATGAACCCAAAGTAACATTTTGCTGTGATTAAATAGCAATAAACGGATCAAACTCATGCCGAAATAACGACAATATAATGCCGATTTGTTAAACATATGAATTCATGCTTTGTCAGGTCTGTCAGCAAGACAGCAGGACAACAACTTCTAAAATGTTTGTTTTCTGAATGGAGTTCAGATCGATCAGGGCTATGCTAACTTGGTCACAGTAAAGAACAATGATGGCTGGAATAAAGTTACATACACATGTGTTCTGAACTCACCAGGTAGTTCAACCTCCTCGCTTTCTTTTCTCCAAGTGATGTCCAGTTTTGTCCGGTTTTTATTTAAATATGAAGTAGTGCCAAACAACGCTAACAACACTGGAACCGGATGTGCACGGAATCTAGCTGCTGAGAAGCTCGAGTGAAGATAAATCAACGTTGTTATCCCAAAAACTGAAGTAAAAAGCTAATTTATTAAAAGCAGTTTACTCCGAGCTCCTCCCTCGAGCAAATGGCGCAGTTGTCAGAGCAGAATCCAGTCCAACCACAGGTGTCTATTTGTTTGAAAGTTGGAGCGCTGCTCCCTGCTCCTCTAACGCCAAGTTTAGCAGCTCTCAGCCGGCCTGGAGATTTTCAATCCCCCGCTCTGCCTGGCCCTCTCCACACAACACTCTGAAGCTGTTGGTGACGTACAGACAGTATCAACGTTGATAGGTTATCGCGACTCAACGTCATGCGAATTTCTTGCTTCAGTTGAAAATATTCAACTTATGCAAATTCCTTCGCTTCGCCTTTGCGTATCCACAACCGCCCCCTTCGCTTCGCCTTTGCGTCTCCATAACCGCCCCCTTCGCTTCGCGCCGCCCAACAGGAAATCGCGGCTCTACGCATCTTTGCATTGACTTTGTATGTAAACTCACCGCCCCGAACGCTCGCTTCGCTTTTGGTCTGAAAGCATCATAACAGACAAAAAATCTTCAGGGATAACCAGTTAATTTCCTTCCCTTTTCCCTAATTTTTCCCCCTTCTCTCCGCAAGCTGGGCAACACTGACCTCTTTGTCTTTCACTGGTTCTCACCCTTTTTTCTCACCCTTGCGCCTGTCTTGGCCCTGCTGCTCTTCTCACTTTCTCCTCCTGTCCTCCAGCACTCAATGACTTTTCTTTTCATTGTCTTTTCTTCCCTCGGTCTACCCCTTTACAACAGCATTCCCTCCTTCCACAGCTTCCTCTTTCTTTAACATTCTCCCTCTGTCCTTCAGGTACTGGATGATGGAAGCATCAGTGACACGTTCACCCATAAGTCCCTGTTCCCCAAGGATATGGACCCCCTCTCGGTCAGTGGGACCCTTAACCCCGATGGTACCCTGGTGGTCAGTGTCCGCCGGATCACCCCACCAGGTGGCCTGGAGCCACTGGGTGCTCCCACCTACCGCAGTGAAGCTCACCTTTGACCTCTGGCCTCATAGCAATTCGAACTGTATTTCCGCTACTGTTGAGTATTTGATTATACTGTAGTCTCATCAGTGTGGTGAAACTCTTATGAGGCGGATAATAGCATCAATAAGTATGTGAATGTATATGTAACCGTTTGGCCTACTTTTCTGTCCATCCATCCTGCATTTACTGGCCAGATTGCTATGACATGAAGTATTAGTATTCACAATCCTCAGAGGCTAATTCTTCATGATTATGGTAAGCCCCTGACCTTTTGTCTAGCACTATTGTCTGGTTAAAGTTTTTCCTTCATTGACATATTTGTGACAAAGTATCTCATCAAGTGACAATCTAACAGGCAGAATGTTGCAGAGGTCATATTATGCTCATTTTCAGGTTAAATTTAGGGGTTGTACCAGAACAGGTTTACGTGGTTTAATTTTCAAAAAACACCATATTCATCTGTTCATACTGCCCATTGCTGCAGCTCCTCTTTTCACCCTGTGTTGAAGGCTTCGTTTTAGCTACGGAGTGATACATCCTGTCTCTAAATGATCTTTGTTGGGAGTTGCACATGCGCAGTTCCTAGTTAAGGACTACTAGCCAATCAGAAGCAGAGAAGGGCGGGTCAGCGAAAAGCAAACAAGGCTTCGGTTCAGCTGTACATGTTGCGACCAGGGGTATGTTTCCCAAAAGCATTGTTGCTGACTATGGTAGCAACTTCCTTCCTGTTTCCCAAAGCCCTAGTTTGAACTACAGAGGTAACTGAGTTGGTAACTTACATGGTATGAACTAAGGGTGCTCCGATCGATCGGTCACCGATCATAATCGGCCGATAATGGCTTTAACTAGTTTGATCGGTGGTTGCTAAAAAGGCCGATAAGAAAATCAGATGATGCGATACTTGCCAGACAAATTTTCAACTGCAGCTAAAATGTTTCACTACGCTGTGAGCGGTTCTCAAAGCTAGCTAGCACCAAATTCCTTCTCAGACAAGAAGGGATTAATGCGCCCACATAATCATTTACAATGAGCAACAGGCAGGAGCGATCATGTGAAACTGTCGCAGCTGTGCTCATCTCACTCACAATCCACCCGCAACCGGAGTTTAACAGACGCATCAGGCAGAGAGAGACACTGATCCTTCAGTGTGAGTTTCCTGATGCAAAGAGCGGCACCACTCAATCAGCTGACTGTCTCTCTCTCTCGTGTTCTTTACAAAAACGGAGACCTTTTGCTACGTTTCCGCCTCCCGTCCAGATTAAAACGGTGATACAGTCTATGATCTGAAGATGTTTGTCTGAAAACGCTGCTGACCCGATGGACAAAACGGAGGACTATAAAACGATAACACACACTCACATTTGGCTTTGTGAGTCGGTCTTATCAGTCATGCAAAGCAAAACAGGATGCTACTTACAGAGTTTTAGTTTTGGTATTTTTATTAAAATATAAGTACTGTGTAAATAACACTTAACAGTTAGCCTACTGTGCATGTCGCTGTATTTCCCGCCGCCGTCTCTCGTACTTCCGTGTTACTTTCAGTAACAGTTCCAATTCGTTGTCGGTCAATGCAAAAAAAAAGAAAAAAGCCTGGTGTGGTTCTTGGTCTGTATTACTTTCTTCTTTCGCTAAATCGTCTGCTACGGCGGAGTACACCATCTGCTTCATGTTTACACTGGCACGCGCATGCGCAGTGTAGCTACCTGAACGGCCACTAGATGTGTGTTTTCAGTCGTTCTAATATGGACAGAGATCAACTCTGAAACGCTGCTGTGGACGGAGAAGATCGCTTTCGTTATAAAACTGTTTTAAAAACGTAGCAGTGTGGATGTAGCCTCACATTATCCCACTCCTCTTTCTACTCCTCTCATGTTTAACCTTTATGAAATCAAATAAAAACCTTGTTTGCTACTCTCCCTCTGGTAAAGTTGGTGGCAGCATGTAAGACATGTAGACTGTGCTTCCTGCACAAGGATAAAAAATGAAAACAATCCACTGAAATGATATAAGGCCTGTAGCCTACTGATGGCAAACCATATGAAATTATAATGAATATAGTTGCCTATGTAATATTAACAATTGACTGTATAATATGGAATTTACATTGTAGCCTATTTTTATTTATTTAAATTTTCCTTATTTTCAAATCTCACTGAAGGCAGTTATGACTCCTCTCTGTAGCCCTTCTCTCTGCTTCCTCTCTCTGCTTCCTCTCTCCCCCCTAAAGCCCACAGAACCTGCCTGAGCTTTCCAGAACAAAAAGCAGCTACTTCAGAGTTTATCATTGACTCATGATGCCCGTGCTCCTTTATCTCCTAAATATTTTGGCTACAGCCTTTTTTGTTGCAGTTTTTATGGTTGTAGTAAATTTATAAAGATGCTGTTTGTTCTGTTTTTGTAGTTTATTCCACAGTAAAGCTATATTTGTTAAGCTGTAAGATGTTTACAGTAACCAGGCAAAGGCTGCTATGGTTTAAGTCTCTAAGACAGATAGAGTGGAATTTGTTGGCCATGTTTCCTGGCAATAAAATAAACAGTTGTCGTTTCATGATACTTTGTCATCTTATAACTTTAAATACTTAATACATTGTTTTTAGGACCAATTAAATAAATATACAGTATACTGTATAATGCTACACGATAAATAAAAGGCTCCAAATAGACCCAGTGATCGGTGATCGGTATCGGCCGATACTGCTTTCAATCGGCCCAAAAAATCCTGATCGGAGCACCTCTAGTACGAACCATCGTTAAGCGACGCAGGTGTTCCCTGAAACCATAGTTCCGACGAACGTTCGCACCATCTGTCGTTAAGTTGCATAGTTCGAACTACAGCTCCTGACCTGTGGTTAGACGCTTAGTTCACAGTGACTACGTCACAGAGAGCAGAAAATGCAGTGTTAGGAGGTGGATGTGATGTGTTTTAAGCAGGGAATGTTAGATAATCCTGCTGTACAAACATATTTAAGGTGAAGGGTTTTTTTAAATGTAGTTATAAAAGGACTTTAAAATGTATTTGTCGGGTCATGGGTAGGGTTGCATTGATTCAGTACTAAGTATCTTAGTGTAGACCATCTACAAACAGCAGGTGTTTTTCTCACAGATTACCCATCTATTCACAATAACTTGATTTAATATTAGTCACCAGTACAAAGATTAAAGGACCAAACGGAGAATGTAAAGACATAACTTTTAATATTACCTTCATGTATACATTTGTAGGCCTCTGAGGACCATGGGTGTTCTTTAGTCTTCATTACAAACATAAATATAAAAAGGGACAGCATAAAATTCATTAATGTACCTTAATGAATGAATCCCTGAGAGCTTTCGTTGCTATTATAACAAAGATAAATTGAGAACTCAAGGGATTTGAACCCGTGTCGGTACATTCACATACTCAGCCACTTACTGCACTGAACTATTCTTAAGACCTTGATACCTTTTGCGGCCAAGGGAATCATAATAGTGTTAAATTGTTAACCTCAAGTTATAGCCGATATTTAGGCTAAGTAAAACGATTGGGTTATATATATTTATATTGTTGATTTCATTAACACTATTGTTGACTTTCTTGTTATTGCCGGTACGACTATAATAATAATAATAATAATAATAAAGCCTAAATAATAAGTTAGCACAATAATGTCACTTAATATCGGTCACAACTGACATATTTAGGCAGAATATGACAGCATTTTGTGAGTTTCCTGCTGTGAAAGTCAGACAAACACACCTGAAAACATGTTAGTTTGAACTATGTTTGTTCAAACTAAGTTAGTTCAAACCAATGATGGTACCAACAAAGTAGGACCGTTTTGGGAAACGATCGTACTTCAGTTTGTTAGTTTAACGATGGTTAAACTAACATCCGTGGTTGTTCGGGAAACGCACCCCAGCTGGACAACATAGACTGGAGCAAGAGTTTCAGAGTGGTGAGTTATTAATCTGTAACAAAAGTATCTTTCATCCATAAAGTTTTAACCAAGCTCTGTCTCCACATCACAGTAACAACTTTATGTCCACTGAGTGCCTGGAGGGGAGCTAGTGTTTGGAAGGGAGAGGAGAGGTGTGCTGCAGCTCACTGTTTTCCCACTGGTGTTTTTGAGGGCGTGTCGTTCTAGCCGCTTGGCGAGCATTATGTGCGCATTTTGCTTTCATCCATGTGTTGTCACAGGGATCACAGGGAATGGCTGGACTACAATCGAGCTGTTTTCAGGCAGTTCAGAGCAGAGGTTTCTGTGGGAGATGGGAACTCCCTTTGGGCTGGACCTTGGGCTTTTTCACTTTGCAAACCTATTACATGCACAAAAAAGGTATATATCTCAATAAATGAGAGGAAAAAAGCCAAAAACCATAATAGCACCTCTTTAAAAGATTAGCTGTCTGGAAACCTCATGATAAAGGCAAGACTTCAAGAAGTCTCTGCACTTTGACCTTTTTACACTTTTTGCTGCGGATTAAACAAACCAGATACAGTGGTGTTAAACAAATCAAACAAATTGTAAATAATAAAAACCTTCATTTAAAAACTGCATTTTGTGTTAGTGAGCTGTAAAGGTGCTGGTGGGTGGATTTTATTACCTTTAGACAGAACCAGGCTAGATGTTTCCAGTCTTTGTGCTAAGCTAATGGCTGCTAGCGATAGCCTCATATTTACTGTATGGACATGAGACTAACTAACTAAAAAACTAAAAGTTTTTTTAGAAGTAGAAATTAAAGGAGGTACTTTTTGGGAATCGCATCATTGCTATAACTTTTTTGATGACAAATATTTAGTATTATTGAAACTGTTTAATTATTAGATATAGTTATTTTTCTGTCCAATATCTACATTTAAAGTTCGTTTCATGTTGTGCATTATAGTGTCAAAACTGATGTAATATGAATGAAGATTTGTTTTATCGAAAAACAATAATGAGCATTTAATAAAACCTGAATAAAATAAATAGATCTTGTTCTTTGAAATAGTTGGTTTAATGTAAGCATTGCATCATTCCTAATTTAACCACAAAGTGCAGAGCAAAGATGAGCATCAGTTCAATTGGTCTGGTTGATTATCGGCGCAGATATTCAGCATATTTCTATTAATCTGCATCATTCATTTAAAAAACTGACAGCCCATATAAATAATGTGGGGTTTTTTTGTATTTTTTTTTAAATGCGCTCCTTAGGCTTTGATGCAGCCCTCTGTCTGCTGGGGCCCACAGTGTGTTGAGTACAATGTCCCGCCCACAGAACTAGCTGATTGGTTACAAGTCACAAATAATAGCCTATCAACACTGACTATTGTGCGTAGTAAGTATAGAACAAGTGAGCCACTACGCTGGAAACTTTAGTTTTGATGCTGCTCTGAAAACAGTTAGTAATTATAAAAAATGTGATAACAGTTCTGAATGTATTCTTTTTTAAATAATGTTTAAATTAGGCAATTATTTAGTAATGAAAAACCAATAAGAGTATAGATAAAGAACAGAACCAATAAAAATAATAGTAAAATAAATAGTATCAATAAAATCCTTACAATATAAAATAAATACAATATAAATGGCAGCAGGTAAGACAAAGTTTATGATAATTTATTACTCATAGTTAACAAGTCTATCTCTCTAAATCATTTAATTTATTATTTATAAAGATTAAAAATGACATTTAACTTTAATCTTCTGTTGGAGTTTGTGTTATTCTAAATTTTGACACCAAGATTGAAAATTTTACAGCAATGTATATCAGTTCCACATGTCGGTCATCGGTGTAATTGGTTACTAATAATCGGTATGGGGATCCCCCTGGAAAAAAACATATCGGTCAATCCCTAGTAATCAAATAGGGCTGTGTTCGGAATAGTTTTCTTTCTTTTCTTTTCTTTTAGCTCATACTGCATCTCTTTAAAATTTTTTAAGCTCAGTGTGTTTCTCTTGAATAAAGAGGTGAATGTTATCAGCAACAGCTCTGACAACAACCGAACACTTGTCCCGAGCATTGATAATATTTGGACTGACAAGGTTTTACACACTGTCAAAATGAAATCTCATGCCTGTCACCACTCATCTCCTCTACCCGCGTCTGCACACAAACACAAATTTTAATCATTAAACCTTTGGGGGCCCCTAACCTCATGCCCTCACAGTGGATCTAACCTCAACCTAGGCCTAACTCTTACTAGATTTATTAACTCAAGACCACAGTAACATATGCATATACATGCATATGCAATACAAAAACCACAAGACAGTGCCACCTGACATGGATGAAGTACATCATAAATGAACAAAGGTAAATATTCTTCAAGAAGGCACCTAATTTGCATATAACTTTTGCCCCTTACCCATATGCAACGACACATTAAGTTAAAGTTCTATTCATTAATGTTTTGGCCACTTGAGGGCAATAGAAGGAGCTGAAAACACAAGAACCCCTACTACCTTATTAAGTTGTTATGGCAAGTGTGTTTGCTATACACATTTGCCATAACAGGTGGCACAGAAACCTTAGTAATTATTTGGAGTTATGTTTATGGCCAATATTCACTCTCAAGCTCATTGAAGCTCTGTTTTGGTCTCCACCAACTCCTGAGAAAAATATCTGTCGCTTTCAATAAGATTCGGCCGCGGACTCTAGCACTGCTCATGCCGCGCCCCCCCTCGCAGCAGAGTCTGTAATGATTGGCTGTAGCCGCACCACCTTTCTGTACGCTCTGTTCTGCACATGCGCATTCTTATTCCCGCCCAATTTGTACCACGCATGTGTGAAAATTGTAGTTGACAGTAGCCTGTCATTTAAAAAAAATACTTTATTAACAACACAGTATTAAAAAGCATCAGTCTCTTGCTCAATTTGTTCTTGTTTTCACAAGCTAAATGTTAAAGTGATCTGGGAAAGTATAATAAGCAATTTAAACATGACCTACCATGAAAAAATCATTTCTGTCATTAATACTACATAAATGTCACACTTTCACAAAGGTCTGGAAACATTTTTAAACTTAAACTCCGATTTTGGTGCATGTTCCTACACCAGCGGAAGCGTTATATTAAAGGCTAGCAGTATCAACAGTTAACAGTCCCATTGCATGTTGTCATAGTAAGCAGGCGCAGAAAACAATTATACAACCAGCATGATTAGTGCATCTGTTTATTGTGGAAAAAGTAAAATACCACAATTCAATACAATTAAAAAAAACACTGGTCAATAAAAAATGTGGGCAATGATCTTAATAGAAACATAAATATTAATAAAATGCTTATTTTTAAAGATTATAAGATTATTTAGATTAACTATTTAAAAAAAAGTGGTTATTATTATTGGTTCAATAACATCATACAATCAACTTTTGCTGAGCTGCTGTTTCTGCTGCGCCATTACTTTATGTCATCGTCGTGGTCGTTGTCTTCTTCAAATCCCGCCTTGTCTGATGACCTTTGACCTACACCAAGCACCTTACTTTTTTTTTGCCATTTCTCTATCCTTGTTGGGAGAGATCAGAGTGTGGTTGTCTCCAGAGGATTTTTTTTTGAGTGACACCTTTTTTTAATATTGATCAGATGGTGCGCTACCCAACGCTGCTCAAGTGTTTCCAACCTTGTTCACCACAATACAGATGTAGCTGCGTTTTGCTCCAACTCTTTCTTGACTTGTCTTTCTCGGTCCTGGCGAACTTGCCCACACTCAGTTAGACGCACAGTCATTACTGCTATTAACTGGCAGTTGGATTAGAGTGGATTATAGATTATGTGGGAGGTACGAACAACAACAGAAGTTTAGAAAAATGCAAAATGATCTCTACAACACACACACAAGCAGCCACAACTCACTCTCTCTACAGAAGGTCCCGTGCTCCCACCTGAAACTCACTGAGGGATAGAGCTGCAGCCTGCTTAACGAATAATCTCATTTAGCTCATTAAGCTTTTACCATTGCTCTCTAAACATTATAGTCCAGATGCTCTCATCTCATTCACACACAGCAAAACAACAGAATGAAGGAGTGTGTGTGTGTGTGTGTGCATGTTGTAGGTGAGGACGCAGCAGAAGGAGGGGACCGGAAACACTGACAAAGAAACAAATGTGTTGTGACAAAACTGAGACTGAAAAAAAGTGTGTGGTTGCAGATCATTACTGAGCCAACTGTTGCAGTTCACCCTCCCAATGGGAAAGCACTACAGGAACGCCATTTTAATTGAGTTTAGAGCTGCATTACTTGAACTGAAGTGCAGCACTCGACTAACTCCAAAAAAGTTGTAGAAAAGCTTTTTGTGTCTCCAGAGAGCGCTGTGTGAATAAATTGGGGGCTTTAACGTTTGAACATGTAAACAATCTGGGGGTGTGGAGATAGGAAGACGTGAGATTACCAGACCTCTGGAGCTCCTCATCTCTGCTTGATGCTAGAGGCTCAAGGACACATTAGCCCCTACTAGAATAACACACCCAAATCTTTGATCGAACCGTTCAAGTAGCATTGTGGTTAATGTAGGCAGCAGGTTTTGACAATGGAAAAAAATGTATGGAATTAAAAAAAAGATATCTCTGATTCGGTTGCAATGACTTCTTTTTAAAGCACTGGTCACAGTGAGTCTGACAAAGTTGTAGGACCTGTTGATCAATGGAGTACCCTTTTAAAGACAGCAAATTGGGTTCAGCTTAACAAAACTGCTACCCATACTGATTTTAGGCATTCAGAGCACTCCTCACCGCTGTATAGAAGACAGATTGTGAGTTTCATTAAACTGTCAGTTGATGGCTGAAACACATGGACATAGTATGACTTTGTTTTCCATGTAATTACTGTGGCTGCAAGTGCAATTCATTGTGAACCATGAACCTACCATATATCTGGTAGATAGACACACCTTATACACACTCAGATCAACAATTTGTAGGTTAATATGGACAAGACGCTTTTTTCTGTTTATGTCTGAACAAAAGCTGTATGTTCATGGATTTTCAAGAAGGTATTGACTAGGTGCAATGAAATAACTTTTGACAAGAAATGAGCTCTTCATTAGTAAGAAGTACACCTCATTAAATACTTTATTCTTTGATTCAGTGAGTTGGCTTGGGGCAGATTGAATTAAAGGGTATAAATATGGATATTGCAGTAGTGAGTATTTATGGAGGACCTCTAATTCAATCCAAAGGAGGGTTATGGAGCAAATGTTATATAAAGACTTCCTGTGCTATAAAAAGATTTGGGACAAAATGAACTAATTTGAACGTTACTGTGGCATTACTGTGTTTGCTTCCCCGCTGGGAGTATTAGCGGAAGGCAAAAACAACACTCCAGGTGCTTCGCAGCTGTTACTGAAGGGAAGGAAGAGGACAGGCAGGGAAGAATCACAGCTGCAGAATAACACAAGTCCTGGGAGATATAAAACAGAAAGTCATCTTCAACAAAAGACTTGTTTGTTAAAATCTCATTTATTCATCCCTGATATACAAAACAATGTTTCATTTTTCTGTGTGAAAAATAGCTCTGGATTTTGTTCAGCTCTGTCTGGTTTGACCCTCAGGGTTTGCCGTAGTGGAGGCCTCCAGTATGCACAATTTACAGTCCCCAAGGAGTGGATAAAAGATAACCCTCAACAGCTGATGCGAGGATCAGGTCTTATCAAAGCCCCTCAGACTGAAGGAGAGGACAGAGGAGCATGATAAAACTGACCGCATCAGTGCTAAAGTGGGGGCTTGTATGAGAGCGCCAGCTACAGCCCATGCAGCAGTATTCACTAGAGAGCCTTTAAAGACCAGACAGGGAAGGTTTTCCAAAGCCTAAATGAGGAGTCTAAGCAACTACTATTCTTGATCAAAGGCCAAACAACACCTAAAGGTGTAAACAGTGTCCTTAAACATCATAATGCTGATTGTAGTGAGATTCTGATATCTTTTATTGAGGCTTTTAGGAAAATGTTCCCCTTCATTCCCCTGTCATTCAAACATCACTTTATCACACACAAGCGCCTGTGTGAGCGTCAGTTCTCCTCATATACATACATCTTTTTACACTTTTCAGGTTTCTTTACAAAAATAAGGTTATCTTGCATTCATGTCATCAATTAAAACTGGGTTACAAAGTGAGATGAACAACCGTTATTGCACAAATTGATTACCTACAAATAGATCTTCCATAAAAAGAATGAGACGATTTTACAACTTCTACTTTGATTAATACAGACTAATAAATATGCATCTACCTCAGTCTATATCTGTCTGGTAGCAAATGAGATGAAAAATTCTGAAATTTACGGGGAGGCGAGAGCTCTGGCAAGAGGCAGAATAATGAAAATCGATGAAAAGGACAAACAAATGAACAGAACCAAATCAGGCGAGTGGATCTCAGTTAGTCCCTGGGGTGAGCAGATGGGGGGGGGGGGGGGGGGGGGGGGGGGTGACGACGACAGCAGGTTGCCATGGTGATTATTGCACACCGCGCCGACACATCACCCACCCTGCTTACATATTTGTGTATATGTGTGTGAAAAGTGCCTCGTCTACATACGTACGACTAGAAAAAACAGATCCAAACACTTAGGTGTCGATTGCTTATTGATAAAGAGGAGGAGTTGATGCAGGCACTTGTGGAATGAACATGTCACCAACAGACCACATGCTTGTCCTTTCTACATTAACTTTCCTACACTTGTATGCTTCAATGCTTCAGGCAGCCATTGTGAGCCTTTGCCCCGTTAGTGTTATTTGCACTTTACAAATGTCTTTGAAGAAATGACAGCATGTCAAAGGACAACATAAAAGACAGCATTAATTTTAAAGGTGAAAAACAAAACACAACAAACATTATAAAACATCTCTTTCAAAAAGAGAATAGTCTACAATTTAAGATTGGTTAAGACATTAAATTATGATTTTATATTACAGTAATAATGTTAAATATTAATCTGTAAGCATAACTTTGCTAACCCAAAGGCCCCATTCCCAGTTCAAAATCAGGCAATGAATAAAGCTCATTGGATGAATGAAAGATGCAATAATCTGATCTAATCTATAAGTATAAAATAAGATATTGTAAAGACACATAAACAGGCACCAGATGGCCCTAAGACACAACATCATTCACTCGTCCCATATTAATTTCCTTCAAGCTTTTGTTTTTGGTAACATCCTGTCATCTAAAACAAAGCTCACATGCACTCTGTCATGCAAAGCCATGCTGTTTTACTGTGTTCATTTTACTTTCAGTGGAGCGCAGCAAGACACCACCAAAAGTAAAATACATGCAAATGCTGAAGACCACAATGAAATTGGGTATGAGTACATATTTAAGGCCTCCAAACAGCAGAGCTATTTCTGTAGGTAGTAGTAGACATCCTTGTCTGGTCCCCCCCCAAAAAGTAAATAAAACATAAAAGCACAAATTTAGGGTCAGTAGCCCACCAAGTAAAAAATGGAGGCGGAAGTGGCAAAGATGGAGGTATGGAAGAGAGGGAAAACAAATCAATGTTTTTTTTTTGTCGATGAGCAGAGAGCGTACAGACAAGCCTCAAGCATTACGGCAGAAAATAATTATTAAATACACAGTATGTATACATTATCAGCCATGTGAGTGCTTCCTGAATGTGAAACCATGCTGTCATTAAAACATTAATAGACCAAGTTCCAAGTTCAACCACATTGGGTTGGTAGCTGGAGAGATAAGTTAGTGATGATTTGGAGTGGTGCTGGTAAAGGAGGTGCATTTTAAATGGTTAAACTATATCATGAACTGCTCACTATCTGTCAGTTATGGATTTCCTTTAACGGATTTATATCGACTAATCATTCTTTTCACTCAAGCTACTGGCCTGCATTAATCAAGCTCATTCTGCTCATCTGTTTCTGTATACGTTAACTTTAACAGTGTCTGCCTCAGCCCTGAACCATTACCTCATATAGCTGTTGGGTGGCTTCTGTGTCTCTGATAGCACTGGAGGTTAGCTAACATGGAAATCAAAGACAGATTGATGAGAGGGCCCAGAGCAGCTGGTTAGGTAATGAGGTCTCCATTCTTTCAGCCATCCATTTGCTCCCTGTTCCTCGTCTCTCCCTCGCTTCCTGCCCTCTCCATCCGCCCCTACCTTCTCTGGAACGGTTATTAAGAGCTATATTTAGATAAGCAGAAAACCTTGACTCTGAGTGCATCGCTGACTTCTGTTTGTGTGTATTTCCATGTGTCTTTGTAATGTAAGGCCGTAGCTACGGTATGAAAGGAGTGTACATTATGGAGAGAGCTACAGATGCGTCCGCCACTGCCAACAGGCATATCTGCTTGCATAGACTGTACTTTCAACTGGACCATTTAGACTTGCAGTGAAGAGATGTGAAGACCAAGGAAAGAATAAATAATGGAATCAAGAAAAAGCAGAAAATCAAGGCATCTGTCGCCTCAGTCCAATGCTTGTCAATGGGACAGACTTAAGTGTAATTTACA
This sequence comes from Micropterus salmoides, assembly GCF_014851395.1. NCBI lineage: Eukaryota > Metazoa > Chordata > Actinopteri > Centrarchiformes > Centrarchidae > Micropterus > Micropterus salmoides. The sequence continues at coordinate 9,576,706 of NW_024042261.1, read as the reverse complement.
AAGAAATGGTACCATGCAAATTCCAGTTAAACCCAGACCACCTGATCAGTCAGAAATATAATTATTCAAGCTGGAAAAGAAAGACTGAAAAATGTTGTAAAGGCAGTAAAAAATTGTTGAAGAAATGTTTGCTAACGTCCTCTTCAGGCACACTCACATTTTCTCATTTCGTACACTCACACTTACAGTACATGCCTACATTACGCTTATCTCTGCTGAATTTCTCTACCCGAGTGGAAGACTTGTTCAAAAGATAACTTTTCCAGGTCCAAAATTTGATCCCAACTCTAAAGTAGACAAACAAAACAAAGGATGTTAAAAAATCCCTTTTTTAAGATTTCAACCCATTCCCAGTCCCTAGTTGGATTCGACACACTTGCCCGCCCCCCAATCCACATTCACTTTGCTGTGGGTTCCCAAGGGTAAATGGAGAGCAGGGCACAGGTTGAGTTGTGTTCCACTCCCTCTTGGAGTGTCTGGCTTGGTCAGTGCAAGACTCCTGGACAAAGCGCTGGTGGGTCCTTGAAGGAAAGTGGATGGTGGAGAGAAAGAGGAGTAGATGAGGAGAGAAATGAGGAGTTATGAAGAGGCTGGCGTAGCAGTAGAACTCTTTCCAGAATTAAATATTGTTCCTAAGCCCTGAGGATTTTTCCTAGTTTGTGGCTTTGGGGGATTAAATATCTCAATGCCTCCCTCTTCTTTTCTTCTTCCTCCACCTCCTCTACTTTCTCTCACTGGGATTTCTCGTCGGACTCAGAGGGGTGGCGTTCGCGGGGCAACGACATGCTCTTATGGCGATCCCACAGCTTGTGGAGCTCAGTGGCTTCGTTCTCGCTGCTGCTGGTGCCGCTGTCCCGGAAACTGGCCAGAGGAGGACGCACCTTCACACCTTTCACTGTCACGGAGCCCTCGATGGCCTTGCGAAGCTGGAGGGATAAAGACAAGTTAGTTAGAGACGTCTAGGCGCTCATGCACATAACACCCCAATGAAACTATGTTAACCAACCACAATTTATGGCTTTTAAGCTCCCAACCTAAAATGCCTGGACTGAGATGTTTGTGACCCTGGCTTCTAATGACACCTGCAGCACTTTTAAGAGGTCACTGTGGTGAAATCTCAACAGTATATAAACCGATAAATACCACCGTCCTCCATTTCTGTCAATGCGAAATGACATCAATTTTGCATTGTTAAACTTGGATAATTACCTATAGCCTCAAACTGCACAAGTTTTATGTGATTAAAGCATTGTAGAAAAACTTTTGATGGCATTATTTTCTGTATAACTAGACAATCTCAGTGAAAATTGGTGCACTGTATGTGTTGCTTTCAGCCCTTCACAATGGCGTGCACTGCTTTCTGCCATAGCCAGTTTTTTATGCTATTGCTAGGAGTTGCCAGTGTCATCCTAGACATAGTACAGCTTATTTTGTCTTGTTTTAAGATACTGAAACTCAGTTTTTGCAAAGAATTAAAGTGGGTCCCCCATCTATACTATTACTACATACTAATTCTATACAGTATGTAAAACATACTAATCGTCACAGTAATGTTTAAGCAGTTGGTGTTCAAAGAAAATCTCCATACTCAACCATTTTAGACTAACCGTAAATTAAAGTTAATATAATACTTAATACATATGTGCAATCAAACTGCAACTTTAGAATTCCACTGCCAACTAGACTACCACATCAAAATGTCTCGATGTGGTAGAACAGTGTTCATCACTAGGACAATAAAAAACTACATTTACATTTAGCTGATGCTTTTATCCACAGTGACTTACAATTGCTATATATGTTGGACGTTGCACGCCTCTGGAGCAATGAGGGGTTAAGTGTTTTTCTGAGGGACACAATGGTGTCTCACAATGGATTCGAACCTGGGTCTCTCACACCAAAGGCATGTATGTTATCCACTGCCCCATCACCACCGCAAACTGACTGTAAAAATGTATTTATAGTATGCATACTGTCTGGTTTGAGTATTCTACATATTCAAGCCCTGCTCAGAATTAGTATGTAGCTTCAGTTTTAAGAAAACATAAGGTGCCTAAATTGTGCTATTTGTTACAGGGTTTTCTTCACAGTGCCTTATTATGCTGTGCTGCATACAGTTTTGGCATGGGTGGCCCCAGTGGAAATAGAACTGCTAACCCCTGATGCTGTACTGGCCTTGCTCTACAGTGAAAGATCATCTCGGTAGTTTACAATCTAATGCACAGGCACACAAGCCATTTTCTATTTTGAACTGGAATCTCTTTTCCAAAATATAATGGAGGAAAAAAGATCATGGTCAGAGGGCAGTATGCAGTGTAAAGTGAGGTCAGATTGCCTTTGACTTGCTGCTGTTTGCTGAATCATTTCACAGAATAAGGGGAGAGGAAAAATTATCTCTGCCGCTCCCGCACACAGTGGAAATGAAAGTAGGTTAAAAAATTTCAACTCCGGGTCAGACCTGATTCTGCCACAGCACACACACACACACACACACACACACACACACAACTTATTAGAGGAAATCAACAATGTTTAACTGTATAGATCTCTTTTCAGCGGTGTGCCGATGTAATAGCTAAGCTGGAAAGCACTGTTTCCTTGCTAGTTTATATTGACTTTAACTTACTGATATATAAAGAGAACTATAAAGAATACAGCATTGGAGGCAGGGCTCCGTTCATGCCTGTGAAAGCTGCTCAGTGGCGCATGAATCCAAAAAAGTTTGATTTCCAGGTATAAAATTACCCTGCTCTTCCATGTAGCTTCCACATTGTGCTGCCCCACAGGAGCAATCACACTAGCACTTCCTTTAACCCCACCTCCCTCTGCCATGATGGCGGCCAATAGGGCAAGTATGTGAAATTGGCCTCAAAGCATGGCGCACTTCCTGGGGGCCTCATTTAACAGTGCGTGGGTTCACGTGCCAAAATGCATATGTTCAGTTCACCAAAAACATTAGCATGTTCAATCAACGGCACTCTTTAAGCGTGGTCATGCACAACAGTGTGGACGCACTGCCTGTATGCGCCATCAGACTCTCAATTTTATTTGCGGAACACTGCGACCGTTACGTACGTCTTAGGTGCATTTCCATCTGTACTTTCATGCAGTCAAGCACTATCCGATTGTAATCCAACCAAAAAAGCATTTTAATGCCAGGTGTAACTCGTTTTTACACTCTCTCAGTTATAACATTATGTTATGTGATTTAATGTTTTTGTTTTTTTATTGAAAAAGGAAAACATGAGTATCTTGTATTCTTAATATAGTTTATAGTTTATTTGGCATATACAAAATTGTTATCCATACTTTTTAAAATAAAAAGAAATATCTTCAATCCCCTCAAAACATTGGAGCTGCATGAAAGTTTATTGCAATTTTCTACAATCTCTTTCATCCAATCTCTCTCTGATCCCTGTGTAAGACAGTATTATTGAATTTTCTGTTTGTCATTTGGCTGATAGGGTGAAGGATTTGGGTGCTACACATCATGTGGCAGCATTAATAGTGTCTGCATGCTGTAGTGTGGAAATAATGCACTATAATCAGGCACACAAACATCCTTGCGCTTTTTCTCTTCCATATAGACCAGCGAGCCTGTGATATAACAGAATGTCTGTGTGACAGACAGGCAGACTGGGAGAGGCTGGGCTTTATCTGCCTTGGCTGGGTTTTTGTCTGCTGGTGGAACACAGAACAAAAAAGCCTAAATGTCAGGGACAGGCAAGCAGCGTTGCACTTAGCAACAATCCTCTCACCACTTACTGGCCGTTTCACAAAGAGTGAGGGGTTTTCAGTTGTTTGTGAGGCAGGAGAGATGGAACGAGGGGGGGGGGGGCAGAGACAATAGATAGAGACAGCAATATTAAGCAGCCTTTTGTCTGTCACAGTACGTAACAGGCAGAGGGAGGAAGAATCATTAATGTTGAAATGCTGAAATGTCTCTTTGTGTGTGCGTACAATACGCTGACAGCACTCCTGATGATAATGACATTGATTTGACAGTTATAAAAGCAGTGAAAATGCTGCCTGTGTAAATAATGACAGTCAGCACTTTCCCAGGTTCTTTCAAGGTTCTTACCTCTTTGAGGGAAACCACCCCGATGAGGCGTCCAATGCTGGTGACATAGGCATGGTCAAGGCCCAGCAGGGAGAAGATGGTGTGGGTCTGCAGGAAAAAAGCAGAGGTAGTAGGAAACAATCAGTGAAACACTAAAAACAGTGCAAACCAGAGACAATACTGCACTGGGTTCCTACTTTCAACAGAAATTCAAGCTCAGTTAGGGAAATGCACCACTGACTTCAATTATCCAACACTGACAACTTCATTCACAATGGATTCATTCAACTAGTCAAATGTACAGCTAAATGGGATACAATTAGATTAAAGTACCAAATAATCAAGGCAAAATATAGAAGAAGGTTTAACAGAATAGGAATCTAAACACAAATACAGGGAGTGGGATAAAAAGTACCGGTGATAACATGGACACTGTACTATCTTGCTTTCCTGTGACTATGGCTTGCTATGTGCACATTAGCTAGTTGTCTTAAATTGTTTTTTCAGCTTCCAAAAAAGATGCAACATTCAGTTCACTGTTTAGTGTTGGTTAGTTTTGATAAAATAAAAAGGCAAGCATGGTGTGAAGTAATTGTGCTGTAATTGTGTTTTAATTATAATAGCAGTATTTCAGGAAAGTTCGATAAATATTGTGATAACACCGATTGCCACTATATTGTTGTCCACAATGAACCGGCACATCTCTCACTTCATGTTGCCAATGTTTTAGCATTTTACTGATGACCAGGCTGAAAACTGTGTTATTAATTTGTAATTGCATGTTTTTATATGTTTAGCAGGGATGTGTATGGAACTACCTGCAGACAGACAGAGTCTCTACTAACGGTAATGACCACACATTAACCTGTGACAGCTGTGAATGCAGACAAACGCAGGTTGAAGATGTTAAAGCGCTGTGAGTCTCTTGTATAAAAGAGGGATAAATGTCAAGACCAGCTTCTAAAAATAGTGTTGAAGTCAATTTTATCATTTACATCAGTTAAGTTACAGGCTTTAAATGATCAAATCCACATTTTATTTCTTGTTAAATGAACTTTTGAGTGAACCTTTACTAATGTGTGTAATGTGCTCAATATCCAACCTTTTAAAAAACAATATGATACATTTTTATGCAGTCCAAATAACAAAAACAACAGCACTAAAATGTTCTGTGAATAATGAAGTTGTCATTATGTTCTATTAGTGTCATACATACAGTGGTGTGAAAAAGTGTTTGCCCCCTTCCTGATTTCTAATTTTTTTGCATGCTTGTCACACTGAAATGTTGCAGGTCAAACTAATTGAAATATTAGACACAAGGAAAGACAAAATGCAAAGTCCAAAGACTTTGGAGTGGTCAAATTCCTGACCTGAATCTGATTGAGATGTTGTGGTGTGACCTTAAAAAAGTGGTTAAGGCTCAAAAACCCTCCAATGTGGCTGAATTACAACAATTCTGCAAAGATGAGTGGGCCAAAATTCCTCCACAGCGCTGTAAAAGACTCATTGCCAGTTATCGTTAACGCATGATTGCAGTTGTTGCTGCTAAGGGCGACCCAACCAGTTATTATGTTTAGGGTGCAATCACTTTTTCACACAGGGCCATGTAGGTTTGGATTTTTTTCCCCCTTAATAATAAAAACCTTCATTTAAAAACTGCATTTTGTGTTTACTGGTTTTATCTTTGTCATGACAAACATGCAAAAGAAAAGAAAGAAAAAGAAATCATCAAGGGGGCAAACACTTTTTCACACGACTATATAATTATTCCTACATTTCTACTTTGTTTTAATTTAGTTGAAAATGTAGGTTTCTATGACCCTATTATATTCTCTGCTCTCTTGGTACTCTATTTGCTGATACAATAACTCAATTTCCCCATTTGATTTACCCCATACTCCCTACTAGAGTTACCTTGGTGGAGTGTGGCTCTAAAAGCAAAAAGAGCAAGAGGTCAGAAACTTCAGTGGGGATCACAAAGGTTGCAGGACTGATGCCAAGTGGACTTTTTGTTCTAGACCCTTTTAGTGTTTAGTGTTTTAAGGGGACTTTCTGCTTAGCCAGAATGGCCATCTGGGACATCTGAAATTGATCCCACTGTGCCAAGCAAACGGAAGCTGTGCCAAGAAAGAGATTGTCATGTGTTTTTAGGCCAGAGTCAGTCGTAATATAATCTGTCACAGGAGGAGGATATAGTAGCTTCTCTGGAAGCAGAGTGAGCTCACCTCTAATTCAGCCGATTCACATTTATTTAAACTATAATTCACTGATTAAAAGGTGCTGCATTTTAGAATTAAGTGATCATCAGCACAGTAAGGTCAGACATTAGAAACTCTAGACAAAAACCAGCTAGATCAGCAGACCCCACCTTCAGCATAGCATTTTGCACAAAATTTTGGGGTCTTTGGCACAATGGAATAAGGATTGTTGGAAATGTGGTCCTACTTTGGAGAAGCATGGCCAGTACCAGAGGCTACAAATAATTGTATTTCCCAAAAATATCAATCTATTTCTTAAAAAAAGAAAATTAATTCAACAGCAATTTGTCTTCCCTGAAGAAATGTTGATGGCACACTGAGAAATCCACAACACGTGATGTCAACATTTTATTATTTCAGCTACTTTAATGAAGAAAACTGTTGGGTTTTGAGCATTATGCTGAGTGTCTGGGACATTGTTTTTAACAAGACAAGTTGTTGGTAAATGTTTAAATGAAAATGTCCACTGCTTTGTCACTTGAGTCCTCTTGAGTGTACTTGAAAGGCAAAACACCAAAGACTATCTTGGACAATCTATGACAATCTAAGGAGCATTCAAGCTGTTCTGGAGGCTCCTATTGGACCAAACCCTTACTAAGACACTTGGTTTTACAATTTGTTGCCCAGCTGTATGTTTTTTGTAATTATAATATATGCAGTAGCTTCATGAATTCTTTTCATTCATGAAAATGTACAAAATGATGGAAATGTGGGTTGCTTTGAGTCCTGTTAGCCACTACCTCAAATGAACTGACATCGGCCTAGGGCCAAAACCCAGACCAAAGCAACTGTGAAAAGTTATTGTCATGTAAATATTCCAAGACACAGATTTGTCGTTACAAAGGAGCCCACAGACAAACACAGAATAACAGCAACAGTAAACAGGATGGGATAAATGGTAGCCAGTTCCAGAAAGGCTGAGTAAGAGAGCAGGGCAAGATGTGGAGAATAACTTCACGCATGCACACACACACACACACACACACACACACGCACACACACCTGTATAAATTACAGTGGCAGTGGGAGGTGTTTAATATGCTGAAGGAGATTGTGCGTGGTATTGGGTTTTGGAAGTGTGCAGCAGAGGGAGGGGAGGCGAGATGGATTGGTGCAGGATCCCTCTCTTAAATGTTTAAAGAGTATTCACACAGAGCCTAGAGGATGAGAAAGAGAGGGAGGGAGGGAGGAAGGGAGGGGGAGAGAGAGAGAAAGAGCAAGCACAAACACACGGGTTGTGCTTGTATGCTTGGTACGAAGTGAGAGTTTCAACAGTGAACTGTGTGTGTGTCAGCCTCTTTCAGAGTGTGCAACTGTGCCGCAGTAAGAAAGCTAAATCAACACAAGCTCTAAAAACATAAAGCTTCCTTCTTTACACTGTGCTTTCACCTTCACTCAGTGGGGGGGGGCTAAGAGCTTGAGTGTGTGTGTTAATCTGGGTTGTTTGCGTGCTCCTCTAGTGTCACTACACACCCAAGGATATCTGGAATATCTGAACTTGTGGCAGTTCACTTTGTTCACTAGTGCTTCTGTCCGTGTAGGGGAATCGAGATGGCCTCACACCAATACTTACATGACATTGTGTAATAGAAAACCTTGATATGAAGAGATATGAAGATGCTGAAGATGTTATTAATACATTTCCCAGTCACAGGATCTTTTGTTAACTTTTCACCACATCCTCTTTTACCCACAGGATTATTAGCACTATAACATATAACTTTCATGTTGGTAGTATGAAAAAAGGTAAAAATATTTGGGTACAATGCATAAGAGAGTTTACAACTGAAACCTTAACAACTGGGTGTTTTCCAAAATTCAAAACAGTCTGGCAGTCCAACAATTTGAGAAAACCTAGAAAAGTCTAAGTCAAAAATAGCTGAAGGTTTAAAAAATAAGGTTATCCACTTGTTTAAACTGCATGTAAAAACACTACAGTTCTCAATACGTCCAGGAAAGTGGAACACATCACTCTAGTTCTCAGATCTTTACACTGGCTCCCTGTGTAGCAAAGAGCAAAGGTACATCTCTGATCTGCTGCTACACTATGAACCATCCAGACCTCTGGGGCCATCAGGGACGGGTCTGCTTACTGTGAACATGGAGAACCAACTTTCAGTCTATATGCACCACATATCTGGAACAAACTTTAGGTTTTGCTCCATGTTTTTTTTTAGTAACGGCTTTAAACCTTTGTCCACCACTGCCTTTTCCTAAATATAATTTGGAGATTTTTACTTGCTGCTTTATGTGTTTAGTTAATTTTTTTCTTATTTGTATCTTCTATTTTATTTTACTATTTTCAAATCCTATATGCCTCCTTATATCAAACGTATTTTCTTAGTATTAGTTCTTAGTATTATAATATTGTCTTAATGCCTTTTTATTTGTTACGGATAGTACTTGTTGTTGAGAGGTGCTTTACAAATAAACTGGCCTGGTGAAGCACTTCTTCCCATAATTAAAGAATTATCAGTGTGAATAAACTGAAAAACAGTACTAAAGACAGATACCTAGTGTCAAGGATACATATTTGTGGTTGAGCAGCAGCTGTATTTACAATACAGACCTTATGGAGCGATGTGCGCTCCACCAGCTGGAACGGAGCGGGGTCGATCTTGCAGTTGTTGAAGTTGACCTGCTCATCAAGCTGCATCTCCTCCCACTCTGTAATCTGCAAAACAAGCAGAGAAGAGTTCAGGGATGGGAGAGAAACATTACTGAGGAAGAACAGCCAGTGTAGTAGTGATCAATAAATAAAAATTAATTAATACACAGGCAATCAAATAAACAACATTTTACACAATTATACCAGAGGTAGATGATAGACAGGACTTTAATCTTGAATAAAAAGGTTGACTCTCTCTCTCTTTGTTGGCAGTATATTTATTTTTTGTCTGACTATAAAACTTGGGAGTACTGCATGCCTATTAGATCCTGTTAACAGACGATGTCTTTATGCCTGGTGCCAGTCACTAATCAGAAGCAAAGGCATCAAATCATCCAACCCCACCTCCTGACAAATCACCCTGCCTCCCTCCCTCCCTCTGATAGACAATCAAAGGACCAGGCACCGCGCTGAATGACTCTATAAATCATACAAAGCCTACAACAACGGATGGTGAGGAAGGTGAATAGTGAACGAGGAAGGGAGACATAGCGAGAAGTGACGACATGGCAGACATATGAGAGGTGAACGACGAGGGATCCCGAGAGAAAAAAAGAAGCGATAGAGGGAGAAAGTGTGAGGAATGTGAGGCTGACAGAGAGGAAATGAGAGGTGCTGTTGATGGATGAATTATGAATGATATCATATCCAAAAATATAAGACTCCAGGGTAATCGGCCCGTCTGGGGATATTAAGGAATTTGAAAAGCCAGGTCTGCCATGGTGCGGTGTCATTAAGTGCAAGATGAGTTTTAAGTACGAGAAATATAGGTTTTTGAAGACTGATACAAATACCAAGAATCCAATGCATTTGTTAGCTGAGATAAAGGAAAGGCCTGGTCATAATCTATGTTTTTCTAATTGTCAAAACAAAACCAACAATTACTGTAGGTGATCCCACTAACGAGTACTGTCTGTGCAGCCAAAGCCTGATATATTAAGATAAACTGATGAATTAAATTAAATTAAAGAACCACATCTGTATAAGCTGTTTACTCATTGTCTGAAAGGCAGTCTCTGATAGCTTCTGATCCCTTGCTGCTGTACTGTAATTGGTTGTAAGGTGTGTGTGTGTGTGTGTATTTATACTCAGTGGGATAAGTACCAATGGTGCAACAGATGCAATGCGTGGGCCCAGCTGATTTCAAGGGCCCATGAGGGACAGCAACACTTGCTGGATTGTGATTCATTCATTCATTCATTCATTCATCCTGTGTTGGCATAATGAGTTGCTGTGCTTTTCTTGATTGCTATTTGTTCTGTGGTTATACTATTTCATCTACTTTGTGTTGATTTGTTATTGTAGGCTGGCTAAAGCTATTTCTGTTGTTTGATAGTCAGAGACAGCAGGTTTGAGTCAAAGCAGGCAGTAAGTTTTGCATTTGGCACTTGGGTTGCTGTCCGTGGTGCTGATCAAAGGCTGCATGTCTGCAATTGCATGGAGTTGTTGTGTGTTTGTACACCTGTGTGTACACAAGCATGTTTTTTCTGGCCGAGGGGCACAACAAATATATTTGCACTGGGGCCGATCACAACTATGTTACACTGGTGTATATACTGTATCTGTTATGTGACTGGCTGTCTTACCTCTCTAATAGTCATGTCATCCTCCACATCTCCGTCGTCCTGTAGACAAAAAGCGACAGACGAGCAATCAGTAAAAACAAGGATATTCAGTGTACACACTAAACAGTAAAATTAAGAAACCAAACGGGTACAACGCAAATGCACAAGCAGTGATGGAATGGTAAACAAAGGGCAGATAAACAGTGGTGTCCAGTTGGTTATTTTCTCAAGAACTATGTATTTGTACTTTTCAACTGCGCTCCCAGCACTACATCTGTGCACAGAAGGTAAAATGACATACTGAAAAAAACATAATCACCCATGCATCACATCGTAAGTGTTATACAGTGCCGCCGTCTTGAGACAGATGGACAGAAATGGAATAAGTGACTAAAGGAGCGACTACAGTACATTTAATGAGTGCGGGGGATGTGATGCATGAGATGTCAGTGCTGATGATCATTATAATGATGGATCTGTGGCGCGCTCAGAGCTCACGGCTTAAACCTGACAGGCCGACGCTGCCAATACTCTGTTTGACAAGCTGGAATCAAACTAGCAACCCTGTGCTTTGCAGTGAAGCACTGAGAATACTGTAGCAGGCTGGGTGATGGAAATATACAAGTGAGTATGAGAATGTTACCGCAGGGCGTGTATGCTACTCTGTGTGTGTGTGATAGGTGATGAAATACGATTTCAAAGTGTTTAGTCATGTGCTTAAGTACAGGTATTTACTTTCTTAGGATTGAATGCAGGAGAATGTGTGTATGTGTGTCAGAGAGAGAGAGCAAGGCAGAGTGAGTGTGACCCAGGGGTTGATGGGAGCTCTGAGCTCATTTATTCTCATCGTTGCGGTGGCCGACCTGTCGGTAACCCTAGCAACTGTTGCTGTAGGGTAGAAAGAGGTGCCCTATTGTAGCATTATGCAAGCAGAGGCCAGACCTGCCTGGAGTTGATGAGACAAAACAAACACACACTCAAACACTTCATCTCTGCAGTCTTACTGATCATTCTGCTTGTCACAAGGGCACTGTGAATGTCAGCAACACACACTGTTGTTCCAGGGGTAAAATGTAAACTACAGAAAAATGGGGAGATCAAATGACTTTGGTGTGTGTGTGTTTGCAGAAGACAGTTTTTTTGAGAGACAGACAGAGAGATAGGTTGGACTGTGCATGCAAAATAGGTGCTTTCAGAAAGATTAGCTGCTCTATTAAGAGAGCAAATCTTTGCTTCTGGATACATGAGTTAGGCAGAACTGTGTGTGTGTGTGTGTATGTTAGGGAAGCAGGAAAGTAAACTTCATGCATGCTACTGACAGCGAAATCTGAGGAACTGTGTGGGTATATTCAAATGAGATTTGAATGAGTGTGTGTGTGCAGAGGCATGTGAGAGGCAGAGACTCCAGAGTGCTGACAACAGGCTGATGAAGCTGTATTGCTTGCTACGCTGTTTCTGTGACCAGACAAAGATTAGAAAGGTCCGTTGCTCTTCCTTTCACTCCCTCCTTCCTCCTGCAGCGATCCATCTTTACTTCCATCCATCCATCGACCCGATCACCCAATCAGTGGCAAGCATCCAAGTCCAGGTCAGCGGGGAAAACACACAATCTACCAAACTGCTGTATCATATGCACACACACATGCACACACTATAGGGTTATGTAGTCTGCTAAAGTCAATAATGTAGAGAGGTTTATGATTGTTGAGATGTGAATAAAAAGCAGCCTCCCCTGCAGGACTCCTTTATTTAGACTACAGATAGAAGATAGAAGCGGTGGTGGTTAAGTCTCACTTTCAGTTTTTGCTGAAGGGAAGGCTTTGTCCTCCATTCTAAAGCCAAAATCGGCCTCTGGTTTAAAGTGTCGGTTCATCCAAATCACACAAAAAAACCTAGTGGTATCCAGTCATGCAGAAAGTTTAGATTTTATGGGGCCAAGTTTTATCAGAAATCTTCAAAAAGAGCTAAATGCTAACATCAGCATGCTAACAAAGGGTGACCATACGTCATCTTTTTCCTGGACTTGTCCTCTTTTTGGGACCTAAGAAACGAGTTTGGCCAGAATTTCAAAATTGTCCAAAATGTCCTGGATTCTGCTTTTGCTTTCTACAGTCGGCATTCACTGTGTACACTGTTTTGACCAGTACCGGCACTATTACAGTTTTGGCGGACACTTTTTCTTGCTACAGGCACTGCTCACAAGCTGCCGCTACTCTTCTCTGCCCTCTCCACCAGCTGACACGGAGAAGGGTACTTGGTCATAAAACATAATATTGGACAAATAGACGTTTTGACCTGATGATAGCAATAGATTACAGGTCAGGGGATCAAAGTTTATACAATGAATCCACTGGGGACCATGAATATAATAGTTTTTGAAATAAAGAAAAGCCAGGTCATCACCAAAGTCATTCGGATACATCCATGAATATATGTAGCAAATTTCATGTTAATGGGCCTCATTCACTAATACCGTAAAACTCTGATTAATAGCCTGGGCTTTTATTTGCTAAAAATCACTGAATTGACCCTGTCTATATTTGGGATAGGTGTCCATATGGGACAGGCCTTTAATTCCTCTTGCGCAAAACTGAAATAGGCTACTATGAAACACAAAACAGTTTACAGATAGAATATAACTTGTATAAAAATGATCCAATAATATCAAATACACGTCATGCATTTGATCTAGCCATAGACTGTATCTAGCAGACGACTTATGCGCTTTTATTTTGAAGGCAGCAATGTAACGAAAACAACAACAGGGTGCAGGATGAGAAAAGTGTGGCAGAAATTAGCAGACAGAAAGCGATGGACTTCACATGACAGGATTCATAACTTGGATTAATTGTTATGAAAAGCTGTTTTGATTCTTTTGATCGGTGGACCCTTACAGACTGAAGGAATATAAAGTTAAATAAACTTAATGAGCGGACTTAGAGGCTTCAAAGGTAATGGGAGTCTGCACTTTTTTCTCTTGTACCATGCAGTTACAGCGGTAAATCTATATGAATTAACATTGGGGCTTGTTGTTTCCGTTAAATTAACTGAATGATTGAATTGTGAAGAAACTAACCGATCTAATGATGTGTAGCATACTGACATACTGATCATTCGTTTAAACATTAATATTTGTATTAACGATCTAAGCAGCTTAGAAGCAGCTAAAGCGGGCAACCCGGTGGGGTTTAAGAGGTTTTATACATCCAAAGAAATTATATAAAAACCAGACCTGCGTTTATTTGTCAAAATATGTTCCCACACCAGGTCAGTAAACGGGGTAGGCGGCTATATGGGACTCAGCTATTAATTGAAGTTTTACGGTGTGTGCAAAGGAATGTTCTTGCTTTGCGCATAAAATAAGTGCGCACTGGCCAATTTTGTTCTTACCACTGTGCGGATGTTAGTAAATCAGAATCATCATTGTGGGGTTGGTGACGGCCTTGCCTGATCCTGGGTGGGTTGGGGGGGCGTGGCTCCCCTGGCGTGGTGGCCCGCTCTGGACCTAGGGATCTGGGGACTCGGGCTTCTGGCTTTAGCTCATTTCTGGGTGGGTGGTGTGTACCTGGGCCTGGGGGCCCGTTGTCTCCTCTCCTCGCCCGGGCCCTCTTCAGCAGGGGTGGGGCTCCCGCTGCTTCCCCCTTCCGGCTCTCTCACAGTGGGGGCATTCGGGAGTCTCTGGGGCACATGGCCGGTGTTGTCGGGGTAGGTTTTGGTGCTCCTCCTTGGGGGTGCTTGACTGGGGGGGCTGGGCCCCCGTCCGGGGATGAGATTGGCCTCGGGGGCTGCTGGCTCTGCCTGCACTCTGGGGAGGGATGCCTCTGGCTGGGCTGGGGGACTGTTGGCCTGGTTCTCCCGCGTTATTGCTCCCTGGCGGCGGGGAGCTTCCCGGCACGGCTTTCTGCTGTTCTTTCTCGGGGCGGGGTACATCTTCCCCCGGGACATGCGGTCTGGGGTCCTTTGCGCTTTGGGGGGTCACGGGGTGCCCTGGCTTCTGGGGATAGGGGTCTCTGGGCATTGCGCGGGTTGATCCAGTTGTGGTTTGGAGGTCTGCGGTGGGATTGGAGGTCTGCGGTGGGATTGGAGGGCTGCGGTGGGATTGGAGGTCTGCGGTGGGATTGGAGGGCTGCGGTGGGATTGGAGTGTGATTGTCGATGCATCTTGATGCATTGTGCTTTTTCCCTGGGCAGGGTCTTTGGATGGCTGCTGGGTGTTTAGTTTGTGCATTGGAGTCCGGGGGAGGCATTTCCTCGTTGGCTTGGAGGGACCAGTTTGCGTCCCTGTTTTGCTTCGTTGGCCTCACATCCATGCTTCCCCATTGGGGTGCTGGGTGGGGGGGAGCACTGGTCTATGTTGTGTGCGCGCCGCGGTTGGTCCGGGCGCTGCTCTTCTGCGGGTTACGTTTCTTGCGTTCCGTCGGCATTACGTTGTCAACTGGTCAACTCTCTATTTTTTGGGGGCGTCTGTTGGTTGGGTCTGGGAGTCTTTTTTTCCCTTTTTTTATTTATTTATTTTTTCTTTCTCCCACCTCTACTGGCTGCTGGGGTTCTTGCCTGCCTGTTGCTGGGGTAGGTGTGGCACAGTCGTGGCATCCCACTCTCACTAACAACTACATTCTTTAACAGGCTTATGCGCACACACACACACACATACAGTCTCACACATAGACACAAACAAATTTAGGTTGTCCCTGGTAAAATTATCCCTGATGCTTTTCTTTCAGTTACTTGTTTAAATTAATTGTTATTATTCCAGCTCTCGCTGTGCTGTGCTGCTTATTTAGTTTGCGTGACGGTTTCTTGTTTTCATTTTTCTCTTAGTTGTCTTACTATGTCAGCTGTTTATTGCTGCTGTTCGGCTGGTTGTCTTTTATTATTATTACTATTTTTATGGTTTGTGTTTGTTTGTTGTTGTTTTTCTCCTCCCCAAGCCCCCCTCTCTGTTCTATTGCAGGTTTTGTTGCTTTCTGCAACTGGTGTTTCCCTCTGCTATTCCCTGTTGTCCCCACCTTCCATCCCCCTTCTCTTACAGGTGTTATCCTTTCTGTTTGTGCCCCCCCATCCCCATGTCTGCCCCCCGTCCGGCCCGGTGACAAATCAATACATAATTAAATAAGTAATAAAACAGACAAAGGAGTATATTAATACTCTCTTGTTAAACTAAAATCTGTGTGGCACAATATGGTATCCAGGTCATCATACTCTATACCAGGCTGCTGGGCAGGACAGGTTTAAACAAAACAAACAAAAAAAACAACAAAAAAACACAGAATCATTCCAAATTGACATGCTATTTGCAATCAACATACTTCAAGACCCCCTTTCCTCTATATAAGGAAATGTGTTTGCCCAGAGGTGTACCGTAGAGAAAGTGGTGAAGTTGAAGCAAAAACGCAAAATAATTCTATGACAACAAACAATAGAGTGGAATAGGGGTGAAGCCAGAAAAGGTACATTATATTACACATTATAGGGCAGGTGAATTCTCATGTTCTACATTGTAATCTAGGCCTCAATATCTTGGTTATTTAATACATTTGGTCAATGAATTAGTAAATTAATTAATTTTAAATATTCATGTCTATTAAAGCTTTTTTTAATATCAAAAGGTGTGCCTTTACATTTTGTAAGACGCCGCGGCCCTTCATTATTTGTGCGTACACATGGTCTGAGGCTGTTCTTAATTACTAACTGCCTCAGACCATGAGAGTACAGAACAAATTCATGTAAGAAAATATTAATGAATCCCGGATTTGTGCATAAAACGTTTCGTACGCAATGTTTAAGCACAGATTTGGGAATGAGGCACAGTGAGAGTTGTCAAGATATTTCACTCCGAACCACAAATGCCAGCCTCATGGTGACAGTACAGGAAAAGTCACCAAAGTCAGTAGGATTCATCCTCTGGGGAACATCAGCACAAACTAAATTCCATTCACCTCCATTGCATTGTGGTGGCATCAGAAACCAGAGAGATAACTCAAACCCTCAAAGGAAAAACAAATCTCAACTATCTGCATGACAACTAACTTCAACTCTAACTTTCTGCATGCTCTGGACTCCTGAAGTTGATACCAGCATCGTTATTATTAGGACCCTACACTTTGTCCTCTGAATAGCTGAATACTGATGTCTGTTTCTCTAACTGCTGCCTGTACCACTCCACTGAATTGTGCAACATGGAAACATTGCTACAATGATTACTTATCACGCATGTGCAGGCAATTAACTGCTGATTTCCTTGCTGTTGATACTCACTTTGCTCATTGCTTTCAAATGTTATTATGGTCTTATCCATGTATCTGATTAGATTGCAGAGACAAATGTGAAATGACATCATTAATGACTTTGTTCAGACTACAGCGGTATGAGCAATAATGATGCCGTGCTGTAACACAGTCGCAACAGCTATGGGAAAAGTTTTGACATGGTGGGTGATTAATGGTAACGATCCATCGTGCTGTGGTATTGACACACCAAAAACATCACTGGCTGCACCTTAGAAACATAAGAATATCTGAGTGAAAAGGCCAAGACTCCTTTTTTAATATTGTAAGTTTTCCACTGATGCTCTCAAAGCTGCGATAAATTCCCTACCCTGAAAGTATCTGATACCAAGCAACAAATCATTTCATCCTCAAAACAAATTATAGTCAATATGTCACACTCATCATTTCTAGATAAGTTCACTCTCTCTCTCTCTCTCCGGTGTATCTCTTCTGTGTTGTCTGAAATTACTCAGGAAATGAAAACTTCGTGTCCCCTGAATATTCTTCCTATCAGATAACTGAAGGACACTTTTAATGGAGTCAGTGTCTTTGTTGCACAACTTATAACTTGCTCTCATTGAACCTATTCTGAGAGCTAACACTTGACCCTAATGATTTTTTCATTTCTTTCTTGCTATATGGTTCTTGAAAAAAAAGGGTCCTATTCTGTAATCTCTTTTTTATGAATGAGGAATGTTTCAGTCAGACAGAGATCAACACAGCACTAAGACCTTTAATCTTCTAGCCAATTCCATCATTACTTGTCCTCTTAGAACTAAGAATGGTATTATTAGGCACTATAAATTTGTTTAGCTTAGCCCAGGTTTTCTTCTCCACTTACATGCCGCCTTTAGTTCATCTCATCTGGATTCAGTTACATCAGCTATTTGGAAATTTGCTAAATTTGTGTGTCCATCCTGAGGTCTCAGTTACTACTGGCTAGTTTTAAACCAGTGATAATCAAAAAAATTTAAGGAATGTCTTAGCTCGTAAAGACTTTAGTGCTGTGTAAACCGGTTGCTAGGCTTGTAGGGCTGTACTATCTAAACAGGAAGTCATAGTAGCATCACAAGCTGTAACATAACTTTGAAAGATACATTTAACAAACGATTTCAAACATAATATAAATTGAAAAGATACAATTATGTTAGGCTAATCTGATGATCAAAGGTTAGTATTAGATATTGTGTTTTGTTATTTGTTTATTTGTATAAAGTGTTGGTTTTTAGAGATGGGGTTTAAAATTTTATTAACCTGATTGAGTGCCCGGTCACGTTACGAAAATAATAATGTTAGTTTTATCTGTTGGTTCATTTAACTGTGCAACATTTGCAGTTGCAGTTACTAAGTTATATATACAGTATAAATAACAACTAATCATAGTTTGCGTGGTGCAATCTGTTTTAATTTGACTTATTCTAGTCTAAGATTCAACAACTGGTGCAAATCCAAAACATTACCTTTCGTTTTTATGCTAATGACACTTTCACATATTTGAGCTGTGTTCTGAACAAAGGAAAAGAAGGCAAGGCACTACTTTCTAAACTGCACATTAGCCATTTATAATAAAATGTCTCTAAATGTTGTGCAGCTGGATGCCAAAAAACACTGAAATGTGTGTAACTGGCCGTGGCAGTTGGAGGCTCCAGATGTCACAGCGACTTACCTCATTATCTTCCTGCATCACTGATAATAGTTATTTTTCATAATAATGCTGGAGAAACCCATCAAAACTGTGCAATTCTGTATCTGTCAGTTTGGGACAAATGCAAAAATCAAATCATTCATCTTAAGTCATTCATTATTTCCTTTACATCCTTTACAAAACGCAGCCCTCGTCGTAACTGGCTCCAAGATCTGCTCTTCTGACGCTTATCTTCTTTATCATAATTTTCTTTGATTGTTGTCAAAAGGTGGGCACCTGGCAATATGCATATCTATTCAACAACAACAAAAACACAACAGTTTCTTTACTTGTCTTTGTGCTTGGGCCTTGTTTTCTATCACTCTCCACAGTGGGTGATACTGATGCAGAGGAGTATGAATGGTGAAACAGCCACTCAGAATTGAATTTAGGTGAGGAAGCTGAGAAGGAGGGCTCATTACTCACAAACACACATACACACACACAGCACTGTGAAGGCGACAAGCAAAGATTACCAACACTTTCACGCAACTTGTCTTTTCTCTCTTGCATCATGTGTGTGTATGCGTGTTCCCATGTAAGTGTGTATATGTCAAGGAAGAAAGAATGACGCATATGCTACAACGATCTAAAGAAACAAAAGAAAAACCCCCTCATAGAAATAAGGAGGGAGAAGCGAGGTGCCAAAAAACTGAGCCCACAAGCCATCATAAATAAAGCATGGAGGCATTACGCAGACGCAAGAGTGGGGGGAAAATAATGAGAAAAACAGCCAGGAGAGACTGCGAGGCTGGGCCGCATCATTTCTCTGAAACAGACTACTGATGTCATTTACCCTGCATCAATATTTCACGGCCTAGATGGACGGAGAGGAGGGGTGTGGAGGGGGAAAGATGACAGAGATACAAAAAGGGGAGGAGGGCTTTGGAAAAGTCATAACAATGGACGAGTGAACCACATCTAGAAACCAAGACTAAAAGAACTGTGAGAGTGGAGCTGAAAGAAAGGGAGGGGAGAAGTAATAACTTGATTCTCTTCCGCCGCGGGGGTGTAACTAAAAAGTCTTGGGAGAAACATTTGATGAATTTGTTTGTCCATATTCAGAACAACACTGTAATCAGCATCACACTCTGCCACGTGCACTTATACACTGCTGATTGTTAATAATAACTCCTGATGACGGGGGAAACAAGCCCACAGGCTTAGTGTGATTTAAATGCACACATACCAAGTGCTGCAGGGGTTCATTACTAATTAGCTCACTGCAAGGCAATAATGACTTACATGCTTCTAGGCCCACTTAACACATCCAAAAATTCACTGCCCTAATAAAGTACCATCTGGGTCAGCAATGACCGTACAATATGCTCCTCATGGGTGCACTTAACAAATCATTGTACTTTATTAAATTACAACCAGCAGTGGCAGATGAAGGCCATTTGAAACTCTATGTTGTATGTGACAGAAGCCCAAAGAGTTACAAACTCCAGCTACAGATTTACATTTTAGATTTTCCCAGGAGATAAAAGGTTTCTGCTGGGGCTGATACTAATTGTATACCAGTTTATTTGGGGGCCAGAACATGAGGATAAAAGTGCTGAATTTAAACCTAGGATTACAAAAGTTATTACAACGACTTTCACGTCAACCATTTTAGGAGGCAGATTGGTTCCAAACGTGCTTTATCTCAAATTTTTCAGGCATGGTTTGTCTCTTTCTTATTAAAAGGTTTGGTTAATTTTAGATCAGGGGATACAGGTATTAGTGGTACATGAATGAACAAGTGTGTGATTGTTTGAAAAACTTAATTGCACCTATCTGTATCACCAACACATGGGTACTTCAAAGAGTTTAAAATCAGCATCAAGTCACTAAATTAAGTAAATAAAGTCAATAAATATCAAAATGAAACAAAGCAAGCGACAAATACTGTATTTACCTAAAAATCATATACCTTAAATCTGTATTCCCCTGCAGAATCCAACCCACTGACTGAAACTGTGCTTTTATTTATTAATTTCTATGTTCCATCATAGTATTATTTTTTCATTATATTTTATCTCCCACGTTATGGCCTGGTGCAAGGTATTTCTGATGGAAAGTACAAAATTCCTTTAATTGTAATTTATTTCATTTCTGTCTTTTGTCTTAAAATGGTACAGTTTAGTCAAACAAGATTAGAATCAGCGTGTAAAAACCTAATTTGTGTAGTATTTGTAAAGTTGAAAAACACAAATGGCTTTCAAATAAATAAATAATACCTGTTCAGAAATAACGAGGACATGACCCCACTGTACTGATTGAAAGCTACGCCCTTATTGCCCAACTAAAAGTGAGAATAGAACATGGATACATGGTGACTGACTATTTGTGATCTTAAACTTAAACTAGGTAACTGGGGCACCCTGATCCCTGTGGGTGATTTCACACCTGTAGTTTGGTGAATTTGGTCCGGACCAAGGAGATAAAATTATGCATTGTCGCATTTTAGTTCTGGTACCGGACCAGAACTAAAATGCGTTCAAGTTCACACTGACTTTTTACAAACCAACCAAGAGGAGTAAACTGACAGATAACTTGTTGATTGGACAATTTGGCCGATTGTCATCCTGTGTCATCAGCGCATCATCGGGACCCACAAGGGGAAATCAAATTGCGGTGACTTACAGAAGTTTATGCAGCACTTTAATGCTTCTGATGTATATATTTATGTTATTTGGTGTCACAAAGAGCTCATGAAGAAATAGCTGATATATATAAGTATTCTCAGTATTATTATACTGCAAATCGACTGCATGTTTTCCTCAGATTTACCAACCAAATGCCATTAAGTATCTACTTAAAGGTTACAGAGATTGGTAGTCTGTAGTACAGTGGTCACAAGAAGTTTGGATTGAACCTGTTGAAAGACAGTGTTCCTTTATAAAATGAAATGCATGTGATAGAATCTCCTCATCTTTCAGAATTTTACTCATGTCATTTTACTTTCTAATTGAAAGGGTCTCTTTGCTGAGTAGGTACTGTAGATGGCCTTCATAAATTCACAAAATAGCTCTAATTAATTATGTCCACTGCTGCCTAAATAATTTTTATCCTAATTTGGACATTGTCACTTAGGGGTGTACTCACTTTTGTTGCCAGCAGTTTGGACTTTAATGGCTGTGTGATGTGTTATTTTGAGGGGACAGCAAATTTAGTTATTAGTTATACAAGCTGTACACTCACTACTTTACAATGTAGCAATGTGTCATTTCTTCAGTGTTGCACATGAAAAGATATGATCAAATGTTTACAGAAATGTGAGGGGTGTACTCACTTTTGTGAGATACTGTATATGAGGAAGGAAAGAGTTGCAGGAAACAAGAAATTATGAGACAAACTGTGTTTGCTGAAACTTGTTTGGTAATTTGCTGTGCAGTTTTACCAGCAACAGATAATGGAATGATGTCTTGAGAATTAAGAGCTGAGGCAACCTCTGCAATAGTTACAAATCACACAAGGTCTCTATGTAACTATGTTATTTTGCTGAACCCCCACTGCACTGTACCAACTAACTAACAGACTTAATAAAACATGTCCTTTTCTAGGAATAATGCAGCATGCTGTGGTGAATCAATAACGAGCTGCTTTACCCCTTTTAAATTTCACTAAAATGAAAACTGTGCTGTAACAGTAATGGTTTTCGAAAGTTTTTGAAATCGTGACCTTTAATGTACCACCCCGTCAGGACAATCAATGTGATTTTTAACTGACAGAGTGCAAACGTGCTGTGTTCTTGCACAGACATTGCCTCAAAAACATACAGACCATGTAATGAGCAGTATTCCCGCTGTGAATGTGTGAAACTGGTAGATTTTGAACAGCTGAAAAAAATGCGTTTCGTCATTCACCTCAAACTAAGGTTCCTCCGGCTTAATACTGTCTGTGGTCTTTTGCTGCCACACAACTCAGCACGAGCACTGTGTTGTCATGGGGTGAAATACACGCCTGAGGGTTCACATTTTACGGCACCAAATGAAAAAACACTCCCAGTGCGTCTCCTCTGTCACTAATTTTGTACTTTTTGTTGAGTTGCTCAAGGCATGTCTGACTTCTGCTGCGTAATTGATGCATGGATAGAACCAAAGCGCTGAATTTTGGGAGCCTTTTTTTGTGGCATTTCATAGCCGAGGCGGCCATTTCAGAAAACAACAGAGCCAGATATTAGAAAATACGGTGCTGGGGTTGAAAGCCCTTTGAGAGCCATTGGACAAATTTGATGGGAGCAGTGCACGGGAACACAATCTTGCCAGTGTTTTTCCTTACTTATCAACAAGATTAAGACTTCACAGTGTAATTCATCAGCTGTATACCACGGTTCTACACACAGGCCTTGGAGCGACAGATGAAGAATGATGTGGCACCACTCTGTGCTTGGGAATGATTGAAAATGTGTGCAGACTTCAATAATTGTCACTGGCATGTGAAACTAATGGAGCTTCTCAAATGCCTCACGAATAAATCATTAATAGTGCTAATAGAGTTACGCTGACACAATAATAACTGAGAATCAGAAGGAAGGAATAATGTGTTCTTGTTTTGTATTTACGTTCAAGTGAGGTGTGTGGTTAATATGCACACCTAGCAACTTAGCTTTGTCGTGCGCCCACATTACAACTGATCCAGAGTCAAAAAACGTGGGCTGTGTTGGGGAAACTATAACTAGTGAAGCCACAAACTACATTTTTATTGAAAGTAGCAAGCTACACTACAAGCTGTACTCAGAAAACAGCGTCACTACTGGACATGAGTGGGCCAAACAAATGTGCTGTGGGCAGTGTGAACTGAAGCATAAACACATCTGCAAGAGTTGAAAATGTTTCACCATGACAGAAAAAGTTGTGGTTAACCCAGAGAAAAGACAAAAAAGGAGCCAATCTCTCTCTCTCACACACACACACACACACACACACACACACACACACACAGTCTATACTTTACTAGATAGCTATAGTGGATATCTGGACAGCTGATGCACTGGGTGTTTGGGGTGGACCGCAAAAACAATACGGCAGTCAAATTTACATTGAAAATTCACTTCTGTATGGTCATGTGTTTAAGTCATTCTAGACAAAATGGCAGTACAAAAACATGTCTTAGTAATATGTAGATGGTTAAGTGCCACTGAATCAGTCGAAAAGTGTGGCGACATCTAACAGCTGTGACTTTAAAATACAGTAATACTGGACTGCAATAAAATAAAAAGGTTCAGAAGAAATGTGGATTATATTATCAAGTCAAATGAAGAACAAATCAGTGATACTGATAAACGGACAAAGATCAATTGTGTGAAAGTATTTTGTCTGGATGCATGATTAGGTAATACTTAACGGTGTTTGATTTTCAGAAAAGTTAATTTGTCATGCAACCCTGCATGTTCTTGTATCATGGAATCATTTTCTCAATTCACAATCGGACGCTTGTTTTATTGATTGACATGCACGGCTTCTGGAGCGTATGTGGTTGCTGATAATTGGACAGCAGGCTACGTCGCAGTTTGTGCTAATATTTTCCAATACCTCCCAGGACTTAACATGCATCATCATTTCATCTGAGCTGTTGCTAAAAAGCTATCACTCAAATACCTGCCTGTTGCTAATGAAGAGATATGAGGCTCCTATTCAGATATTTAATGCTGCATGAGGAAACCACCACAACACGGCTCCTGCCTCGCACTCCCTCCCTTGCACATTAAACACATGGAATAACACAGTTTCCTTCATCAATTCCAACAGATGCAATGGGATGTTGGGTCACTCCAGGAACAAGGTAAGGCTTGTCCTGTGAGGCTGTCACTGATTGGACACCTCAGGTGACACGGCTGATGATGGACAGCACAGCATGCTTTGTTGAACAGCCTCGTTCTTGTAGAACACTTGACCACAACTCAACCACATCTTGGTTTTCAATTGGCCGTTAGTTTGTCCTTAGTTTCACCAGGTGGAAACTACTTTCTCTCCGGTTCTGGCACCGGAATGAGCGCCAGAACCGGAGCAAGGTGATTTACAGCAGCTCTGACCATGATTGTGATTCTGGGCACGACTAAAACACAGCGGGTTCAGGTGGGGACAGGAGAGGAGTGAAATGAGAGAAGAGCGAGTTTGTAGCAAGTTAATTTGTAAGTAACAATTTACATTATCCCTCGTTTTGATAGGTCTGTGAGTATATGTTCTAGTGAAGCTGGAAGTTATTTATTCCTGTGAGACTTTTGTTCAGTCTTCGTGCTGTTTGTCCCGACATATTCAGAATCATTATCGCTTATCGTTAACAGCCAGCTTTCTACGAGCCCCTTGTTATATATATTTTAAAGGCTCATTATTATGGTTTTATATTTCTTATGTAATGTAGCACAGTATCAATAAGGTTGCTTATAACGCTCTTTCTCTGCCCTGGCCCTGAAACCATTTTCTAATGCCCTAAAAATATATATTTTACGACTAGCAGTTGACTAGGCAACTCTTTTTTCGGGGGCAGGCCTTCTTAAAGTACACTTTTACATCACTGCATCAAAGTAAGAAATTAAAACACTGGAGGTCAACAAAAACAAGGGGCTGTTACTGTAAATTACGCTTAAAGTTTGAACACTTTGGGTTCATAACTAGTTTTCATATTGCATTATGTCTTGTTTCATATAAATCTAAGGTAGGTCAAGCACATGTTTGTGGTAGTATCATTATTATATTTGCCCGACTCTATCATAAATTTCTTATTTACTTAACCTATGTATTTTAACTTATGTGAAGTGCCTTTGAGTACCATGAAAAGCGCTCTATAAATAAAATGTATTATTATTATTATTATCAGCAACAACATTAAAATTGACGGTTAAAAAAATAAGCCCTCTAGCGATAACATGCAGTGATGTTAAAGCTTTAGATGTGGTCTACAGCGTCCTTTTTGATCCAATCAGTAGGAAAAACAAATGTTCAGATCCTATACATAATGGCTTTAAGGATCTAATTATTAAAACACATGGTACATCGTTTGCATTGCCAATTAGCAGTGGTGGTATTTCCTGTGTCAAGTGTTCTCTATAACCTCAGCTGACCATTAGACAAATGTCAACAGGTTAAGCTGAATGGATCCTAGCCTAAGCTTTAACACGAAAACGACTAGAGGCAGTGAAAGGTCAGGAGGCTTAGGGTTACACATTGTACAAGGAGGAGGGTGTTCAACACTTTTCGGCACGATGACACAGACGGGCTGCAGGCTGAGCCTGGCCCAGATCACAGTCCATCGGCATTGGGGATTAGCCCTGGAATGGAATGACGGGGTGACAATCGGTTGATTGGCTGATGAACCTGTTGCCGGACGGATTCCAGGCATTTGGATAGCCCTGATCGGTGGCTCTTACCACGACGGATATCCGGACTCGTTTGGCCGGCCTCCTGAGCTCAGGAGTAATGGTTCTCTCCAAGTTGTTGTTTTTCTTCCAGGCGACCAGAGACAAACACAACATTAACAACAACCTCAACGTCAGTTTGACTTTGCAAAAAGAACTTCCTTGCAATGCCACTTTGATGTGACCAAACTTCACTGCAATGATGGAGAGGAGGAGTGGAGAGACTTTTCTTAAAACCTTGCAGGATGCAAGGCTGAAACAAAGTGAAAAAGGTTTTATATTGAGGATGACTGAAAAACTGTGTATGTGTGTTCTGTTTATGTGTTTGTCTGTTTGTGTGGGAGGTACTGTACTGTGGAGCGTGAAAGACTGTATGTGAGAGATAGCATAGGACTGTGTGGGTGTACAGAATGTGTGAACGGCAGGATGTGAGCCACTTTGTGTGTGTGTGTGTGTGTGTGTGTGTGTGTGTGTGTGTGATGGTGGTGTTGTTGCTGAGTGTATTTGAGGACATGGTTCTCTCACCTCCAGGGCTTCTGTGTCTGGACTGGCGCAGAACAGGTTCTTTAAAGCAATGCCTGAATTATCATTTGGGCCTGAAAGAGAAACAAAGAGAGATTTAAAAACGAAAAACAGGTTTATAACTGGAAAATCAAACCAAAATCAATGAGCGTGTGCGGGTAGAAAACATGAAAAGTTGTTTTTCATCACAAAATGAATGGGTGGACAATGTTATTCTGTTTTTTTAACCTGAGCGGCTGGTTAATATTTTGGGATACACACATTTATCACTACCTACACAGCTAACTTTGTGTATAGACTCAATCGGCTTTATCATTGCTTCTAGCTGCGGTTTCTCACTGGAATTGCCTTAATCATGTTGCAAAGATGCTGAAATGATTTTTCCAATTTACATTTTAAATCAAAAAACCTCAGATCCAACTATTACAAAGCCAAATGCTGCTAAGAGGAGAAGTCTCCTCCACCAGCTGATCACCAGGCTCAGCTCCTCTAACAGCCCTTTTTCACTGCAGGAACTTCACATAACATGTTGACATTGTCACAGGTTCTGTTTTTGGTTCCGTTTGTTCTGCTTAGGGGACGAGTTCCTGGAGCTAATTTTTGGCACTGCTCATATCACGGCAAGGGCGACCACAATAAACACAACAGTAGCTACCACGTTACTACTGCATCTGTATGTATGTATGAATTAAAAACCAAAACAATCAAGAACACTTAATAGAAGATCACAGCGTGAATAGTGGAGCAAAAGTGGTCTGACACATTGAGACTGGTGGACAAACAAAATCCAGAGATCACAGGCTGTCTGTTCTGCCAACTAGCAGTCATTGTCCATTGGGATTCACTCTCATTGATTGTTTTACCTCTTTACCTTTACCTCTAGCACCACCAGCGTCACATTTTGCTTTTTAGTGAAAGATCTCAACAACTTTTGGATACTATGAAATTTCGTCCAGACCTTCATTCACCTTCTTTCGTCTATCACCATCATCAAATTGTCAAATTTTTTATTTGTCCAATATTTTAGTTTATGACTAAATACCTGCAATATTAATGACATTCCCATCAGCCTCAGCTGTATTTGTGTTCAGTGCATCTAAATGCAAAATATGTGCATTTCCATCAGCTGGTTTGGAGCGAATAAACCATGCTACAGCAAGCGTAGTTGCGTTAGGAGTTGATGTTACACATGGCTGTAATAAACAAGATGTGTGGGTTCCAAACCAGAAACAAAACCAGCCGCATGGAACTGATGGCCAGTGATCTTAGAAAAATGGAGAGAGGTCTTCAGGAATGTGTTTCAAGAGGGCAAACTGCTAACAGCCATGTCTCCATGCGTTATGGGAATATCCGGCAAGACGCTGACAGAAGAAACAGCTGATCAGACGTCAGAACTTATTTGGCAAAAGTGTTTCCATCTCCAATTTAGCACATTAACTATTTATTGAAAAAGGCAAAAACCACCTCAAGTGAGGGTAAAAACGCACTGTGAAATTTTGCCGTTTCCATCAACCTTTTCTAATGCGATACTTCAAAATGTGCATAAACGTTGATGGAAACATGGCTAATGTCATTTGTGAGCTCAAAGCACGTATGTTTAAGTACAGCCTCAGAGCTGGTACCATGGCTGTATAAGACTCTTGTTTGTTGAAAGTAAGTAAGTAGTAAGTAAAGTTTATTTGTATTGCACCTTTCACAGATAAAAATCACAAAGTGCATCACAATAAAATCTAATACAATACAACAAAGTAAAATACAATGCAAAAGAAAATTTAAAAACGATCCCCTCTGGTTTTAAAATGAGATTGGGGAACCACTAACAACCTCTGACCTGATGACCTCAGACTACGGGTCGGAGCATGAAGCTGTATCAACTCAGAGATGTAGGGAGGAACTTGACCGTGCAGGACTCTGAAAGTAAGGACCAGGATTTTAAACTGAATTCCCTACTGGACTGATAACCATTGAAGTGATGCTAAAACAGGTGTGATGTGCGCTCTTTTGTTAATGTGAGTTAAAAGCCTTGCAGCAGAGTTCTGAACAGCCTGGAGACGGTAAAGCTCCTTCCTGCTCAAACAAGTAGAAAGACTGTTACAGTAATCTAAACGAGAGGAAATACAAGCATGAATGATCATCTCCAACTCACCCTTTGACACCAGTGTTCTTAATTTGGAAATATTCTTTAGTTGGAAGAAACAGTTTCTGACTAATTATTTAGAGTGGTATTCCAAGGACATTGCTGAGCTCCTGAGGCTCGGCTGGACAGACGAGCCCAAGTCACCAATTTGCTGCTTTATCTGAGGGATGCAACTTTCAATTAGTGTTCAGAAGCAAGAAGTTGTCACATAACCACTGTTTGATACTGGTCAAGCAGTTAATTAAAGAAGACAATTTATGGAACTCAGTTTCCTTAAACAAGCAGTACAGTTGAATATCACCCGCATTCAGATGGTAAGATATGTCACTGAATTGACTAATTATCTGTCCTAGAGGAAATATATACAAAAGGAACAGGAAGGGTCCCCAGACAGAACCCTGAGGTACCCCACACGACAACCCTGCAGTTTCAGACATGATCTGATTCACATAAACACTAAAATTCTACCAGAAAGGTAGGATGAAAACCATTTTAAAACTGATCCAGACATCCCAACCAGATCATGGAGTCTATCATAATATTATGATCAACAGTATCAAAAGCAGATGAAAGGTCCAAGTGGACCAAAACTGTGTATTCCTTAGAGTCAGCTGACATCAGAATGTCACATGTAATGCAGTTTCCGTGGAATTTGTCAAACGGCTTGTGATTCTCCAAGAAAAGGGTCAGTTTCTCTGCTACAGCTTTTTCTAGAATTTTTGACATGAATGGAAGTTTGGATATTGGCCTGTAGCTCCTGGGTTGTAATGGATCCAAACTGGGCTTTTTAAGTACAGGCTTAACGACAGCATGTTTAAAAAAAATAGGAATGACACCAGTTAAAAGTGAAGTATCTCCACAATACAGGGGCCAATAGAATCAAACAAACAAATAGCGCAGTCGGGAGAACATCCATAGGACAAATGAGGGTTTCAATGTTTGTAGCAGAGAGGTCATGTCATGTAGTTTCACAGGTTTAAAAGAGGACCAAGAATGAGCGGGAGACAGGTCACGTGCAGAGTTCTGAGAAAGTGATGGTGAAATGTTTACCCTGACATATCTGATCTTATTTACAAAGAAGTGAAGGAATTCATTTAGAAGACACAGTTGTTTGAGGGGCAGAAGGAGACACTACTGCATTAATGGTGTCAAACAAGTCTTGTTTTTACATACATATTTATGTTGTAAACCTTTGTATAACCTGCTTTTGTGATGCTGTAATTAATTATGCATTATTGGTTATTACTACATTTCACAAAATGGCACAAATTTGAATTTGAGAGCTTGATAGGCGTGTACTGTGTTGAGAAAAAATAATGTTGGACAAACAGATATTGCTTGGTCTTGTTTCAATTAAGACAGACGGAGTCAGTGAGTGTTAAAATAGTTATTTTATTATCCAAGTGAGACAAAGAGAGAGAGCAACTAAGAGGTGATGTTAGCATTATGCGAGTTTAGAGACAGAGAGGCCATTACAGACACCCATTGCAGATCTATTAAATCTTCTTATCCTTTTTTTTTTTTAATTGCCTCATATGTCAATTGCTTGGAAACTCTCCTGTGTGTGTGTGTGTGTGTGTAAATGCATGTTTCTTACTGGCAGGGATCTCAGTGTGTCGCTCCACCATAGAGGTTCTCTTCAGTGCAGGTTTGAGGGGCTTCTGAGGAACTGCACGGACAGGACTGAAGGTTGACTCCTCAGTGGAGATCTGCGCACACACACACACACACACACACACACCACACACACCCCAACAAACCCCCACACACAGAGATAGATAAGAAACAGCACTCAAAACTCCCAAACCCCAATCCTGTTCAAGAGATCAACTCCTTTTTCTCTTCCTGTGGACTCATTATACAAATTGATGTACTTCTTCCTCTTCTTCTTCTTCTGTGATGACATGGAGGCAAATCAAAAGGAAGAAACAGTAGAAAAGAGGAAAAACCCAAAAAGAAAAGAAACCAGCGGGAGTTGAGAGCTCAAAGGGCCTTGATGTAAAATTCCATGACTTCAGTGACTTTCCATGCTGGCATTTTCATGACCTAAAAACTATTTTTTGCTGGGTTTTGTTAATGTTTTTCTGAAGGGTGGGAACATTCTGGTTTGAACCATAAAATGTTCCACAGAACAAAATGTTTGTTCGAAACTAGTTAGAAATAAATTCTGTGATTCTGTGAAGTTGCCCATTTGTAAAGGCATCACTACTCCTGATACACTGGGCTGATAGTGTCTTTTAATTTAATATTGGACATCAGGTAGCTGGAATTTCCTGTTTAATGCTATGTCAGAGGATTCTCCACCATTATAAAAACAAAAAAGCTACCATCATGAATAGTAATTAGCTGTCAGGAAGTTTTATTCCAAAGATATACATCAGCATTTAAAAAGCCTTAATCAAACCATGTGGAATACATATCACAATTTAACAATATCGTAAGGCTTAGGTGTCCATGGGAAACCACTTAGAAGCATTGATGAAAGCGGCTCAGGAAGGAATGGAGAAAGTGGGAAAGAAGAGTGGAAAACGATATTAAGTCAGAGGAATGAAGAAAAAAGTAAGAGGAGGTAAATGCATGTCTCACACACACACACACACACAGTCACTCCTTCCTCCTTCCTCTACACCCCCGCATCCATGCCTGAAGGCGTTCTACTCAGCCACTCACTGCAAACTGATGAAAGAAAAATGAAGACAGAAAGAAAGAGATACATCGACATTTTGAGCATTACAGTGCAGGACCTAGAACCAATTTAGACATCTACCTTCCGACATGGCTGCCTTTTTCCATTTCCTACCTTTGTCTCACACATACACACACAAAACTTACACAATCACCTTACTACTATCTAAGCTATCCATCTGTCACACACACAAACACACAGTATGTCTCTGAATGGATTTCACCATCTTTCTTTGTTTTTCTAAATTTGTCAGATAAATGAAACTGAAACAGACCCTGTAATATTTGTCTTGCAAGACACATTATTCTCTAACATCTCTTGTTTTCCTAAAAGTACTTTCTCAATGTTCAATGTCAAAACGTAAAAGTCCAAGTAAACTAATATTGGATATGGTTGATGATGAAAAGGGAGGATCTCAGGTGGGTTTTATTTTATCTCCATGCTACGCATGAAAAAGCACTCTTATAAAGCATTAAGTTATTTTTAGTGAGGCTAGTGGCGTGCCTTTATGAACTCGCTAGATGGTGAAAAGGTGCCTGCTTAACATCACCATGTTAGCATGCTAGACATTAACATTAAGCTCAAAGCACTGCTGTGGCAAAGTACAGCCTCCTAGAGCAGCTGGCATGGCTGCAGACTCATCACATTGCATCCACATTTACTTTAGAGATGTTGAGCATCTAAATGATGCTTTTTATTCTGTTTCACTTTATGCTCCTTTCCTTGTTTTTTTTTTGAGTCACGGTGACCTTACTGCTCATGCTAACCCTGCAGGTAAAACAAATCTTAAAACTCATTTTTGAACATTTACAGTATTTGATTATATTTTTTCATGTGACAACACTGAAGAAATGACACTTTGCTATAATGCAAAGTAGTGAGTGTACAGCTTGTATAACAGTGTAAATTTGCTGTCCCCTCAAAATAACACATCACACAGCCATGAAAGTCTAAATCGCTGGCAATAAAAGTGAGTACACCCCTAAGTGAAAATTTCCAAATTGGGCCCAATGTGTCAATTTGTGTGGCCACCATTATTTTTCAGCACGGCCTTAACCCTCTTGGGCAGCTCAGTTTCAGGGTTTTGGCAATCTTTTTATAGCCTAGGCCATATTTATATAGAGCAGCAATTCTTTTTTTCAGATCCTCAGAGAGTTCTTTGCCATGAGGTGCAATGTGGTTTAGACATTAATGGCCGTGTGATGTGTTATTTTGAGGGGACAGAAAATTTACACTGTTATACAAGCTGTACACTCACTACTTTACATCGTAGCAAAGTGTCATTTTGTCAGTGTTTTCATATGAAAATATATAAAAATAGATTTACAAAAATGTGAGGGATGTACTCACTTTATAAGATACTGTATTCCTTTGGGTTTGCAATTAAAATCTGGGGAAACTAGAAAGCACTGAATGGCTAAAAACAGGTAATGTCAAACTTTTCTGGGCACAAGCTGACCATCTAGCTGTCAGCTCAGTTGCCTGGTCACTTACAGAGTCAATGATTTCATTTTGCACTAAAAGCAGAAGTGTAAACAGATAACAAATGTTGCTTGTTGTCCCACCACATCTCCTCTCTCCACTTTCAGTGACCTCTGACCTGGAAGCGGACCTCCTGACTGACCCGCTGGCTGCTGTCCTCACTGACTGGGTTTGACACGACCGACATGCGTTTCTTCTCTGCGATGGATCGCTCCCTGATGTACTCTAGCCGTCTGGGGCGTCCGAGCTGCTGAGAGAGCAGTGACTGGAGCTGGGCACGCTCGATGGAGCCCAGCAGGATCATGGACTCTGGGAGAAGAGACAGAGAGAAGGGAGGTGACGTGAAGAACACAAGGGAGAAGGAAGATAGTGGAAGTGGATGAGAGGGGTATGTATAAAAAGAAGACAGGGGATGGGAGCAGACTGCAGGAGATTCCAAACATGTTGCAGCACTGCAGAGAGCTCAGCTGACTTACATAACAAGAATGCAGTGAGTGTGTATTAACTAGAGTGTTTGCGTGTGCGGGTGGGTGGCAGCTTGTTTGCTTTAAGTAATTGCCTTTGTGACAGTGTGTGCTGATTATGTATTTTGTTAAATGCCGCAGCTAATTGTTCCTGCACGATTGCATAATTGAGACAGTGTTAGAATACCAAATTTGCACTTAGTGAGGTGGCGAGCACAACGCCATCAGCAAGCTCTCCCCTGGCTAGTTTGTCAATCAATCAATCACTTTAATGAGCATGCCACCAAGGTCGGTGGAATTAGTTTTTGGTACAGTCTGGAAGGGACGTTCTGTCCAACAGCAACATCGAACACAGATATCAATATCAAACACAGTGATAAACACACCACACTGTATTCACACACATGGCATATTACTGTAAAAAATGTATTGTTATTTCATGTTGTTTTCACACTGTTTGCTGGGTACTTAACACTAGTTTTTACTTCTTTAAACAAGCAAGGTGATATGAGTCAGCACTGTTCCATATTCTCTACATCCTTTATATTTACATGCAATAATAATATTACATATAATAATATAATGACCAACAGTATAGTACAGTATATGCAGTACACACCATTCAACTAAGTTACAACATTTAAGTACAGATTACATATTAACACATCAATAATGAGCCAATGATAAAATAACACTCAAACGGGCCATTCTGCATAATGAATACTTTGCTTTTGTTACTTTTATTTAGCTTGTAATGGTTGTAAATAGTTTGGTAATTCATTTCAATACTAAGGGTGGGAATCATGAGAGGCCCCACAATACGATATTATCACGATATTTATGTTGCGATTCGATTTTATTGCGATTTTAAATATATTGAGATATATTGCAATTTATTACCATTTTCAAACTTCCAATTAGGTCCCTAAAGTCAAACTTTGTCAACATCTGTTTATCTAAAAAGATACATTTCTCTGTTTGGTCCTGTTAAATTTTCTAGTGGACTAAAAAAAGCAATAGATTTTATTATTCTAGTACCAAAAAGTTAAAAAATATCGATACTTGGCATCCGTGTATCGATACAGTATTGCCATGGCAAATATCTCGATACTATGCTGTATCGATTTCCCCCCCCCTCTATTGAATACTTCT
Source organism: Micropterus salmoides (assembly GCF_014851395.1). Classification (NCBI taxonomy): domain Eukaryota; kingdom Metazoa; phylum Chordata; class Actinopteri; order Centrarchiformes; family Centrarchidae; genus Micropterus; species Micropterus salmoides. The sequence continues at coordinate 9,542,418 of NW_024042261.1, read as the reverse complement.
TTCCCCCAAACTTGATGAAATACTTAATTAAGAAAAGAAAGTAAACATAATATATTCTTAATATTTAGAACCCATTTAATGATGAAATTATTTAAATCTAGACACGTCTACATGGATTTATTTCCTACATGCTGCTTTTGTTTATGTCTGTATGCACTCATTGGCCTTGACATCAGACCTGGCACACAGCAGTCAATATTTATATGCACAACTGCACAGATGATCAATACAGTGATGTGTGGTTCCTTGTAATTAAAGGTTAGTGATGAGTAAGCATTAGGCATTACTCTTGTTGGAAATGAGTGTGTATATATATATATATATATATATATATATACACACACACACACACACACACAGTGTATATATGATTTACTGTGAATGAAACTAATATAGTACAGTAGGGATAGTAGGGAAAAAGTAGGGAAAGTGTAGTGACTTATTTATACAATGTCTAATTTTAAACTTTTATAGTTGTTACAAATAAATAGTGATACTTCGCCCACTGCACAGTATGTGTGCGTGTGTTTGTGTCTCACCAGCTGATTCCACCAGTGCCAGAGTCTTCAGGTGGCCCGTCAGCAGGACGTTATGCAGGTCTCTGTAGCAGCAGTTGAGTGTGATGTACCGCACATCCCGCACCATGATGTCTTCTACGCGAATATTATATTTTCTGGGAAGAATCCAGGGAAAGGAGGAAGATAATTGTGAGAACGAGAAAGATGGCATGAATTTATTGAGTGGTTAAGCGGGATAAGGAATAGAGGTTGAGAAAAAAGGTGAGAAGAAGAAGATTCAGCCATTAGACAATCAAATAACATTTCCCTGAATAGTCAGAACATATACACGGCTGACCTTTGAAAATTTAAATTGACTATAATGCTTTGGTGATATTTTTTTTTTTGCATTATCATGCCACTAGTCAGTGTCAACTATAACTTCAGCTCGGTCAGTACAGATTTGATTAAAATATTAATATCTGCAAGGATCTATAACCACTATCCTTCATAGCCGAGGATGACAGCACATCCTTCTTTCAGCTTACCGGTCAATCCAATAACACATTACTCTGTCGACACGTCAACGCGGATGTTAGCGGTGGTGACGGCATGGCCATGTATACAGTAAGGGAAAGAAGTGGGTGACATTGTGTGAGCAGATCTTGCCTCAGCAGAATTGTATGCCCCGGTACACCAGTCATAAACACTCAGCTTTCTCTTCCTGCCTGAGCTTGCCAAAGCCTGCAAACACGACAGCAGCCGCTCAATGGTTTCTGCTGCCAAGCCCCGTAGTTGTGCCAGTACACAGGTTCCGGCCATGCCTCCGCTCCTTGTTGTTGTGACAACTCAATACACTGACCTCTCTTGAAATGCAAAGTTAATTTGAGGACCATCCTCCACCATTTCCACTTCAATACAACAGAGCTGGTCTAGGATCCCTATTACGACAAAGGACTGTGTACAGCACTGGAAAATGGCACCAAAAGAATTCTGTACTACAATTAAGGCTTATGAAAAGAAAACCAAATTATAAAAAAGTGGTATCCTAACTCCACTGCAATAACATTAAACAACATCTAGCAAATGTTTATAAAAGTCTCCCACATAATAATAGAACTCGCTACACACCTCTCCATGTACATGCTTGAATCAACCAGTTCATATTTTCAGACCACGGCTGAAGACACAAGTGTTTATAGCTGCTCTGAATGGCTACACTCCAAGCCGGGTCGAATGAGATGTGATAATTGTGGGGATAAGGGCGCACACTTCAAAACCATTCATGATGTCGTCGTGTGTACATATGAAAAGTGAATGAGCTTGAATAAGAAGTTCATTCTCACCACTCCATTTGGCCAATCGCTACATGGAATGGGCAATAAAGCCCCCTGTTTTCTACTTCACAAAGTTGGGAGGGGAAGGGGCTTGACATGCTGTTCAACAATCTGACAAGCACTTTGTTTAAACAAGATGAACCCCTTTACTTTCTGGCATATTACAGAAAGGGCACGCTACTTTCTGCGCTAGCAGTGGACTTAAGTTTAGATCTGCAGCAGTGTCCAGTATGAATATTATATGTAGGGATGCTGGGCTGGGTAGCCATGCCCAGTGCCACCCCAAGAAGAAGTTTGGTTTGTGGTGTTCATAGCAGTGAAAAATGACATCACAGTCGACAGCTTTAATGTTTTGATTGGAACTACTTTTGACATTAGAAATATGTATATGTATGTAATGTAAAGTCTTAACAGGGTAACAGGGACACCGTTCCTCAAAAGCGATGTTGCTGTTGTGAGTACCGCAAATGAAATTCCTTTTACAGTACCTTGATTGTAATGGGATTGTAAAAAATCTCAGAGGATATGGCAAAAGCTATCTACACTGTTTTCTTCCCTTTCTACCTTTTTTAATGCTGCTCTTTGTCATTCTTAGTCATGCTGTCGCTCCCCAGTTCTTTTTCTGTTTTATCTAAATAAATCCTCAGTGGTAAATATATTACTTCCTGGGCATCAGGAGATATTTTCCTCCATGACAGATTTACCAGGCACCTATTGTTTTCAACAGCAAATCAATCAACATTTAATAAACTGGATAAAGGTTCAATCACTATTGTTTTCAGTCTGTGAAATATATACATAAAAAGAACGTTTGCAAGGGCATTGGCAACCTCTTTTAATTTACTAGTGGATCTTAGAGAATAACGTAATGCATGCCTCCGAACTGGCCACAACCACTGCCAAGACTAATTTCCCTTGGGGTATCAAAGGCGGTTGACGAAATCAAATTGGTTTCCTCATAATTGAACCTTCCTCTCTGCAAGGCTCGGCAATACATCTGATCAGTTTGAGCGACCCTGCTTTAAGAGCTTATAGATTTAAGCCAAGATAAAGAGACTTATAGGGTTATAAATCTAGGCTTACAGATCATCCATATTGTCCAGAGTGGAGTGAAGAAGCTTGGGGCGTTGATGTTTGTGTGTGTGTGTGTTTATGAGTGGGGGTTTATGTAGGGGAAGGTGTGGAAGCCAATAAAATGGACGCCTGTAATGATCCAGAAAAAATATGATCATCTCCTGTGGCTTTGATCCCTGTCAGACAAGCAGAGACAGCAGTGGGCCGCGGACAATTCAACAAAGTGTAATTGGCCATTATGAAACTAAGAAATACAGAGTGACAGACAGAAAAGCAAACACCACACACACACACACACACACATATACAAACAGAGTGATGTTATGTAATTGTTCCAACACTTTTTTTGAATGCCACTTCATGCTGAAGATGGATCCGTCAAGAGAGAAGAGACAGATTTGAATAAAAGCGGGGTAGAAGAGGTGCATAAAAGAAAAGAAAGCCTAATTCTCTTCATGTCCGTGTGTGAGAAAATGTACATTGCCATCATATGTGTTGATTGCACGGCAGGCGTTAGCACTAGTGTTCCTGTGTGTGTGTTTGGTGTGTAGGTGAACGGTTGTGTGGGTGTGAGATGGATAATTTCCAGTTTGAGTGAAAAACACATTCAGCTTGGTGGGGGCCATGCTAGCAACAGCGTCCCATTCCCCCCCTCAGCCGCCGCCTCCTTTGCTCTCGTATGCTGCAGTAATGTAACACACACACACACACACTCACAGAGTTGGTGAGATGCAGAAAGAGGTAAAAAGGTGAATGAAAGATGAAGGGAAGTCGGAGGTTTCTGCACAGCAACTCAAGTTCATATAGCGTGTGTCTGTAATTAAATATAGATGATTCAAGGAGATTACATTTTTGTGTGGGCGTGTTGTGGACTGACTGTTAACACGCTAACACACACACACTTCTGACAGTTTCTCAATCATCTTTACGCCTCGTGAACTTTTACTCGAAACGCATGTCATTATGTTCAGATAATTTGATATTTTTTGATGATAGATGATCATGTCATGATTTATTTTCACTTTGCACGCACACACACACACACACACACACAAAAAGGCTTTCTGACAGTCTCTCTATCATCTTTATGCCCAGGCAACTTTTAACATTTGGAAACTTTGTATTTATCATGTCAGTCAAAATGTTTTTTTTTAGTTTGTTGATGATTGACGATCACCTAATGTTGTAATGACATGCATGCACACATAAAAACACACGGAAGATTTCTTATGTTTCTAATTCATTTCACTTGAATTTGTCAAGGCTTCAGTTAATGTCTTTTGAAGTTTAACTGACCTGCAGAGACAAAATTATGAAATTTTATTACAGCTTTGATCTTAACATTATCCTTACCACGTAGTGAAAATAATGCGGTCACAACCTATGAAAATGAGATCCAAGTTGTAATAAAAACAGATTATCCTTTAAAACAAGAACATGTACTTATTAATATCATACTATTAATGATTCTGTAAGCACTTGGGAGTTGGTGTGGTCGACCCTGTGAATGTGCACGTGTGTAATGTTCACTACATTATATAATCAGCAAAGAGAAAATAACCAACTATGCAGCAGCTTACTGAAAACATGGCTCACATTTCACACCGCTTTCTCTCTTCTCTTCAGTCTCTAAGACACACACACACACAGGACAGGCGAGTGTGGTTGGGATGGAGAGGCCAAGTTCGCAATAGATAATAAGGAGAGACAGAGGTGAGGAGAGCAGAGAGGAATAGATAACAAAGAGATGGATACTGTGGGTCAACAGAGGTGCTGATGTAGAAAGCGAAGGACTCGATTAGCGGACAGAGACAAAACTCTTCAGGGGATGGCCACAGAAAATGATCAACAGATGGAGGATGAAATAAAATGTTTCCTCATTATAATTTGTGGATGATGCATCCAAACTATTATCTCCACATAATGATTTCCCAACATCATAACAATAATCGACTCCAAACAATTAAATGACAAGTGCTTCTGTGTGGTTTCACCGAGCTTGGAAGACACCACGCAGCTGGTAATCCCATTCAGTACTGTGTGGCTGGTATGCATTATTAATGGGGGTGAAAGAAATTAAAAGCCATGCAATGCTGAACCACTTAGCCAGGCCGCTCCACCATTGTTTGACTTTTTGAAAAAGCAAATTCCTCTCTGTGATTCCATGTGTACCCTGAAGGCAAGAAGACATGCCATTTGGAGTCCAAACACCTACATTAAAAGCAATATTTAAAACCGTTAACACTCACTGTGCACTCAGCTTGAGCTATTAACACATTAGATTAAAACTGCCTGCATTTAAACAGTATCTAAGCCATTCTGTGGCTAATTAAACTTCCACAATGAAAGAAATAAACCCCTGCAGAGCCAACAAACAGGCTTTCAACAACAGTCAAACAAAACTAATAGGGCTTAAATTAGAGATTAAAGCTAATGTGGCGTTTTAACATGCTTAAGTTAGCACGTTACACAAACAGGAATACAGCGCCTGCTACTGCACTCAATTCAGTACATGCAAGCTAACATGCTAAAAGCTACACAGTGTGCCCTACAAACAGTATTTTATGTATGTTAACTTGATAACATTATCATGCTAATAAGTTAAATGTTACAGCTAAATGTTAGCATGTTAACATGGAATACGTGAAGTTAGGTCTATAGGTCTAATTAACATGTGATATCCTGTTTGTTTAATCCATTGTTGTGCTATGCTAAGAAAACTGGCTGCTGACTGTAACTTTATTATTTTTGTAAAAATGTTGTGTTTTCTTCAATAAATAAATAAACATTTTGAAATCATACATTTTTTAAATTTCCTTATCTCAGCATGATCTTCTGTTATTTGCACATCCTATAATGATGTGATTAATTTTGACTTATTAATAATCTAACTATTATATTTAATATTCAATATTTGGTTTATTAATACTGAAACAGCCTAATACATTAAATGTGATGTAATGTTATGTTATGTGTGACGATAATGTTTTTTTTGTGTTTCTCCAGCATGTTCCACTGTACGTACTCATGGTGTCCCCAGCCCAGCTCGGGGAGGTAGGGCAGCTTCTTGATCCTGATGATGGAGTCGTAGAGGGAGGGCTGCAGGGACTGGGCCACGGCGTTGGCCAGGATCACTGCTATCATCACCGGCAGGATGTGGGAGATCTGGCCAGTCAGCTCGAACACGATGACTGCGGTGGAAACAGTGTGGGTGACCGCTCCCGACAAGGCCGCCGCACCTTTGGGTGGGGGAGAGGACAGCAGGGTGAGCGTAAGAACAGAGAAGTACTGTAGAGAAGCAATTGTTCATATGAGTGGTTTTCAAGGTGGGGTCTGGTGCTAAATAAATGGGGTCCCTGTGGTGGATTTCAGGGGCACCATAAATCAAAATTACAAATTTTTTAATATTATCATGATTTCAAAGGACAATAAATTGTAGTTTTACAACCAATAGAATATAAAAGATGTTGAATAATCAACAACTCAAGATCGTGACTACTACTGCTGATTTCTCAATTTCAAATCTCTCACTTCCCACCAGACCTGCTAAATTCTGAAAATAGAAATAGTCTCAGCAATGTAGGATAGTGCCAAGACTGGCAAAAGTCAAAACAAATTTGCTTGTCAAGTTAAAACAAAACTGCATGATGATATATTCCCTCTTCACAGTAATGGATACTAATTAAGTACATTTATTCAAGTCCTGTACTAAAGCATGCTTTTGTGCATTACTTTAGTGTTTAAATTGCATGCTACTTTCTCCATTACTACATTTATCTTACAGCTACTGTTGTTATTTTACAGATGAGTATTGTACACACTAAACCTGCAATGAGCTTATCAAGTGCAATGCATTGTTATCAGTCTAAAATAGTTCCTCCTCCTACAGCATTAAAATGAGTACTAATAATAATAATGTTATGACACTGCAAGGGGACATTCTTCACCATAACAAGTACTTATATTTTCAATACATCAAGTACATTATTTCAAAATGTAATAGAATAGAATGGAATAGTGTCTGTTGCTATCAACAAGAAAACAGGTGTGTGGTTCGTTTCTAAATGAGGTTAGTGCCCATGGACAAAAAGGAAGTAAAATAGTTATTTATTAAAAAGTGATTTCATTGGAAAAACTCCAAATAACTTAAGAACTACTGCCTCTTTACTACACAAATGTCTGATTTCATTTGTTATCGTATTCGTTACAGTGGTGAAGATGTGACTTCATGACTTTGTCTCTCAGATGCTGCTGTAAGATGTACCACATACATTAGGATGGTCACTAATAGGTTAATAAAAGCCTAATAGGTTACTAAAAGCCATACATAATATACACTGTACCTTACTGTACTAGATGTGTATAAAAACATGTAAAAATGAAAAAAATGAATATCCTAATCAACAGTTGTGGTTTCATCATTATTATTTCCACACGCACAGTATAGTTGGTCACGCAGTCACCAGTCAGTTCAATACTGAAACTTGCCTGGTCAGATCATATTCACAATATACTACAGCATTATTGATCCAATCCACAAAACTTTGCAAATTGATTTACCTGAAGACTGTAAGTCATCATCTTGTTATCAATTTCCTTGAAACTTTTCACATTCCTCTCCACACAATCTCCTCTCATAGGCCCATAAGGCAAAAGTCGACTCATTCAGGTAATTCAATACAGAAGGGAACCCTCAATATTACCAAATCATTTCTCCCAATAAAATGTTGTGTAAAGAGCAATATAAAAGCTGAATCAAAGCAGACAGAACAGCATGGGGCAAAGTGAGCCTCCGCTGCTCGACAGAGAAAATGGATGAATCCAATCCAAAAAATGAGATGAACACTGAAAAAAAAATTGCACAGAACAAAAGCATTAAAATAAAGTGAAAAGAGGGAGGAGAGCAGAGAGAAACAGATGGTGGGTGAGAGAGTCTACAAAGGCAGGTTTAATTGTTCTTTCTCGTAACTTAATTAAGCCTGTGTATGTCTGCCTATCCTCCTCAGATAAATGCTTCTGCTCCCTCTGCCCATCCTAACATTTAGTCCTTAAAGCGAGCTCCGCTGTGAGATGAAAGAGGCTCAGAGTGTCAGGCCTGTAAAAGGCTGAGTCATCAGCTACAGTGCACCACAACAACGCCAGCAGCCCAGAAAAAAAACTGCCACCACCAACCTGCAACAACGACATAATCAGCACAGCTGTCAACAAGTAGCACAGAGGAGGGAATCGCAACACTGCATCTCATTAGACATGCAACTTCAGTAGGGATGGTGTTTGCAAGACATTAAGTTTTGTTCTGCTATAGGCTAATCAAGATAGTTTTTCTTTTGTTTGAAGAATGTTTTACACATGTAAGCATACAGTATCTCACAAAAGTGAGTACAGCCCTCACATTTTTGGTAATATTCGATCTTATCTTTTCATGTGACAACACTGACGAAATGACAATTTACAATGCTACAATGTAAAGTAGTGAGTGTACAGCTTGTATAACAGTGTAAATTTGCTGTCCCCTCAAAATAACACATCACACAACCATTAATGTCTAAACCGCTGGCATCATTAGTGAGTACAGCCCTACGTGAAATATTTAAACTCCAAGTCTGTTTTCTTCTATTTTATTGTCTGTGTGTAACTACGGTGATTGTGTGTTCTGAGCGCTGTAGCTGCTGCTAACATGCTTAATATTGGCTGATATATCAGCTTATTGCAGAGATATCGGTACCAGCATAGATGTTGCAGAGAAGCAACAAGAAATAGCAGTACATAAAAGATATGATTAAGGTAATTTAGAAACAGTGTCTCCATTACATAGTATGTGCACCAGACAGCAAATGACACGTTTATTTTTCAACTGTATCCTCTATATTTAAATGTTTAGGTTCAATGTAACAAAGCACTATTGGCTCATACTGGTATCGGCCTTATAAATCCGTCGAGCTATAACTTTCTGATATTTGGATTTCAGTTTTTAGCTCATTGTCTGTGTTGCAGCATGGTGTTGCACTGATTGTTTTCCTGTCAGAAGGTGAAGCACAGCTGGGACTCAATGTTTGATAAGAATTTGCCTGAAACTAAAAAAAGACATAATGGGCCCTCTTTTAAGAACAAAACACAATGAGTGGAGAAATGGGATATACATTAAGGAATTAATATACTAAAACAGACAAGATGAAAGGGTAAATAAAATGCATTACTGTATTTCATACCAACTTTTTGGAGGTAAAGGAAAAAAATAGAACATACTTTTATGGCTCTGTGAGACTTGATTTGATCCCATGATGCAACAGTCATCAACAACTACTTTGGCACAATTTCTGTTTCTTAAAAGAAGTTGCATTTTCAGCTTTTAAACTTTTAAGCAGGATATGAGCACTTGACAGCAGCACTATGAGCTGTGAAAGTGTGTTGTTTTGTCAGCTACTTTAGCAGCCAATTTTTTTATTCTTTGTTAAGTCTTGTCCGGTGATCTTGTAAATGTAATTCGATTCTGTTGAGTGTTTGAGTCTGATCATATCCTGTGTCTCCTTTAAACTGAGTCTCAACTTGGAGCTATACATTGAATATTCATCTTGATTCATTTTCCATAAGTGGAAAAAAAGTAAAAAGTGGAACCACTGATGCCTCACAGACAAAAACAATGTGTGCACAGTTACCATCTTGAAAAGACGTACTGAATTACTTAAATGCAGATGAGTTGGTTATGAAAGACAAATATGTTTGTGCAGATAACAAAACTACCACAACCCCCAATATTAATGATTAAAATCAGACAAATAATTTGAATGAGTGAGAGCAAAAACTAGAAATGGCTTTTAAGAAAACAGCAAAAGAAAAACCCAAAAATACATTACAAAGAACATCAGAGGACTAATTCAAGAAAGTGAGAGAATAGTGAGTGATAGTTGAAGAATCACGGCACCATGATTGTGTCTTTAACTTACCCACGACAGCGTAGCCTCCCGGCACTATGGGGTAGATGGTGCCATCTGTGTGAATGCCATCTGGGAACCAGGCTGCCATGCTTTCTCCAACCAGCCGACCGAAGGCTGCCCCTGAAATATATACGAACACGTGCACAAAGAAACATAAACTACTATCAGTACTGGGCTTGATACTGGGGACAGTAATCAACACTAGTGTACTGATTTAGTACTCTAAAGTGGCAAATGGATTTCCAAAAAGAAAACAAACAAAAAAAAATGGGTGGTGATGACGCAGTGGACAAGACACATGCCTATTTTGTGAGAGATCCGGGTTCAATTCTCCACTGTGACCCATCCACCATTGTGTGTCCCTGAGCAAGATCCTTAACCCCTAGTTTCTCCAGAGTCATGCGACCTCTGACATGTATAGCAATTATAAGTCGCTTTGGATAAAAGTGTCATCTAGATGAATAAATGTAAATGTTAAAAACACAACCACTCAGCTCCCTTTCTTGTGATTCAGAAAGTATTAGTCCAATGTTTTAGCATTACTTTTGCTAAGGTGTGTGCGTATATTTCCACTCAGATAAAGTAAAAATGGCATGTTCTCACATCAACTAGCTTGATGTTTGAAGACAATAAATATTTGTAAGGAAAAACACTAGTGGTGATGTAATTTTGTTTTTCATTGGAGGAATGACTCGACATTTAGTGAAATGCGCTTTCTTGCAGAGAGTAAAATTGTCTAATATTACAGTTAATTTAAAAAAGCTAATTTTATTACTCCTCTAATGTGACAGGAATAGTTTGCCATTTTGGAGGGGAAAAAAGAGCAAATTTGCTTTGCACATTTGTCTGTTAAATATGAAGCTACAGTTGGTTAGCTTAGTATATTAAGAAAAAGCTAGCCTGGCCCTGTCTAAATGAAAGAAAAAAGAAGTCACAGTTGTTTTCACTCTTCAGTTTTTATATGGTAAACAAAGGTAATCTAACACATTAATTACAGAGCTTTTTAGTTTTTGGTATGCAGATTCTGTAACCATTAGACAGACCAAGGCTAGCCGTCTCCCCCCGCCCCCCCATTTCCAGTATTTGTACTATGCTAAGCTATTTGGCTGGCGAGTGTACTTTCACTGGTCTAACACACGCACGCAGGCACACACAGCCAGTTGCTTCTTACCAATGACAAATACTGGCATGAAGGCTCCGCAGGGCACTGGGATGGTGGTGGCCAGGGCAGACATCCAGAACTAAAACAGAAAAAAGTGGGAGGCAAAGAAGGAGAAGACATAAAAAGAAAGAACAGGGTGGCGTTCCAATTAGCTTCAGAATACCATCATGTGTGCCCCTAGATGATAGCCAAGTTGAATCCTATACCAGCAGTGAGGAGGCAGCCATGCGGAGCTTATTGCTGAGGTTAGATTGAGCTGTCACTTTCACTCTTCATTTGACAAAGACCCTGAAATGAACCCTGGGTAATGAGCGGGCTCTGCCCATTGGCCGACAGTGTGCCAGGCGAGCGGAAGAGACCACTAATTAGAAAAGACAAACAAAAAGGGAAATGTCACCACTGACACAATGTGCGAGTGTTTTCGCCAGGTGTGTGTGTGTGTACCTACATTTAAGCAGAGATAAGTCTTTAAAAGCTGGCATGCTTATTTTTGGAAAGAAAAAGCTGCAATGATACTTGAAAATGACAAAATTTTATTCAAGCTCAACACGGCCAGTGTCAGACTGATAAATTCTACAGTAAATATATGATTAATCACTATATCCTTGACATCGGAAGTGGACAACACAGAGCAATGGCGCTTCCCCATTGCTGGTACCAGTTCAACTAGCCTCGCTTCTTCTGTGGTTGGGTGTGAAAATCGAAGTGATAAAGTGACACATTGTGGTTTTAAGGGTGTTATGTACCGGACAGGACGAACAACTTCATGGTAGATTGAGCCGTTAATCTATAACTCAATCTCCTCCTCTTGTCGTCCCTGTGACCCAACCAGGCGAGACTCCAGGCTAGCTGTTTTCCTCTGCTCCCAGTCTTTACGCTAAGCTATGCTAACCAGCCCCTAGCTGTAGCACTTATACAAGAAAGAAGTTATAAATCAGAATTGCAAAATGTTGAACTATTCCTTTAACACACAGACATGCCTGCACAAGCAGAATGCACACACAAACCTGAAACATTCACACACACACACACACACACACACACACACATTTAAACTACAGAGTTTTTTCTGTTTCATATCAGCCATGTCCTCTAAACTTTATTTAGGCCAATATTATTCAGACACACACACGCACACTCACCATACTTTCACTTGGACCATGCCATTGTTTCAACAGATGGACACGGTTACAGCTGAGAATTTGTGACATTCATTGTTTGCATGCATAAAATAAGAAGTATGAATTTGAGTATTGTACAAGCCATTACACCAACTCCATCGCTGTAATAATCTCATGGTTTCAAATAGACTTTTTAATTACACTCATTGCTCCGTCTCCCTCCGTCCCTCCATGGCTCCCGTTCTCTGCCTCTCCTTTCCGCTCCCTCTGCTCCGTCTATAGTTAGCTGTAATTAAGGCTGGCTGCCATGGTGAAGTAATGGATCTCCTTCTGTAACCCTACACTGCCGCCGCTTTCTCACTCCGCACTGCACACATACGTGCGTAGGTGTTCACACGCACCCACGCACACACCATGACACAGACTCAGTGACGAGAATCAGAGCTGAACGCGGCCAGGCGCCAGTGAGTAACAGACACATGACCAGCTGAATACAAAAAATAGGCCTCATGAGAAAATTAGGCAGTCCTGGGAATAATTCTTTAGACTTGTCTTGGATTGTCTTCCTTTTCCATCTCTTCTGCTCTTATCATTTGTCTTGCACCCAGCCAGTAAAAACTTAATAAGAGCTGGAAAGCTTTAGAGGATCTGAGAACTCATAACATAGGCTTAACTTTATTACAGAGGCCATGAACTCTGAGGAGTGTCTGTGTGTCCCTGTGTGGCTGCGGGACACTCACACAATTTTAAAAACCACACTAAGCGGAGAACAATGCAATTTAATCCAGTTGTAAATTTACAGTTAGCAAAATCCACAGTACCTGAAACCAGCTGTCATCTGAGCTGTTTATTCAAGCCTCTACAGCACAGCAGATCATAACTGGGTGCAAAAATGGTCATAACAGGTCATACAAATATGTAGAAAAATAATTTTTAGATGGTTTTTATAAGGTTACTAAAACACTATTTGACTGCAATCATATAATTGCTCGTACAAATATAGTGAACGTATTCAAATAGGTTGCTAATATAGAACATAAAATATATTTTATGGAAATTGCACTCTAAAACGTATAATTGCTGATATATGTATGTTAAACGCATTCTATCGTAAAGAAAAAAACTTTTTTTTGTGAATGACATTTTGTAAATTTGTTCCTCACTCTCCAGCAGTCATTACTCATCATTTGAGGTTGTTTAAATGAATTAAATACAAAATACATAAAAGCAGCAAATATGGACAATTAACTAAGACATTTGTCACATTTGAAAGCCTCTATAATACAGTAGATCACAACAGTGTGTAAAGATGGTCATAACTGGTGAAAGATGTATAACTCAGGACAAAGACTAAATAAATACTAAATACTAAATCTAAAAATAGGTGACGAAATTAACAGTGGTTCTAAGTGGAATATTTAGCCATAACATAATGTGAATGAGCCAATAGATATTCACACACACACACATTTCCAACAGCGCCACTGCACAGCTGACACTGTATGTAGATGACAGTGTAATCTGTACCAGCTGCATGTTTACCCATAATAACACGGTCACGCTCACACACACTTGAACACAGGTGAGTGTGACAGGTTGCTGGCTGCAGCTTCTTCTCCATCCTCATAGGACTGGAGTCTTAACCATGGCAACCGCATAGGATCACGGTCTGCAAAGTTACAATTGCCCAAGGGTCCTCCTCCAGGTGGCTCCGGGTTGCCAAGGAGATGGACTAATAGCCACTTAAGACACGATCACCTCTGGCTGGAAGTTTGGGTCCATATGTATTTGTTCTGCTGCTCATGTGCTATGGAAATTAAAAATTCAAAGTAAAAGCATTATCAGTAAAATGTACTTAAAGTGTCAAAAGTATTCATTATTATTATCTATGCGTTTACATATAAGCAGCTGAACTTAAGAGTTCGACCATTTGTCCAAACATTACTGTCAAGAAACTGCATGAGTCTCACTTCATCTAAACCTGCCTAACAAAATCAGCATAATCTGATGTCTAACTGAATGGGTATGCCTTTATAACACTGTTTATAACACCCTCCTGGAGTTTACAGGGCCTTAGCTTAGCTTAGTCTGCAGCACATTTACCATAAAGGGGTAAAATCAGCAGGCTAACTTTCATGATTTCTTGAGCACTTTTCAAACTGACAGTGTGACAGTATAATGGAGAGTTGATCGTTTTTGACGAGAGACATTACCATTTCCGGACATATTTCTACATACCCTTTATTTGCCCTATTATTATTTATGTCCTCCTAGCTATTGCTACAGTATATCCAGTGCTTTGCAGCAGCAATGACTCACTATCCCCCCGGAGGAATCATTTATGTTACATTAGATTAGATGAAAGTGCACCTCTCTCTGAGGTAGTGCATGACCATGAACATTTATGAGGATCTCCGACCTCAAACTGAAGGGGGGATAAACCGTCGGAGGAAGCAGAAGCCTTAAGGTAAGAAAAGCAAGTAAAGAACTGATTGGGTTGTTGGTTTAAATCCCTGGAAGTGCCTAAAAAAGTGAAGAAATGAAAACCTCTTACATTAAAATCCAATTAAAAATGACTTAATGAACCACATGAATTTTGACTGTAGCTTTAATGAGACTGAGTGCTGCTTCAGGGGCCGAACTATTTTAGAAGAAACATTTATTAAATACTGTCAATATATGTGACTCAGATTTCATAAGCAGTTAAACATACCAGCAGCAGCTGTTTTATAATTCTAACTGGATTTAAACATTTCTTGGGCCTAAATTTTAGTTATGTCAAAATTGACAAAATCTAAGACGTTTTAAAGTGGTTCCTAGCAGTCACTAAAGGTTAAGTGTGTAAGATTTAGTGACATCTAGTGGTGAGGTTGCAAATTGCAACCATCCATCTAGACCCCCTTCAAAGAGTGTAGGATAGCTACGGTGGCCGACACAGGACAAAAGATGTCGCCTTCTGAGACAGCAGAGTGGCCAAAAAATGAGGTTTCTTCAGTTAGATTTATTAAGAAATGATATTAAATTATTTATATCAGTAAAACCATATGTTATTGCGACTTAGCCACTGACAGATAACATGAAAAAATGTAAGCCGAGAGTGTGAAACACTGTCACCGTTTCTGCACCACAGTCCATTATAAACCACATAATAGATGAAGTTTAAACAAACAATGACAAAGGAAACATTCATTCGCTCTGTAGCGCTGTTTGTCCATTTTGGGCTACTGTAGAAACATGGCAGCATGGCAACATGGTGATGTCCATGGAAGGGGGTTATGTAGACAGCAATGTCTCATTCTAAGGTAATAAAAACATAACAGTTCATTATGTAAGGTCTTTATACACCACTGAAAACATCATTGTGGATCTTATTTTGCATTTTTGTCAATAAGTCCCAAAAATATTACACACTGGACCTTTAAAGATCGATGATAATGTGTTATTGTGATTATAATATGGCTGTAATTTACTTTCTGTGAACTTTTGAACCCAATCAGCAGCGATGCTAAGTGTAATGAGTAGGTCAAAACCTCATATATAGAGGTACTTTACTCAACTGATTGTCATCATCTCAAAAGGTGCAAATATCTTTCTCAAAAATGCCATCAACTCCATCTTTATTTTTATGTTACGCTCCACTAACGGTCTCATTAAGAAAAATATAGGGCACAAACTTTTCTTACATTGCTCTCAACTTGACGAAGGCCACCTGTACATGAGTAGTTCTGTGTTTATGAGATTGTAATTGCAATTTCTGCAGGTTTCCCTTAGTCAAATTTAAGACTCTTTAAGATCTTTTTAAGACCACTAGGAATGAAATTTAAGACCTATATCACATCAAAAACAGAAACATACAAAGGAAATGCAGTCACAAAATGACTTGCAGAGAAAATAAATGTATTCAAATTAGGGTTGAGTGATGTCAAAATTGGCATTGGACGATGTCAAAAATGAAACACGGAGATGGACGATAACATTGATAAGCTATGTAATTCACAAGCTGGCATGCGGTGCACCTGCTGCCGGATCACGGGTGGAAAAATCCAGAAAAAGTTTTGTGTCTTTTCGGCAACTTTTTATAACATGACCTACTGCTGATGGAGAAACTCAGGGGAGCAGATAGGGAGAGAGAGAGACGTAGAGAGGCGGGGAAAGCCGGTGTGCTTGCAGTGAGAGACCAGAGTAAGAGCAGGGAGAAGTCGAGGCAGGTGCAAAGCAGACACATTTACAAATAATAAAAAAAATAATGTCCATGAGGATTAAAACATGCTTTCACAGGGCGGTATAATGTAAAAAATGAAGATGGTATTTTTGTGTTGGGGTTTGGTGGTCATGGAGATTCATTCACAAAAAAGTCACCCAAGAGTAAAAACAAAAACGAATTACACATTGGAGGCCCATCCAATTCCAATATTCAATCTTCATCTTCGGTCTGTTCAGGCAGTTTGTCTTCAGTTTATGGTTGCAGACAGTTCTCAGCGGAAGAAGACAGCACTGGTAGTTTGAAATCTGTGTAATCTTGCTGTCATTAAACAGAAATAAACTATATTTAATGGAGCAGTGCTGAGGACGAACTTGAGTTTAAAAGTTTGATAACTTGGGGGAAAAAGCTGCTCTGCAGTCTGCAGAAACTTCTATTTTTCTTCACAGAAGGCAGCAGGGTGAAGAGGCAGTCAGATCAGGTAGATAAAGGTGGCTAAATTGATTTATTGTGTACACCTGTTCAATTGCTTGTCAACACAAATAGCTAATCAGCCAATAACATGGCAGCAACTCAATGAATTTAGCAGGTAAGAGATTGGAAAAGGACAAAAAAGCAGGAAAATATACTGAGACCCCCCCCCCACACACACACACCCACACACACACACCATGATCGAACTGGTGGCGGCTCTAGTATAGCATATGGCTGGTAAAGCAGGACTTGAGACAATAGCCTATGTCGCAGTGGGAATCAAAGTGTCTAATCCATTGCCCCATCGCCACCTCTAATAACTAATTTGAATAATATTATATACATACATACATGCCACTGACTTTGGTACAGGTGATCGAAACATATAGTCCTAAAATTTTCTTTTTTTCTGCACACGTATTTAGGCTATAAGAGCAATATTCAGTGATTTTATAAAACGTCGCTTAGCCTAACACCACTCTCTCCCCATGAGTCCAAGCATCACTGGCAGCAGCGGCCGGAGTTCAATAAGTTTCAGTTGCTGTGTGGCTGAATTGTTCGTGGTTGAAAGCTTTCTGCTGGTCACACAAAGTTTACAACGGACAATGTGTGACATAATAATGGCAGTACCTACTTACAGCTGTGGAAAGAACGCCTCTCTCCCTCGTTCTCCAGTCTTCTTTTAGCTTTTTTGGCTAACAGCTGACTTAAACAACATATGGTCCGATGCCCTGACCTGCAAAAAAGTCTTTACACACATCAGCCTGTAGATGCTCTCAAATCCTCTCCATTTCACTGGGGCAGCTCCTGCCAATATCCCGTGAGCGGCAGTTGTGTGGACGAAAATGCCTTGTTGATGTAACAGGTCAGAGGAGAATTGGCAGCTGGTTCAAAATGACAGAAAGGCAACAGTAACTCAAATAACCACTTGTTACCACCACGGTATGCAGAATACCATCTCTGAACGCACAACATGTTGAACCTTGAAGCAGATGGGCTACAGCAGCAGAAGACCACACCGGGTGCCACTCCTGTCAGCTAAGAGCAGGAAACTGAGGCTACAATTTGCACAGGCTCACCAAAATTGGACAGAAAGAAATTTGGAAAAACATTGCCTGGTCTGATGAGTCTCGATTTCAGCTGCGACATTCAGATGGTAGGGTCAGAAGTAATAAAGTGGCCAGTGAGCTTATATAAGAGAAAACAATGACACAAAAGAAACAACAACGTAAAGACAGCTATAAATAATAGTCAAGCAATAAAAACATAAGCAACAGCACCATAAAAATCATAAATAGTAATTCAATAATACATAAGCAGAAACAAACTTAAAACACACACGTGTGAATAATTTAGATAGCACGTCGCTAGACAAAGGCCAGCTTAAATAAAAGAGTCGTCAACTGTTTTTTAAGGGCATCAACAGAGACTGCAGAACGTAAGTCTAAGGTGAGAAGCATTCCACACTGACGGAGCCACCACTTTAGTTTCCAGTCGAGAGCGAACAGCCAGTAGGTTAGAAGACCTTAATGGCCAAGTGGTGATAACCTTGGCATTAGGATATTTCTGTGTAATTTGTTCAGCTGAATGCATTTATCTTTCGTCGCAATTTCTGCTGAATTTTAATATGTAAAGCCACGGGCTGCTGTATTACTGAACACTTAAGGAATAAAACATAGTGGCAGACCTAGAGCTGCAGGTTTAGTTCAGGTGAATATTGGCCTTTCATGAAAGCAAACAGACAACCAATTGATATGGTGCAGTTAGATTAATTGCAAATTTATCATATAATTGATCAGTACTCCACTGATTACCTAACCTGAATGTAATATTATTAGATTCTAATGATACATGAACATGTTTTATCATTTGTTTAATCATGGCCCTCAGTGGAGAATATTAGGCCAGAAGCTGGGAACTAAGAATAATATGATGATTTCCTAAGCCCCACCTCCTTTAATACCTGATAAACCTTCCGTTGTCGCACAGCATATGTGCAGTACAATAATAACGATGGCACATTTACCATCATAATTCACTGACAAAAGTCAGCATCCCCACCAGTAGATAATCCATGTAGAAGACATGACATAAAGAAACAGTCCTAGCCCTTAGCTTACTTGGATAAATAAGACAGATGATAGATTTATGCTAGATTGTTTTGGAAAGGCCACCATCCAAACCTTAACCTTATACTCCTCAAATACGGAGTATCACTCTTAATGCAGGCCCACGCCCCATAGGTCATCAAAAGTCATCTATCAGTACCTTTCATACAAATGTATTAGTATTAGACTTCTAAATCTTATCGGCTCAACCCTTTTCAGCACCTACCACTGCACTTCCTGCCACTTGGGTCTCAATTCACCTTGTTTTACTGTTTGTCACATTTTAACATTTCAGAAATAGGCTAGGCTGGCGACTGTGGTGAACACTAGGACAAAAAGGACTAAAAGAGAGAAAACAAAAGCAGAAGAATAGAAGTGAGGGAGAAGGGAGGAGTGAGGGATACTCAGGTCAAGGGTATCAGTTATGACGCAGTATCCAGGACATTTATACTCTATTTAATTTGTCAGTCATCTGGGAGCCCTCCACGCTTGTGTCTGTGTGTGTGTGTCACATTCAGAGGACGGTCTATCGCCTGGGGGCCTCATGGGACCCTTAGGGGCCCCTCTTCTATTCCCACTCCAATTACAGTCCTGCCATCCTCTTTGTCACTCTGACGCATACCCCCCCCCCCCCACACACACACACACACACACACTCACTGACAGACAGAGGGCTCAGTCAGGCTGTAGGACACACACACACACACACACACACACACACACACACACCTGTATCAATAAACGCACTCCTCACTGAAAGCTGTTGATGTGCATAATTGCACACCCACTAAAAATAGCATTTAACTACAAAGCTTGCCAAATTAGTTTGCAGGTGTATGTGTGAGAGAAAAGGTGTGTGCGAGTGTTTTCAGGTGTGCTGAAAAGTTACAAATACACAAAAACCTTCTCAGCAATACCCCAGCTAACACTCATCTTCTTCACAACAGGTGCAGTGAACAGTGAAACAGCAGGCAACATTTCAGCCTTTTCACTAAGGACACGTTCTTTGTTGTCCACTTTGTACTGTACCTAAACACATATAATTAAAGTATTTGTAGCAGCTTCATTTGCTGATCCGCCAACATCGACTTCCTGAGACGAGACACTTTCCACACACCTTAACTTTCAAAAGTTTAGCAGCTGGATTGAGAGCCTTCCAGACATTTCGGGATGAAAAGGAGCAACAAGACAAGATGGCTGCCATGTCGAATAAAAGAACCATTCATTACCGAGAGGGAGAGCGAGAGAGCAATCTCCCCTTTGAAAATCACCAGGCTGAATCCAGGAAAACCAAAGGCTGTAATTAGACAGAGCCATTACATCCTCGCTTTGAATGATGTGTGTGTGTCTGTGTGTGTGTGTGTGTGTGTGTGCGCGAATGAGAGCGAGAGCAAGAGAGGGGACATGAGTCAGTGCACACCCACAGACAGCTCGATGAGATTTGAGCAGGTGGGTGATTCAAATTATATATATATATATCTTTGAACCGGAGTTTCAGGCCAGGGTCCAGTGTTCTCGTTTCACTTTATTATCTTGGAATAATCATTTTCACATAGCCACCAAATTGCACAACAGAAGTCAAATTAGGAATTTTTGTGGTTGACAAAACCACATTTCATTACTGTAGCTCTGCTGTAAATACACTTGTTTTAATGTCAAGTACAGTAGTAGCTATAGTTTAGAAAACCAAATTTCAAAATGCTTTCTCTAACCCTGCCTGCAGCAAGCTGCCCATGTCCACACACTCAAGCATACATAACCACATAACCCAGCTCCATCCTGCACCCACTCGCACTTTCGCAGGGCTCTCTTTGTGTGCTTCACTTGTATGAAGTTCACAGCGCACACACACACACGCGCGCGCGCGCGGCTCTTGACGCAGCGAGGGGAGATTTACAACCTCTTGCTTTTTTGTATTCGGAGAGGACATTTCATTTCAGCTGAACAGAGCAGGCCAAACAAATAAAGGTTACATAAAAAAAATCCAAACTAATCGCAACACAAGCCGCACTCTCCTCCAGCAGCCCTTAAACAGCAGCTGTGACTGTAGCATGCAGGCTGGCAGGCAGGGCACAGAGTTCAACTGGGCTCCCAAACTTCTATTTGGCCTTCTCTCGTTACTGAGGACAAAAGAGAAACAGGAGGATGGGTGGTGGGACTCTGGCATTTTCTGAAAATGAATATATATTAACTATTCAGCTTGGGGTTTTTTTGCACTGAGGCCAATAGTGCAGTGGCTTGGTTCCAAGACTTTATATCACACTAGTTGTTTTTTTGCCATCACTAAGACCCAGGGGAGTTAAGCCAGAAACTGATAGGCTCGCTGCACATCCACCTTCCCCTCACACCTTAACTTGCTTCACCTCAGGAAAAATGAACTCTGCTGTGATCCAAAGATTAGACGGCAAAGAGAAGTCTTTTGCTGTCTAATTGACCTCCAATTTACTGACATTCCCGACCTTTCAAAATTATTATTTTTATTAAAACAGTTTCAGAGGTTTGAACAGCCATGACGTAGGCCCTGAGGTATGTGCTCTCTTGTGTCTCACATTTGGCAGCGTCCTTGCCTCTGCACCTGTCACCTGTGTGATTAACCCTGTGGGATACTCTGGGGTAATTATCTTGTTATATTGAAACCATAGCAAAGTGGCTGTTATACACCTGTCCAGCTTTGTGCAAGTCAGATCAACTAGATCCAATTCTTACTGTATTTTGAAAAGATAGTGTGTTGCAACCTAAGCTTTGCTATGCTGTTTCCCCTGTTATTACTCTGACTGCACCGCTTCTGCTCGCCTCGTTATTTTCATGTGAATTCATTTTTGCATCTTCAAGAGGAACTAGGCTTGTTTTCATTTTACATCTTGAGATCTTTCCCTTATGCAGGTGGAAGTAAATGGGCTATGCTCTATTTTCTATGGTCTAGTTTGTAAACAAAACATGTGGTAAAAAATAAAAGTAGAATTTTATCAAATCGGAATCCTTTCAAATCCTTCATCGACTCTAATTAGGTTTTGCTTTAAACATTCACAAGTAACTTAAGTTATGAATATCTAAAACTCTAAGATCTGTTTTTTTTGGTTGAGACGAAAATCAGATGAGCCACAGAAGATATAAAATGTTGATTAAATATGTATCTGAAACATTTAAAATACCAGGGTTAGTTTACGTACTTTTATACATGAGGTTTCATTAGCTACTTGTTCCAAATACTGGAGATGTCCAATACAGAACTATTAGTGTTATATGCTTACAATAACCACTTAGTCTCATTAAACTACACAAACACACTACGATATATTAGAGTCTTTTCCCTCACAAACAGTCTTTGGCCAAGTACAGGCACCAGCTTGCAGAGAGCACATTCACAAGACAACAGCTGTTGCTAGAATTACTGTTAATTAGCAACAGCTGACATAATCTGCCGCTGGTGATATTTGTTATTTTGACCGGCAAAAGCAACTGTCGGCTGAGACTAAAAACGAGAGGCTGCAACCTGATTGTTTTCAGCTCTTCGTTAATGAAGAGCGAGAAGAGAATTTAGAAAAAGATTCGCTAAGAGATCAGTCAGCTTAAGAACTGAGGTATGTTGCAGACCGGAGATCGGATCCAAAATGCTAAGGCAACCCATACCTTACTTAGGATGGTATGCTGGATGCTATTCCCTTTATTGACCCTTTCATCCACATGACCTAGGATGAAGTCTGAAGATATGTTCTGTTCATTTATACATCTATACTGTATATTTACATGGATGCCATCAGCTCTTTCACTCAGCGATATTACATCATAGTGGGATGAAACTTTAAACGGCCTCCCGGGAACATAACTTTGTAACACAATGAGGCCGCTTTACAACATTTTTCTAACTTGTTCTTTTCCAGGGACAAGAGGAGAGGAGCTCTGTTCGAATACTTTTCCATTAACCCAGGGCAAGTATTGAATAAAAAGACCCAAACTGTCCCATTTAAAATACTGTCCTCATGACCTTCCTTTATCTTTAACACCACTATACAGTCCCCTCCAAAAGTATTGGAACAGTAAGGCAAATTCCTTTGTTTTTGTTGTTCACTGAAGACATTTGGGTTTAAGATCAAAAGATGAGCATGAGACAAGAGTTCAGAATTCACATTCTACAATACAGAAGGGAAGTGATGGAATAGCAACCAATGGCGATGAAAATAAAAAAGGAAATGACCAGAGGGAATATAATGATGTGGAAGATGAAGAGTGACTACAATATTCACTGTATTCACTGACATACGTTAACTACAATGATCTATCAAACCCCCAGTATCTTTTCATAGGTTTTCTCTCCTACCTTCATGACGATGAAGAGGACCAGGGTGATGAAGACGTTGACCTGTGGGTGTTTCCAGGCCTGAGAGTGTCCGATGTAGTCAAACTCCTCAGCGATGCCCTGTTTGGCCCACGTCCGGTTGTCCAGCAATGTCACCAGAGACTCCTTCTGGGTCAGCTAAAGGCCACAGGAAGTGACATCGTCAGCAAACATAGGTGGATTGTTTTTGTTTTTGTTTCTTTCTTTTTCTTATGAATTTCCATTAAAGGATGATTTATTGTCGATTTATTGATTCTCTAAAAGTGACCTTGACCCCGGCACTAAAATTAAGCATTATCAAACATTATCTTTACAGTGTTACTGCATCAAATATAGCAACATTTACGTAGCATTTCTATATCTGTTTTTGTGTTATTCTTTTCATGGTTTGTTTTACTTCATAGTACCCCCCCACCATTTATGAAACCTGCCTTTGGCTCACTTCTCACAACAACACTAAATTGCATGTTCAGTCCTCTGAATATAAATCAATGCAACATGTGTTTCCAAGCCTTGCACTCATTTCTCCTTACTTAAACGTCACCCAAGTGAGCAGCATTGCAACTTAATTGCTAATAAACATCACACCACATTTCAAATGTATGACAGTGGTGGAAGGAAATAACAAAGGGAAGAGAGACGAACAAAAGAAGAAAACATGACGGAGGAGTATGAGAGCAAGACTTGCGAGGATTTGAGATACTGAACGTTAAGTGTGCTCTCTCCGGAGAAGGGATTTAAGAGGAGTGGGTCAGTGTTACACTGTATGTGTGTATAAGGCCTGAGGATGCAAAGAATATTCCTATTCTAATTCTGATAATTAGACACCTATGAGTCATCCCAGGTGCAAAAGGACTGTATGCTCATCCAAGCCTCCAGTGTACACAGATGACACACACAAACACACACAACAGACATGTATGGTAATCCAGTTGTTATGAAACAATATATTGATCTAAAATGGTTCAGTTACACAGCAGCTCTGTATAGCTGCATATAGGCCACAACCAACACAGTACATCATGTAGAAAATATAAAGCACAGAGGTGCTGATGTAGTTTTGATTTCATTTTAAGTGTACTAAGTGAAGACATTCAGAATGTTGGGTGAGTTCATTTGATGTGTTAAATTAAGGGTTAGAGACATTTTGTGTCGCTGGAGACCAAATACACAACAGATATATATTGGGTCAACAGGTAAAGGCCCATGGTGCCACAGGCGGTCTTTCATATTTTTGATTTACAGTAATGGCTGCAGTGCCGTGTGCGTAAAAAGAAATAACAGCATGTGTTGTGTGGGTGTGCAGAACCTACCTTGCCAGCCATAAACTGTCCAAAGCCAGGGGGAAATGTTAGTGTGGAAACAAGTAAAGTGACCAGTGCAGGGTACAGCAGACGTCTGACAGAGAGAGGGAGAGAGAGAGAGAGGGAGGAAGATAGAGAAAAAGGAGAGGGCAGACAGAGAGTGTATTAAACATATGAAATACTAAACAAAATCAGTATTATATGAGCTTCCTGACTAAGGCATGTCTTCCTTGATCATTATACCCCAGTGTAAAATGCAGCAAATTAACATCAATACGTATAATCAACCAAAGTATTCATGTTAACACTGTTCAGACTGTGTAAATGAGTGAGGTAACACACCAGCCATTAATAGTTTCATTATTGATGTCACTGCAACAAGGTTTCAGACTCATGGAAAAATACTGGTGTCAGATTCACACTAAAAGTCATGATATGTTCAAACCCTCAAAAACCTCTAAACCTGAACCTGCAGGCGAGCACCTGTACAGTACATGGTGTATGTATGTATGAATATTTATTAATTTAAAATTTATTTATATAGGGGTAGCATCTGTTAACAGAACAGAACATGGACCTTTGAATTTTTACACACAGATCTGAAGAGAAGAGAGAATGCAATCATGAATGTACAAACTTACCTTGTACTAACACCTTAAAGCACAAATCCCAATTTCCAAAGCAAACATGGTGATCAGTTATAATGCAAAGTTAGATGTAAAGGAATCATGAATACAAATGAAGGCAATTAAAAAAAATATAGAGCACAAGCGGATTAGCTCTAGGCACTACGATTTGAGTAAAGTTGTCTTTTGTCGAGCTAAAAAATGCATATAACTCAATAAAGGAGAGGGAAAAAGCCAAAAAGCATAATAAGACCTCTTTCAGTCTTTAACAATGTACCAAATTTTGAACATGCATCTTATGTTTTGTATGAAAAATCTGAAAAGTAATCAGCAAATTAGCAGAAGTGGAGTAAGTACAATCCCTCTAAATCTTAATCTTAATTACAGTTCTTGAGTAAACTGAACTGGTTAGACTTACTTTTTCATGAGGAATCTGTTGATGGCCTTCTGTTTCCTGATGAACTGGACAATCAGTCGGTTCAGGTAGACAAACAAAGCCCCACCGAAACCACTGGCAATGCTGCAGACACACACACACACACACACACACACACACACACACACACCAGAAAGAGGAGAGTTACAGGCATTTCCCTACTTGGCAAAAAAATGAGTTCTGGGTGATCAAACTGAAACTGGATGGATTAAGCGATGAGTCCAAGCTGAAACAAACCAAAGCATTCATTATACCATTGCTCTCACTCATACCACCTCCATAGATTGTCCCAGTGCATTTGACCACAATAAAAACTGAACGTAATGGATCTCCTTCACTGGAGGCGGAGGTCAGTGGTAGGTGAAAATGTAATGCAGTTCAATCATAGGAGGGATATGCTGTAGATGCAGAAGAGGAAAGAAAAGAGACACATAAAAAGGAAAACAAAGACACAGATGAAAGGGGGAACATACTAGATATGAACAATGAGAACAGCGAACTGCAGCTAAGAGAGAGAAGGGGAGAGAGCATGCAGTGGTGTGTGGGGGAGTTAGTGTCAAAGCAGAAAGAGAGGTTTACATAAGCATGCATTTAAAAGCTCAGTGGAGGTCCTTTTTATGGCAGAAAAAGAAAGAAAGGCAGGGAGAGAAAGAATAGACTCAGACAGCTATGCAGACAACCTAATGCTTATAAATGTATCTTGCTGCATTATTAATTCCGTCAAATACCTCTGAATAAATAATGAAAAGGATGATGAGGGAGTCTTTGCCCCCGTGGAGCAGCGGAGGAAAACGCTGCATGTGTGCCTTTATGTTTTCTTTGTAGCTGCACCCTTAAAATGTCCTTTCTCTGTGGGAAAGGTTGAGCGTTAGAATTTGGGTTTACGGTTAAGATCAGAATGAGAGTCGGGGTCACTATCTGAGGCCAAGCAGGGTTAGGGGTACGGTCAGGTAAAGGTGTTTCCTGTGTTTTCCTGTAGGGGCAATACAATTTCCCCATAAACTGTGTCCATTGTTATTTCAAGACTAAAGACACATCAGTGAGCCACACTGTTGCACTGGAGGACAGTGGACAATAGAGTCTTTTATTACCATAAACACACATATGACGTCCAACTGCTGTAAATACTCACCAGAACATCATTGCATCTTAAACTGCAGCTAAAAAGTCTCCAGCTAATTCTTCTTCTTATTTACTTCCATCTGAGTAACTTTCTCCGAAAAGAAGTATGAACAGCTGCTTTAGGAAACTTTTTATTGTGTCCCAGGGGAAATTTATCTCACAGCCAGGTAAAACACAGAACGCAACATAAAACATGATAAATACATCACAGACAGCTGAGTCATCCTGAGCATTTAACAGTTTGATTGCATGGGAGAAATTGTTTGGTGTCAATTTGGCTTCAGTACGAAGCAGTGGGCTTGGGGCTGAGGGCGACCGACAGAGCAAGGGAGTCGGACGGTACTGAGAGACGGGCACGTTGTTGGTTTTGATCTTCTCATGGGATTTGCTGACACTAACAAAAAAAAAAAAAGGAAGAATATTGCCAGCCTGGAGTTTTCGACCAACAGTACCTTTATATATTGTTTTGTTTGCACTGTATCTCACACTCTACAAGTATGTGCGCAAGGACGAATGTGTACACATAAAAAGCACAAACGTGATAAGAAACACATTCTGCGGACAGTTTCACACTACTCCACTGATCGAGAGCCGCTGGCACAGCACAACAGGAGGTGTAAAAGAAGGCTGTTATCCGAAGTAAACGATGCAGGATTCTTAGAAATGCTTTACGAGGAAGGATTCTACATCTTTGTTAGACCTCAGTGGCAAACACAATATATTCTGGTGAGAAAACTCCACAGGGCAGTCTGATGCTTTTAAAACCTGAAATGCATTTGTTGCAACCACAATACAAAATTCAACACAGCACAATGAGGCTATTGGGAATATGCCCAATTGGGGTGTGATGTAGTGACACATAACGCTCCCACTTATATTGTCACTGTCCTGCATTTATTTGCATTTGTCCATGTTTTTGTGTGCAGGAGTCAGGTTGTATTTCAGCGTTCCTGTATCCCAGTGATTCCTACTTCTAAAACCAGAAGGTGTAAACAGTAAGTAGAATAGCGTGCGACTCTTCAAAGACGTGCCCTTGACAGCATCTAGCACAGAACGTACTCTTTCTGGCCTAGTTGACTGAGACACTGACCGACTTTCCCTGCTTGACAGCTATTGGCAGGGGACGATGGAAACCACGCGGATGAACCGGCACACTGACTCCACCTCAAATACATAGATGTGCCGACTCACACATACACACTATAACACAGTGTAAAACTGGGGCTAAGCGCTCTGCAGTCTTCCCTGGAAGCAATGTTAAGTGTACTGTATGTGAAAGTCACTGATGCAGCTGTGGGTGTTAAATCCCCATGACATAAAGAATCATCAAAAAGATGAAGAACAAAAGATGAGAAAGCAAAGAAGAGAGGGATATTCTTCTCTTGGAGGGCCAACGCAGAGTTGCACACAGGCATGTGCTTTCATTTGTGAGAGAGAGTGGGAGAGCACCCCTCCCATCTCTGCGCCAGCTGCCTTCCAGGAGCCCATGGTCTCATTCACTGCCACGGTGGAGCCCTCAGGCTAAGGCAGGATAAAATAAGACATGCCTCAGTGCGCTAGCAACTGTTGCAGGCTGAATTATCCATGTTAGGTGACTCACGCAGGCTACCCTGAAGAAACACCTTCACAAGATAGAGTGAGTGCAGCTCCTGAATAATATCTGACTTTATGCTGCAGTCACGAGAAATGGGAATACCTGTCAGAACAACCAGATGGGCAAAAACAATGACTCAGTGTTGAATTCTGAATTGTGTTTATTTGAACTTTCTATAGACTTTCATGGCAAACCAAGCCTGTGCTCATTTTGGTTCTATTTTTTACCACTTTCTATTAAGGAAGTATTTATAAAGGGCTGTAAATGATTGGCTAAAATATTTAAAAAATGGACGGTTTTGAATTGTTATTCCAAACCCCTGCCCACATGTATTTGTGAAAAAAGAAATTCACCAATCACTAAATAAGACTCACCCAATGACGGCGAAGGCAGGAAGCTCCTGGAGGTCAAAGGGAAAGTCTAGCCGAAAACTGGTTTTAAAAAGGGCTGTGATGGTCTCTGGAGAAAGCAAAAAATACAGCTAGAGTGAGGAAAGAGAACAAGCCACTGACAAATCAATCATCAAAATCATAAGACAAGGTCCAAGACCAGGGGCCTCATTTATAAAAAAAAAAAAGTAAAGGTGTACGTGCACACATAATCTGAAAATGGCATCCGCCAAAAAAACAAATATGATTTATAAAAACCACGAGTCCGCACACCTGCAGGTAACTTTCCCTTTAAAATCACACTCCACACGCATGTCAATCAGCCTTTGACACACCCACATTCAACCATAAATGGTCGATGCAAAGCACATTGAGAATAGGGATGTGTATAAATGAGCCTGCTTACCGTGAATCATGGCAACAAAAACAAAGTGGAATGTGATTCTTTTTTTCTGGCACAGAAATCAAGGTGCTCATGAGGTGGAGGTAAGAAAGTGCATATTGTTTGGTGGCCACAGTAACGGGGTCACAAACAAAAGAATAGCAGCGAGTTTAACAGAGTTAAATTTTTCCAAAAAGGTGCTTCAGGCAGAAAGGTAAACTTTAGATATTGTTGATCTTATAAAACACACACCTGTCTGCTAATTCACACTGGTAACAGCCAGTTGCTAGCCTACTTAAATTTGTACCGGGATGGCACAGTTCCGTCGGGGTTGGTCTGTCTAATGCTAGACTCAGTTCAGCGCATAGATCAAAGAGCACGGCTCTAGGAAATCTTATTAGCCAGTCATCGTGGCCAGGAAATCTTCTGAACACTTGTTCCCTCTAATCCTTCTATACGCGTGCAGCCTGCAGCGCCAGGCATCCATCGTGCAGTATTACACATGAGGGCCATGCAATATTTATGTTCACAGCAATCAT
Organism: Micropterus salmoides; assembly: GCF_014851395.1. Taxonomy (NCBI): domain Eukaryota; kingdom Metazoa; phylum Chordata; class Actinopteri; order Centrarchiformes; family Centrarchidae; genus Micropterus; species Micropterus salmoides. The sequence goes on along the minus strand of NW_024042261.1, from coordinate 9,512,781 downwards.
ACTGAGTACTTCACACCTTGCCAAAATAGTCAATCACTGGTATCCCCCACCCTGGGATATCCACTTGAAGATGGAGGTTTGACAGGTGAACACATTTTTATGTTGATTTCGTTGTTCTTGGGCTACATTATGATTAAGACTGACAATGAGGATATGATTGTGAGAGAGCTGTTCCGGTCTTTATATCCAGACTTTGCTAATGTACACAATGCATATGTGCAGGTGGTGAAGATGTGCCGGGTGAGTCGAGGTGAGAGTGTGTGTGTGTGTGTGTGTGTGTGTGTGTGTGTGTGTGTGTGTCTAAAATCGTACTTGGTGATATTCGCAGTGTTAGAAGATATTACTTAAAACTACTGACTCTCTGTTCTGCATTTACCAAAAGCTATGTGATGTAATCTCGGATTTCAACAGTCTCTCACTGCGCTCCAGGGTTGGTGAGACGAAGCTGATGAAATACTGAGCGCTTTGATTTAAGATTTGATTTGGCTTATATCTCTTTGAAACGAAAGGTGCTTATGGAATAGTTATGGTTACTTAAATGGTGTATGATAACGTGGATCTATAATTAATGTTTGATTTTAACTGAAATTAAATGTGTGAGAGGCATCCTTTTACAATATGACTTCAATTCACCACCTCACTATCTGCGTTGCTCGTCTCCTAAATGTTCAAACGCACGGGTCAAAGTCTCCCTAAATGTGTGCACAGTTCCTCGTGAAGTTTCTTCTTTTCTTTTTATAAATCCCAATTTATTCTTACAAACGGTTATAAATGAGGCCCCAGGTCTAGGGTCTTGCAATCAGATGCAGTGCACTATATAAGGGGGATAGCCAGACTGCAGTCCTTTAACCAGAGGGTGTGAGAAAATGTCAACATCTTGGAAATCCTGAGGAAACTGAAACTTTGCTCTGTTGGTTTTCTGCTGTAGTGGAAGAAAGAAAAGCACGGGTGTAATTTAGCGATTGCCAGGGCTGGATTGGTAATCCGGCATACCGGGCAAATGCCCGGTGGGCCGACGCACCTTTGGGGCCGGTGTAACGTAAATTATTTATTTATATAACTGTTTTTAAAAAACTGTCCAACAATCAGCCCATCCAGCATGGACAGCGGCCCATTGGGTAATTTTCTAAACTTTTCTATACTGACATTGGGCTGGCCCAATCACATCTCTTACTAGCTCCCACCCTCTCTGCTTCTTGCGTTACAGGCCAAAAAAATACCCCTTCAGACGGAGGCCGCCAACAAAAAACAACCGATATGCTTGCTGCCGGGGCTGCAGTAGCTTCAACATCAGCTGCAGCACCCTGCGAGCAGGCATAGGGACTTGAAGGAGTAAAAGAGCTGTGGTGGGCACAGCCAGGCAGAGGAGGAGGCCTGTGTTAGCGAAATAGAGGGACAAAGTGACAGGGCCGAGTGAGAGAGAGAGAGCAGGAGGAGAGTGGAGGTGAAGCAATAGCATGGAGTAGCTCAACCTTTAGGGAGAAAGGGTCATTTACACTGGGACGCTGGGGACATGTCCCAACTGCTGTTTGAAAGCATTTGTAAAAAATGTTCTGAAAAATAGCTTGCACCAAGAAATGCTTATCAATAAATATATGAGAAAGGTTTATTTGTGCTCAAGAAAACCTGCAATGCAATGTAAATATAGAAGAAACATCTGCATTGTCCCAAAAAAGTAAAAAAAGCAAAAAATAATAAGCTACTGATTAATGCATTATATTTTTATATTGTGAATTGTCACCTGCCATCTGAATTTTGTGCTTCCCTTTATAAAAATAAATACTTTTTCACCATAAATTGGTGCAGAAAATGTCTCCAGAATGCAGGAAATTAAGTGTTTAATGAAAAAATCTTCTGGCGGAGGAGCCCCAGCCCCAAAAATGCGGGGGCCGATATTTTGTCCCAGTCCAGCTCTGGCGATGGCTACATTCCATTGAGGTGTTCCAGGTCCAGCGCCCTGATATTTTGAAAGTTTTCATGGCTAACTGGCACATTAAAATGTGAATGGAGTCAACATTACAGTTAGTAGTTGCACCTGTGCTTTTTCTGCTATGCCAGAATTTCAAAATGTGTGCTGCGGAACAGGCCCGCTTTCTGCTTTCTTTTTCTATGTGAGCTGGATGAGACAGATGTGTGGCTGCACAACAATACAGTATATCTATCTAATTACTTTAGCCTTGGCTTTTATTTTCAGGATTTGTGAGTTCCACTCATGTCAGTTTAGATTAAGTTCAAACATCTTTCTTAAAACAGCCAAAATCATCTATGTGGCCTAGTAGTGATTTGAAAGTCCAGTTGCTGTAATGTGAAGTTGATGCGATGAACCTTTTCATATGTTACATTGCTGTTTATCATTGCTATATATAAAAAGTCAACATTGTTGCAAGTTTCTATTGCAAGTAACTTTTAGTTAGAACATTTATTATCAATAAAATATTCTATTGTACATTTTCTCTTGTTTTTATTGATGTCGCACATAGTATAGTAGCTCTGTGCTGCACTTTCTATGCAACACACAAACCTCCAATGAAAAACATCTACAGTACAGTACATATACAGTATTTCCACAGTTTATTCAATAACATTCTGGTCGTTAAACTTTCGTCATGTAACATTAATCCTACTTCATGGTGGTCTGCAGACAGGGATTCAAATTGCATCATTCCCCATACTTGCACTTAAAGACCCATCAATATACTGTATTTTATTTATTTATTAATCCACCTTACCCTCGTCTCTGTTCCAAACAGCCAGTACTCTGAAGATGAAGGCACTGAAGGTAGCAGCAAAGAAACCTCTCCAATAGTTCCTCACCGCAAAGAACGTGGACGTTACTTCAATACTGAACAACACACCTGAAAGACACGCACACATTGCACACAATATAAATGTTCTAATGAACTGGTCCCACTTTGGCCACTATGTACTGCATACGATAAAGTACTAACAAAAGCGTGGGTCACGCATGATTAATAATACAGACTCACAGACTAAAAGGACTCATGTAATGTAGTGAGAATGGTGCCCATGAGGTGCAGAGTACAAATATAGAACATTTGCAATCTGAATAATTTAAATAAATTAAATTAACATTTCTGGACATGCAGAATCCCTGTGACTATGTGTTTCTCGTACAATGATTTTTTCCTTTTGCTTTCAGAGCAATTTAACAACTAACTGTGTACGCCAGCATCTGCTCTCGGAAGCATATTCGGTTGTTTATTTTTAATCCCAAACTGACACACCAGATATGTACTGACAGACTCCCCTGAGTGGCTTTCCTTCAACTCAGTATTAGCTAGAAAATGTCACGGTGAGCTGTCAAATGACTGAACAAGCACAGGCAGCTAACTAAATTATGTCACTCACACAAACTCATGTTGTGAGATCTGTATTAGCATGTACTAAGGCCCTAAATTTAACATGAGATGATTTTAGGTGTGCAGAAAGAGACACTACAGTCACTATAATATGCCCACTGAGTGACTGTATGCTGTATGATGTGTAGTTGGTATTATACATGGCCAACATATATTAAACATCATACAACTCCAGTGTATCCAGTGTAGTTACGTTACTACATTTGTTTTGTGATGACTCACCTCCTATGGGGGCAGCAAAACAGCAGCCCACTCCCACAGCACAGGCTGCTGCCAGCATCTCAATGTTTCTCGACTCATTCTGAAACACACACACACACACACACACACCAATACGGTTACATTTCAGTCTTTCATACGACGAGCCATTTAAGTAACTACCTCCCTGAACAAACAAAGCAGATCAGAACACACGTTAAAATTAAATTTAATTAAATTAAAATCCCGATGATATAACCGCCGACTGATATTATCGGCCGATATGAGCTAAATACATTTAATCGGCATCAGCGTTTATGACAACAGATATGACTATTGATAAAGAATCAGAGAGTCAGATCCTTCACTCATGTCATGAGTGTTGCATAGTTTGACCACAAGAGGAAGCCCTAGAGCTCCTCTGTTAACAAGACTGCAGCACCACAGAAACCACAGAAGAAAACAATCAGCTTACGGGAGTCTAAGGCAGCATGTAGAAACATGAAGAGGGCTGAGTCGGTCCTTTGTCATTTTAATTACATGACTTAAATAATTATAATAAAAACAGACAGTCAGTTCTCCTCTCCTGAAAACATTCATGACTTGCTAACCCTGCCGTTTTTCACTGCCCTATCTCGGTTTCCTCCCGGCTCACAGCAGTATGTTTAATGTTACGGTAGTTGTGTGGGTGTTGGAGGCTTTGCTGCCGACAGACGATTGTAGATTTATTTCTGAAACAATGCGGCAGTTCTAGCGAACGGCCCTCTCATTTCTCTGTAGTTCATCACTTGTAAATATTCTCTAAATTCACGTAACGTTACAGCAGCTAACACTGCCCGTTGCTAAATTAGCCACAAAGCTAATGCTATGTTTATCAGTGGAAGAGCGCTAACATTAATGAGCCGTTAAACTATAGTTTCTGACTTATTCTAAATGTATCTGCGAGATGCCTGTCAGCGTGTCTGAAATGATTAAACCAGAGAGGACATGTAAATTAACGTGAGCTGAACAAGACTCCAACACGGCTTCCTGTAGCTCCTCTTTGTGTGACGTTGTAGATGTGAAACGTTGTAGTCAGAGCCGTAACCGCTCTGGTTGTAGTTATAGTTAAATGAAATCTCAAAGTTGCAAGTCCTTGTTGTAGACAGTCATGTCTCATAGACGGCATGTTTTAGAGCCAGCTGGTGGTTGAGAAATGGTTTCTCGTCGCTTTGGATATTATTAAAGAGTGCTGGTACAGGGATAAACTAAAAGTAAATATGCTACACTGAAAGTAGTTATCAGTTATCATTATATGTGTAACGTAAAATACACATAGCCTAGGCTTATTCTCTTTCAGCCATCTTGTTTACAGTTGCACCTTCCTGCAGCAAATATTTTATTAACACAATCCATTTAGGAAAAGGTATTATAGCCCACATACAGACCAGCTTTCAATATTTTACACTTTTCTAAGTGTAGTTTGGACAGGAAAGGGGTCTCCTATCCAAATAATATTCAATATCAAAATATCGGCTCATAAATCGGCTCTTTTTCACTTTAATATCGGCATCGGCCCCCAAAAACCCATATCATTGGGCTCTAAATGTAACACACTGAAATTAAACTGCAGTAAAACATATAATTTCCATCACAACATAAAGTAACTATAGTGACAAACTACTGACAAAACTGACTTAAACACCAAGTGCCAGTTTAAAACAAAGATATTTCATCACATTTATAAGCTGGTGAAGCAAAAAAAAACTTGACAAATTAAAAACAAAAAAAGACATTAGTTGATAAGTAGCTTCATGCTTTAAAAGCAATGAACTAACTGCACAGTACACAATGAGGCCATCCACAGTGAACTGTCTTTAAGAGAAAAATATTGAGGTTCTCACCAGATGAGTAGTAATGATGGGTAGTGTAACACGCGGTTAGACAGACAGGAAAAGAAGAAATGAAATGACTGACTGCATGACTGCAGGGCAAAGGATCCTGTGCATCCTGGGAAATGGAGTTTTTTTTTCATACATGCCTGATGTTACTTACCTTCATTCCTATGAGACTGGTTTCCTTTAAGTAGCATGGCAGTGATAAAGAGAGGTTAGTGCGTGTGTGCCTGCACGCTTTTCCCTTTGACCCTCTTGTAAATGCCGGTAGGTTGGAATATTTCTGCTTCTTCCAAGTTTGAATTCCCTTTATCCATAAATTTTGTTGAACGTTTTCGTGAGCAAACAATGATAGAGTACATTCTGACACCACTTTGATTTTTACAGTTGAGTCCATCGTTACCAACAAATGTGCAGCCAAACATTGGGCCTCATGCAAGAATATTTGCCTGTTCTGGTAGCAAATGTACCCTAAATTCTTTGCTTGGGGTCATTTTGTGTTCCAAGCAAACTCTCTTCACCGAAGAAACTTGTTGTAAATTTCTCCTTTCTACTTGATATATGCCACCTGTTCCCTCCAATAGGAGGTAGCATTTGATCTTTACCGACCACATGAAGGCCCCACATATAGTTGCTATATAAGGTTACCATATATATTTGTGGGAAGGTGTCACTGAAACATAAAGGGAACAATTTAATGAGGGAGAGAGAGATGGGCGAACCCGGGCCACTGTAGTAAGAACTCAGCCTTGTACATGAGGCACGTGCTACCAGGTAAGCTAAACTGCCTCCCCATTCAGACTATTTTATTGTAATTGTTATATCAAGACACAAGTTTCCCCTTGTACATGACTCGTGGCACTCATGAATTTACTTTGTGCCTAAAATTCTACATACGTGAGATTTGAAACTTGAAAATGTTTTGTACAACAGTTTCTTGCATTAGGCCCATTGTTCACAACCAAATGCATCATTTGAATACTTCTTGAAGTGTAAACTTCATATAGCTTCAATGATAAATTAGAACAAGCTGATATAGTATGTGTATAGAATATACAGTATATGATGTGATGATACAGTGATGGTTTTGAAACATTTTAAAGGGTTAAAAACATGTCCTGGAGTCTGTATCCGGGAATAGATATCACGCTATACTTTTTTGCATTGAGGGGACATGGTGGAGCATGCTGGGAATTGTACGATTAAATTACCTTAGTCCAGGGCTCCTTCAGGAAGCACGGAAGTAAGAGACAAAGTTAAAGCTACCCAGGAACAATGAAGAACACTTTTATTACTCAGTGTGCATCACTGTAAGAAATATCACACTGATTTTCCACCATTTTTCCAACTAAATTAAAAAGTCTCCAGCAACATTTAGACTCAATCAACTGACTTTTTTTCAGCAATAACGTTTTCTTCACGTGTGTGGAGTACTCATTGCTCTAAGTTCAGCACGCTGAAACAAAAAGCTGGTTTTTACAGCCCACAGGCTTCATTAGCATACCCCCACATTCAAACTCTGGAGAGGACGAGATACTGCTGCAGAGGGACACTTCACACACTCACACACACTCTCAGCATTAATATGCAATAAAATGCAGCACAACACTCCGGAGGGAGTGGAGAGCAGGAAAGAGTAACAAGGGTGTTACAGGGAGACAATGTGGATAATGATGATTAGCGAAGAGAGATATAAAAAAGGTAGATAGGCAGAAGGGAAAATTAAAAATCTAATGGAGAAACATGAACATAGAGTAGCAGAATGCATTTAAGGAGGGTTATAAACTAATGCCTGTGAACATTTACAGTCTGAAGTAAATGTCAACATGTTTCAATAGGGAGACCAGGGTAAACTCCTACACACAAGCAAAAGCAGACTGAAGCAAAGCAAAACGTGAGTATTTAAATGGCTGTCAGATTATTTTCACTGGAGATTACGTGGGGAAATATGCAATAATCTGTCTGTCTGCTGATGTGTCTCACGTTTTCCCCAAGAAATCAAATCATTTGAGAGTCTTTCCTCCATCCTCTGCATGGAGACATTGAGCTCCTCCCTGCTGGATGGAATTTTGGACTACCAAAAGCCTCGTCCAACAGGGTGAGGAATGTCATTTTCTTAAATGCCTGCAACTGCCGATGAACACCAGCTGATAATGAGTCTTCCATAAAAAGATTGGTGGGTTTAAGGTCACTGGACAGCGATGATGTTTTAACCGCTGATTTTATGTTATGCTCTTCTTTACATTGTTTTTATTTTTTATTGATATTGTAAGCCTTAATATATATATTTGTTTGTATTCAATGTGGTTGTATGTATGCCTTGTTGTAAGACACATTTCCCTTTAGGGAAAGTTATTAATCAGGTAGCTGTAAGGCTATGTTAAAATGTGCTCTCAATCAGCCTTGAAATATTAAAAGTGTATTAACTATGTTTGCAGTCAAGTAACAAAGACACCTAGCAGGTGTAGTAACCATAGCCACGTTTCGACCAAAGTAACTATACCCGGAACTAGGAAGCTTTGGAGGAACTCACTGCGTTTCCACGAAGGGACCAGTGTCTAAATTTAGTTGTAGGGTCTTTATTTTATCCCCTAAAGAGTCCCTGCTCGGGGTGTAGTACTTTGGTACTTTGGGTGCTGGAGTTATTTTAACAACTTGATTATCCAGTGTGTATTCAATTTCTAACAAACTTTATAGTGTGGCTCTTCATTATAATCCCACACAAAAAAACTGTTTTTAATGGTAAAGCATAACCTACTGTTTTTCATTAGATTCCAATCAAATCTGATGTTCATTTATACGTTTTGCTCATGGATAGTGGTTACAAATAATCGCTTTGTACGGCGTATGTAAGGCCTACGTCAGCTGGTTAATTTGCCTAATCTTCGCAGGTCTTTAGACCACGGCGGAACACACCGAACAATGGGCTGAAGGAACCTTTTAGTTCCTTGAAAAGAGATCCGCTTTTGGTGGAAAGGCGGCTTATGAGCCTTGTTTGTCGGGAGCAACTGAGGACGTCAGGTGACATTATTATAGAGCCACGTTGGACTTGGGATGGGAGACTGTAGTTTCTATCTTGTTTCCCACCAACAGCCAGCGATGATTTCTCTTAACCATGAACACAGTAAACCACATCATTATAACTGTAACCTTGGCGATAAAGGTTCCCTAAGCTTAACTAAGTACTTCTTTGAACCCAAACCATGATCTTTCCCCAAACCTAACAGAGTCATTTTTGTGCCTAAACCTGTGATGTGGAACAGTTTTGGAAGGCACAGACAAAAGATATCTTCCTGCTGATAGGAGCATCAGCTTATATATGTCTAGAGACACATTTTGAGTTATTTCATTTTGGAGGAATTCTCAAATGCACTGCATCTGAATGGGAGCTAATCCCTGAAGCCAGGTTCCAAAAATCTGTGGAGAGCCAGAAACCAGAATGGAGTGGAGGCTGTTATGGCAGCATATAAATGTCCATGTTCAGCAATCATATTGGTGTAATGTGCTAGTATCCATTTTTTTGACATGTACTGTAGGTAGGTAATGTTTACAATATACTGTTTCTGCTGCTCTTTTTACTCTAATGCGGAGCAAATCCAGTTGATCCTCCAAATCACTTTTGCATCAAGATATCAGTTTTGCCATAAAGTTGACTACACAACAGTTTCCACTTTTAGTTTAAGGCCATATTGTGGATGCAGCGCGGGGACTTCGGGGCTCTCTGTCTCACTGCCCTCTGAACTCTCTTCAAACCCTCCCGTCTTCCCACCATTTCATCCCCCCCCAAGAGAGGTGCTCACATCTTCAGAAGAGAGAGATGAGAGTCAAGATTTTCTCTGCCTTCCTCAAGCTCCCGGACTCCTATCCCAACGGGCAGAGAAGATGGAGAAGAAGAAAGAGGAGGAGACGATGAAGACGCACATGATTTTGCTTTCCCCTTTCCTTACTCAATCTGCATGTTTTCCATCCGTCTCTTCTTTTCCCCTTATGGAATTTTCATCTCTATCACGCTTTATCTTTCTCTGGGCAGAGTTAGTGTCGAATATGAAAAAGATCTAATTTGCTGACAAATAACAGACTGATTAAACATTTATAAAACGGGTTATTACTGTTTGTTGACTTTACATGGGATGAAAGAAATTGCTTCCTAAGGAATAATAAAAACTGTGCATTTGATGTCTGCGTGCACAGCGTTTTTTCCACTTTTTTAGCTGAAAAAAATGGTACAGGGACGAATTGAGGGAGATTAACTAAAAACAAATGACTTTTCTCAGGTGTACGGTAATAATGACTCAGAGTTTTACTCCTGTCCCCAGGAGAAATTACACCTTTGTGCAAATTATATCAGCACTACATTTGAAGAAGATGGAACAGGAAAAAAAACGAGTTTGGAGTTGGAGTTTTAAAACAGTTTGTTATATGGTGTACAATGTCTATGTAAAATAATAATGACAAAATTAATAATAGATGTCTAGGGTTTTGCCAGTAGAAACCGTAACACAAAGTGAAATCAATTGAGACAGAGCAACAAAAAAACGTGAGGAAGGGCACTGACAAAAAACGAACAGGACTTACTTCATAGATTCCTCCAAACAGAGACATGAACTTGCTGAGGAGAGCAGCACACAAACTGGCAATGTGCACGAACGGACCCTGACAGGACGAAAAAAAACAACAATCGAAAATCAGGTGCAAACGTTCCAAGTTAAGAAATTCTCTAGCATCCTGTTTGTTGTGTGTGTAAAAACTCTTTGAAAAGACATCAACAACAAACAAAGTCTGCAGAGCTTATTAAAATTCTGGGCATGGAGTTCAAAGTGGAACTAACAGGATTAAAAGTGAGAGCACCACATCAGAAAAGTGACGTGCAGGTTAAAGGAAGCGAAAGGCCTGCACTGAATCCAAACTGTGGATGCTGCTGTAGTAGTACACAACCCAGAGAGCCTGAGGCGTGTGTGTGTGTGTGTGTGTGTGTGTGTGTGTGTGTGTGTGTGTGTGTGTGTGTGAGAGAGGAGAAAATATATTTTCCTGCAAGAATGTCTTCAGGCTGTGTTCTGGGGGATGCCATACTTACCTGAAACTGTTATTGCTAAAGACAAAACACTGCATATAATGTAATGTAGATTACTATTTCTTATTACTGCTATTTATGTCCACACAACATCTGCATAGCTATGTTGGGGATCCTTAAATCTCCAGAAAAAAACCCATTTTCTCCGTTTTTGGGTTTTGAAAAGGTCTCAACTCTGCACACTCTTTCCTCCCTTCTTCCTTTCCTCGTGTGTTTCCCCTTCTCCAGATTTCACACTCATGGCCCTCAACCTAAGCATATCAGCCTATGGTGTGCCATTTAGGAATCATTTGTAATTCATGCTGCAGGGATGTAGGGAACTGGAAGGTGAATGAACCGGGGAGGGTTATGATTCCCTTGGAAGTTCATGTTTTATTGCATGTTAGCTCTGTATGTATGCACTGATTTTAAGCACGATACAATTGTAAAATCTGAATTACAACCTGCTCTACCAGGGTTCCTGCCCTTCACTTTGACCTACACGGGTTTTTGATGACTGATAACGATTTGAACTGAAGCTGCACACAGCTGGTATTCTCCACTAATACTGAAGGTTTATTTTGGATGCTGTGTAAGCTGGCATTCAAACCTGACAGCAGCTCGGTGCCAGTCTGGATTCTGGATTTCATCACAAATAAAAGATGTAATGCTGTGGATCACTGAAACGGTGTTGGCAAACAACATAACTGTTGAGCACGGGTCAGCATTTGAGTTTTGCTGCCAGTGCAAACATAAAGAAGCAAAGCTGAAAAGTCAGCGATGATGAGATGGCCCTGTAGTGGACAGCTTATGTGTGTTAGTAGCGGAGACACACACTTGCTTGTACCCGCACTCAGAAACATGAAAGCATACGTGAGAACAGCAGCTTTCTTTTCATATTCGTCTTATGAGTCACATATTGATTGACTCATTGATTGTCAGCTTGTGCTGTGTGTGTGTGTCACATGATGTCCCAGACTGCACCTTCCCATTCAGCAGGGTAGTTCTATTAAAGACTGCTTGCACACACGGACACTTACAGTACATAAAGGCATTTAGGGGCCTGCAGTGTGAGTGAAGATGATTTGTGTATGTGTGTGTGTGTGTGTGTGTGTGTGTGTGTGTGTGTGTGTGTGTGTACCTCCTTGCCCAGGGGCATGCCGCTGCCCAGAGCGCAGGTGAGGCCGATGACTTTGGCCACAAACGTTTTAAAGGTGAGGTATTCTTTCAGCACAACTCCCCTCAGGATGGTCTTCATCTCTGGAATACCTGAACCTGCAGGGGAGCACAGCGGGCGCTTACAGCTGACTATCAACTTAAAGAAAAACCAAACGCATTGAGCAACTGACCTTTAAGGAGCCTTCACCAACAAAACAAATACTTATCAATTACATCATAGCCTTAAAGCAACAGTTAAAAAAAAAAAAGACGACATTTTAAAAAGGTATGCATTACACGCATTAATTACTTGTAGATGGCGACCTGTGAAACCACAATGCCAGCTTCAAGCCCCCCAAATTTTAAAATAATTGTTGATTCTTTACAATGTTCCATTCTGTATTCCCCATGTAGGACATTGCTGCATCCAGCTGTTTGGTCTTTATGTTTGTTTCCCTGCGTATTGCTGCCTCTGAAGTACCAATTTATGATATAACGTGTGTTCATTTGTCTGGCATTACAGCGTTTGTTAATGTGACAGGTGTTCGGCTTCTTTTTCATATTAAGATGAATAAACATTCAAAAGAAATGTGTCCCCCACACAACACGGTGTAAAACAGTGATTCAGTGAGGTGATGAGTGAAAGAGAAAAAGGAGGTGTGTCTCACTAATAGAAGAGGATATCTCACATTCTCAGGAGCTCACCCGTCTCTTTAGCCTCGTTTATTCAGAGTGACAGGAAAGTCTCCGCTATTCCTGCAGCAGAAATGACTTCAAGCACCTGGAGTACTGCGCTGAATTCAGACAAGCCTAACCTGCATTTTAGATTTACTACGGCTTTGACTTGTGCACAGAACTTGTGGAGGATTTCTCTCCTTCCCTCGTCTGATCCTCCCTGGGGAAGAAGCAGAGCCTTTAGGCGCAGAGGGGAATTACAGCGTGTCGCAGTGGTATTAGTTATTGCAAGTGTTTAGGAATTCATTATTCATTACAATACATGGCGTCACTATCAATATGGTAGCTCAAGTGACAGACAGATGAAAACATTTTTAGAAAAGCTATCAGTGTCACACTGTGTGTCTGATCTGTTTAGTTTATTTCTCTGCCAATTTTGTTATTTAGTCAGTTCTGCATCTGTTATTTAGTCTGTTGTGTTTTGGGTTTCAGTCCTGTCTGTCTGTTGTCTTGTGTCAGTCTGCCTGGTCGGGGTTTTTCTGCATAGAGAAATTTTTGGTGCCCCCCAAAGAGGTTTTAGTGAGTGCCAAAGGAAAATCACCAGCGCCAGAATAAAAAGAGGAAAAAAAAAAGCGTTTAAAATATTCTCTGAATGTGTTTTAATGTCCATTTATCAAACTGTTGAGCTCTCCTCTCATCCATAGCGCTGTTTTTACACATTCTGCTGGATATGGATTTATAAACCAGCTGCTGCGCTGGTTTGACCGTGCCTGAATGCTCCGCTACGAAGCTTGTGCTAATGGAAGAGATGACTTGTTATTGATGACCTGTTATTTCTCTCAATATATTTAAGTGTACTGGTACTGTCAGTTTTACATTTTACTGGCGTACCGGCACCAGGACTCTCCTCTGCCCTCTCTAAATCAGGTTTTCTGGGCACTATGAGACGCTCAACTGTCCCTGTTCTCTCCTGCCTGATCCACCAATTTCCGCAGGGAGACTGATGGTGTGCGCTAGTTGCTTGTCAAAATCACTTTTCGTGAACCGACCAATCACAGCCTGGAATAGGCAGGATATTAAAACAAGGTTGAGGCATCACAGCGAACTTTAAAAATGTTGCACTTGTTGTTCTCTATGCACGTTTTTTATTACTGACAACTTAGTAGTTTGCATAAACAAGTGAGACTTAACACCATGTAGAGCATTTTTCTTGCACAATAATTTAATGACTGGAAACAACCCACAAAAATTAAACTGCTGTTTTGTCCAGCTGGAATTAATATTATAGGCTACTAATGGTAAGCTATAGGCGCCTGTACTATTATCTGAAATTATAATGAATATACAAACATTAGCATTAATCAAACCCTAACCACAGTGGTGTAGGCTAATATCAGAGAAAGGTTTTAACAGCTGAATCTCAACTAATAAACTCATTAATCTGTAGGCAGATAATCTAAATCAAGTGTAACCTGTAAATACATTATACTAACATTATACTATTATGTTATAATATTATTAATACACTAATTTGTACCTTTACTCATCCAGGTTGTGAATATATTTTGTTTATCAAATGGTCAGAAATTATAAGAAAATGCATAGATTTCGGTCATAAGGCAACTCATTGCCTTTACTGTACGCGTACTGATCATGCTTCCTGTCACTTTCGGGGTGCCTCAAAGGCCCATTCTGAGCCAGGAAAAACCCTGCTGGTGCTAGTTTATTTACTGTTGCCTGTCTTTTGGTTTTGATCTGAGCCTGCCTTAGTTCTTGTCTTATTCTGTTATCTGGTGTTATTATTATTTATTAGTTTTATTATTAGTTTTTCAGTCCGCTTGTTTCATTCTGTGTTTAGTTTGTGTTCTGTATTTATGGTTGGTCCTGGTCTGTTGTTGCAAGCTTTACTTCCTGGTTTATTTTGTAACAGTCAGTGTCTGTTGTTTGTGTCTAGCTTGTTCTGATTAGTCCCTCATGTCTTTCACCAGTTGGTTCCCTCCCTGCTCATTAGTCCTGTGTGTGTATATTGCCTGTGTTTCCTTCAGTCTGCGTTCGCTCATTGTAGCTTGTCATGCTCTGTCTCGTCATGTCCTGACTGTTCCCCTGATTTCTGGATTATTCCCCTTTTGGATTTTCTGTTGGATTGCCTGGTTGTTTGTACAGTGATTATTTTGGATTTCCTGGACTCAGCTACTCTTAAGTAAGTGTGCTCGGCTTTCGTTGATTAAACTTTGTGAACTATACCTGCCTGTATTCGTGTCCTGCATTTGGGACCTCCAACTCACTACCACACACCATTTGGTGTGTTTAATTTTACTTCACTGCGAATGCAAATATTGCAAAAACCTGGATTTGTTATACTGATTATAGAGTAACTTCTTGTTTTTATAGGGCTGGGGCTTGATAGCATCTAAATTCACTATTAAATCCACTTGTCAAATCTTAATACTATACATATGAAAGCATCTTTGTTGCTGACGTACAGTCATATAGGGCTGAAACTAACATTTATTTATAATATAGAGCCATCTAATAATTATTTTTCCATCACTTACTTAATTGCTTATTTTTCCGGAATACATAGCTACTGAACATGCTCAAAAATCCCATTGTGGTCTGACCAACAGTCAAAACCCCAAAATATTCAATAAACAATGATACATTTGAGAAGCTAAAACCAGCAAATACTTGTGAAGTTTTTGTGTGCGATTCATTGATTATCAATCGATTAATTTTCTGCCAATAGTATAATCAGTTAATTAACATTTTATTTAGCACTACTGTAATATGCACAATAAAATGTACTTTAATGTGCCCCTTCTTGAAGTGTCTTCAGTGTTCTGTGTGTTGTATGTGTGGTTTATCTATATGCTCTGTGTGTATGTTCTGCTTTGTGTGTGCTGGTCGTACCGACAGCCTGGGGGGCAAGAATCTGGGTGAAGCCGGCAGAGAAGGTAATGAGGACTACGGGGTAGGTGACCCAGGCCAGATACTGCAGAAACACGTTGCTGTCCAGACCTCCGTACATCCACTTCTGTGCTGTGGACACGCACACAAAAAACAAGGGAAGACAAATAAAGCACACCGCAGCACAGATACACAGAAAATACACACAGTCAGAAAGAGTGTGTGCATTTACATTTACAGTAAAGATATCGTGAGGACAAACTGTACTGTGCGCGCACACACACACACACACACACGGCTAAATGTACATCCAGGAGAGCTGTCATAAAAGTCATTTAAAGTCAGTCTGTCTTCAGGACAGGTGGTTAGTCATGTTCTGGATCCAATTAAAAGAACTGTACACCATAACTGGAACTGACAAGACCAGGTTAGCTTCTGCTTGAGAGTGCAGCACAACACACACACACACACACACACACACACACACACTCCATTTGAATTAGAGCTGGTCCCGTGAGGTTTCAGATCAGCTCTCACAACTTCTTTCAGGCATTTTAAGACTTCTACTTTCCTCTTCCTGGAGTTGACTTACTGCTAAATCCCTCATTCACAGCATCTCCTCCCTCAGTTTCCTGCATCCACCTTGCAGGCAGATGACTGCTGCCATAAGAGGCCTTCCATCCATCCCTCCTGCCATCCTTTGATCCACCTTAACTCCTTCTTTCTGTCTTTAATCTCTTGCTGTCTGCTTCCTGTGTTCCTCCTTTTGTCTGTCACTTGTTCATCTAACTTCTCAAATCCTTCCTCAACCATCTCGATTTCATTTTTCAAACATACTGTGGCCTCTAACCAACAGCAACACATTAATATCTTCTGCACCACTTTCCAGTGGTTGTACCCATGGCTCAATCCTGTGTACAGTCTCTCTATTTACATTTACAATCGCCTGTTGGGTCTGATCATACCAGAATTTCCATTGGCAATGTTATGCAGGAAAAAAGGCAAGTAAACAGACTTTTACTGTCTTCCAGAAATCACTGTAATAAAAAATATTGGATGGCTCATATATTTCTCTCCAGCTCAATGAAATAAATCAGAGTGAGCTGCAGCCCTCTTAATTCTATCTATGACATCACAAGTCAAAATGTAATACATTTACTTTCTAAGTACAATTTATATACATCATTGGGAGGGAATGTTAGAGGCACTGTGACACACATTTTCACCAAGTCATGAGAAGGGCAACTTCAAACTAAAGTAAGCCTTGTGACTGTCCACAACAGACTCTGTCTCTCCTCTCTGCCTGCTTGGTCTGCATGTATTGATAAGAATGCACTGCTATCCATTTGCTAGGTAACCCAAAGGTGACATCATCTTTATTTTGTTTCATTACAGACAGACTGACCGGCTCAATGTAGAAAGTGTTGCATGTGGCTTGAATGACACACAGCGTGACTTAGGTTAACTAAGGTAAGCATAGTGTCTTTATTTGAACCAATAGAATCCTCAAACATGTATAGAGAGGTGAACAATAACTATATTTGGACACAGGTCTAGGAAGGATTAATGTCCCTAGATAGACAGTATCCTTCAGATGTTGCTGGCACTGTATCTCCTCGGCCGAGGCTCATTAAATAATGCTGTGTAAGTCTTCATCAGTCTCTGAAACTTCCTCAGCACACCTGAACCTGGCTCACTTGATTTTCATAACAATACTGTACATTATCCACTTGGACTGAAGATACATTATGCATTTCCGGGGTGCAGTGAATGTGTCTAATACAAAAACATATATTGCTTTTTATAATCTAATTGTCTCTTAATTGTTTTGTCATTGAACCATTCAGATTTTGGATAAGCTATACAGTGCATTGTATGTGTGAGTACAAATATAAATTCTACATGGATTATGTGTATTTCTTTCCTGGTTTTATTTTGGACAGGAGAGACTTTGTTTCCCCACTCCCTCCCTATCTGGATGCTTCCCACCTGTGCATCCTATCATCTATTATAAATAACTCCCTCTCGGTTTGTTTCTAACAATTTCTCCTTTACCTCTGAAATCACTCCTCATAATTCCTCCTTGTTTGTCTACACTGTTCACGCCCCAACCAGTAGGTACAAAATCACATCCCTCTATCCCTTCGCGCCTCACCTTGTAGACAGATGGCGATGCAGAAGTCCATCACCCAGCTGACCAGGGCCATGAGGAGTCCCAGCAGGATGAGGAAGATCCAGTCCTCCCCGACCCGCGAGATCAGGAACTTCTGACAGCGAACCGTGCAGACTAGACGGATGGCAGGAACACAACATGATGTGTTAGCGACCACAAAAACACTGAATATGCACTAAAACTACTTTACCCAGAAATTGGGACAGAGGTTTAAAAATGCTAACAGTATTTAATCCTTGGCAACATTTGCCAGTAACAGTTTCTGCAGCTTTTGAAATTCTGCTGTCTGTCCAATAATCCACTCAATCCTGAATCCTGTTTTGCTTTGTTTATCAGTAGCAGAAGTAACCCCCACAGGTAACTAAATGCAGTTTTGAAAATGGTGAAATCTATAATTTACCCCCAGATATATTTATTGGTGTCTGATGTGTGCTGATGGATGAACGAAGAGATCGATCTAAAGTGCAGACACGCAGACACTGAAAACAAAGAAACTTTAGGAATGAAGGAGCTTGGCAATTTGGGTAATGCCTTTTCCTTTTAATAATTTCCTGGAAGGTTCCTGGAAAGAACTATGTCTGATATCAATTAAAGGGAAATGTTTCACGCCGTCAACAGTACAGTGTTGATTACGGATAATTCACAGAAACTGGGACATTGTTGCTAGAGACATATAGTACTGTGCAAGTTTTAGGCAGGTATGGAAAAAATGTATGCTGTATGGTAAGAATGCGTTCAAAACAGAGTTTATATTTATCGATTAACAAAATGCAAAGTGAGTGAACAGAAGAAAAATCTAAATCAAATAAATTTTTGGTGTGACCACCCTTTGCCTTCAAAACAGCATCAATTCTTTTACATTTGCACGAAGTCAGGGATTCTGTAGGGATATTGTCAGGTATATGATTAAACAATTATAACAAACAGGTGCTCATGATCACCAACTCAATATGCAGGTTGAAACACAATCATTGACTGATACAGAAACAGCTGCAAGAGGAATACAACTGGGTGAGGAACAGCCAAACTCAGCTAAAGAGGAAGTAGTTATGCTGCATCAGCAAGGTCTCTCCCAAGCAGACATTTCAAGGCAGAGAGGGGTTTTCAGAAGTGCCGTTCAAGCTCTTTAAAAGAAGCACAAATAAATTGGCAACGCTGAGGACTGTAGACATAGTTGTCAGCCAAGAAAACCTACTGCAGCAGGTGAAAGATCATGCTTACTTCCCTTTGCTAAAGATGTCCAGCAGTGCCATCAGCAGAAAACAGTGGGACACTGGTACACCTATCTACTGTCCGGAGAGTGGCCAGCATGGAAGACTTGGGGCTGTAAAGCCATACCTCCGACATGGAAACAAGGCGAAGTGACTCAACTATGCACGAAAACACAGGGACTGTGAATTATCTGGCTGTAGCAGAAAGCACTTTGTTTGCCAAAGGAGTGAAGCATGGTGGAGGTTCCTTGCATGTGTGGGACTGTATTTCTGCAAACAGAGTTAGGGATTTGGTCAGAATTAATGTTATCCTCAATGCTGAGACGTACAGGCAGGTCCGTTCAGTACCATCAGGGAGGCATCAGACTGTCCCCAAATGTATTCTGCAGCATGACAACACCACCAAACATACAGCAAAAGTCATAAAGAATGATCTTCAGCCTGGAAGTGATGGTGTGGCCCCACAGAGCTCTGAACTTAATATCAGTGAGCCTGTCTGGGATTAAATGAAGAGAGAGAAGCAGCAAGTGTTCCGAGAAAAATTTATGCTGTTTTGAAGGCAAAGGATGGTTACACCAAATATCTGATAAATTCAAAATTCAAAAGTCATTGACTTTTCATTTTGTTAATTGATAGATACAAAATCTGGACAAAGTACCAGGACACTCCTGTCCCAATACTTTTGGTAGGGGTTGTTTTTCACATTAATGCCTATGGATTTAGAATGGGAAGTCATAAAAGTAATGTGTAGGTGTCCCAGTATTTTTGTTCCTTAAGTGTATAATCTATGAAGAAGTCTATTTTTGAAAGCATTCTTACTTTACAGCATGCTTTCCATACCTGCCTAAAACTCTTGCACAGTGCTGTATGTTGCACAGTTATTTTCAAAGACGGAAGCACCATAAACAAAACCATTCACTAGCGACAAATAAAAGCCTAAACAAGGCTAGATACTCCTAAACGGAAGTGATAGTGCTTAAGGTTGAAGCCAAATGTCAGGAAAGTTATATGACCTCAAAAACAAAAAAACAAAAAAGAACATTGATCTTTACCAGCGCGAACTACGTATATCCAGCAGAGGTTATGACAAAACACTATGTTATGACAGATACTGACAGACTGTGTCATCACCTTCTGTTATATTACCTACAATGCCATGGGGCAAGAGGCTGAAGACAAAATGGACTACTCTACTGCACAACACAAAAGTCAGCAAACAGAGGCACTACAAAGCAAAGCACAAAACATAAAAACACACACACACATATACCTATACTCACCTGGAAGCAACAGCTAATACACTGTCACACTCGGTACGAGACATGCACACACAGTTACTAATTGTGACTAATAGCTGGAACAAAACATTCATTTAATGGTGACTCATTAGGACGTTCACGCACACATCATAATTCCTAATGCCTCTTTCTCACACCAGATTTTTCTCTCTCCTCCCCTGCCTCCCTTCCCTGCTCTCCTCCCCTCTTCCAGGCCTGTCCCCTTTTCCCTTCTCACCTCTGCAGGGAAATGACACTTGGGAGCAGTGGGGTGCCCCTAACACACACACACACACACACATACACACACACACGTTTCTTCTTTGATCTCTGGCATATAGAACTAATGTTTATGTAATGCTCAGACTATTTTTAATAGTCTAAATTTAATTTGTATTTCATTTTACCCAAGGGTACCCCTCCACACCTTTTTTAAAATGTGCCAAGTATTTTCTTTAGGGAGAACAAGATGGCCAACAGAAGGTTTTCTGTTTAGGCTGGCTATCCTTGACGCCTCTCCAGAATCTTTTCATCTGGTGTTTTTTGGGAAACTGAGCCTTTAAGTCAAGTAATATGGCAGAAAAGAGGAGGGTTTACCATGTTCCTTGGCATCCTTCTCCACTCAGCAAACACCCCTCCACTTACTCCTCATTCCAGCTGCACATGTTCTCTCGACAAAGCCACAAGCCAGAAAGGATAAGCTCAGCTGCTGCTTCATCTTGGGCTACAGGCCCTTCTAGGTCTGCTCTCTTCACATGTGACAAAAGATGATGCAAAAAAAAAAAGAAACGCACATAGGCTGTACTTTATAATGATATGAGCTGTTCTACATGTTTGCACTGAATCCACTGTGGTAACTGAGACATAAATCGTTTCTTGATATAATATCTCTCTTTAGGTACACACACATAATAGATGCACAATTATTCAAACCGACCTCGTCCTAAAACAGACCAGAACTAGAAGTAAACAAGGGATCTTCTTGTTCTTCCCCCTCGGTCTGGAAATTAAACTGATATACAGGTGTGAAAGCGACCCCTGGAGAGTACATACCTTTACCAAGGCTGCACAATCCACTAAAATCTTTTAAAACGGCCTCTAGATCTGCAGCACATGGCACATGTGCCAGATATTTGTTTTTACTGAAGTAAGCCCAGTCGTCAATGAGAAAATAATACACACGTTCAAAACGCCTTATGCCTGTAAATATTATGTGGAGCCAGGTGTCCAACTATTAGTATTATTTGGCAAATTAGGACTATTTTGAGTGATGACAGGTTAAAGGCATCATAACAGATTTTTGCGTATTAAAGAAGTGTTTAAAAGTGTTAGCATGGAGCACCAAAGCCAAAGATTTACCAGAGACTTGTGTATTATATTTAATAGTAAGTGGCTAAAATGTACAAAAATACCTCAGAAAAAACATTTTGGAACCGAAAACACATCTTCAGAAAAAAACCCCCACAAAAAAACAAATACATTTTGAAAGTCAAGGCTTGACTGACACCTCTGTTTGACTGACAGACGGGGGAAGAGGGAAAGACACAGAAAGCGAGAAAGAGAGGGCAGGAGGTGAACGACAAATGCTGCAGGGATTGAAAGACACACATTGCCCAATCAACACCTTCAGTAGCTGTCTAACACACACGTGCTGGCAAAAGCTGTGACAATCACATCCATACACACACACTCACTCATTTGTCTTTGCCTTTCTATCACTCCACAGACAGTTATGTGACAATTCTGAGAAACAATCTTCATACATGTTTATATTTAGATTTATGTGTTTGAGCATGTGTGTGTGTGTGTGTGTGTGTGTGAGCGCTTGTGCGTCATTTCACCCACGGGCCGTCTGTGTTCTTGGACCCCCTTCTGTCATCAAGACACTAGTCAATGTAAGTTTTTGTGTGTGTGTTTGCATCTGAGAGCATGCATGTATGCAGACATGATTTCTTTGTACTGCGAAACATGGAGTGTAAGTGTGAGCGTGTGTGTGTGTGTGTGTGTGTGTGTCTGTCTGTCTAGCAGCAAGTGTAGTCTTGTCTTTTTGGAAATAATAATTTAGTTAGCTCTGTCTGTGTGGTTATTGCTTAACAGCTTTTTCTGCAGTGCACACACACACACACACACACACACACACACACACACACACATTGTCACAGAGAGAGAGAGAAAGAGAGAGAAAGAGAGAAAGAGGGGGGGGGGGGGCCTGCAGACTGGTTGCTGACTTTATTCTTCATGGCATGCAATAAGCAGAATGCTAGTTCCCAATCACTCTCATTGCCTTCTGACTCACCCACTGCACCACTCTCCCCTTTCATCTCTCCCCTCCCTGATCCAATCATCCCTCTCTCCCTTTCTCCACCTTCTTCTGCTTTCTGCTAACATTCAACCTCTGACTTTACTGCTCATCTTCTCTCTCTCTCTCTCTCTCTCTCAGGCCTTATCTGCCGTCTTCCACTCCTCTTTTCCATAAATTTTTTTTTAGCATTTTTTGCTCTCGCTCTCTTTTCTTTTCATTTTTGCTTGCCCGCTTGCTCACTCTCTCCTCAGCAAGACACATGATGACCACATACCAGCTGAGACTAATTGAGGTTGCCTGGGATACACAGCACATCCAGTTCCTTGGCCTGGCATTAAGAAACTGTGTGTGTGTGTGTGTGTGTGTGTGTGTGTGTGTGTGTGTGTGTGTGTGTGTGTGTGTGTGTATTAAAAAAATCTATATCGATTCAGCACAGATCTGTGCTCTGAAATTATTTAGACATAATGAATTCATCATTTGTTCACGTAATGGGAACACTTTTTTAAAAGGCCCTGCACACAGGTATTTTAAATTACTCTAATTAAACTTCTAGTCAGGTTGACGTTGGGTGGAGCTAAGCTGGGGGTTACATAATGTCACCAAACTCTATGAACTAATAACAATGATAGCAGTGTTAACTGTGTTCATAGGTGTACAGTCTGTACATTCCAACACAGTCTTGAAAAGAGGTCTAATAACACAAAATACAGTAAACTACAGAAACTAATGTAGCGATCAATCAACCAACATATCGGTTTAACTCTTGTGTGATTATGCTGAAAATGAGGGCAGGGAGGTGGGCAGAGTGAACACACACACACACACACACACACACATACGCACATCTTAGAGGAAAATCACCTCTGGTGCAGATTCCCCGCTACCACATAAACCCCAATTATTCAAATCACTCCCTCATTTGTTATGCAAGGTGGCAGCTATATGTGGGTGTAAAGGGTAAAACAGCCTACCATTAATGCCTCAATTTTGTGCAGTCATGCCAATGAGGCCTATCCCCACTCTGTGTGTATGTGCTCCCACATTCATTATGTAGCTTCATGCCTATGGGAGAGATTCAATTAGAAATGCTTGGCTGTGCCTGAAACCACCATCTTAATTAGATTAGAAATATTACAGATAGGCAAATCTGACCATTCAGCTCTTCTGCTTTTTAAATAGTAACTGAACGACAGAGGCAGGGGTGGGGTGTAGAACAGTATATAGTGTATGTACAGTAAAGAACAAAGGGATAAGTGAAAGGTTTTTAAAGGCGGATGCGACACATTTTAAATTAAAGCTGCAAGCAGCGTTGGGCGGGCCCTCGCACTTGTAAGCGCGTCCGCGCGTGAGCCGGCCGAGTTGCACATTCTGGAGCTCTGCCGGTGCGGCTGTGAATTTCCTACGCGGTTCCGACACCGCATGAATGTGCTATATGTCAGTTCCTGTGTCCCCTATGTGGAGCTACATAGCACTTGCCGCTATGAATATAAATCGGTATTGGCGTGTAGATGTCTGCGGGGTGGGAGAGTTATCAAGCACGTAAAGTTTGTTTCAGATGTGACCATGTACACTGAACAATAATGTACACAAACAATAAAATAAATTCCTTGCCTTGTTGTTTATGTGTACATACAGAGGAAGAATGTGAGAACAGCACACATTTCATCGTTACTGTGTGTTAGAGCATGGGAGAACAGTGGATACTTTTAATACAGCCCACACCCCTAATACTGTGTAACTATAACAAGTAGAGAACAGAAGAAAAAGATGTTCTTTCTTTACAACTGTCTGCATAGCTTATTCATATTGTGTAATGAATGAAAATAAATAGGCCTACTAGGCTCCTCTCTACTTTGACATTTAAGATTAGCTTGTTTGATCCACCTTCATACACATGTGACATTACTGTACAACTTGAGAAAGGTGAGTTGTTTTCTGCTCCAGCCTGCCTAAAAGAAAAGCGTTTTTGGGATGAAATGGACTTTATTAGCTGCTGCAGTGCAGGATGAACTCAGAATAGACCCATTTCTCACCTTATTATTCTAAATCATGCAACGAAGAAGAAGAAATGCATAAGAAATCCTGGGACAAAATCTGTCCACAAATACTGTACAGCATGTAGTCTGATGAACAAGACTTGTGTTATAGCTGACTTGGGCAGTGAAATGTTTAATTTTTTTAATTCATGTGGTCATAGTTGTCCACAACTCAAATCAGAATATAAGAAGAAATGTTTTATACCACCTCAAGAAGGCTTCCTATCAGAAAGGTAGGAAGGTATTTCAAATGTACAACTGCAGTACTTAAATCTAAGTAAATAATTTCCCTGACATTTTTGTGTTACTTTACTTTTAATAGACCCATGTAAGAGGTTTTATACTTCCTGTGAGTATAATCCAATCAATCTTATTTTCATACTGTATATCCGTTGTGTAATTTGATAAATTGTGTTGTATGTCGTGCTCGCATCTCAGAGAAGACTCTGACTGCAACATGCGTCTTTGTAAAGAGAGAAACACAGAAAAAGTCTCTAACTCTGCCTGTCAGCTCGCTCTGCTCCGTTAAAACTGAATTTACCATACAGAATTGAATACGAGTGCACTCCAGATTTAGCTGCAGCCAGCTGACCGTGTGCTTCTCCCTATACCGCAGTTCTGTGTCCATGCATGCAGCAAACTGAAAGCACTGTCTGTCGGTGCTCTACGTGAAAAGAGAAGGAAGACATTGCTGGTAGTATTGTCTTCAGAGTTGTTAAACACCTCAGCGCACTGAAGGAAGCCATCTGACTGTGTGAGGGGCAAGATCGTTGATGTCTGCAGGCAGAGTAGGAGCTCTCCTGTCTGACTGGTCCACCAATAGCAGAGAAGATGACCCCTTGAGACACAGCCCCTCCTCATTTGCATAATGAGGCAGAAATGCATACAAAAATTTAAGACAGGCAGAAATAAATACCATGGGTGAAAATAAATAAGGTAAATAAATACAAAGGAAGAATAAAACAGACAAAAATATTAAAACACACACATAAATAAATACATTAAAAAAATTAGTAATAAATAAAGTTGAATAAACAAATAAGGTAATTATAACAAAGGTGAATAAGTAAAGGCACTAATTAAAATATATACATTTATGTCTCCTTGTATAATTTAATTACTACCTACATTTATTTATTTACTTATTTTTTTGTGTATTTAATTGGATGCTTATTTATTTATTTCTGTATTTATTTCTGACTGTGTCAGGATCGGTCCTCCATAGCGGGGTGGGAGAGTTATCAAGCACGTAAAGTTTGGTTCAGATGTGAGCATGTACACTGAAGTTACAACAACTTCCTGTGTCATGGCGAAGACTTGATCTCTGACGCCACGCCACGGACACACCCATTGACGAAAACTCGCAAATAGCACAACTTTTCATCTTCAATGCCTTTAGAAGGCACAGCACAAATTTGAAGTCGGTCGGACTAAATCCCTAGGAGGAGTTCGTTAAAGTACGAAGTGTGTAAATCATCCAAAATTTGACGTAAAATTCAAAATGGCCGACTTCCTGTTGATTTTAGGGCATCGCTCCAAGAGGCTTTTTTGTGCGTCTGGACAAGATACACGTACCACAGAAAATTCGTGCACGTAGGTAAAACGTGCGGCGGGGGCTGCTTCGTTAAAAGTCACTTCCTGTTGCCAGCAGGTGGCGCTATGACTGTCTGTGAATGTCAGCATGTACATGTGTTCAGGGCGGGACTCTCATCCTACATGTACAGTTTGGTCCAGATGTGAGCATGTACACTGAAGTTACGACAACTTCCGTGTCATGGCGAAGAGTTGATCTTTGACGCCACGCCGGACACGCCCATTGACGAAAACTTGCAAATAGCACAACTTTTCATCTTCAATGCCTTTAGAAGGCACAGCACAAATTTGAGGTCGGTCGGACTAAATCCCTAGGAGGAGTTCGTTAAAGTACGAAGTGTGTAAATCATCCAAAATTTGACGTAAAATTCAAAATGGCCGACTTCCTGTTGATTTTAGGCATCGCTCCAAGAGGCTTTTTTGTGCGTCTGGACAAGATACACGTACCACAGAAAATTCGTGCACGTAGGTGAAACGTGCGGCGGGGGCTGCTTCGTTAAAGGTCACTTTCTGTTGCCAGCAGGTGGCGCTATGACTGTGGGTGAATGTCGGCATGTACATGTGTTCAGGGCGGGACTCTCATCCTACATGTACAGTTTGGTCCAGATGTGAGCATGTACACTGAAGTTACAACAACTTCCTGTTTCATTGCGAATCATCGACGCCACGGACACGCCCATTGACGAAAACTCGCAAATAGCACAACTTTTCATCGTCAATGCCTTTAGAAGGCACAGCAGAAATTTGACGTCGATCCGACTAAATCCCTAGGAGGAGTTCGTTAAAGTACGAAGTGTGTAAATCATCCAAAAATGGCCATAAAATTCAAAATGGCCGACTTCCTGTTGACTTTAGGCTATGGGTTCTTGAGGCTTTTTTGTGCGTCTTGATACGATACATGTCCCCAGAAAATTTCGTACATGTAGGTTGAACGTGAACGAGGGGCTAATCATTTCCAATTTTCAGGTGGCGCTAGCGAGTCATTTTGCCACGCCCATGTGCGAAACTTGTAGAATACGAAATTTTTCACCGGTTCTGACATGTTTGCAAATTTTGGTGAGTTTTCGAGTATGTTTAGGCCATGTCATTTGGGCCTACTTTGCAGAAAAAAAAAAAAAAAAAAAAAAAAAAAAAAAAAAAAATTAAAGCTGCAAGCAGCGTTGGGCGGGCCCTCGCACTTGTAAGCGCGTCCGCGTGTGAGCCGGCCGAGTTGCATATTCTTGAGCTCTGCCGGTGCGGCTGTGAATTTGCTATGCGGTTATGATGCCGCATGAAGGTGTTATATGTCACTTCCTGTGTCCCCTATGTGGAGCTACATAGCACTTGCCGCTATGAATATAAATCGGTATTGGCGTGTAGATGTCTGCGGGGTGGGACAGTTATCAAGCACGTAAAGTTTGTTTCAGATGTGATATGTACACTGAACAATAATGTACCCAAACAATAAAATAAATTCCTTTTATATTTCCCTGCCTTGTTGTTTATGTGTACATACAGAGGAAGAATGTGAGAACAGCACACATTTCATCGTTAATGTGTTTCTGCTCCAGCCTGCCTAAAAGAAAAGCGTTTTTGGGATTAAATGGACTTTATTAGCTGCTGCAGTGCAGGATGAACTCAGAATAGACCCATTTCTCACCTTATTATTCTAAATCATGCAACGAAGAAGAAGAATGCATAAGAAATCCTGGGACAAAATCTGTCCACAGCATGTAGTCTGATGAACAAGACTTGTGTTATAGCTGACTTGGGCAGTGAAATGTTTAATTTTTTTAATTCATGTGGTCATAGTTGTCCACAACTCAAATCAGAATATAAGAAGAAATGTTTTATACCACCTCAAGAAGGCTTCCTATCACAAAGTTAGGAAGGTATTTCAAATGTACAACTGCAGTACTTAATTCTAAGTAAAGTAATTTCCCTGACATTACTGTGTTACGCATGTAACAGGTTTTATACTTCCTGTGAGTATAATCCAATCAATCTTATTTTCATACTGTATATCCGTTGTGTAATTTGATAAATTGTTTTGTTGGTTCTGCTCGCATTGGGTACTACTGAGACTTCATTGCCCTCTTCAGAGAAGACTCTGACTGCAACATGCGTCTTTGTAAAGAGAGAAACGGACAGAAAAAGTCTCTAACTCTGCCTGTCAGCTCGCTCTGCTCCGTTAAAACTGAATTTACCATACAGAATTGAATACGAGTGCACTCCAGATTTAGCTGCAGCCAGCTGACCGTGTGCTTCTCCCTTACCGCAGTTCTGTGTCCATGCATGCAGCAAACTGAAAGCACTGTCTGTCGGAGCGTCTACGTGAAAAGAGAAGGAAGACATTGCTGGTAGTATTGTCTTCAGAGTTGTTAAACACCTCAGCGCACTGAAGGAAGCATCTGACTGTGTGAGGGCAAGATCGTTGATGTCTGCAGGCAGAGTAGGAGCTCTCCTGT
Organism: Micropterus salmoides; assembly: GCF_014851395.1. Classification (NCBI taxonomy): domain Eukaryota; kingdom Metazoa; phylum Chordata; class Actinopteri; order Centrarchiformes; family Centrarchidae; genus Micropterus; species Micropterus salmoides. The sequence continues at coordinate 9,484,500 of NW_024042261.1, read as the reverse complement.
CTGACTGGTCCACCAATAGCAGAGAAGATGACCCCTTGAGACACAGCCCCTCCTCATTTGCATAATGAGGCAGAAATGCATACAAAAATTTAAAAAAGACAGGCAGAAATAAATACCATGGGTGAAAATAAATAAGGTAAATAAATACAAAGGAAGAATAAAACAGACAAAAATATTAAAACACACACATAAATAAATACATTAAAAAAATTAGTAATAAATAAAGTTGAATAAACAAATAAGGTAATTATAACAAAGGTGAATAGTAAAGGCACTAATTAAAATATATACATTTATGTCTCCTTGTATAATTTAATTACTACCTACATTTATTTATTTACTTTATTTTTTTGTGTATTTAATTGGATGCTTATTTATTTATTGAGCATTTATTTATTTCTGTATTTATTTCTGACTGTGTCAGGATCGGTCCTCCATAACGGGGTGGGAGAGTTATCAAGCACGTAAAGTTTGGTTCAGATGTGAGCATGTACACTGAAGTTACAACAACTTCCTGTGTCATGGCGAAGACTTGATCTCTGACGCCACGCCACGGACACACCCATTGACGAAAACTCGCAAATAGCACAACTTTTCATCTTCAATGCCTTTAGAAGGCACAGCACAAATTTGAAGTCGGTCGGACTAAATCCCTAGGAGGAGTTCGTTAAAGTACGAAGTGTGTAAATCATCCAAAATTTGACGTAAAATTCAAAATGGCCGACTTCCTGTTGATTTTAGGGCATCGCTCCAAGAGGCTTTTTTGTGCGTCTGGACAAGATACACGTACCACAGAAAATTCGTGCACGTAGGTAAAACGTGCGGCGGGGGCTGCTTCGTTAAAAGTCACTTCCTGTTGCCAGCAGGTGGCGCTATGACTGTCTGTGAATGTCAGCATGTACATGTGTTCAGGGCGGGACTCTCATCCTACATGTACAGTTTGGTCCAGATGTGAGCATGTACACTGAAGTTACGACAACTTCCGTGTCATGGCGAAGAGTTGATCTTTGACGCCACGCCACGGACACGCCCATTGACGAAAACTTGCAAATAGCACAACTTTTCATCTTCAATGCCTTTAGAAGGCACAGCACAAATTTGAGGTCGGTCGGACTAAATCCCTAGGAGGAGTTCGTTAAAGTACGAAGTGTGTAAATCATCCAAAATTTGACGTAAAATTCAAAATGGCCGACTTCCTGTTGGGTTTAGGCTATGGCTCCAAGAGACTTTTTTGTGCGTCTGGACAAGATACACGTACCACAGAAAATTCGTGCACGTAGGTAAACGTGCGGCGGGGGCTGCTTCGTTAAAAGTCACTTCCTGTTGCCAGCAGGTGGCGCTATGACTGTGGGTGAATGTCAGCATGTACATGTGTTCAGGGCGGGACTCTCATCCTACATGTACAGTTTGGTCCAGATGTGAGCATGTACACTGAAGTTACGACAACTTCCGTGTCATGGCGAAGAGCTGATCTTTGACGCCACGCCACGGACACGCCCATTGACGAAAACTTGCAAATAGCACAACTTTTCATCTTCAATGCCTTTAGAAGGCACAGCACAAATTTGAGGTCGGTCGGACTAAATCCCTAGGAGGAGTTCGTTAAAGTACGAAGTGTGTAAATCATCCAAAATTTGACGTAAAATTCAAAATGGCCGACTTCCTGTTGGGTTTAGGCTATGGCTCCAAGAGACTTTTTTGTGCGTCTGGACAAGATACACGTACCACAGAAAATTCGTGCACGTAGGTGAAACGTGCGGCGGGGGCTGCTTCGTTAAAATCACTTCCTGTTGCCAGCAGGTGGCGCTATGACTGTGGGTGAATGTCAGCATGTACATGTGTTCAGGGCGGGACTCTCATCCTACATGTACAGTTTGGTCCAGATGTGAGCATGTACACTGAAGTTACGACAACTTCCGTGTCATGGCGAAGAGCTGATCTTTGACGCCACGCCACGGACACGCCCATTGACGAAAACTTGCAAATAGCACAACTTTTCATCTTCAATGCCTTTAGAAGGCACAGCACAAATTTGAGGTCGGTCGGACTAAATCCCTAGGAGGAGTTCGTTAAAGTACGAAGTGTGTAAATCATCCAAAATTTGACGTAAAATTCAAAATGGCCGACTTCCTGTTGGGTTTAGGCTATGGCTCCAAGAGACTTTTTTGTGCGTCTGGACAAGATACACGTACCACAGAAAATTCGTGCACGTAGGTGAAGCGTGCGGCGGGGGCTGCTTCGTTAAAGGTCACTTTCTGTTGCCAGCAGGTGGCGCTATGACTGTGGGTGAATGTCGGCATGTACATGTGTTCAGGGCGGGACTCTCATCCTACATGTACAGTTTGGTCCGGATGTGAGCATGTACACTGAAGTTACAACAACTTCCTGTTTCATTGCGAATCATCGACGCCACGGACACGCCCATTGACGAAAACGCGCAAATAGCACAACTTTTCATCGTCAATGCCTTTAGAAGGCACAGCAGAAATTTGAGGTCGATCCGACTAAATCCCTAGGAGGAGTTCGTTAAAGTACGAAGTATGTAAATCATCCAAAAATGGCCATAAAATTCAAAATGGCCGACTTCCTGTTGACTTTAGGCTATGGGTTCTTGAGGCTTTTTTGTGCGTCTTGATACGATACATGTCCCCAGAAAATTTCGTACATGTAGGTTGAACGTGAACGAGGGGCTAATCATTTCCAATTTTCTAGGTGGCGCTAGCGAGTCATTTTGCCACGCCCATGTGCGAAACTTGTAGAATACGAAATTTTTCACCGGTTCTGACATGTTTGCAAATTTTGGTGAGTTTTCGAGTATGTTTAGGCCATGTCATTTGGGCCTACTTTGCAGAAAAAAAAAAAAAAAAAAATCCGAGCAATTTCAATAGGGACCTCGCACGGTCGTGCTCGGGCCCTAAAAAAAAAAAAAAAAAAAAAAAAAAAAAAATATAATCCGAGCAGATTCAATAGGGACCTTGCACGGTCGTGCTCGGGCCCTAATTACAAAATTGGAGAGCTTGTATTTGGTGTCAATATATTTAAAACGATTATTTTCATTTCATTCCACTCTTTCTCTCACTAGTAGTGGTTTTCATGCACATATTAGCCAACATCTGCACTGGATAACACTCCCTGTAACAATGTTTCAGGCCGATTTAGTTCAGTTCTAGCACCATCAGCAAAAGTGTAAATGAACAAAGTGGAAGTTTGATATGCAATTAACCAGTTAGAATATAGGCAAGGTAAGATTTATTTGTAGAGCACATTTCAACAACAAAAAGCAGTTAATGTTGACTTTACACTGCACACTTTGTTTGAAGCTTCAGATTTTTTGGTGCTTTGAAGACAATCGTATGTGCCAGATTAAACTGGATATTGCTTTAACTACATTTGTGTATTAGTCTCATTGGTTAAGTTGTTCTTTGGCTTAAATAACAGAGGAGGAGAGAGAACTCACTTTTGCCCAATGGTAAAGAAGATTCGACTTGTACAAATAGAAATAAACACTCCCCTGACAAAATGTGACCAGACCATTTAGAAAATGTCCGCACAAAAGACATCCAACAGTCAGATTGAATGGCTGTTATTGTAGCTTGTGTTAAATAAGGTTAGCCGCTCTTTATAATGGGGGTTAGCTACTCTAACTAGAAACATGCATGCTAGTCTTTAACTTCCTGCCGCTAAACTGACACAATAGTTCACCACTCTAGCATGCTTGATAACTGGACAAATTTCTAGATTCCTGTCTGAAAACTATGCCTTTTTGGTGGAGAAGTTTATACTTTCGGGTTTGTACACTGTTCTAGACTCTGGCTCTCAGTTCCCTCAGATTCAGCACTTTCAGCAGGGTTTGCAATTGGTCAGTGAATCAATCAAAGTTGACTAAAGTTGATAAATACACAAACGCTTAGTGTGGATTTAGCTCAACTGATCACTGTGATTCTATTGAAATAAACTTATTTTGGAAATGTTTGTGAATGTGCATCTGCAGGTAAAGACCCTGAAGATAAGTGCAAGAAGAAAAGAGCAAAATCTTACAAGACAAATTGGGCCCTAAAGACAGAAAAGAATTGTAATAAAACCAACAATGCATCTGTAAATGTTTCCTCTGGTACTTAATATGGCCATCTCCATTCCCTCAGCACACTATAACTGTAGCTATTCCTTCTTACTTCCCCTCCGATCCATTCATTAATCTATCTATCTATCCCTCCTCCGCTCCTTCTTTCATGTTGATGTGTTCTCTATGCTAATGAGATGTAAAAGGCGGTGATGTTTATGTAAATGTGTTGTAACGGCGTTGATCCCTGGCGAGCAGGCAAAGCGTCTCGTCTCGCACTCAATCACTCTGTTTGCTCGAACGATGGCTGTGACACCCTTCTTATGGCTGCAGCACAATGTCTGCTTAATGAAGTGTAATGGTGTATGTGCGCGCGCACACACACACACACACACAAACAGGCCAGCACAATCACAAAAAGTTATTATGCAAAAACAGCTTCTGCATCCCTCTATTATCGCTTCCGGAGAGTGTGTGATGTATGTTTAACGTTTCTTAAGGGAGTAATACAAAAACCCTCACACTCAACTGCTATATTTTTCTGCATTTAATTGTAGTGCAGGGTAGAAAGAAGAAATCAAGTGGACTTGTTAGAAATGTTTCACAGCTATGATTTGTTCAAGACCAAAACAAAGTTTTTGTTTTGGATCAGGACTTTTGGTAGAGACATTAATCTGCTCAACATCTAAGAAGAAAGTCTGAGTCTAAGGTCAGTTGAGGTTCCTTATTTAAAAAAATGTTGTCCATATGTTTGGTACTTTGTTACTTTGTATCATCTTTGAAATTTAAAATTCCTTTAGATTTGGTTCATGAAGTTGAGTTTATGTCATCTGTTCCTTGTGACTTTCTCTGCATCAGGTTTAGCTCATAATCTTGCATTGCAATTTGGAACTATAACTGTGTTATATTCAATCCTGCAGATAGTAAGTGGACACTTGTTGTACGTAGAGGATGCCACAAATATCCTCCTTGTAATACAGAGTTGAAGTTGTTGTTGTGCCCAGAAGCTTTTAATCCTACAAAATACACAACATCTGAAAAATGCTGTTGTTTCAGCCGTGTGTGCGGCCTTGTTCTCATGGTGCAACCCACAAAGTATTTTGTCCTGATACAGTGTCCACTGGAGGCTGAAACTACTACTTGCTCAGTTCCTAACTCCACTTCTAAAAACACCCCACATCTGGAGCCTGTCAACACACGGTGATAATTGATCCCACCATATTTTGCCATGTTACGGTTTTCTAGTTGAGTGGTTTTCCTTTTTCATCTGACAACGTTTTAAACTGGATCTTATTGATGATTATTTATATTAAAGTGGATTTTGTAACCATAACCTTTTAATACAAGTGATCCTGAACCATTTGTACTACTTACTTGCAGTGGCAGAATCTGGATGTTTCAACCAATTACTCATTGCTTTAAGATGTCTATTTTGACATCTGTTCATTTGCCAACTAGTTTTCATGTTCTCTCAGTCAGCAGGTAGGGATTCAGGATAGCAGGAGGCATTTCCCACACAGTCATCCTAAAGATCAATATCACAGCACTTGTAATCAAACTTGTGAGTTTGCTGTTTAAGCATTAATATGGGGCTGCACAATATATATATATTTTGGAATCACTGGTGTCTAAATGAACCCCATCTATGGTAGACAGCAGTATACACAGATGGATGTGTCACGATCGTGGTGTGGAGGCAGGTTGGAGGACCCAAACGCAGGACACAGAGCAAAGCAGGTATAGTTCAACGAAGGGTTTTAATATAACCAAATACGAGCACACTTACAGGTGAGTGGCTGAATAACAGAAATCCAAAATCCAAAAGTACAGACAAGACAAGCAAGGCTGGTTACAGGCAGGCAGAGAGTACACACACGACAGACTGGGGGGTAAAATGAACAATGACCAGACAAGGACAAGACAGAAACACCAGGTATATATACACAGGGACTAACGAGCAGGGCGGGAGCAACACAGGTGACAGACATGAGACTAACGAGGCAGAGAGAGAGAGCAGAGGAAAACAGAGAGACTTGACATGACAAGCAGACTATATAACAGATACTGGACACTAGACAGGACAGAACCCAAAACTCAACATACTAAGGCAGATACTAAACTCAAGTGCAACACAAAGGATGGCCAACCGGCAGAGCGTGACAGGATGAGTGTCAAAAAAGCAATGCAGACGTGTTCAGCATAATACAATTAAGCAATTCATGTCCTGTGCTGTGTCCTTTGCAGTCACCAAACCCTAAAACAACTTATCTATGGTAGTTTTGGAGCGACACGATTCTGTGTGTCTTGAATAGTCGCCTCTAACTGACGTATGAAATCAATGCAAAGACGATTGCCTGTCAGGTGGTGCGTAGGACCCGCTGCCGGCGACGCGAAGGGATTCGAGAAAGTTGCATGACGCTCTGTCACGACAGCCTATCAGTGTTGAGATCATATCCTCGGCAGCTTCAGAGTACTGTTTGGAGAGGACCAGTCAGAGCAGGGGAGTAAATCTCCACATGTCCAACAGACAGCTACTGAGCTACGGGGAGGTGTGGAGGACACAGCCGGGGCAGCGCTGCAGCTATTGGGCATATAAACTCCCGTAGTCGGACTGGATTCTGCTCTGACAACTATGCCGTTTACTCGTGGGAGAAGTTCAGAGTTAACTGCTTTTATTAAATGAATTTTAATTACATTTTTTGAATTTTGGGGATTAAAACGTTGATTTATCTTCACTTGCACTTCTCGGCAGCGAGCAACTCTGTGTTTCCAGTTCCACTGTTGTTGTTAGCGTCAGTGGTCACCCAGAGCTCTGTGATACTACAACTTCATACTTACATAAAAACCAGACAAAACTGGACATCCCTTGGAGAAAAGAAAGCGAGGAAGTTGAACTATCTGGTGAGTTCAAAAAATACAGGTCTGTTACTTTATTCCAGCTATTGTTGTACTTTATTGTGAACAAGTTAGCATAGCATAGCCCTCATCGCTCCGAACTCCATTCAGAAAATAAACAGCAGAAAAAGTTGTTGTCCTGCTGTCTTGCTGACAGACCTGACAAACCACGAATTCATGTTTAACATTATCTGTTTATTGCAATTAAATCAAAGCAAAAAGTTTACTTTGGATTCATACAGCAGTAGAAATTGCAGGTTTTGTTTATTCGCATTCTCACGTTGTGTGAACACTCAGTAGCCGTCTAGCGATAAAACCCCGCGAGGATTAAATTTGCGTTTGGACTGAATGCACAGTAAGGGTTAAGAATAGGTCTCCTACAGGGGTAAAGTATAACTGTACTACCATGTTTTAGCCCAAGGAGTCTGAACTGGGATACAGTCAATGTAGAATTTCATGATCCACTTTGTGATCATAGTTATCTAGTATTTAACTGGATTTGGATTGGGGCTGAACTGGAACGGTTGGGGTCAGGATAACCCAGTGCAAATTTTGTGGACACAGGCTGAAGCTGCTGCTGCTCCTGCTGCTCTACTGACATGTACACATGTGCACATGCACATCATCAACACGCTAAACAACAGAAGACCTTTGGTCGACTGGTGTTCATCCTTCCAGTACAGCAGAGAAGCTGTTAAGTTATTTTATGGTGGTTTTTCCCTTTTATTTGTCTTCCATCTGTATGTAAACTATTTAGCTACAGTAATGGACAACAAGGGAGAGTAGGGATTTCACAAGACAATTTTTAGACTTGGTGCATTTTACCAACTTGGAACTGGATTCAAAATGGAACCAAACTCTAAATTCACAAACACATAGATGTGCTATAACAATTTTAATCTCTTTTGCCATCACCTTCACGTTACTCGAGCAAGAAATACTGGCATCAGCATGTGAGTGAAAGCTGGGAGCCTTATAACAGAGCTTTTCTGTGCCTGTCTCGAGTCTGAGCACTGACGTTTTTCCAGCAACTTTAACTCGTCCACCGATAAAGCTTTTCATCTTCAATCCAGCACACACACACACACACACACACACTTAATAATCAATACTATGGTCCTAACAGCAACTCTAATGGGTGCTGTAGGGTCTTAGGGCATTTGGATATATTTCTCTCTCCCTCCATGAGGTCATTCCTCCCCTTCATCAGAGTTTGTGAACCTACAGAGCCAGCCAATCACACGCTGACTCCTGGTTTCTGCGAGTGTGACCCCAACATTTGCTGTCATGGCAACCTCCTCTCCTGGAACCAATGGTTTGAAATGAATCAATAATGAAACAGGAAGTGAAGTTAGAGATTGATAAGGTAGCAAATGAGTACAGGCGGCGGCTGTGGCTCAGGAGGTAGAGCGGGTCATCCACTAATCAGAAGGCCAGGGTTCAATCCCCCACTCCACCAGTTTGAATAGCGGAGTGTCCTTGGACAAGATCCTGAACCCCAAATTGCACCCGATGAAACAGGTAAGTGTGACATGCAGTGGTCAGGAGACTAAAAAGGCGCAAGTACAACAAGAAGTACAGCTCTTGATTAATGACAGCTTTTGTGGATGGTCAACATTGTTTTACACAATTCATTAATACATTTTTTACATAAACAAACATTTTAAATTAAGATCCCATGCAATTGTTTTCTTTAATGAATTGTGACCAAAATATATGTTGACTGGTGGTTTTACATTTGAAAACCAAACTCGTCTGTGCTGTGTGATTGATAAACCAGGGAAATGTTATGCTGCTCTTAAATTAACTCAAAGCCCTATAGCATCTCTGTCCTGAAAATTCTTGTTACTTATTTTCTGACATGTATGGCAGCCACAGTACCGGCCAGTTGCATTCCCATTTAAAATAAACATGAGTTTTCCATTGAAACACACACTATGGACACACTACTGACACACAGACACATATGCAGAGTCAAGACAGGCAGATGGTGGTACTAATGATGACAATAGCAGACCATCAATATAAGTGTGGGTGAGTACGTTTGTGTACAAGTGGTTTAAATGCGTTGGGAAATGTGTTTCTCTTTGTGTGTGTGTGTGTGTGTGTGTGTGTGTGTGTGTGTGTGTGTGTGTGTGTGTGTGTGTGTGTTTAGCCCAATCACACAGGGGAGAGGTAAGTCATTTCATTTCCTGGATGAAAGCCTGGTGAACCAAAAGCCAAGGGACCTGCTGCTAACTCTCTGCACTGCTTCTCTTTCTCTCTGCCTCTCTCATTCTATCTCAATTGATTTTATCCGTCCAATCCCTAGACCTTTGCTATCAACTCCCCCGCCATCTCTTTCTTTTATTTCTTTTATTTCCTTCCCTCCTTCCTCTCTCTTATTTTTTTCTCCCTCTTCCCTTCTGGCTGCATTAAGTTTTCCACCTCCTACTCCTTTAAATCATCCTTCCATTTCCGCCCGACAGCCATTTACTTCTCTTACTCTCTTTTTATTTTGTCCACACACAAGCTCCCCCCCCACACACACACACACACCCCCCCCCCCACACACACCCATCTCCGCTGCAGCAGAGTCAGCACTTCCGTTCTGCAGTCCTCTGCAGACTCACAAGTGCACTGATTTACACTTTTCTACCCTGGCGTAACCAATTTCAGAGCATTTCCATTGCACACACATTTGGTATTCTTTAAATTGACTGCCACACACACACACACACACTTACATATATGGACAGTACACATAAGGTTACTTACAGTGTGTGTATGCTTTCATACATATACAGGCAGATAAATAAGGCAAACACACCGTCAATCTCAGGAGAAACAAATATTGTTATAAAAGTTGCATGTGAACACAGAAACACACACACACACACACACACACACACACAGTGAGACACACTGCACACAGTTGATGAAAAAACCTGTGTGTGTGTGTGTGTGTGTGTGTGTGTGGCCATGGCACATTTGTCTGTTCTTGAGCAGAAGACAGAAGGGAGATATCGATCACCATGCTTGTCTGCAACTTGCACTGCCTAATCAGAACCATTCATATCCCCCATCACGTACACACACACACACACACAAAACACACCACTAAACTAAGATGTTCAGAGCTCTTTATTACTTTCCATTAGTGCTCGAGGCTAGCGGTAATAAGACCAGGCTGGGAGAGTTAGTCTTTTTGGCACACACACACACACAGTGGAATGGGAATAATATGCACACAGATATTTTTCATGTCGGCTGTTGATTAATATGAAGCCACAAGGTGAGTGTGTGTGGTGTGTTTGTGAGGGCGCAATTTGCAAAGTGCAGGATCATCAGACTTTGGCTTGGGCTTTTATTTTTCCCTTTTTCTTTTGCCCTCAGACACACACACACACACACACACACACACACACACGGCTGGAGTCTGCAGAGACCAACCGTGTAATTTTTCTTAACTGATGGCTACATTAATATGTCGCAAAGCGAGGGAGAGGTTTCTCAAGCGCTTGATAAAGTCAGAGCAACACTTATTGACCACTTATTAAAGATTAATGATGGAATAGTAATGCAGCAGTATCAGCTGTAGCAGAGTTGAGTGTGAAGATTGTGAGCTAGTTGGTAGTTGAAGAGGCAGAGTGGCAATGATATGGACGTTTTATTATTTGTTTGCTTGTTTACCAGAGATAAAGTCCTGGGCTGGAGCTTCCAGAACATACGGGTACCCTAACCCTGGAGGACAAATAGACCACATAACATAGTTAAACACAAGCAGTGTTCCTCTGCATATGTGTGTGTATTCATTTTACGGATACATTTTTTACCCACACAATCCATCCCTCATTTTAAACAAGATTTCTTTCCTTCAGTGTAAAAAAAAAAAAAAAAAAACATAACAATCTCTCTTTATCCATTTTTCTACATAGCATTATTAGTTTGTGACTGATGTCAGCCCTGCGCAAGCTAAACAGCACAACAAATGAACAAGCAGCGGAGAAGAGAGGAGAAAGAGGTGAAAAAGCAATGGGAGAATCCAAACCCTCTGACAGAGAAGGAGTGGTGATGAGGCGAAGAGGAGGAGGAGAGAGGAAAAGTATGAGATAAGAACAAGGAAAATGAGAGCAGGAAATAAAAGGCGAAGAGGAAATAAAAGACAGACAGTTTGATAAGTGTAGGTAATGAATCATTCAGCGCAGTTGACCTTATGGCATGATCGCATTGAGTAGAACATACACTTATATAGTATTAATGGATGAGAGCTGCCACAAGGTAAAATTTATTTTTGAACCACCACACCCAAGAACAGTGATTGTCCAATCATAGCTTAGCACTGTACTAAGCACAGCAGGCCTGTCAAGCTGTGGATTTTAACCCACATGCTGAAGCGGGGTGCATGATGGGGCTCTTATGAGAGCATTATTCAATATCTCAAGAGTTTGGGGAGGGTGTCCTTTTTTAGTTGATCCAAAACCAAAACACACGAGCAAACGTGTAGCGAATGGATTCATTAATGTTTTCTCTGCTTCAACAAGATGCAAAGGTTAGCAGCTCTGTCCCGCTCATTATTTTGTTTGGGGAAGTTTACACTACAGCAACTCCAGCCAAACTCACATTAGGTGGTGTGATGTTTGTTCTCATCCTTAAACTGTTTCTCTTGTAAAAGTGAAACATCCTGTCTGAAAGTATGGACATTAAAGCATAAATCAAACCCCTGTGCTGCCTGTCCAAGATTGTTTTTCCATAGTAGGAGCCCAAATATCCAAGGGTTATGTCAGCACAAACAATTTTTTTTTTAACTTTTACTATTACTATTAGGAGGAAATAGCTCAACACTGCAATACATTACTACAATGCTGCTCCTTTATTTTCACATCTTCTACATGGAACATCAGCTATTCAGGACCTGAGACATTTAGCTTTAGTGTTCAACCAATTTAAGGAGCCAAGCTAGCAAAATCACAGTAGCCGGCTGGAACTGAGACTGCTTTTGTTTACTTCTGTATAAAACTGAAGACTTATTGTTTAAAAATTTTTTTGTAAAACTTACTGCATAGCAACAGTAACAACGAGGCTTTGCGAAGTCAGGTCAAGTATCCATTTTTATTCAGAAAGATTTAAGGTATTTAGTACTTTCTTCAGGCTTAAGATGTTTTTAAAACAATTTTATATGATCACAAAACAGTAAATATCTCCACTGAAACATTCTGACAATAAAACAGGTCATGATGATATGGGCTCTAATCAAAATTAAAATGAGAGTCATTTGAAGCTAAGGTCTTTCAGTAGCCTGCCAGTGTATTATTGATCAGTATATTACATTTTAACACAACTATATTCATTTTGCATTGTAATTAACTTATCTATATCTTCCCTAATCAGAAAAAGTAGCTAATTGTAGTATTGCCTTTATCTGTTATTATTTGTCTTTGTTTTTGTTTTCTTCTTTCTCTGTTTTTGTAATTGACTCAGTGTCACTATAATTGCGGGGTCGCCCTGATCTCTCGAGTATAAATAAAGGTTGAATGAATTTCAAAATGCTTCTCCCATAATAATCTTATTTTTATGAAGATGATTTAAATTTAAATACAGAACATAGTGTGTGTGTGTGTGTGTGTGTGTGTGTGTGTTGTAGATTGGCTCTGGGCTCAATGATGATTAGAGAGTAATAACTCAGAACATGGGGCTCAGGTAGGTGGATGGATTGGGGGGGTACACTTCAGACTGTCCCAAGTAGAGAAGAGGGGGTGGAGGAGCAGGTGATGGATAGCAGACAGAGAGAGAATTGAAGAGCTGAGTGGTGAGAGTGGAGGATGGAGAGGAAAAGGAAGATAAGAGAGGTCACTGGTGTGTTGGAGGAAGGAAAAAGGTTAGAAGAAAATTGGGGGAGGGCAGAAAAAAAAGGAAAAAGTAGGAAAGTAGATGAAGGGTAGAGGAAAAGGAAAAGAAAGTGGCTGAAACAAGAGGAAGAAAGAGGAGATGGAAGGGGGACAAGACAAAATACAAGAGGATAAAAGAAAAGGAGGAAAATATGAGGAAAAGGAAAGGAGAATATATTAGAAAATAAGATCAATTAAGGAAGATAAGGGAGGAATAATAAAACACAGCAACTACTTGAAACTAGGTTTGCACAATTACTCAGTTAAGTATTACCAAAATTACAATATGGCAAAGGGCAATATCCAAATCACAGAAGCTGCAATTTTTGGATAAAGGTAAAATGTGTGACAAAACAGCATTTTAATGAAGTACAGTTGTGCTGCAGAGAGGCCTACTAATCTCCTTCTCCCAATGTAAGAAAACATGTTTGTTTGTTCTGGAGCCCAGCAAATGGCACATCATCATGACAACTGTGATGCAAAATGACCATTCCCACTAATCGTGAATCATATCTCAAATCATAATCAAAAATCAAAATAATGGCTGTGTGATGTGTTTTTGCTGTATAGTGCAGCGCTACTTGAAACCAAGGAGCAGAAGAATATCACGCAAGATCGAAACACAGAAATAAAAAAGCTGTAAAGTAACCAAGAAAGGAGGACACTGACTTCACCGTGGCTTTTGGTGTTTAATAACCATCGATTTTAAAGTGAAAGGAGCTGGCTATAAAAGCCACATGTGGACACCTAAATCCAAACACATAAAAATTAATGACAGCATTAATAAAACATTGACCTGCATGGTTACAGCTACAGTAAAGACTGCCACAACTCACACACAGCTTACGGATTTATATCGTAAGCTATACGCCATGTCTGGATAAATTCGCCTCAAACTGGATATTATTAAGAAATAAGCCTTTTAGTTTAATCTAGCCACTGACTCAGTCTTAAGTATAAAGTGACAGTTAAAATTGCAGATTTGCATTTTTTGGTATAGGAAGTAGACTTTTTTTTTTGCCATTTTATCTCCCTCACCCGTCTTTACCAGTTTATTATATTGCTAGAAATGACCCTTCCTCCTTCTCTCAACAACATGGCCGATACCTGAGTTCCCAATGCTCGGCCCAATTCTTCACACTTACTGTCTTGCATTTTTCAAAGTCTTCCAGTAGGCGGACAGAAACTCAAGCTGGGTACAGCATTACTCTTTAAAACTGCTCCCAGCACAGGTAGAAATTTGATGACTTTGGCCACCCTGTGAGCCCCTCAGTGGCAGTATCACTACTGGAAAAGTCAGCTGAGCTCGCCGCTTCTTTCCTCACTGCCGAGAGAAGACACGTATGTCCAGAGAAGACTCAGAATAGGTTCGGTCAAATTACACTAATACCAAGAGATACTCTACCTATCTGTGTTGCACTTTTGCTGTAACCGTGGCTTATTTATGCAAGACTTAGTTGTGTAACAAATGTTTATTTATATATTACATTTTCCCAAATCTAATATAATGACCCTCTGTTATGCTCAGCAGGCATTGTTGTTAAAACTACAGTGGCTAACTTCTGTGAGACAAAAAACGTACAAGGTACGTATGAGTACGAGGTGACCGTACAGCATTTCTTTTCGATTGATTGTTTTTGGAAATTATTGCAATCTTTTCATTGAATTTGATTGAACTTAAAATACTGAAAATAGTCCACAACAGTTTCCAAGTCATAGATGACATCTTCAATTCAAAAGAACCCAAAGATTTCCAATGTCCAATGATATGAAACAGAAAAAAGCTGTAAATCTTCAGAGAAGCAGAAATCAGCAAATATTTTTTGCTTGATAAAGAGCTTAAACAATTCATTAATAATCAAATAGATTTGCCAATACTAACTGATTAATTGATTAAGCCACAATTTAAGAGAGTAAAAGAGTTTTCTCTGTTTTGGTAAAGATTCATTAATCCAAAAGTTTGGTAACATATTGATGTTTGTTATCCAGCCCTAGTTATTACACAATGCTGGTAACCTAAATGGGAAATAAGACGAGACGGTGGAGCTAACGGTCATGTGTGGGGCTAGCTAGCTTGCTTATCTATGTGCATCTGTTATTCATGTTTCATTTTAACAGGGCTGACAATTTTGTTTAGCGAACAACAGGCTTAAAACTAAATGTACTCACCAGAGGAAGTGAACAGCTTTTTCAACTTACACAGTGCCGTTGGTACGAGTCACTCTGGCCTGATTGACAGGTCGCCATGGTAACCACTTGTCAATCATAGATAATCCAGCCATACTCTGCTTTATGGTCTATTTTCCTCTAAATGGGACCATAATTTACTAAATGAATATCATGTTGTATTAAATTAGACGTGAAACTAGCAATTGAGACCATAAACCCATTATGAAAGTGTTAACTGAGGTAATAAATGAGGTGAGAAGTAGGGTCATTTTACCATTATTATTAATGGAACCAGACTTCTTTTTGCAAACAGTAGCCCCCTGCTGGCCGTTCGGTAGACTGCAAGTTTAAGGGGCTTGCGTATCAGTTCTCTGACCAGAAGCTTCCCACTTGGTTCAAACTCATCTTATGAGTTGTGAACATAAAACAATCTGAATTATCTAAATTATCTGAACTTGAGAATAGTTCAATTAAACTTTGTACCAGAGCTAGTACTGAGGCAAGGCTGCACCCAATGACCTTGTTAAAGGGGCACGTATGTAGTTTTTCAATGAATTTACTTATTAATAAATCAAATTTTCACTGCCTTATAGTCAATGGGCTCAAACCTCACTTAGAAATTTAACACATGCCTGTTTTCTCTGTTGCTTGCACCAGCCACTATTATGCAGCTCTGTGCTCGCTCCCAAGGATCTCTCAGGCTACAGCGACAACACCGCAGCTAACAACATGCAGTCCACTAACACCACCAACCACCATCTCCCAGCACAACAAAAACTCCACGTAAGGATAAAAACAACAATAAAGTTTTACCTAACCTTTACCCTACCCTTAACCCTTTCAGACCCAGAGAGATTCATAGGATGTCAAGTAAAAACACTTAACGTCAGAAAGGCTAGAGTGATGGAGAAAGTCACGTTAGCTCGCCGGCTATTGGCGAGCAGTTGCTAATGTTATCCGACACAAACTTGTTTTGCTTTCTACATTACCTCACCAACTAACGCGGCCCATATTACTATCCTTAGATTTATTGTCGTTTAAGCAATACTCAAGTACACAGCTTCTCCACCTCTGAGTCGCTGTAACTAACATGACCCACATAATATGCAATAATGCAACAAAGCGGCGACAATAACACTGACCCATCCACTAACGCTACAGTAAAGTTACTTACTGCAATCTAACTATAAAGTTATAAAGTGTGACACAATCTCAATATAATATTTAGTCCAGCTCACTAACCATTTCATTATCATCCAGTACATTTAGCTGTGCTCACATTGCTGAGCTTCCGGTGAAAGACACACAGATAGGAATGTTAGTTACTGAAAAGCAGCAGGCGAGCTAACACCGATGTAGAATGTCGGCTAAATGCAATAAATGTAACGGTATCATGTAACCAGTATGGATTAGTTCAACCTGCCACTGATAAAAATATTACTGTATGTTGTGTGAAGCTGTCTCCCTGTCTGTCTATAGCCGCTCTCACTCAGAGCATTGTGCCAATATGCCATTGTCTCGCTGCGCTGTATGAAAGGTACGGAGCGCCAGGGTTGATCTGCCTCAGAGCTGGGAACATTGAATTAACAGAGCCTGAACATGTCTGTGTGAAAAGCCACAGCTGGCATGCTGGTGTTTCTACGTTAATTGCAGGATCTCTGTATGAAAGCGGTTGTGTTTCTGGTTATGCTCATACGTTCAAGCGAGCACGTGTACGAGCACACGCCTGGTTGCAATCTTAAAACCGCACCGCTAGTGGCCGCTGGAAACTCCAGAATGCACCTTCAAAGGTTCTTCAAGCTACAAAAAGAGGACTTTCTGTAAAATTATGACGATGCATGCAGGGAAGTCTGCAAATATGCTGACTATCCTTCTTTAAAAACTTAATTTAACTGTTGAGTGAACACTCAGCAGTAAATTCATTCAATAAACGTTAACCTTTTAAGGTGACATTAATAAAAGTTATAGATTACAGTACGTTATAGTTATAGATAAATTAAGTTTATGATAAAAATGTCCACTGAGTTCCTGTACAATGTTTCAATGTAGAACCCTTTTGCTCACAGTAACAAACAGATCGGCTGGCGGAGAAACATGGTTTTCCGAGCTTCGAATTTAGTCAATATAAGAATCAAACACCACTAAATATATCATCTTGAGATGACAATCAGTGTGTGTCTCTCTTGTTTCTGTGTTGAAGAGCATTGATACTGAATGGCAGCGTTCCCTTTTATGCTGTATGTTGGAATAACCACTGGAACCCTAATTTGGACATCTAGCACCTTGGGACAGGTGTAGCAATTTTAAATATGTCACCATCTTAATTATCCCAGCTATTGTTGTTATGGGTGCCATCTTGGCTTAACCTGAGGTCCCTGAGATGACAAAATGAATGTAAGCTAAGACTGTGGGTAGTGACTATTGTCTCTGCTGACACACACACATTGGACCAGCGCCACAACCTCCATAGTAAAAGCAACGGACAACAGAAGTGCAAGTACACCACACGCACACACACAATCTGCTCGAGTGGCACTGAATCAAATATTGATCAGAGGCCCAAGTCTCCTTGGTTACTTGATATATTAAAGTGAAAGTTCCCTCACTCTCTGTCCCTCTCTCTCCCACACACACACCAACAACCACACAGTTTAACAGTGTGTTTGTGTGTGTTCGTGTGTCACTTATTTTACGTCCTGGAGTTGGCTGGCAGCGGAATGTGAATGACGTCTGAACACCCCCATTGTGCATCAGTGTGGCGCCCAACACACACACATGGGCAGGACACACACCCACGGTCGTATATATTTAAAAAACCTGCGTGTGTGGGTTCCAGTGAGTGCGTTTAAACAGTGAACAGCATGTGTTCTTCAGTCTTTTGCCAGGTTAATGTTGCCTGTTGACTGCTGATCTGGTATATGCAGTGCATGCTGAAGTGAAGTGTGTCATAAACCATTATCCAATCACGCTCCGGTCTCCGGTACATTACCTTGATCACAGCTATAATTTGAAAACTTTTAAGTGTTTCAAGTAGTTACAAGTAGAAAATATGAAAAGAACACGAGCTCTCAGTTGCCTGGAATGAGATTTTCGTGGTGGGAACATTACAGTCTCAGTGGGTGCATAAGTACATATTATGTGTACATGGTTAACGTTAAGGATCTCCATTGTGAACCACCACGTATAAACATGAGTGACTTTTCTGTGCACTTTGTTCAACGAGTCCAATAGCTGACAGATACACAGCCTGATGTTAAGCCTGTAAATATTTTTTCTTTTTTTAAAGATGTAAAGATTTTTATGGGAAGATGTTTGGAGCTGGAACATTTAGTTACTTAATCATTTACCAGGAAATTCATTGTAAACATTATTAATAGTAGCAGTTCCTGTTTGCAGTGTACCCATGGATGGAAAACTGTCACTGGATTACTTTCATACTGAAGAAAATTTAAAAAACATGATTATTCTCAGGCAAGTTCTGGAGTAATAAAGTGTATCTTTTTTCATTGTTTCACATTTTTTCCCGCTGGTCATAGGAGATAATGATAACTTCAGAAGGTTACACTTTCTCCCATGAGCTGTGTGTCTGTTCCAACTTTTGAGCAAGTTGGTGAGCGGACTCAACCATGACAACTAATGTCCTGCTTTATTTAGAAAAAACACTGATGTGTCTCTTTCACCTCGTGTAGCAACTTTGAACTACACTAAAAACTGATTTCTCATTATGGAGAACATATAACTTAGTTCTTTTTTGTATTTTACTTGGTTTTCACTAAAAAGGGTTTTAATGCTGAATCCAGGCTGCCACTGTGGGTAGCTCCAGAAGAGAGGGCTCCTTCTAGAGGAGTTAGACAAGGTAACACCTCACATGCAGATGACACATGTACTTTACCAAAAACATTACTGGCACTTTACATTTTATCTATGTTCCAGGAAATGGGAGCAATTGCGTTGTTTATTATATCTGCTACTAATGTAAAATAAAATGTTCAGTAAGTATTTACATTCTTTATACACACACATTTCTGCATTGATTAAAATTCAATTGTGTCCTGGGTCAATTTGACCTAGGGGAACATCATTAATGGATCCAAAAAGTGAATACAGTACCATTTACCCATAAGACTGCGACAGATGACAATACACAAGGGAGAGAGAGATGCAACAAAAGGTCCACAGCAACAGGGTTAATTGATAATGTAACCATTGGTTGCAGCCCTGAACATAGCTTACTTTCATTAGCATTAATTTAGAGGTGCATTTCTGGCATCATTAAGTATTATAGTTAGCGCTGTTTTGGTCTCCACCAACTCGTGAGAAAGCCATGCCGGTCTTTAGCTGCTAGATTAATAGTTAAACTCTCTTCACCAGCTAATGACCAACTTTGCCCGCTGTTTGGTGCTGGGCTATTGCTGGAAAAAGGAACTGCAGAAATGGGTGATACGACTCTCTGGGTTTGTCTCTATGGGAGACATGTTTCACATTACACAAAGTTATTTTCCAACCATAGTTAATGTAAAAATATTGATTTGTGGAGCTTTATTGATTTAGAAACTAGTTTGCGTTCTGCCTTCGCAGGGCTGAATTACAAGTAATGCAATGATATAAATGATTTGGAAAGTAATTTTTGCTATATTCCTGTAGTGATCCACCTGGTCCTTTTAAAGGTAGGCACCTAGAAAGGTTTGATTTGTGTGTTTATTTCAGTTGACAGAGAATGGTATAACCAGCAGAGCAGAGCAGAGCAGTGTTGTGTGTGTGTGTGTGTGTGTGCGTGTCTGTGTGTGTGTTGAGTATGACTATTGATGAAGAGGCAGACAACAAGGACAGGAGTTAATCTTTTAACTTTCAGCCCTGAAACACTACACCTGAGAACTGAAACTGACTAACAGCATTAACACAGTCCTTCCTTTCCTTCCATCTCCACTTAATCTCTTATCTAATCACTTGATTCTCCCTTCAGTGCTTGGTTTATTTATTATTCTGGTTTACTAAAGGTGGAATATTTGGATATTTATTTGGCAGTGTTGTTGGTTTTACCGTTCAATAAAAGAAAATAAAATTAAAATTCCAAATGTGTTTTGCTAATCCGTGCTAAACTGCTGTGACAACATGTCAGAAGGAATTAGAAGTCTGGGAACACACATGTGCACTCACACACACACACACACACACACACACACACAGGTGTGCACAAAATACAGGAGCCTGCACCTCACGCAGGTCACCAAAGTGGCAACATGGGAAGTGTAATCGGTTAACGTGTAAGAGAACACGTGTGTACGTGTGTGTTTGTGAAAGCACGCCCATGTGTGTGTCCCACGACAAATGTGTCCATTCTCCACCTGGACCTGCCATCAGCCTGTCAGGTGCTCTTCTGCTCTGCCATTTCAATCAAGTTTTCAGCCTACAAATGAGTGAGTGGGGAAATAAAGACAGGATGAAGATGGCCGAAAAAAGTGAAGAGTAGGAGAAAGGGGGATGAGGAGATGAAAATAGAGGAGAGGAGACAAGGAACGCAATAAAATGGAGAGGAAAGAGAAAAAAAAGGAGGAAAATTAAAGACGACAAGAGCATGTGAGCAACTGTTGGTCGCTAGGCGCCCGCCGGTCACCATAGCAACATGCAGCACCATGGTGAGCTCCTGCTGACATCACACCTGTTGAAGCAAAATAATGTGTGTGTGTGTGTGAGAGAGTGAGCGAGAGAGAGAAAGAGTGTGTCTTGGAACCAATTAAATGACACAGCAGTGCAGGTGGACTGAGAGAAACAGAGAGAGACAGAGGGGGGAAAATAAAGAAGAAAAAGACAGCTGTGTATATTTCATTACCTTGTGGGCACAGCTGCTTACACGGTTTGTGTCTGTGTGTGCCTGTGTGTTTGTGTGAGTGTGTGAGTGTTTGTCCCTTCTGGGATGCTGGGAGCCCATGTGGGAACCCGTGACATCAGCAGTGAAAGTGAATGACAGCAGCCTGAAGCCTCACGCATGGTTACTAAAGCTAAAGGTGACCCCCCCCCCAAATAAACACACACACACACACACACACATCCAGCAACAGAAACAATGAAAGATAGAGAAACTGAGACAGAGAGATAAAAATAGACATTTCATTATCTGAATGTTTCCCCTCGTTTCTTTTTTGATGCAAGACAAGAACATGATCTTTTACTTTACGCTTTTTAGGCAAATCAAGGCCAAAATAATGTTGAATTCAACTGAGAAGAAGAGAGAAAGAAAAAGTACCCAATAGGATTGATGTAAATTTGCTTTGGCAACTCCCGTCAGATCACTAAGATAAATTAAGCTCGACCGGGATTTGAATTGGAATCACAGAGAGTTACCTTCTACCGCTGCATTTTGTGTGTGTGTGTGTGTGTGTGTGTGTGCGTGTGCGCGCGCGCAGGGCAAGTTCCTCTTGTCAGCTCAATATTTCATGTCCGTTCTCATGGCTGAGTTCTTTTAACAGAATTTATTACGCTGCACAAATGCACAAACACACACAGAGTAATGTAATCACACTGCTTGTGTAATCCTTACCATTTAACCCTGTCATGTGCGGGGATTCAATTTAAAATGGTCAAGTCTCAAATGAAATGCCGTATCTTTATACCATCAACCTTTAGAGCACAGTAACAGATATGGGAAATTCAATTGTTTCACCTGCTATGAACAAAAAGAATGGCATTACTTTGGTGGATACATCTGGTAATGACATTAGGCTTAACCCCACCCGAACATTTAAATTTAATGTGAAATAGCAAAAATACTAGATGGATTAGGGAGGAATGTACAAATATTTTGATTCACCATGAGCAGGCAGAGTGTGACAAGATGCTCCCTGACGTCTAGAGATTACACACCTGAGCGTGCATGCGCGCACACACACACACACACACCCCAGAGGACTGCCAGGATCAGGCTACCTCTCTGAGGTCCCTGTCTTACTTCTAACCACAGTTTTCTACTTTGAGCTTCTTTCTGAATACTCTGCTGCGAAGCTCAATGCTGCAGCCTGCTGGTCAGCTGACAAAATAACAAGCTTTCCCACAGGACTATACTGGGTGGTTGAACAGCCAACAGTCAGTGAAAACACAGTCTGTTCATCCTTGTGGCACTTGTTTTCCAGTTTATGGTCTCCAAATGGAGGCACTGTGGGTATGAAAACACATTCAGCTTTGCTGTTCTAACTTCCCTTGACAGCTTCCCTTGTTCCTCAAATTCTAACTTTGGGATTCAGCACTAATGGGACAGAAAAGTGGACATACCAAAAAAGCATTTGATGTCTGAAAGACAGGCAGTGTAGAACATATATAAGTACATTTATTCAAGTACTCTATTTCAATACAATTTGGAGGTACTTAAATATATACATTTTAAATCACTTTCTACTTTTACTCCACTAAAATTTTGAGGGAAATATTGGACTTTTTACATTTTATTTGATAGCTGTAGTTAGTTACTAATTCCTTTGCAGATTGCTGTTGGGTCTCCTTGTCTTGTTTCCAGTGTGTATGAGTTGTTAGCAGTTCCACTAAAGAGACATTTCATGTCTTTAAATTACAGCTGGAGGTCTAAAGAAGTCAAAATATTCAATATTATTTTGAAAAGTCCAAAATATGAATAGAAATTTTTTGTTAAAAATGTTTCTTTTAATCAGTTAATCATCTAATGACCCTCTAGATTTATCTTGTGAATAACACAGTTAATACTAGCAAAACGCTATTCACACATTAGTACACAGCTTTAACATCTAATAATGTCACACTTGATAATATGTTACTCACAGAAAGAGGACTTCTTCCACCACTGTGACCTGACTCAGCAGGTATGAGCAGTTTTGCGAGTGTTACCTTTTTAAAGGTGTGAACACTGGACATATTTATTACTGAAAATAGTTGGCAAACCTCGTCAAATTTAGATATTTTTAGCAGCAGCACAGAGCTCTATCAATAGCAATGTCAACTGGTTACTCACTCTGTTCGTCTGTTCAGACCACTTTGTTCTGGCTGGGTGAAAGAAGCAACACTGTAGATGCGCACACAAATAAAATTTCAACATGGCTGGTCACAGCAGGGAGTCCTGTATAAAAAGCAATGGACTTCATAAAACTAACTGAACAACAGCACCTGGATTATTCAGGTCCCTGTGGTATTTGTATCCTTAAGATTGCCTGCTATAGATCGCCAGGAAGTCTGCGTTATTATTGGCTAATTAAGCACCCCCATCCAATATTCCACTCACAAAACAGGAGAACGTGAACAAGTCAGCTGACCGACACGTGACGTAAATAAGCCCAACTACCCAGAAAACTAACACCTGCTATCAATTCAAATCAGAGTTACAGTGGATTTGGATTTATTACTCCATACTCTATTTATATAGCAGATTATATCATATTATCTTGTCAACACACACCTATTAGGAGATTAAATGAGTTAAATGGTTCCCAATTGGAGGCACATTTGCATTGATGGAAATAAACAATTTAAAGTAAATTATTAAAAGATGGTACGATGTGCCATATGGGAAAATGTTGCCTTCGACTCCTGACAAAACTCAGAATATACTTCAGTCAAACAGTTGTTAATGGCAACTCAACATCAACATAATGAGCCATTATTTCAACAAAAATGGATGGAAGATCTCATAAGATTAGAGCAATCACAATCGCTGAAGCATTATGTCCTGAACACACTTGCTTCATATCTTGGTGGCAAACTGCACAAGCTGATATACTCACTGCAAGTTGAAAACTGCAGGTAAGGCAGCTTTCTGAAACTGCCTCAAGGATTGATCGTTTGACCTTGATGAAATGTACATTTCTTCCAAAAAGATCCACTCAGCATTTCCAGAACCCTGGAAAGGGCAAAGGTGCCCTGGCAAGTGATGCAAGACTGCTCTGTGCCTCGTCAGGGAATGATAGATGTGGGGTGTAGCTGTAGGGGCAGACCCAGTCAAGCTTTAAAAGTCACCAGTTAAAAGCTAAAAATTAAATGTTCACATTGTGGAGATAAACTGACTGTTGACTTTTGCAGGCAACACTACAATTCATCCACAGGACTGAAATGGGTCCTCAAGAGTTTTGCCTTTGATTCTAATCTGTGCTAAACATGTGATTCATTATAAGACATAAAAACGATAAGAGTGATTAAATAGGTCACTGTGCTCTGTCTTTTTTTCTTCTTCATTTTTGACATTGAAAGATCTTTTAATACACCAACATGCCTGATTTCATGCCTGAAATTAGGCACACTGGAGGGTAATCTGGTAAAACGGAGACGCAGCTTTTCTAAATAGTGTTTTAGTTAATGAACACTGTATCTGAAAGAAACTATAGATTAGAGTGTCCACACCAAGGGAGCCCAGCAATGAGATGTTTTTTTGAATGTAAAATTAACAATAACCATAAAGTGTGGCCTAAACATAATTTACAGCAAATTTCTGGACATAGCTACTAAGTCTTGTACTAGTTTCTGAAATATATCATTGTATTGTAAGTATAAATTACAGTATGCTGCCAGAAGAGCAGTGAAAGCTCAATGTTCATTATCAGTTCATCTGTAATAGTGTACTGTATAAACTCTTATTCTTATTTTGTATTTTTTAAATTTATTTTTATCTAATGCGTAGTTTTCAATCTGCTGTGTGTATCTTGAGCTCCTGTAATGAGTGAATTTCCTCAGTGTGGGATCAATAAAGTCTTATCTTAACTTGATAAAACATTAAATATATAAGCTTTCTACCAATGACTACCATAAAATCAATATAATAAATTGATGTGAAAATGTATTACATATGTGGTTTAAAAGTTGCTTAACCTTAACCCCATATTGAGTCAAACGCTGAGATGGCAGTTACTGCTGCTCTGCTAAGCTAGGCTAGCAGGACTTGTTTAGCTAGCTTTAATTTAGCTAGTTTGTTTTCACCATAACAGAATTTAACGTTTTTATATAATATCACATAAAACAAAGAGGAGGAAATAGTAAATTTAGCAGCAGCTGAATTTAGTCTTGATATTATACATGTCTGTGGTATAAAAACATGTCAACAAGTTAATTTAGGCAATATGTACATCGATCTACCACTACCGTTCAAATATACAGTGATAAAAACTTTTATGATTTTTACTTTTTTATGTGGCTGTTAAATGGCTATTAGTTGTTTCTTTTATCAACAAAATTGGCAAAATAAGCTACCTGTTGTTGGAGCTGCTCAGCTGTCATTATAGGTCACCGTGAACAATGCCTGGAGCTGCTGGGACTGCGGAGCTGTTGGAGGAGTTCTACACGCATGGCATAAACACACACAAACAAGCACACGCACACCACTGCTAACACAGTTTAAAAGATGACAGCTCCTACGGGGCCGGAGAGCGCAGATGATGGGCTTGAGATTCTGCTGCTGGCTGCACCATTCAGCATCATTAAACACCAGCAAATGAATAGTAAGATGTGAGTTTGTTTCTCCGTGTGTGTGTGCATGTGTCTAAGATATGAATAACAAAACCGTATGAGTGAGCAATAATAAAGAGAGATTGCGCTGATCTAAGCAGGGGAATACTGTGTATTTGAGTGTGTGTGTGTGTGTGTGTGTGTGTGTGTGTGTGTGTGTGTGTGTGTGTGTGTGTGTGTGTGTGTGTGTGTGTGTGTGTGTGTGTGTGTGTGTGTGTGTGTGTGTGTGTGTGTGTAAGTGAGAGTACCTCCCCGTCTTCCACAGCAGCTGCAGTCATAACCCAAAGCAGCAATGAAGAAGAATGTGTGTGTGCGTGTCAGTTTATATTTACATATATTTTCAGCCAGTCACCTCTTGTTTTACGTCTGTCCCTCAACTTTTGTGTGTTTATATTTGCCTTTTTCTCATTGCAGAGAGAAAAGTAGCGTGCGTGCGCGTGTGTGTGTGTGTGTGTGTGTGTGTGTGTGTGTGTGTGTGTGTGTGTGTGTGTGCGTGTGAGGCCACAGCGCAATCCAGATCAAATCTCCTATGCTTGAAGCTAGCTGCCGAGGGACAAATGAATTCAACTGCTGGCAAAGCGGTGTCCTGATCCTTACAAAGAGGATGAGGGGAGGAAGAGGGAGATGGATGGCTGACTCATCAGCTGCCAGTGAAACAACAGCAAAACTCATCACCAAGATGAGAGCAGAGGACACACAAACACACACACACACACACACACACACACACACACACACAGAGCATTTAGGATCTATAAGAGATTAGTGCTGTGTGCATGGAGCACTTCTTAACAGCAGAGGGAGCTGCATTTACAGAGAACAGGCAGTTGCACAGAGAAAAATGTTAATAACGTGCTCAACAGCACTTTAGCAGCAACTTCTTTCAGTCACTTTGATCTCTCGTCATTCAGAAATACAGGGAAAACGCCAGGTTATTAAAAATGTACCTAGGGTCGGAGGATAAATGTGAGAGGGGTTTACCTAACTCATGCATTCTGGCATTCAAAGTTTTCCCAATGTTTTTAAACAAATCCCCCCGGTCCTTATTCCCTGTAAAAACGCATTCTGATTCAGTGTTTCAGGGTTCATGTAGACTGACTAGAGATAAAACAGTATGAAATTTATTGGTTAAAATGTGCTGAAAATGTTCAATAAATACTGATACACAAACTGAAATAATTTTATTTTGAAAACCACAAATGTGCAGTTACAGTAAATTAGCAGCACTGTGCACTTTTTGTTTACATAAACCTTAATATAATATGCAATATGCAAACATATGCAATGCACATCAAAGGTGCATCAACATTAAAGCTGTTATAAAGTATATACAATGAATGTGTACACTAATAAATGAGTTTTAAGAAGATCAAGCCTAACATTTGACATGAATAAAGAGCAGTCTTGTATGGGGTTAGGGTTACAATTTTGGATTTATTTAAGCACTTTAAAAACATTTATTGTAAGTTTTTTTCTTTTTACATGTTTATTTACAGTATTAAACGTTGAAATGTATATTGTAATAGGCTGTATATTAACTTTTTGGGAGAAAAAACTGGTAGTTCTATGTAAAATCAGACGTTGAGCACCCCCCATATCGCCAAAATGGCATGATCCTTGTTTCGCTGCGAAGCTTCGACTGTGAGATTGACAGTCGAATCAGGCTCCGCCCATCGAAGCATCAAATCTTCGACTATGCAGAGTCAGCCCTACAATATTTACAGCGAGTTTTTCAAATCATGGTAATCAAACACTATTTTAATGATAATTACATTTTGTAACGTTAATACTAACCATAATATTCCCATGGTTTACCATTAAATCAGTCACCGTTTCATTGTCATACCCGATTTATTCCAAGGCTACACACGCTTCCTGGCTAAATGGTAAAGTTAAGGAATGTATGTCTCATCTAGTTACGTCAAACTATCCCAGACCAATCAAAAACTTCTCATTTCAAGCAACTACTGCATGATGTAGGCTGAGCTACTACACTGGTGCTACCCCTGCCTGAATTGTTTTACTTTCCTTTCTCTTTTAGTTACTGTAGATATGCAGTACATGTACAGGACTGTGATTTATTGTGGTTCCCTTTTGGCACAGTATATTATACAGGCCCCTACTTTACATAAAGTCTACCTTTGATTGTGATTGTATTTTATTCATAAAGTTTGAATGTATGTACATGCATGTACTACAGTCCCCTCCAAAATTATTGGAACAGTAAGGCAAATTCCTTTGTTTTTGTTGTTCACTGAAGACATTTGGGTTTAAGATCAAAAGAAGAGTATGAGACAAGAGTTCAGAATTTCAGCTTTTTTTTCCTGGTTTTCACATCTAGATGTGTTAAACAACTCAGGACATATCGCCGTTTGTATCAGACCACAGCATTCTTAGGTGAGCAAAAGTAATGGAACAAATAATCTTAAGTAAATAACATTTAATATTTGGTGGCATAACCCTTGCTTGCAGTAACTGCCTCAAGCCTGCGACCCATCGACATCACCAAACTGTTGCATTCTTCATTTGTGATGCTATTCCAGGCTTTTACCGCAGCTTCTTTCAGTTCTTGTTTGTTTCGGGGTGTTTCTCCCTTCAGTCTCCTCTTAAGGAGAAACAAAGGAATTTGCCTTACCCTTCCAATACTTTTAGAGGAGACTGTATATGCCCTTGTGGTATACCACTGTATCAAGTGCATGACAATCCTTGATGCTTTATTCTCCGAGTGTTGCTTGAGAAGAGATGACACTCACAGACTAATAAAAGTAGAAGGAGGGAGAGAGACAAAGCTAGTGTGAGGATGTACAGTTGTGTTCAAAACAATAGCAGTGTGTTGAAAAAAGTGACAAAAGGCCCAAATCCTTACAAAAGCTTTTATTTCTATACACTGACAATCACTGAACTAGTATTTAGTTGTATGACCAGTGATTCTGAGAATTACTTCACATCTGTGTTGCATGGAGTCGACCAACTTCTGGCACCTGTGAACAGGCATTCCAGCCCAGGACGATTGGACTACATTCCACAATTCCTCTGCATTTCTTGGTTGTGCCTCAGAAACAGCATTTTTGATGTCACCCCACAAGTTTTCTATTAGATTAAGGTCCGGGGATTGGGCTGGCTACTCCATAACGTTAATCTTGTTTGTCTGGAACCAAGATGTTGCTCACTTACTGGTGTGTTTGGGGTCGTTGTCTTGTTGAAACAACCATTTCAAGGGCATTCCCTCTTCAGCATGAGGCAACATGACCTCAAGTATTTTGATTTATTCAAACTGGTCCATTATCCCTGGTATGCGATAAACATCCCCATATCATGATGCTTGTGCCACCCTGCTCCACTGTTTTCACTGTACTGTGACTTGAATTCAGTGTTTAAGGGTCGTTTGACAAACTGTCTGCGGCCCCCAGACCCAAAAAGAACAATCTTGCTTTCATCAGTCCACAAAATGTTGCACCATTTCTCTTTAGGCCAGTCAATGCGTTCTTTGGCAAATTGTAACCTCTTCAGCACATGTTTTTTTTCCAACAATGGCTCTTTGCAGGGGCTTCTTGCTGATAGCTTGGCTTCGCATAGGCGTCTAATTGTTACAGTACTCGCAGGTAACTTTAGACCCTCTTTGATCTCCCTGGAGCTGATCATTGGCTGAGTCTTTGCCATTCTGGCTATTCTTCCATCCATTCGAGTGGTAGTTTTCTGTTTTCTTCCACTTCTTTCTGGTTTTGGTTGCCATTTTAAAGCATTTGAGATCATTTTCTGCACTTCTTTATATGTTTTCCCCTCTCCAATCAACTTTTTAAATCAAAGTACACTGTTCTTCTGAACAATGTCTGGAATGACCCATTTTACTCCGAATGTCAGAGAGAAATACACTACAACATTTGCTGCCTTTGTCTTTAAATGAGGGCCTCCTGTTGACACCTGTTTTTTCATTAAATGAATGACCTCACTAATTGAGCTTCACACTGCTATAATTTTGAACACGCCCCTTTCAATTAACGATTCAATTACACAAAATTGGCAGCATGCCTTCCATGACTGTTGGTTCTGTTGGTTTTCTATTACTCTATTACACCTACTAGTAAATTATTTGCCATGTAGGAATATAATTTCAAAAACCATGATTGTTCTGGTTAATGATGTTGGACTGCTATTATTTTGAACACAACTGTAGATATCATTTGGCAAGTCTCAACAGGTTAGACATAACCACATACACACCCCATTTGCAACTGATGCTGTGTGTGTGTGTGTGTGTGTGCGCGCGCCCCCATGAAGCAAATGATCATGACATTAGGTAAGACTGTGTATAGGACGCATAACAGGATTAAACACAGGCTGTAAACACAAGTCATTCTGATGCATGTGGAAGATGAGAGAAGGGATTTTTACTTACCGCGCACAGTCTCACCCTGACACACACACACACAGTTATTATTATTCCCAACAACAGTGCAAAGGGAAAGGTGGGGGAATCTTAACATGAATCCACCTATGCATTTAAATACCGGATTCATCCACAGACTCACAGCACAGGATTTTTGTTGTGACGATTGTCCAGAGCTGCAGCATTTCTTCTCCTTTCCTTCCTATCCCACTGTTCAACATGATCAATGCTCCCAAAGCAAAAAGCAGTAAGTCTCTTTTTGAGCAGTAAACTGCCTTTAGTATTACATTTCTAACACTAAGGTAATGTTCAAATGTTGTTCCCCCTTCAGGCAGTGATGCTTCAGATGGTTCAGGCTGCTATATGGAGTGTATACTGTTACTCTTTCTTTTAATAGGGCAGATATATTGTATTTTACAGTATAATGCTTAAAGTTACCACTGCAGCTGTGACGCAAACTGACATGACTGTCTGAACTGCAGTCATCACCAATGATTATTCATACGATATCTTTTAATTCAGTCTAAAAATGAAATTCTTTCTCCTTTCCTATACAATATTCATGTAAACATCCAAGTCTGTGACATTTCCAGACTTCTCAGATTTTAATAAACCCATCACGTTTCTCTCGCTCATCTGGTTTTTTAGTCCCATTAGAAGGGCTCCAGAGAAATCCCTGTGAGCAGTTAGCGAATCAGCGGACTGTAGCTCAGACTACAGTAAAATATGATGTTCAGTGACATTAAAATACACGTGAAAGGTTGAGTGAATCACTGTTCCTGACCTTCTTAGTACCACAGGGCACTCTGTTTCAAGGCACACCTCATTATTGACTGCTTGTAAATATCACATATAAAGTGGTATGATGAGCGATGATTTACAGTACAATGGTCTTAAGTGCTAAGGTACTGAGATACTATGTGAGTGCTTGTATTTTATGAATTTAACTCTAGGAAAGTTCTTTGAATCAATGATTAGACAGTGAAAATATGACCCAAATCTCTTCCTGATTTGAAGCATTTCAGGCTTTCTTACCTTCTTTTTGTGGTTCACGCAGAGCCGTACAGGATTCATGTCGAGCTATTTAAATTGTAATGTAATCCCAAAGAGATTTTATAAAATTGTTCTTGGAGGAACTAAAATAGGCTCTGCCCACCAGGGCTGAGCAGTATTTGATTGTTTCTTTGATCAAAGATGTGACAATTGGATGAATATTCATTCCACATAAAGCTATAAGACACATATTCTGACACACATTCTATCCTTAAATGTCAAATCTTTTAGACATTTTACATGTTTATATTTCAAAAAGCCACACACAAAAAAAACAATAACAGTAGACTTAATTGAGGACAATTATGTTTTGTATTGGGTCACAATGGAAAATTTTGACATGGCTCAGCTCTGCTGCCTACAAGCATTCTTCTTGATTTTATAGACCTCCCGCCAAATTAGGTTTTTTTATACAAATGAGTGGAATATTTCGAGTTGCAGAAGTTCCATACAGAAGAATTAGCATCACTTTTCCTAAATAACAGGATTTGGATCATAATTTGTAGACATTGTGTATACTGGCAGGATAAGTTTACATTTCAAGCGGATCTGTTTGAACACTTTGCTTTGCATCAGTCTCAGCGTTGACCGTGTAGTGTGAAACTTACTGCGACACTTGGCACAGCGTCCCTTTTCGTACTCCAGCAGGTCCAGGGTCCGGCTTCGTTCGCTGAGCGATCGCCTCTGCCCGCTCTCCCTCAGCCGTGCGGCCTCCTCTTTGGCGTACTCCCCGAGTTCCTGGGTGTATCGCCCATACATCTGGAAACCGACATGGCAAGGACATTAGTTTCAGAGTTATATGTACCAACAAGCAGAGAAGAGACAAGATTTATTTTTCATTTTTCCAAAGGTGCAATTTAACTCTAGGAAAGTTCTTTGAATCAATGATTAGACAGTGAAAATATGACCCAAATCTCTTCCTGATTTGAAGCATTTCAGGCTTTCCAGCTTTTTTGCAGCCTTGCTGACTGGCTTTACTTTTCTTCAACCTTATACTGACCTGGAAGACCTCTGGTCCATCAGGGTCATTTCTAGGGATGGGGATTGAGACCCAGTTCCAAAAGGACCCGGTTCCAAAATTTCTCAAAACTCGAAAATCAATAAGGCTCGAGCTTATCGATACTGCTTTCGAGACTTGCGGGTCCTATGATGTAATGTTATTTCTCGAGTGTCAAATCTGATTTAATTAGAAATGCAATGGATAAGAAAATCATCAGGCTGCAGTCTGCCTGCTCTCTGTCGGCTCCTACACACGCGCACACACACACACACACACACAGCAGCAGCAGAGCAAGAGGCTGCGCCGTCGCGGTGGAATACGGTGAGGGTTAAGTTAGCTCCAAACTACTGTAACGATAGTTGATAACTACGCTCGTTACTGTAAGTATGCGCAATAAAACTTTCGCAAGTAAAAAGACAATACTTTATCAATACACCTGACTGTAAGGTAACGTTAAACATGTAGAAATGGTTCATTTAATCATCTCTGTCCTCAGTATCTCATCCTGTATGTTTTATACAATAATATACGCTAGCTTGGCATTAGCCAAATATTAAAAAGAAGCTAAATAGAGAGCTGTCTTTCTGGAGCAAAGACTGGTCTGTAGTTTTAAAAACTCAGGTGCTGGCTGAGACAAATCAGCCGCTCCTCTTTCTACCTGGTAACGTTACCTGCAGCCAGCGAGAGAGGAGGGACTGATACAGATACTGATGTTGTTCTTTCTAAACCTCACTCACTACTTGTGATGTCAGATAAAGTTATTGAGTTACTTTGCAGTTGTAAACATTAATGTTGCTGCTGTAGAAACAACATTTAGCTGTATTTAAAATATGAAATTAAAAACAACCAGGCAGTTAATATGTAGCCTACACTTCAATATATGTTTATTTATCGCAAGTGATATGTCATGTCAATATATAACGTTATCGCACATTGAATATTTTCCTCATACCGTGCAGGCCTACCTCATGCCCCTTGGGTCTGGTCTTACCAAATAACCATCGCTAAATAATAGTAAAGTATCAATAGTGGTATCGATACAAAATCGGATTGTTAAGCAGTCTCAATAAGGTTATCAATATCAATAAAAATTAACAATCCCCATCCCTAGTCATTTCTAAAGGTCAGAGGTCAGTGTAGTAGAACAATGAATTGCACACCGGGGCTGAAAAATCTCCCTCAGTCTCAGTCTATTCTATAAAGTAGGTTGTCTTTTGAACTTCTCACTGGCCGAAAACCAGTCAAGCCCCAACCCAAACTGTGACCCCAGCATAACGCCACACACACACAAATAATACTTACTGTGAAACTACATACATACGCTTAAAAACACTAAAACACACACATACAAAAGAAGTCATGTCAGCAGAACAAGAGACAGGAAGTGCCAGGTTTTGTACACCGCCCAGACACCAGCTCACCCTCCCATAATGCCCCTGGGTGGTGGACAGGAACAGGGGCACTAATGACTTCCTTTTGGCCTCCTGTCACAACACCGCAAGGTATTTACGTAAACCCGCATCAACTGGTCCGTCAAGGTCATCATGGCTGATTTCAGCAGCATGGGAGACGTTGGTGGAAAAAAATTGGATATTAGTAATAACAACAATCAAACATCACCACACCCACAGACACACGCAGCCTCCTCAGATGACAGAAATTGTCTAGATGGCGGCCCTATGAGCAATGCGTTGGTTCTTTTTCTGGGATTTACAAGAAAAAAAAAGTATAAAGAATTTGATTTGGCAGCCATTATGAATTCATGCAAAACCTACTATTCAATAAGCCCTCCAAAACAGATCCGACACACGGTGTATTTGAACTTACTAGATTACAGCTATTAATCTTCAAAGTCCAAACCCTGTGGTGCACAGCTGAAGTCCACAGTGAAGGGATTGGAACATGCAGTACTGTAGCCTCTTTCCTAAATGCATAGTGCCAGACTATCCAACTCCATGAGAGTCTCTCTGCTTGTGAGAGGGCCCAAAGAGTGTGTCAGACTACATACTGAACAGAACCAACACTGGAACAAATCTGCAGTTGTTCAAATGGAACACAGGCTGCCGGGCACATTTTCAGCTGCCTTTGCAAGGCTTAGCTACACGGTGTTCTCATTTTGAAATCATGACGAACAAGATTTCAGTTCTATTTTGCTTTGGTGGTAGTGTTGCTGTTGTTGCTGTTGCTGGTGGTGTAATGATAATAGTGTTAACAAATGTTGTTAACAGCCTTTGTCCTATAATAAAGATGAGACAAAGCAGACTTTAAGAAACAAAAGCGGACTAAATCTTCAAATATCTTTGACGAAAAATGGTATTTGAAAATAAAACAGAATATCTATATCTATTTCATTGACAAATACAGAGGAGACAAAATAACGGACTTTTTATTCACGCAACAATGAAAATCCAAAACTTCCTGCACACCCGGATCATCTAACCGTTAGCACACCTGCAGTTTAGCACCAATATCGCTGGAGCTAACCACACACCTCACGGCCTCAGGCGTTATGCCAGGTGACAAGGTATAAGAAAAATAAATGATAATGATAAAAATAAATGACTACCTTGTACATTTCTGTTTTTAAAATCAAATGTACAGATTCTCTACATTTCAGGACAAAAGAGATACTGGAAAGAGGCCTCCATTTCTTGGAACCTGATAGAAGAAATGTTTAGATGACATACACACAGGCAAGTGCACACCCACACACACACACACCCACACCCACACACACACACTCAGACAATGCTGAACTGTGAATGATGACAGATACAAACTTGGCACCTTGTAAACACCGTCTGCCATGTACACTCAAGCAGGAGGACTGTAGGCTATTTTTAGTCACACACACACACACACACACACACACACACACACACACACACACACAGAGTTTTGTGTGGAAAAGAACGCTCCCTAGTTGCTGTTTAACTGGAGTCACAGCAGGTTGACTGACAGCAGAGTTGCAGAACTGTCATTAAAAAGGGAGGATCAAGGACATTTGCCTAAATAAGGGGCAGGTCCAATTCTACAAATTCACAGAAAGGAGGAGCTCAATGCGGGTACAAATTCACAGAAAGGATGGGCTCAAGACAATACATATTTTACAAGGCCTCTTCACAACTATGCTGTGAAAAGGTCGACTGCTGCTGTTTCCGAGGACAACAGCACTTGCTTGCGCAAGTCCCATCCATATCAAACATGGTTGGTATTTGTACAGCTTTGCCAATTGTGTCACTAGGGTCAATAAAATTGAATCTGTCACTGGTATCAGTGCTACTATCAGCACCAATGCTAACTTTCTTAAATGGTTCAGGCATTGGCCAGACGTGACTGGTATGCAATAAACACTGTTTCCATAGTTGTCTAAAACGATTTACCTAAAAATTGCACAAGCCTGAAAAAAGTATCGCTATGTATGAATCTATTCTTAAGGCTCCAATATGCTTCAAACAATGTGTTTGTTGCATCTGCATCTGAAAGCCCCTTTGTGATGGCAAATTCAGTGGTACTGCATCCAATACTTTTTGAACCTTTCTGAAACAGACAATCTAACAGTCATGCCCATCACACTGACTGGCCAGGTGTGTGGCAGAATGAAAGTAGGCAGGATTTGAACTTTTCTCCCTAATGTTCTTTTTCCATTCTTCACAACTACTTCTGTCACTCTATGAATGTATAATTGAAACTGTGTGCCATTATCCCAATTTGGACAAATCATTCTCCATCCTCCAACCATTTCCTTCGCTGTGACAGTAAAGTGACCATCTGCCTTTCACAAGTTGGCCATAAGAAGGCTGCCTGAGGCCAACCACTGGGCTTGAAATGCCTATCTGCATAATTTGGGCACTTCAGTTTGTGTTTTGCTGTGAGGGTGTGTTGTTTTGTTCATTTCTGCATCTTAGAAACAAAGATGGGCAAACCAAGATGGCGCTGCATATAGCTGCCATGGTGTTAGGTGTGCTGTGTTTTGTTTTTGTGTTAATACCGTTTGCGGCTGTGATTCCTAGAGCTCTTTCACCAGAGAAGAGCTCATGCACATCAAGGGAAAACCAGCGGATTTATTTCCCACTTTTCTCGCATCATCAGTGGAATATTGGACATTTTGGTGAAGGACACGCTCGCTGTTGTTCGGGCTGTGAAGCGCAACAGGAGTGATAAACGAGTCAGGACGCTTGTGCGTTTCCGATGGCGAGGACTCCGCACACCACTACCGGCAATATTTATCTACTAGTGGGGAAAAACAGAGACTTTAATTCATCTCATCATCCAAGATCCTGTTTGTGGATTTCAGCTCTGCTTTCAACACCATCATGCTGCAGGACAAGCTCTCCCAGCTGAACGTGCCTGACTCCACCTGCAGGTGGATCACAGACTTCCTGACGGACAGGAAGCAGCACGTGAAGCTGGGAAAACATGTCTCTGATTCCAGGACCATCAGTATCTATGATATATATATATATATTCCATTTTCTCTTGCCACGCAGAAATTGCAGTTTTGTACTTGGTTTAAACACATAAGCCAATTCTCTGGCAATATGAGAATCACTAAAGACATCAAAAACTCTGGCACTATTCTGCAGGACATTTTCTTGTCAGATAGACTTCTACCCTTGCATAAAGTTATTTCCATGCAGTGGTTACATTTTGCTCCACCATAAATGTCTTTTGTCAAGTTCAGCCATACTATCGAGCACCAACTCAATACTATGAACATGTGTTGTTGCTTACGTAACCAGTGATGTAGACCAAAGCACAGTAGGACCAAACATCACTTTAAAGAATAGATAAAAAATAGTCTTAAAAAGCTTTACAAAGAATGAAAATGTTTGTTGATGAATGCCTGTTCTTAAAAATGTGGAGCTGGTTCCAATTCAAAACCATTTCTCAATACCAAACACTACTCAGTAGAAAAGGATTAATTGACTGACAAGCCTCAAAATACCTCGCCGGATCCATGTAAAAGTCCACTATGGGAGTAGGGAAGGAATGAACATAAACAGAGAAAAAAAAAAAATCAAGAAGGGAAACATTTGGGGAGCGATTTGGGGTTTCTGACATCAAATGCCAACCGCTGTTCTACCCAAGATGCCTTTCTGCATGGCATTCTCAGCCACATTCATGATCGCCAGCCCTAAGTTTTAATTAAGTAAGGAGACTTCAAACGCAACGGAAACTCAAGAGACCCAAAAACAAGAGGGCAGAAATAGACCTTCTCAGATGCACCCCCTTGAAACTTGCATCTGACTAGAGGAAGAAAACAAACAGACCCATCCAGAACAAAGACATTACTGGTTGAAAGCCTATCATTATGTTGAGCATAGTCAGAAATGAGCACTCGGCTGAGCCTGCCTGCCTGGGTTAATTGATCCCAGATGAACGGGTTGTCCCGAACTCATTGTTCTGGCTGCTGGGGCAAGGGAGAGGGCACGGGTGACAAATAATTCCAACACATCTATTAAGAGCATTAGTTGCTGGAAGAACCAGTAGAGACAATAATGCAAACTTGTTGCAGGCCATAAAATATCTCCAAAGAAGAATTCCACTTTAAACATTTAACATGAAAGAAACAAAACAGTTCAAAGACTTCCAAAACCAGAATTTAACAAGTGACAGTTTCGCCTCTAATACCATAAATATGCCTTGAAGGGAAAGCGACCTTGTTTAATGAAAAAATAGGTGAGATAAAGATGGGAGAGTCCCAACCGTGTCCTTGACCTGTTATTTTTTTGATGCAATGGTCCTCCAGAAATTCTACGAAGGGTAGGTTGGGAAAAACTTATCACCTGAGATAGCATCTGAATATCTGAAGTGTGTGAGATAAGGTGCTTTACTTGAACCAGGCTGGGTAAATGAATCTCAATCTACTACCCTTGTCTTTCAACAATTTTTGATAGATGGACCCATAAGATGACACAAGAGATAATGACCCTCTTGGAAATTTGAAGTTTTCAGGAACTTTAAAGATACAACCTTGTTTCTAACTTTAGTTTCACAAACTCATGGCTCAATACACAGGGGATCATAAAATCCCTCCTGAGAACCGTACACCAGAACTGAGGTCATGAATTTTACAACATTAGTGATGTAGGATTTCTCTGGTAAAATTTCAAAACTGTTTATGATTCTGAGCTGGGTACTAAGACAAAAGCAACAAGGACAGGGGATAAGGAAAAGACGTCATGTTTTATTAATAAGAAGAGTCCAGGCAGGAAAAACAAGTCAAGAAACTGAGGACAGAAAAAGACTATAGACAAAAGTCCTGATTGTCTCCAGGAGCATATTATATATGTATATAGTATGTTTAAGAATTAGGTATGCTGTGCTCTTTTAGAAGCTCCATCTTATAGCCATAGTGAACCATCTGTTTCTACCTCAAACATTTGCTACATAACTATTTCCAATATCAGACATTCTAATGAACAACTAGAACGAGAACAAGAAGAAGGGGGGATTGTCATACCGTTTTAAATAGTGTTTGAGTGTTGAACCCTGTATTCCCTGCATTACTGTACTCATAAGCGTGTTAAAAATTTTGAACTGAAACAAAAATCCAGTTTCTGCTGCAGTGAGAATGCCACCTACATTACTGATTTTTTGGTTCTGACAACTCAGGTACTGTTTATTTGGAAGGTGCAATATCTGCAGGGATGCCACTAAAAATAGTTTGTTATATCACTTTAATTCCAGTGGCCACATCAGCAATTAACCAACTGAGCACCAGTGTTGTTAGCTGTTGTTAAGGCCCATCCCTTTCAGCACTCTGTACATTTCTCTGTGACTCTGTATTTTACTCCGTGTTGTGATTAAAATCAGCGGGAAACGTATAGAGAGCTGAGAATACAGTCCAGTCATTTGTCATCAGCACATCTGGACCTATGAAAGTGAGACAGCTAACGCTAGCTACACCAGAGACGATTTAGGATAAGACACGCCACTAAAAGAATCCTGAATAGAATCTACAGGGAAAGCCCATAGCGCCACAGATGGCAGTTGTGTGCACATATCCCACCCCTCCCGCAAGAAAGCCAATCATCTGCTTTTTAAAAGGCGAGCTGGGAAACATTAAGCCAATCATGTGGTTCCACTGACATAAGTGCATGGTTGAGGTCTGCGACAGTTTCAAAGGTGTGTGACCAGATCAGATGTACTACATGAACGCCAAAACACTGCATGAAAAGACGCCAGACTTGATATGTTACCGAAAAATACCGAAGTGCCTTCTATAAACGTATATGTATGCTGACTGTATCCATAACGTCAGTTAGCGTAGCATTTGTCCAAGGAATCTGGTGGGATGAGGTCATGGCATCATGTCACCAATGCTTTGCATAAGGGTTGGGCAGATAGACGATGTCATCGTCCATCGGCGATGGCTGCCAGACATCACAGACATGTTGAGCCAGCCTCTTGACTGTCTCCTGGGAAACCCAGAGGCCTCAATCTTAGACGCTGTTATTCCATTTTTAAAAAAAATATTTATGAAAAATATGGACAATAGCTGCTGTATCATTATTAAGAAAGTGAGGAAAATTCAAATTCAGTGTCAATTTAATGCCAATATAAACAGGTGGGGCTCATTTTCAAATCAACATTGCGATTTGAAAGAAAGCGATAGCTAATTGTGATGACTGTGATTAAAAAAGGTAGGTTAATTATACAGCGCATCTGACCCGTTTTAAACAGTCACGGCGTTACAAATTCATTCCGTTGTCATCCTTGTGTGACAGACTTGCCGTGCGCATCCTGTTACGGACACAGGGCTGTACATTTTACAACAAACGAAACTAGATAAAAACATAATGGCGTCGACACTTGCAGTGGCAATGCCGTGGTTTTGTGCGCCTTCTGTCCGGCGTCAACTCACACTGAAGTGTTTCAGCAGCAGAGCATTTAGCCTGCCCTACATTGTTGACGTGTTTTGAATTTTATTGATTTTTTCAGTTGTACTTGAGATTTGTGCTTCCACCGTGGTGAAGTATCGGGATATACTGTCGGGAGTTTGCACAGGGTGTTTTGAAAATCGACTATATTGTCTATGCCGTTCTGCGTCTGACTTCCTGCCCAGTTTATCTGTTCTGTGCTGCTTGACGCAGCTTCCGTCAAGAAAAGGCTGACAGTGATTATTGAACTTTGGCTAAACTTAAAAACCACAAATCATATCGTAATCGCAATATCTGGCAGAAAAATCGCAATTACATTTTTTCCCCAAATCGTTCTGTTGGAGGGACTGAACTAATGAAACACACAACAACAACAACTAAAGCAAAACAGAAGTACAAAGATCAGCAAAGTCAATTTTCGTACAAAGGTACAGTGGGACCATTGGGAAAAGACAAGAACTTTTGTGTGTGTTTGCTATCTTGTGTGGCATTGCGTGTGGTTCGATGCCAGCTACACACAAGTCAGGCATACCCATAGAGGGGACTTCAAATGAGGGAACAAGAGCCTAAAATGTACTAGAATGGGACTAGAGAGCTGATCACACACACACACACACACACACACACACAGCTGGCTAAAGTCCAAGCAGTCAACCCCAAATGACCAGGAGCCTCACTGTTTTAGCCCAGCATGCCACTACTTACTGCAGATAATGAGCTCCCTCACAGAGCGTGAATGCATGTGTGTCCATTTCTGTGCATGATAAGAAAGTGGAAAAAGACTATTGATTTTGATCACTCAAAGATTCAGGGTGGTGCAGTGGAGAGCCAAAAAGCAGATAACATGGTGCTTTTCTTGCCTGTCAACCTTCCTTTTAAAAAACATTCATCCATTCAATAACAGGTGGAGGAGGGGATGCAGCACACACCTTTTCCTGCTGTTTTTTTTATGTGTGTGAGTGCAAGTGTGTCAGCACACTTGTGTAGGAAGGAAGAAGAGAATTTGAAAGAATCATTGTGCAATTAATCTAGAGGAGGGACTGTGTGAGGGGACTGAAGGAAGAAAGGGTGGAGAGTTAGACAGAGGCACAGAGGAAGGAATTTGATGGTGTAATGACTTTTCACCCTAACAACGTTAAAACTGTGGGGGAAAACATTGCATCCTTGTGAGTTTTTAGATTCACAGAATGTTATTGAACACAGCAGGACCTTTGTCTGATTGTTAAGTGTGGCATGTTTCGGGGGGGTTCTCACAGTTCAACACATCTAAAGTTGAGTCACCTTCAGCTACACACTCACTTCAAAACTGGCTCACAAAATGTGCCCGACAAGATCTGGGCCCATATTTATCAGATTGCTCAAATTAAATTTTGGACTTCAGTGAAAGATAAAAGTAAAAATCCTTCGCTTTTACTCCTACAAATCTTGGAGTTTCTAACTTTATTACAAAATTGTTCTTAAATTTAAGAAAGCGCCAGAGAACTGTTAAGTTGGTTAATGGTTTATCTGACTGCAGTACAAAAGCAGAGTACACACCTGGTGTCAGACCGTACAAAATAGAATCTGAATTTATAGAAATACACTAGCTGAAACAATACGTATAACAATAGGGTAGTTTAAATCTACAGTGCATTTTACGTTCAGTAGGATGTTGCATTCACTAACCATTGTTATAGCCTCCACTTGACATTGTGGTACTAAATTCCACCTCTATATAATTACTCTGATGTCTCTCCTCTATCAGCAACAGATAACAGAAAATATCTACTGGATGGTGTTCTTGATATGTCTGCACTTCAAGCAATTGACCACGGCGCGGCATTAAAGGCTGCCATTTCTTTTAATACTGCAGTTGCTATTGATGATAGCGTGGCTATTTGAAAATGATGGGCTTGTTCAGGATGTCTCATGAGAGAGATATACACCATAGACCCTGGTGAAATGTCAAAATAATAAAAATAGACATCGCCAAAGCTTACTGCATATGTGAAGTTCACCTTTAAAGTTTACTCTTCTACTGCTGTAAGTAGGAGTAAGACACGTGATAAATGTGTCTTATTTTCACTTAGCTTTATCGAGCATTCTTAGTTTGATCATTGAAGCTTAAAAAAAAATGTGTGTCCAAATTTACTCCAAGAACAGCAGGACCATACTCAAAAAAGACCAAACGTAAAATAGATTAAAAAAGAGCAACAAGAGACCTGAAAGGAGAGAGGCTGAAATGTGGGGTGAGATGTGGAAGGATGTACAGTAAATAAAGGTTTCCCAATCCCCCTGTGGGGCACCCCGGGGGTCTAATAAGGAGTCTTGTGTGCTTGCGCCAGGCTGCCATGCCAACCCCCTCTGGGCCTCTCTTACACTGACCCAAAACTGACGGAAGAAAAGAAGTTAGGATGGATGGACGTACGGATGAGGAGAACTGTAAGAGGCAGGAAAAACTGCAGGAGGTGTTGGGGAAAAGCAGCGGGGCCATGATGGACAGATTGCAAAGAAAGGTAAAGGAAAAGGAGAATGGGTTAATGTGTATGCAGGAGTTTGTGTGTGTGTGTGTGTGTGTGTGTGTGTGTGTGTGTGTGTGTGTGTGTGTGTGTGTGTAGGAAGTTTGGCACTACAGAATCCATTCTACAGTGTGAGCTGAATATAGATTTTAACACTGCATTCGGGAGGAGGGAGGAGGAGGTGAAAGAAAAAAAAAAAGATTGAGGGAGGGAGGGAGGAGAGAAGAATGAAAGAGTGCAGCTGTGAACCCTGGAGGAATGGCATGTGATTAATGATAGAGCCTTCACACCTGTCCACTGTTATAGGGACAATAGGAAGGGATGTGAAGTGAAAACGCATCTATCCTATAATAGTCTCCTATTTAAAAGGAGACTAGCTGTTCCAGAGTTCCAGTTAAACACAGGGCTGGGCAATGAAACAATGGTAATTATCGCAATATAATATTCCTCAATAAAAATATAATAAATGTTCAATAAATGTTTGATTTAACTCATTTGAATCATGCAATGAATTAGCACTTCATTTTTCTATTAAGATATTGATTTTGTTGAGAAAACAGGACTGAATTTATTTATTTATTTATTTCATATGAGTCGTGCATATTTGTTGAAAAAAAAAAAGTTTTATCATAATTGTTTTGAATGTTCTCCTCAGATTTGTGAAGTGATCCACTGTTTGGCAACAAGTGTTTGTCACATTTTTGGCCATATCGCCCAGCCCTAGTTAAACAATGTGATTCTTCAGTCCAATCAGCTGCAATCTCCCAGTGGACAAACCTTTTCCTCTCATCTCTCTCTTCTCTGTATCAGTGGCGTGCAGACAGAAGAGCATTGATGTCACGCTACAGTGTCAGCATGTACCCCCCCCCCCCAGCTCTCTGTCCATTGCTGCCTCGTTCTCTCGCTCCAGTAATCACTTCCAATGGCAGGCAGGCAGCTGCACATTGGTATTAGAGCCACGTCTTGACCACTGCCACAAGAAAAGACAGAGACCCAGCAAAGCGCTGATATTCACCTGTGGACTGCGTGTGTGTGCGTGTGTGTGAGCAGCAGGTGCACTCTCCTGTTGCCTCATTAAGAAAACCCATATTTACTTGGGTGCTCTCAGCTCTGCTGGCAAACTGCACTCCTGCTCTTTCCAAATACTTCTCTTCCGTCACACTTTGTGCTCCCTTCCAAGGTTTGAAGCCACATGCGGTTCGGAGGGCCAAAAATGATATCGATTTGTTTTTGAGCGCCTTCAGCCAATTAATGGAACAAACACTGCATAACTTTAAAGCTTTAAAGAATTCAAAATTTTGTATTGATAACGGATCGCTCATATTGATCAACCCACAGATAACACTGTGTAACTTATGCCTCGATCTGACCGCCAGGGGGTTTACGTTGCAGCATGTCAGTGAAATGCCAGCATGGAAGAAACAGGCTCATTAGCTTTAAGAGAAACATCTGTAAATACACAGTACAGTATTTCCCACAGAACCATGTAACTATACACCCCTCTCAATTGATAGCAGCTATGTACAGCGTGCTAACCTCGACAACCCAGCTGTGATCTGTTAACATAACCATCATTATTAGCTAGGATCCTTACATGCTTGCTTAACTAACAACATACAGACTGAGTGAACTCAGCCTGGCCATAGAAAAGGGTCGCCATGGACAGAGGTGGCTACCACAAGAGGAGAGACTCTGCTACCAGTGTGACAGGGAACAGGTAGAGACAGAGCTGCACTTTCTAACCTCATGCCCCAAATATAAAACAC
Organism: Micropterus salmoides; assembly: GCF_014851395.1. Taxonomy (NCBI): domain Eukaryota; kingdom Metazoa; phylum Chordata; class Actinopteri; order Centrarchiformes; family Centrarchidae; genus Micropterus; species Micropterus salmoides. Next base: position 9,440,467 of record NW_024042261.1, on the reverse strand, counting down.
TAAGACAAAAACACTTTGCAAACATTTCCCAAATATACCCCGAATTCGAATTCATATCAGACACACAGAAACTCCCCTATTTACTGGGAGAAATGCTCAAATGTGAAATAATTGCTGCAAAATATGTCTCCTCATGCCATGAAGTGAGGACAACCAGTGGAACCTCAGACTGATTTTCAAATTATTATTATTATTTTGATTGCTTGATATTTTAGTAATTGTTTTGTTTTTACATTTGATACTGATTTCTTAATTATTATTATTTTTTAATCAATTAATAAATTTTTTGTCTATTAATATACACACACACACGTTTACGGTATCTATTTATTTTAATGTTCAATATATATATATTTTTTTTAAACACACACACACACACACACTTACTGTTTTATTTATTTATGTTGATATATTTTAATTTTTCTAACACAAACACAC